>NW_028263389.1:14397500-15022500 GCF_051168715.1 Poecilia mexicana
AGGTATCAAAAATAAAATCAACACTTCAAAATAAAAAAATGGTTCAAAAATAAAATCAACACTACAATAAATAAGGTTTCAAAAATAAAATCAACACTTAAAAATTAAAAATGGTTCAAAAATAAAATCAATACTTACAAATAAAAATGGTTCCTAAAATAAAATTTACAGTTCAAAATGTATAATGGTGTCTGTTCAGTCCATAAAGTAAGCCTGGGATCAAAAAAATTATTGAAGATGTCATTAGCAGAGACAGAGTCTTGGCTAAAAAATAAAATCAGTACTTACAAATAAAAAATGGTTAGGAAGCGCATTACAAACCTTTGGTTGAATTCAAGTCTCCATTACAGATCAGAGAAAACTAAAGAGAAATCAACGTTGTGTTAATCCATTTGAGGAGCCGGCAGTTTATCTTGAGGAAATAAATGACGATGCAAAAGTTAATTAGACTGTAACATGCGCAGTCCGCTGACGCGGCTCCGCCATTGCGAAGAATTAGAAACCGCTGGAAGTAACTCATCCACCGGATTTAACAAATGGAGCCCTCTGGGTTCACGTTACCCAGGAGAGCGGGGCTCTGGAGGAGCTGCAGACGTAACATCTGTCCGTTTCGGAGAAGCGAAACCACGCAAAAAAAAAAAAAAAATAATAATAATCCGGACCGCACAGGGTAAAACACTCACAGAGTTCAGTTGATCTGTTTGGATCAGACAGATCCAACTAATGAGGAGGAAGAGCGTTCAGACCCCAGCGGGTGAAGTGATGCTAATTTAAGTGAAGTCGCTTAATTTATTATAAGTTATTGGGGCCAGTCAGTGGTTTTTGTCACTACGGAGAAAAATTTAGATACATTTATCTGCTTAATCTGTGATGGGATCTGGATTCACGGTGAACATGAACTAAACCGCATAAAATGCGACTAAATAGCCGATGTTAATATGATTGTAATTTCACGGATAAAAATAGTACATGACCGATTTTTTTTTTTATTTTTATTTTATTTTATTTTTTTATGTTGTCGGTCAAGATAACGGATAACAAAAAAGTCTAGCGCGACCTGCCGATGTCTCAGTTTTATTCGCTGGGAAAATCAATAAGCAGCTTGAGATGACTCTGCTGCTCTCTAGTGGCGAGAAGCCGTAATGTTGCATGGTAACAATCGGAATGCATTGTGGGAGATGTAGTTTGTAGTCAATTCGTGCTCAAAACCTATTTTAAGTCAATCATCAGCCTATAAAATGCTGGGCGAGCCACATAAAATGACATGGCGGGCCACATGTGGCCCGATGGCCTTGAGTTTGACACATGTGGTCTAAAGAGTCATGATGTTGTGCTTGGAGTACAGAAGAGTTTAGTGTCTGTCCAACATAGAAGTGTCTGAAGCAGGGCTTCTGACCTGTATTTCAGTTCACAAAGTTGAATGTGATTTATGCAGTTAAGAGGAGGAAGTCAGGAGAACTGTTGTCTGACTGCAGTACACTGGAAACATAGAAAAACCTGGCACCCTGCAGAGAGATTTATAAATTCTCCGTAGTGAGCCCTGTTGGCCTGTCAGGTACCACTGCGGGTAAAGACGGCTTGTGGCTGAATGTGTAATTGGAAATTCTGTCTGTGTTCAAATTCCCATTTTCCAGCCAACAATAATACTTTATATTAGCGAACCATACACTGATCATGCATGCACCTTAACACTCTTATACTGCACTGCAATAGTTGTCTATCTATAACCTTATGTAATCCTTTTGCCACACAAAATATCAGCATAATGTCACATGTTTAATATGCTCTTTATGCTACTATTTAGTATCAGAAATGAGGTTTAATTTCAGGATTATTGTACATATAACAGATTATATTGATGGCGTCCGACTGGAGAATTTCCTTACAGTAACTCATGAAGAAATGTCAAATCAAAACATGCGTACCTCTTTTCTCTTTCCTATGTTGTTTTTTTTGTTTGTTTGTTTGTTTTTTATGTTGTGTGCTAGTAAAAGTGGAGGCAAGCAGGGGAGACTTAACTGCCACATAAGTTGGTTATCTTGTTGGCAGTGTTGCAGCCTCAATGCAAACAGCACTTGACAGCATTACCCATGTGGGAGGGGAGGGTAATCAGTCACAGGAGGCTGCCTCCTTTGGATTTCACTTCTGTGTACCCAAACATGCTCTCTGAGAATGCTGGAAAGGTGGCAGGAGTTCCATTAATTTGGAGGAGTTTCAAAAGCAAATAATAGCAGCTAATAATACAGCTGTTCAAGAGGCTACAACATTTTATTATCCAATGTTAATTTGTTTTTTGTTTTTTCTTTTGAATTGTAGCCAATATTGCAAAGTCATAGCTTTGTTGAGAGGCCCTCTAACTCGGGACCGGATTGCTCCCAATTATGGTATTTTTTTAAAAAAATTGTTTTTCTCTCACAAAAGCTTTGACCTTGGTGACTTTACCAAATAACAGGATGTCTATTAGTCTCGAGCTACGCATGGCAGCAAATTAGTCAGAAGGAAATCAAATGAAGGTTGAGTTTTGTTTATCTTTCTCTACCTCAAAAGGAAAATAAAATGTCATAAAATGTAGTACTCTAAGTTCAAATTTAACTAAATAAAACCCCTCTAGCTTAATTTCCTTGCATGTTGTGTGCTTCCATGTATTGAATGAAAATCTTTGGTTTGATTCATACTCTACTTAGAAGTCTGTAATCCATCTTTTTGTTCACACAGCACTCAGCGCAGTAATTGGCTGTTTGTCCTTTTGCTGTTAAAGATTTTCAATTATTGAAAGCAAACCAGGATTGCTCTGAATGATAAAGTGTCTGGCTTATCCTGTGCTCCTAGGTAAAGGAGGAAGCGCAACAGCCACAGATGGTGTTCACCGTGCGCCACGCAACCGTGACCTTCCAGACAGACGGGGACACATGGCGGGAGCAGAAGGAGAAAAAAGCAGCCCTTATGGTTGGCATTTTGATCGGCGTGTTTGTGCTTTGCTGGATCCCGTTCTTCATCACCGAGCTCATCGTGCCGCTGTGCTCCTGTGACATCCCGCCAATTTGGAAGAGTATCTTTTTGTGGCTGGGTTACTCGAATTCCTTTTTTAACCCCCTCATATACACCGCCTTTAATAAGAACTACAACAACGCCCTAAGGAACCTCTTCTCCCGACAGCGCTGAGTAAATCTGTGCGCCACTCGCAGTGTTACCCCACCCAGCCTGACTGATCCGTCTGTCACTTTACCATCTCGTCAAATAGGTGATAACCAGAAATCGTCTAAAAAAAACAACAACAAAAAAAACTTTAGTGTGCATCGGTTTTGTCATTGTCAATGTGTTTTGTTTTAAGACTGAGACAAGCATCTGTCTGCATTTTTAAAGCGGGAAAATGATTTGGCATCTAGTTCAGCAATGCTCTGAAAAGGAATCTGCCCCTCTACAGTCATCATCTCTCTTTATATTTACAGAAGCTCTCCGAATTAATCTGGCCCTATGAAGAAAAGTGATCACTCGGCTTGTTAAATCATAAATTAACTCTGATCAATCGGAGCTGAACCGTGCCCAGGCCTGGATTCTGCCAGACCTGTGGAACCAAGATATCACTTCAGCATAACCTGACAACATGAAGTCGATTAGAATATCTCAAAAGTAACTAATGTATCAGTCTAAAGAAATTCCACAATGGATGAAAAAAACTGTATTTTTAT
The DNA here is from genome assembly GCF_051168715.1 of Poecilia mexicana. Lineage (NCBI taxonomy): Eukaryota > Metazoa > Chordata > Actinopteri > Cyprinodontiformes > Poeciliidae > Poecilia > Poecilia mexicana. The sequence continues at coordinate 14,401,190 of NW_028263389.1, forward strand.
TGATTTTTTTCATCAAGGGGGAAAATGTGTTTTCCTTTTCACAGATAGCATCGGCCCAATGCAGCCTGCAGCCAGGAACACCTGTCAGACAGAGGAAGCTGTAGCTGGCACTTTGTGATGCGAACCTCTTGGCCAACCCAAAGAATATTGTGCCAATTTTTTGCAGCCTTGAGCGAGATGGTAGTTACAGGAACAGGATGAACAAGATTGTCTTCTGCCACACAGATGGGATTGTTTAGATTACTGACCGCATTGGAGTTTCTAACCATACTTTGATTCTCTCCAAGATAATCGGTAAACCAGGATACTTTTCCACACACGGTTCAATATCTGAAAAGTTTGTAGTTTGAATTAGTTGACGACATGTTGCCAAAGGCTCATCCGTTATTCTAGCTAAATTATTATTTTTTCCAATATTTGATCAGAATAAGTAGATAATTTTTTTTTTTTTTTTGGGGGGGAGGGTGTTGTAGCTTTGTCAGCTAACTGTATGGAGATCTAAATGCAGACAAGATCAAGTCAAGTGCGAATAAACTGTTTTACTTGAAAACAGAAATGTAAAAAGTCCAGAGGGACCTAAAATAATACATCACAAGAGGAACACTAAGAAACAGGCTGGTGTGAATAACGGGATGATCTGACTGAAAAATATTTAAGCTAGAGAGTTAGCTGCTGCCTCAGGATCAGAATAACTTGCTGCAACCATGTATTGTGCTCTCTCAAAAATCCTGAAAGAGAATTTCCGATTATCAGTTTGTAAAAGTTAGACTCAATCACATTTAGGTTTTGCAGCAAGATGACATCGCAATAATCCAGAGCATAAATATACCTCTGAATTGCTAAGAAAATTCTAACCTAGATCACAGAGGACCCTCCACAGGTGGTTAATGCTCAGAAATTGTCCAATGTCACTGGAACAATTTAAAGACTCATTGTTATTTATAGTAAATGCTTGATGGCGGTTCTTACCACCAAAGGTGGCTCAAACAGGCTGGGTAAAGAAATTGGCTAAGGGGTAATTGCTTTTTCACAAAGAACCAGGTTTGTTTGGACAGCCTTTTTTCTCTTAATAATTTAAATCCTCATTTAAAAACTGCATTATGGCTGTATTAAGGTTACTTTTGTCTGTGTTTGATTTATTTTTTCCTTTTTGTGAAGAAAGTAAAACAAAAACAAAAAAGAATCTGTTAGAGTGAATATTATTTTTTATACCTGTTTATTTTTCAAGTGTTTTTTTTCTGGTTCATGCTAATGACAAATAAAAGCATGGTAACTCATTTAAACTGTTTCATCATCATGTCTGCTTAAAAGCAGAGAAGGGAGTATGCCTCAAGAAAAAGAAAATCTGTCAGAAGTAAACAAAATTAGTCTCATAAATAATAAACCAAGCAACAACTGTGCATTTTGTGCAGAAATAGACACAGAACTTACCATCATAGATAACGTTCAAATGAATTAAAAACAAATGACAAAAAGATGGATTTTTTTTTCAGCTGCACTCTTATCTGTGTGTTGATAAGCTGTGTTCATTTTCGATTTATTAAAACGTGTGTAGATGGAGGTACACTCTATTCTCTGACGCTCATTAGCTATACGCTTTACCTCCCACACACAATGTACATCCACACACCCACATTCTTTTAAGGAGAGCAACAAAATAGCAGTGCAAGTCATTACTTGCACCATCTTTAAATAAATTGCTGCAACGAGGAAATGATTGGATTTAATGTCGGTTCCTACGAGCAGAGAAAATCACAGGAGGCATGTTGTTAAATCAAGATGATGTGAAAACTTGAAAGATGGCCACCAATCCTAATACTCTTGCAATAAAAAAAAATATCTGCAATGGCATTTTATGAGTTTCTATTTTGCTTAACCTTTACTAGTTTCATGAATTGATGCCAAGGATTTATCACTCTTAGAAAACAAAATAAACAGCGGTGCATTCAGACTCCAACCTTGCAACATTAATTTGCGGGAAAAGCAGAGAGCCTTGGCAAAAGAATAACGGAGGGACAAGAAGTCAGAAGGAATTGAACTGAAAACAAATCAATGTAACAATGAGTTCTCGTTGTATTGAGAAGAGGAAGTGCCGCAATTCAGTTTTGTAGTTATGTGAAGAAAGGACACCACCAGATAGCATCCCTATGTGCTCTCAGATGTTCACCGAAAACAATACTCCTCTTTCATCTTTTCATTTCCAAATGTTGTACAAAATGACTGTTTTCTTGCACAAATTGCCGCTTTCTACTGAAAGCATTCACTACTGTAGAATCAGTGAGTGGACCTTTATTCACTTGTGTAGTGAAATGTACTGTGAAGAATTAAGCATGACTCAACGACTCTCGACAAAGTTGTACCACATGTAGTTGTGAGAGAAACATTAAAGCTCCTTGCATCAGTTTTTGCCAGGATGTAAATAAATTCATTTGTTCAAAAAATAAATAAATAAATAAATAAATAAATAAAATACTTTTTTTTGTGAAATTGTCCTTTTATTTGTTGGGAGTGTTTGTGGGTAGTGGTGGTGGGGGGGGGTGTCAAATCGTAAGTAATAGAGGTCTTGCTGACAGAAACTGTGTGCAAAGATCATCATTCTGGGATTGTTGGGGCTCAGTGTTCTACATTGAATAAGTAGAATATTACTAAAAAGCCCATTTCTTAAGGAACTTTATCACAAAGTGAAACGCATTAAATAGATTAATTACACAGAGATGTATATTTGAAAGCCTTATTTCTGTTACTTATGATGGCTTTCCCCCTACAAGTAATGGAAATATGACATTGAAAATTTGAATTTTACATCACATCGTACTTCATCTGTCACATTTTAAGGGGAATGTGTAGCACACTGACATGTAAATACTAATACAGTGCTTTCATGTCAGTAGCAAGAGATTCTTGTGTCAGAAATCATATATACTAATTACAAAACCGCAAAACTCTTGCTATACTTTTAGGTTTGACATTTCGAGCAAACATTTGGAAGTTTTCAATGTGCCTTCACAGTTTGATGGATGAGAAGTTGGAAGCAAATGTTCAAACTTTGAACATTTGCTTTGCTGATTTGCAACTGGCTTGAAGGTTCCTGATGCAGTCAACATTTCAAGCATAGCAAAGCTTTACGGGGTCAGGAAAATATAATACTGTACATGAATCCATAAACTAATTTTGTCAGATCAGGACAAAACAACCCAAAGAATATATCACAATGAATTTCTTTGCCAGTTGTGTACTGCTACATTTTTTTTATTTTTTTTTGTTTGTAAATATTTTATGTTTCTTTGGGAGAAAGTCTGCATGGGTTGGATGAACTTTTGAAATATAGCTGTAGGCTGTTTTTGAATGAGCAGAGGAAAAATTATGCAGGTGCTAAGAGTTAATGAATAGAATTATTAATAATGAACCAAAGTCAAGCACATTAAAGCTTTGTTGTACTTCTTTTGGATTTGTTAACAACTCATATAAAAAAATGATTAAAAGACAGAACTCTTGATCAAATGGAGGGTTTTTTAAAAAGAAATTTAGCAGATTAACTTCAGAGAATGGGGCCTTCTTATGGTCCATATCTTTAAAACATTCTTTCTCCCTTATCTTTTTTTTTTTTACATCTTTTGATGCATTTGCAGATTTTAAGCCCTTTTGTGTTTAGTTTTCTTTCCAATCACACTTACATTTTAATCATCACGTATTTCCCCTGCTGCTCGACCGCAAAAACAGTTAAGCATTGCAACATTTTAAATCTTGTTTTTGTGTTTAGTAAGAAACCACATACCAAATTAACTACTTTTGGGCAAAATCCACACTTTTTCAGTTTGTAATACAAAATAAAAATGGATGGACAAACATCACCCCAAGTGTGATGATTTCTTGCCAAATATTTTCAACAGGGATTGTATTGGTGCTGTAACCACACTGTTAGGTAAGCCTACTGTTAGAGATAACTAACAGTAGGTTAGTTTCTAATAAATATGTCGTTCATGCTGAAGGATTAGGTGACGGGATGTGAAATGTGAAATGGCATTTGACTAACAGGTGAATGTGCTGAACAGTTATTGTTGCGGTGCGCCTCTTTGTGCCAAACTGTTGACTCAAAAGTTATTCAGCAAACAGTCATTGACGTCTCCACAATGGGATTTGTCCACAAAAGCTCTTTTGTGAAAACACTTCATGTTTATGGAATATGGTAGCCAAGTACACAAAATCAAAAGTTGAGTGATATGAGCTTCATAGAGCTGCTGATTTCATTTTCCAGCAGGACTTGATAACCTGCCTACTTTTCAAAAACAAAAATCAATAACTGATATTGATGTACTGGATTTGCCATAAAACTATCCAGACCAAAATAAAAAATAAAAAAAATGTATGCCCTCAGATGAGAGACACCAGACCCAATGATGTAGACAAACTGGATATTTCCTCAGCTTTACTACAGGTTGATCATCTACATGTCATGCTACATTGATGTAACAGGATCTCCAACCAAGTAAACACTTGAAATCCATTTCAGTGTATGAAAAGAATCTATATGAGTTTAGCTTTTTAAAATAAATAACCAGAAGTTTATAGAATTTCTTTTTCTTCTGAGTACTTTTATGATGATTAATCAGCCGATGGAGGCGCCTCCCAAATCTCTCTGTGGTGCCTGTGGTACATTTCAGGGCCAGGAGTGAGTGTGCTACTGTTCAAAGGATCACATCCATTCATGTCCTCAGGGGAAGACAGCATGCATGAGGACGTGGCTTGGCTAAAATGACTGAGGATTAGAACCAGGCGCCTCTGGCACACAAACCTGTGCTTCAGTTGCTGAATATTTCAGAAAAAACAGATTCAAGCAGCCTTCACATGACAAATGCAGAGATATGCAGTAAAATTCCCTCAACGCAGAGAAAGAAAAGTGTGGAAAAACCTTGACTTCACTAGAAAAAACACTGGGAGGAGTGTGATGTTTTTGAATCTTGATTTTCCTCTTTCCTAAAACTGCATCCGATCTGATCACATATAAAAAAAATAAAATAAAAATAAAAAACTGGATATGTTGAATCCGTGTAGTAAAGACTGTTTGTTGTTGTATCTTGCAGTGACTCATCTCTGTTACAGTATCTCTACAAGAAAGAGGGCTCAGTCTCTTGCAGTTAGAGGTGACATCGACTCTCCGAGTCTGTTGCTGTGCCACTTGCTATTCTTCTGTGATGGCTTGTTTTCTTTGTTTGTTTGTTTTTTTTTTTTTATCAAAATAGATCCAGATAGAAACAGCCCATTGGAACTGGGGAGAAAAGGAGATCCCGCTGAGAATGTGTATGTTTGTGTGGTGTGAATGCATCTATCAAGCTTGTGCTCTCATCTTGCTGGCTTCTTTCCATCCAGGTTCTTGGGGCAAAACCAAGGTGATTTAAAAAGAAAAAAAAAAACAAATAAAGAAGAAAATGAACTAAATACTTGGTTATACTTAGTGGAAAGCTCCAGGCATCCTGTCATAGACTTCACTTGGCTTTTGTAGTTTCATAAGTTTTGCTCAGATTACAATTCCTTTGTGAATGGTTCCTATAAAGCACACAAACAAACAAAGCAGAGTAATTAGGATATTCATTACAAGATCTGTGCAATGTACTCGTAAATCTTCTTCCATTAATTTAATAGAATGCTACCTTAACTGTTTTAGCAGAGATAAATTAAAAGATTGATTACTGTTGCCATAGCAACAATCGAATGCCGTGAGCTTACTCTTTGTGCCTGAGCTCAGTTTGTTCACAAATACGTCTCAGCAAATAGTAATAAAAATGTATTTTTTTTGCCTGTTAAATGGCCTAGTACTGTATGGCAAACAGCACAGAATAGCATGGCTAAAAATATGAGTTTAATTGAGTAATTTGGATCTGCAATACCACACCAAACTATTTGCTGATCTTATAACATGAAGATGGTTCTAATATTTTATCACACTAGTCCCAAGAATCTCATCACTTCAGGGTACATGAAATAGAATGCAACACAGAAATGAAATATGCTATGTAATATAATGACTTCAATGAATATTAATGAACTCTTCAATGTTTTCATTATACCATGGTGATATGAATAAAGCAAAAGATTGCAACTCGGGAAAGACACATGGTATTAGTCCAGGGGGATTGGCTATGAAGAATTTCAATAAAAGAGGCAAAGAGACAAAAATAATTAATCATGAGCTAACATAAAATCTATGTTTTAATCAACATATACCAAGAAATGCCTCATTGCTAAAGTTTAAATTTGACTTAAGAAATGTTCGCTATTTCATCATATGTCTTCTGTACCAAATCATCAGTCTTTTTTTTTTCTAAACTGTAAACAAAACAAAAATCACCTCTGTCATTTCTCTACAAATGGATACACTGATTATGCTTTGTTTTTTGTGTGCTATTTTTATTTTTTTTTTCCATTTTTGCTCTCAGGACTCATCAACTCTAATAACTGTCCCTCCATAGCATGAATTGGTAATTCATGCTATGCAGGGAATATGTGGTAAGCATCTTAATCAGATTCAGCAGATGCTGCTGTTCTGAAGTGCCGGTGTTGAATCACGATTAGCCTCTGACAAGTGGAAGAACTCTAAGGTGCCTGTTATGCTTCAAAACCTGTCAAAAATAGTGACACATTATGATTGGGATTTTTGAGTCATTGAAATGAATGCGTTGCTTTTCCCGAGCACTTCCTTCAAAACATGAACACTCACTGTATTCAATTTTTATGATAGGAAGACGGAAATGATTGAAGGACCTAGCAAGTCGATAACTTCACACAAGTGGCGTCAAAGTTGTTGTTTTTTCTTAGCGGAAATGCTAATAAAATGTTAAAGAACAAGATGACATAAATAAAAACTACACATATTGAGTGTTTCTGCAGTACATTTATTAAGCATAAAACATCAGGTCAGAGATGTTTTCAGGTTCAAAGGATTTAAATGTTGAAATGCAAAACAAAGAAGTACTTTTTTTTTTTTTTTTTTTTTTAGGAAGAGTTTACTTTCAGCTCCTAAAAAAAGAGTGTCGTTTTTAAAGTCAAATCCTGCCAAAATCTATGAAATATTGCTTTTTTATAACCTGAACAGTTTTGAATAATGACATTAACTTGTAGTCAGTGTTGGTTAAATGAAGGTATCACAGTAATACCTTATGAACAGATGTTTACTGAGACAAGCAGCAAAGAAGCTTTTCATAGAAGTTAACTTATATATACTTTTAATACAAGACAACCTCCTGCTGAGATTAGACTGAATTTTTTATTTTTTATTTTTTTGCCGTTTTGGGATAAATGTGCATCTCAAGCTAAGGGAGATGTGGATTTCTTGTAGTTTTTTAAGATGTAGGAAGTCTTACTATGTCTTCATAAGAAAGACGGACAGTCAGAGATACAATATCAGAGAGCATTAGCATTTGAGTTGTACAGAAAGCAGACACTCCCGCAGGAAAACATAACAGGCAGAATCAGGCAATACCAGTCTTTAGCTAATTTATCTGTGAAGCGAGTTGCAAACACATGAAACCCAGTTGCTATGGCACCAAGACATTGAAAGCAAGCATGATTCTTATGTTTAAAGATTTGTGAAAATCCGGGTTATGTACAATTAGTGTGGAGTCAAAGGAACAAAAAAAAGATGCTTGTGTAAATTGTACTGCTGCCACTCCTCAATAATCCATTACAACAGGTGTCAATTTAGATAAAAGGTAAAAAAAAAAAAAAAAAAAAAGGGTGAGCGTAAATACTCTTCTCCATGCTCTGGTTAAATATTAGCACTTGAAAGCATTTTGTTTTACACAGTCTGACGGACACTCCAAGTCTGAATAGAGGGCCCAGAAAAATCTGCACTGTTAGACATGGAGAGGACACTTCTTCTGATGTAAGAGTCTCTCTGAAACTCGCAACTAGAAGGGGTGTTACTTATGTTTTATTTTTTTTGGAGCAAGCATGTTCATGTGAATGAGCGTGTGCATCGTCAGTGCTTATGCTCTCCACCTCAATCAGCCCGGAGGAGCTTGTTTGCAGGCCTCCTCTTTGATGTCTGATGACACGCATGTCGGTGCCATGTTATCGTCGTGACTCACGTTTAATCCAGTGCGAGCGTCTCTCTCTGCTTTGAATTCCCTTGAATAAATATTACAATATGAATGAGACCTGTTGTGCAGGAACAGAATGTGGCTGATTAGGGAAAATTGGTTTAAAACAAAAGGGTGACAACAGCGTATGCACGTGTTTTCTTGCGGGCACAGGCTTGTGCAGAGAAGACCCACCTACCCCCTGCTTGGTGTCCACTTGTAAGTTTGTTAAAGTCTAATAAAACTGCCTAAGAAACCATATGAGCAATCTGCTGCTGCGGTAAGGGCCAGAACTTCAGTTTATACACTACGTTACAAACACAACAAGCACCACAGGGAAAGCAAGTCTTATTTATTTTGCATTCCATTATTTGATTGAATTCCTCCTTAGGAGATGCCTCTGGCAGAGGCACAAAGAAAATCCGCAACACAGCCCTGAAAGTCTCCATTTTTAAAACACAGAAAGCATGACTTTGTCACTTCTTTTTTTTTATTTTAGTATTTTTGCTATGAAAAGGCAAGCTCAACTGGAGATGTTTCCATTATTCATGCAGAGTTTAACACAAGTAAATTCCTCTTTTCCATAAATCCAAATATTTCTATCAACTCTGGCTCTTGGCATGTTCTGTTTTGTATTTAGCAAAATGCAAAGAAGCCACTATTTAATTAATTCACTGTTTCAGTTTGCAGATAACCGAAAGTTTTCACAACACGGGATGGAAGACAATTCTACTTCAGTGTGGCACTGTAGCATTTCCTATCCGAGTTGTGCAGGCTGGTGTGTGTGTGTCTCTCCTTGCCTCTTTCTTCACAGGGCGTTACTGGCAGGTGCCCTCCCACAGCTGCTGCTCATCAGGAACAATAAGGAGGAGCTTAAACTGTAGCAGATTCCCCGAGGCAGATGCCAGATTGTTTTGCTCTCGTGCATGGTAATCAGGCCTACCTTCTCTTGTGTTCTTTCCTCCCCGCGTGTCTGACGCTAATTCTTGCTGTTCTCCTTTTTTACAGGAAGAAAATCCGTGTTCATCCTCGGCTCATTCATTTCAGTGCTCTGCTTCCTGCTGTTTGTCGGAGGAATACTCCCCAAATTCCTCTGCGTGATTTTCTGGTTGTCCTGCTGATTTCAGCTGTTTGGATCACTCCAGCAACTTACCGATCATCACTCACTTCCCATTCCCTCTGGAAGAAAACAAAGGAAAGCTTTACTAAAGCACCGTTCACTTCAACCTGCTGATCTTTGTAGATATTCATCTCCTCCTCAAACAGAGACAATCCATCAACTACAATATCTCATTTTAATTCTTTATTTTCTTTGTCAAACAATAAATACTTACCTCTCCTCCTTGGCGACAAACCGGAATCCTTCCAAAATCCCAGAAGAACCGCCAACTTGTACACTGTTGTCATTAGACCTTTCAAAACTTTATGTTGTGTCCATAATTGTTGCTGGAGCTGAAGGAAATATTCAAACAAATATGACATTTTTATTTCATTGTCCTCGACAAATTATTCGTTACTGGAATATTTGAAATGGTAATCTTTAAAGGGCATTAAATTGAGTGAAATTCTAAGAATTGTATGTGCATTAGGACCACTGGATATTCGCCACCTTTAAGACCCATTTAACCAAAATGAATCTATCATAAATATTTTTTTGGTCATTTGATCAACATTTATTGTTTTAACAGCATGAAATAATGTCTTTATCACAATGGTAATATGCGCAGTACTTTGCAAAAATGTTTGATCACATCACATTCGCAAATTTCAGTATATTTGGAATACTATACGACAGACCAAAAACGCACTTCTGCATTATTTTTGAAAACGAAGAAAAAGGACCTGTTTTCTTCAATTATATAATTTCTGAAAAGTGTGGCATGCATTTATGTTCAGTCACCTACTCTGATACACCTAAATAAAATAAAAATTAAATTGCCTAATTTATAAACAGAATCCTCAATAACTTCTTATGAGCACCAAATGGCCCCTGTAAGACACACTGGATGTGTCCAACTGAAGTGTGAGGAAAACCTCCATTTCTGTGGCTTTTAGTCAAATGGTGTTATTTATTTATGCCATCAGGGAGCATAGCATACCAATCAGAAACATATGGTAAACAAAATGACGTTTTCTGACTTGCAATTGATGAGACTGATGAGATTTTTCAACTGAAACACAAATCTTTTCTTATTTTTTTTTAGAACTATGGTTTCAGCAGAAACAGCTATGAAAGCTGGAATAAAGTGGCACTTCCCTTTGTGTTGAGTGTTGAGCAGACCTAAAAAGAACTGTTGTGATCACTTTCATTACGATAATTATATACTTCTCTGTGTTAGACTAGTGCATAAAATCCCAAGAGAACACATCAAAAGTATGTGGTTGTAATGTGACAAAGTGAGAAAAAGTTTATTTTGCATTAGTGCTCCTGCAAGACCCTGAAATTTCTTGCTATCCAGAAATCCATCTGTGTTTTGTGTCTGCACCTCCCTGCACAATCCTTTTTATAACCACAGTTGGTCCACGCCAATCCCACACTACTCAGCCCACTTCGCACTTAAAATGGGCTGCTGGGCTGCTGGGCCGCAGCGCTCCGCAGCATGGTCTCATTGCCAGCTCAGGCAGGTTCAATATCGCTCAAAACGAAGAGCAAAGCTTAAAATGAATTACACATTCAGCCCAGGAATTATTCAGTTCATGCACTCCTGTTATGTTCAAACAGTCAATATAAAAAGCTTCTGATAGCTCGCACCCAGAGGGCCAAAAAGATTTGAATTAATTGCTATAAGAACTAAACTAGTGAAAATTGGGAGCTAAATGGCTCCCCGTGGAATGTGATCAGGGAACTACTGTTATCGTACCACTGCAAGAGTATCTCTAATGGCTGGGTGCAGTCGCTACCCATAGATCATTCTGTCCCTACTCACGCATGACTATATTGTTTCAGCGTTTTCTAAAGGAAGCCTGTAGGGTCCATTAGTCCTTATTGATTATTTAATTAACCGGATCACAATGTGCTGAGTGAGCACAATCATGAGGGGTGAGCAGTCCCATTAATTAAAAGATGTCTTCATGTGGGAGACTGGGTGAGCGTATGTACAATAAGAAGATGCTAAAACAAAATGTAATGTTTATTTTTTCCTCTATAGTACTAAAAAGTGTCTTTTGTGAAGGAACAGGGGCAGGGAGGGACAGGGACAGGTAATGAGCTTTTGAACCTCTGCCTCTTGACTGGGTTTGGCTCCAATCCTGGGCTTTGCCAAAACCCAATAGAATATCTTCTTTGCCCCCAGTAAAAATTTCCCAGGGCAAACATGAGCCAGTTTTAAACAAATACATTGAATGAGAATCCACTTTAAAGTTCACTAGGTAAGGCAAATATACTTGCATAGCACATTTTCATAAACAAGTCAATTCAACATAATGTTAGATCTAAATGACGCTGACCCACTTAGAGTGAAATATCAAATAAAAATGCTTACCTGCATCAATTGACATGAGTGAATCTACTCCGGGCGTCCAACACTTCCTAATCCACTTTAAAGTACAAATTAAAGGTAGTGACATTATTTAAAGATTCGAATGTGTCAGTACTTAATGGATTAGATTATGTCCTTGAAGTCTGCAAAGCAAATGAAGTAAAGCCCACTTGAGCACCGAGGAAAGATACCACACGACAAGTGGTTTTGGTAATGAATTCTCTTATCCTGCAAACTAATTGCTGTCATTACGTCGGTTGTGATTTATTCTGAAAATTGTAACTTCAGCCTGAGAACATTTTTTAATTATATTTTTAGAAGGCATTTTTTGCCAATAAGCGATTACAGCCAAAGTTTGATAAACATAATTTTATTTATGTAGCATCAGTTCAAAATGTAAAAAGGTACTCCAGAAGACCAAAAGTTGACAAGTTAGTCTCTGTTATTGAGTATGTAATTCTGAAAGGACTTTAAAAAAAAGTCAGCCCCTAACCTTTTTTGGGATCAGCATGAGGATTTTTATCCAAAAGAAATGCTCTTCCAGAAATCCATCTGCTCTGGGAATCCAAAAGGATCCGACTGACCTCTTAACACCTCCATGCTGTGGGGTTTCTCTGACTTCTCCAGAGAGAATCCATGGAACAGCAGGTGAAGTTAATAATGACGTCACAACGGATAATACGAGTTTGGCTTAGGTTTGCTTTGATTCATGCAAGCAAGGGTAAGGAACAAAAAACAAAACACTAGACATCTACTTGTTAGCAGAAGCTTTCAGTGATGTGGCAGATAACAGAAGACTCCAGAGCGTTTAAATAGAGCAAATCAGAGGTTAGTGAAATTGCACGGATTGCAGCAGAGGATGATGGTGCGGTACAGTGGAGAACAGACAGACATCAAATCATATAAATATTGAGAAGTCCAATTTAATCCTTATGGTAGAGAACTTTCAAAGTCCTATCTATCTGCCTATCTGGAAACTTTATTTTTTTTACAGGAAGAAACCTCCAGCAGAACCAGGCAGAGCAAGAACTATCTGCCCTGACTGGGTGTTGAGAGGCCAAGAAACACAGTTCATGTCCTGCATGAAAAGAAATTAAATATTATAGATTATATTTGACTAAACTTAGCCTTAACAATAAGATCATAAACAATGCCACAGGATTTAAAGCAAGAGAGAACTGTTACATTTCTAACTTCCTGTATCAGTCAGCTGTGCTCCAATGCTAATGTACATTGCACATTGTTAGGAGAAAAATGGAAGATTGTTTTCTTGACGTTGTTGTCGTTGTTTTAGTTTCTTTACTTGCAAAAAAAAAAAAACAGAATTTACTTTCTTCAGCCATTCAGTGGACTCACATTTTACCTGATCTGAATGAAGGGAATATTACTATGATTAAAAAGGGAAAAGATACCAAAAAACATATATAAACATAAATCCATTATGACAGAAATCCCAAAATAAAAACCTTCAGAGGAAATAAATCTATCTGGTACAAATACAATTATTTGGTGCCTTACTGTTTCCTCTGTCGACCCTTTTAGTGTTTGTGTCTGCTTCAGTATCTGGTTTGCATGAAAACATATCATTTGTCATCATTTGGACAGGAAGGGGCTGCCAGACAGAAGCAATTCCAGCCTTCATCACAGCTCTCCGATCCCCGGGAAATTTATATGCACGCGGCAACAAAGCGCGGACAAGCAGATGATGATCTTCAAAGCGCAGAGGTCATCGTCACTATAACTGCTTTTGTGTGCATTAACAAAGACATGCAAGATGGGCTCTCCGTGCAATGACTCAAAGGAAACATTTATCACTTTTAATAGGTGAAAACCTATACATGTCAGCAAAAAAAAAAAGTATAACAACTTTTGTCCTTTTGTGTTTTCGAGTTTCAGTCGCAACTAAAGACAGTGTGTTGTTTGCAGTTAAAGAAAATAATTGGACATGTCACTTTTTTTTTCACCCTAATTAAAAAGATTAAAAGTCTGTTAAATACCAAACAAATGCTCAGTGATGTGTGGGTTTTAACTCTTGGTGAAAATACAGCCATCCTCACTAGATGACATTAAAGCATGAATCTTCAAATGGTTCATCCTATTCCCTTGGCTATCTTTCGCAGCTACCTGCCTACTGGAAAAATCCAACCTCTTTGACTGGTTGCTCTTAATCTGTCAGAAACAAAAAAATATTTCTTACTCTTTTTTTTGGATCAAGAGATCAACCGGGCACACCCAGAAAAGTTCCCAAAGCCCCAGCATGGTGCCGTGTATCTGTAAAAGAGATAAAGGATCGTTTGCGTGCTTTAATTGAGATTCACGGTGGAATTTGGAGCGGCATGTGTGGATGCATGTGTGTCTCCAGAGAACACAAATCAGTCAGCTACAGCTCCGTGCGCCTGTGCCTGTGATGTAACTGTGGGACATGTACGAATGGAAGGACAGACGGACGGAGACACCAACAGGATATAAATAGATAATGAGACCATTTGTTTGAATTGGTTGTTCCACTTCACTTAGCGTACAGATGATTGCCTCCACATTGCAGTGTTCTCTATTGCCAGCAATCTTAAATAATGTCCTAATCTACCATGTTCCAGCCTGGTGCCCTTGTCTGATCCGTTACACCTCACAATGTGTGGCTCTATGTAATCATACAAATATGTTGCGAGGTATGAATTTTCTCTATTTAATACATGCAGAGAATATTTTTTTGTTATTTTTTCCATGTTGGAAAATATGAAATATTCACATGAAATATAAGACTAAAGTCCCATAAAAAGGAAGGAGTTGTTTTTAATCTGTGTAGTTACAAGTCAGTAATAGCAAATTTATTTAATCCCAGAGACATGAGGTCATATTTAAGTTAAACAAATATCTACCTTTGTAATAGAGGCCTTGTATATATAGAAATATAATTTGCTGAAGATATAATTCTTTTTTCTATTTTTATGTTTATGCATATGGAAGATGCTATTATCCAAATTAATTTGAACACAAATATGTAACAATAATGTTAATATAAGAAGCTAAAAATTTGTCACCTAGAAGAAAGTACGTGATCTGTGTCTGTTGAACTTATCAGCATCAGCATTACTCCAATTAAACTCCATGTAGGGTCTTTGCTCAATGTTAAGTACAAAAGATTGAAGTAGTTTGAATTATTTGTCATTGTGTCAGATGGAAACCGAAAGAATCACAAATTTCACGTGAAAAACAAGACTAAAGCCCCTATCACCGATCTGCCAGAAACATAAGACGTAGCAAGAGTCCCTAAGAGGGGAACCTGGATTGACAGGAAACCTGGAGGACTGAAGTGATAAGCAATGGCAGGAAACTTGCGGGGTCCTGATTAGACAAGACAGGCGGTGATTCTGAGACTGACAGGACATCGGCAGACTCCAAGCTGAAAACAGAACCACATGGAGCCTTTGGTACAACCTGGAAGATGGACGGATACAATGTCTACATTCTTGCAGAATTTGACGTGCAGGACAGTAATGTCACTAGGTCTGCAAGATTTTGTGGCAAATGTAAGCTCAAGATGTCAATACTTGAAGGTAAAGGGGAACACTGTGGCACTGCTACAGTAACAAGGCAAGGCAGCTTCATTTGGATAGCACATTTTCAGCAACAAAGAAATTCAAAGGTGAAGTATTTCAAAGCTTTGCATGACGTTATTATGGTTGGACCTAAAGAAGTCCGATCTGGATGTAGTGAAGGGCTCAGACTTGAATCTTCAAAGACAAATATAAAGAGTTAAAATATCAGCCTTATGTCATCTGAAGAACATAAATAGAATAAAAGAACTAACATCCAAATAATATCTAGAGAAACCCGCCTATGTGTTTATCTTCAGTTGCATTGATTACTGCAACAGTGTCTTCACAGGTCTGCCTAAAATGTCAGGGAGCTGCAGCTGATCCAGAACGCAAAACCTGGACGTTAGATCTGGGGAGATGTGGTCTGTTTTCCTAGTTTTAGTCAGAACAGGAGCACTAGCTTTCTGGATCAACTATACCTGCCTGATTGACTTTTCAGAAATGTAGCTGATAGCGAAAATTCAACCTGGAAGACTCCATCACCTCCGTTCGCCCATCGGCGTTATGCTCATCTCCGACCTCAGCTCTGGACCTCACCTGGCGTGTCCAATCATCAATCAAGCTCTGCATAAAAGGATCCACACCGAAGCCATCAGCCGCTTCCCAGCTGCGTTCAACCCACCACCGCCCCTTCTCCACCCACATCCTTCAGCTCTCCAGGATGGCACCCTTTCCAGACCTCCACCACCAGTGTCGGGCCCTGGGGGAAAAGCATCCCTAATCAGTTATCGGGATGTTCATCGAGTTCACATCAAATCTCTGCTCAGATCAGCTGCAGGGGCCCGAGCGCCAAAGAACTGTTATTCATTGGTGTCATTAAATCTTTTAATTGTTCCTTTTTCTTCGTCTGAGTCTTTCCAGATTGAAATTACTTTTAGTAATGCTCAAGATGTTCTTTGGAATATTGCTGTAGTTAATAGCCACATAATCACCATCTGTTGAACATGAGTGAGTTAAGATATTGTGTTTTTTGATAGAAATCCCACAGATACTTTTTGATGCAAACGTAAAAAATATTCAATTAAAATATCCTAAAGAGTCTATAGAAGCTGGGAACTGACTCTTTAAAACTGTACTTCAGATTTCCTTTTGAGTTTGTATTTTTGATCATTTCCTTGTGGCTTATTTATTCTCAAGAGGTTTGCTATGTTCCATTCAGTTCTCTGCATTTATCATTGCTTTAAGCATGTTGTGATATTTTGTGCATTTCCTTTTTGTTGGTTTTCTTAGGTTTTTGGTTTTTTTTCTGAGATTTTCATTCCTTGTACATTTCCACCTATTTCTCGTAGATTTATTTCAGGCCGTTTTCCCTCGGTTGGAAGTTTGTTTGATCCTTAGTCGAGCTCCCTCGGCGCAATTAGTCTTCCTTCCTCAGTTTTCCCCACTTGCATTCTGCCTCAGCTGTCTCACGTTTGCCTCCGATTAGTTTGTTTCGTCCCGTTGTCATTTTCTACCCATGTCTGTGTTTTTAAGCTCCTCAGTTTTCATTGATTGTTGCTGCATCCTTCTATTGCGCTGCCTGTTTTCCGCCTGCATTCCCTGACCTGCTCCTCCTTGTGTTACTTTGTTTTGCGAGTTTTCTTTATTTTATTAAAGTATTTATTTTGCCATGGTCTGTCTCTTCAAACTTCAATCGTGAGAGGTCTGACCTAACCTGCTATGCTTTGGGAAAATGGGTATAAATTCTGGAAACAATAAAAAGATTTTATGATACCATGTGTGCCATTGTTATTTATTTGTTCTTGTTTGGCTGTTGCAGCTCAGCACAGACATCAAACTCCAACAAACACACTGAACCCTCACAGTTGTCATTAGAAAAAAAATGCAGGCAAAAACATGGGACCAGCATGGATCACTCCATCTAAAACATTTTTTTTAACCTAAACCCACTCTGCTCAGTCTCATAAAATATGAGGTTACCTTGCATATTTTATGCTTCCATTGATAAACAGAACGACTCCAAAAATTGCACCCACGAATAGCTACTATTTTAAGCTCACTGTGTAATTCTTTGTATAGAGTGTAGGTGTAGCCCTCTTGCTGTTCTTGTTTGCTTTTAAGAAGAACGATTGAAAAAACATAGAAGTCCTTGAAAAGATGGATTCCACTGAGTAACAGCAAATGAATCAAAGGGAGCGAGCTTGAGACTATCAGAGAAAGGCACTCCGTGGATAGATCAAAAGTAGACGAGGTCTGCACCTGTCTGGTGCTGTGTGATGTGTGCAGGGGTTTGTCAGCACACTGGGGGGAGAAGGAGCCTCCGTCATAAAAGAATCCTGACATATACTCTTGAATTATGATGCCGCCGTGTTAACATCAGGACCAATTTGTCAGGTCTTATTTTCACTTAACGTGTGCTTCAGCGCTTAGAGCACTGCGATGGCAACAAGTGGGAAGGGAGACATAGATTATTTGTCGAAGGTGATGCATGGAGGTGTTTCATTCAACGACAGTGTTGTCGTAAATTCCCAACACACAGTCGTGTGAGCGGAAAGGCAGAGTGGCATTTTACGTAACAAATGCCACATCCTGAGTTCTCGACACGACTATATGAGGAGATGTTTTGTTTGCCATATCTATGAACTGCTACCAGCTGTGATCAAGACGGTGGCATTATTTTCACGTCAGGGCTCCGTGTGTGTGTGTGTGTGTGTGTTTGTGGGTGTGTGCGTGTGTTACCATGGAAAAAATATAACCCAGGAGAAAAAAAATATGGTAAAAAACTACAAGAGAAAGTGAGCATGTTTAGTCAACAAATTGTAACAAATTGCAGTCTATGTGTGGTGCATTGCATAAGTATTTCTACTGCTTTTAAGTATTTCTAATGCTTTCAACAGTTTGTCACATTAAAGCCACGACGGATTTAGTTTATGATTGTGAAGTAGAATGAAGATGACACAAGACTTTTACATTTTTATTTTTTTACAAATGAAAACTCATTTGTTTTCGTCTAATGAACTGAAAATTATTCAAAGCTTGGAATGTTTTTCCTTTTCTTTACAACTTCCTGTGTTCCTGCATTTCCGTGATGCTTTAGTTATGTTGACTGATGTTCTTGAAGAAACTCTAGAGGCCTCAAATGAGTTATTTTAATCCTGAAGCTCATTTATTACTGTTTAAATTACACAGAGGTAGACTTTGCTTACCAAGTTGCTGACTTCAGAAGACATTTGCTTACCTGGATTTTATTTAGGGGTATTAGAAGTATGGGGGTTGACACTTTTCAGGTTTTCATTTGTAAAATAATTTGTAAAGTCACATACAGCTTTCTGTACACTTTGCAATTTTCAGATTGTTTGATGTTTACAACAGGCAATATGTAAATTCAGCGATTTTGACCATAAAAAAATTAAAGTAAAAGAAAAACAAAATAAAAAAAATGCACAGAACAGTCAAGGAAACAAATTGTCAGTATTTTACTTCTCATGTATCTATTTCTCTTGCTCACCTGCCCCCTACCTCTAAGCAACTTTTCTTGTGTGCTTAATAAAAGGATCAAACTGTTTATATCCAAGTGCAAAGAGGTCGTGAGCTACATTCAGAGCCAGTCGGTTTTAATCTGCGGATGTGAAACCAGTCGAGAATGATTCAAAGCTGCACAACTGCCAGAATGTTATATTGCTGTCCAAACCACTGACCCCACAAACAAAGACATGTGAAGAAATCAGACATATATATTCAATCATTTCTTACTTTTATGTGCCACTGCTCACAACAGCAAAAATACAGAAACTCTGTACGTGTAGGGATATAAATAATGGATTTTCCTCTGCGCTTTTAGGTATCACCACTTCAGTGGAGAGGAACATTTCATTATAAATAATTAAAGATCCTTTTCTATTAGAAGTGAAAACTATATTGCTCCATGGTATTTATCAATGCCTCTTTATGTGTCAAAAAACATATTATTTATTTATAGTTATTCATTTTGGGCCAATCAATTTAAGGGTTCTAAATGTAATTTAATTGTCATTACACACCTACAAAGATCAAGAAGTTGGTTTGTTGATAATATATATATATATATATATATATATATATATATATATATATGTACACACATTCCTTTACGGATGGAATGGTCTTCAATTGTTTAGTAGTTAAGTGGGTAAGTGGCAGAGAGAACTACACAACACACACTGACTAGATCAAAAGAAATGCAGAGCTCAACAGCAAAACACAGAAATGATTTCAAACGCAAGCTAAGTTTTTACATTTTCTGTTATAACATCTGTTTTCTATTAGTTAGCAGTTAAAACATAGCCATTCAGACCTCCTACAGCTCCTTTGAGGGGAGACCATGATGTTCCCAAATCAGTCGTGACACATAATCTCTCCAGACAGTCCGTAATCTGCCTTTCACCGAGGCTTTTCTCAGTGGGACCAACGTAAAGCACCTCCTCTATGGGAAAAGTCCAGAGTTTTCCTACAGGTGCAGCAGGTGGTTGAACTCCTCTTCTTGTTTCTAATTTTAGCCTTACCAACATTGGGAGGACAATTACTGTTTTTGCTGCTCTTATTCACAAGCTCATTGCTTCGGGTCACTGCTTATTGTTCAGGATGGTAAGTCAGGGATGAAATGTGGATCGATTACTAAATCTCTCTCTCTCTCTCTCTCTTCATGACAGATGAGTTCCATCTGCATCATTCAGCCTTGAGACCAAGTCGATCTTTCGGCTGAATAAAAAAAAAAAAAAAAGCACAGCTATAAAACAGCTTGTTTTTTATTTCAACAGAATAAAAGCATTGTGTGCGCAAGCCCTCAAGACTGTTCCGTCTTCTATTCTATTCTTGACTTTAGCATTCTGGGTATTTCGTTCTATCAGACAGATATGAATAAAAACAATGTGAAAATGCCCTCTGATAATAGTGGAAATTAATGCAATAATGTGTGAGGGAGGGCAAAAGCACACACAAAGATCACTCGAGGTCTTGTGTGGCATTTTCAATGAAAACATGTTTAGGAGCTTTATTAAAGTTTTTCTTTGTCGTAACCTCAGGCCTTGGTGCTAAATGTCACGCCTTCCTATAGTTTGCGGTGCAAAAAATAAAAACCTTTTGTCGTTGATATTGGTTTGTTCGTATTCTACTCTCGTCTGGTGTCTTTACTTCAGTAGCAAAAAAGTGTTTGCAACATAATGTTGAAAGTTTTCAAATCATACATTGTTGAATGTAGTTGAAACAACATATGTTTATGCAGTGTCTAAAAAATGGCATTATAGTTTTTTTCTTCATAAAACATTAAAGCAGACAAAATATTTCCCGTTTTGGTTTGAAAAATGTTTACATTTTTGAAATGCAAAAATACCAATAGATTAAAAAAAAAAAAAGATATACATCCTTCCAGCTTCCAAGCTTCTGACATTCAACTTCTACATTTCATTTTGGAGGCACACAATACTTCTTACCTGACTGACAGCATGGAGAAATAAATAAATCAGCCGATATATGCAGAAGAGATTTTTGGACTTCCGCAGGGCTGGTTCTACCTCTTCTACAAATGCCAAATGTCTGAAGGTGCCACAATCATCTGTTCAAATGAAAATGCAGAAATGTAAACAATGAGGAAAGGTCCGGCATTTATACTGTTTAAAAAAAGAAGATGAATTCCGGATCTGTGTTATGTGGGCTTATTTTGGTGAAAAAAATGTGTGAATCAATCCCAGAACAAAAGCAAAAGTGCTATGCTAAACTGAAGCTGATAAGAATCAACGATCACTGTTCATAGTAAATAACTTCTTTGTTAAAATTGGCTGAAAATCTGTGTTAAGTGAAGAAAAAAGCTATTACTCCTAAAAGCACATAAAAATACAGTTTGCAAATGCACTCTGGGAAAAAAGACCTTCGATTTGAGGTTGAATTTCAGACAGCGAAATGAACCAGCTGACTCTCAGGAGGAGAATGAAAATATTATGTTTGAATTTTGAAGGGTAGATTTTTTTTTTTTTAGTTTTTATACACTGAATTTTTAAACACTGAAAAGTCAAACAAAAAACAGCTTTTGAAAATGTGATTACGTTCATAAATATGTTAATTTTTTAGTTTGAAGTAAAAATAAATGAAATTTTCAGCCCTAAAGAAATATTGATGACTTAAAAAAATAATAATAATAAATGATTAATTAATTTAATACAATTTGGATTAATGCTGTAACATCAAAAAACTGTACAAATTTTTGAGTTGTAGAAGTAAAAGTGAGGCACTTTAAATACTTTATATTTCACTAAATACCTGAGGGTAACTAGAAGCCATGGATTACAGAAATTTCTAAAACACTGCAAAAATTAAATAAAACAAAGGCTGGGTTTTCCTAAATGTTTTATCTTGAAAGTACAGCAATAAATATTAATATATCTAAAGGTTAATAGGTGAGTCGATATAAGTAGCACTTATCTTTATTCTCATATATTAGCTCAAATCCATACAATTACACATCTTCTATCAAGCCCATGTTAGAACATATCCATATTTCTAATGGTTGCATGGTGTCCTGATGTGAAATATATATTTAAAAAAAGGTGCTATAATGTGGGTGTGAGGCCAGTGTGAATGTCAGGGTTGGGTGACAATGAACAGACAGATTTCTACTGAACAATTTGTCTCTGTCTCATTTTGAACATAATCATCATAATCCAGTAGCATGCGAGCGATCTTCAGTTAGCGCTCATTAAAGTTTGGCACAGGATTTCTGCTGACAACCTGCCGGGACTGACCTTCTTGGCCCTCGAAAAACAACACGCGGGCGAAGCACGAGGAGAAACATCCAAGTGAACTGTAAAATATTATTATCAGACCTCCACTGGAAGGCTGTATTACATTTAATTAGCAGGCAGCAGGAGTCCCACTGGATTTTATTTTCAATTTTCCAGTGAGCGTTCTTAATACATTTAATCTCCTGAATCTGTTAATAATTTCTAACTTGATTAAAGAACATAATCATCTCTATGCATTTTTAATCTTGCGACTAATTTCCTTTAACTTTTGTCTGTCACAATAACTTTGATGAAATTTGCTCCCTCGTAAGTGATGATTCTCAGCTCATCTTTTTCTTTTTTTTTTCCCCTGCATTAAGGACGGACTGCACACACATCTAAACACGAGAATATTGAGAGTGGCAGGTACATTTCTCCTAGTGCAGGTAATTCAGGTCCTCAGAGTATCACCACTGAGCTGCCACTCCACTCTTAGAATTCACTCCTACTTCTAAGGCCTTTAGATTCTGCATGACTTGACTCGCAGGCATTCAGGCATAGACTAAAGCCATGGCCTTTCAGCTCAAAGCAGGTCTAAACTGACTTATCAATGGAGCCTAAAGAAAAACTAAATATTCTCAGCTATCAGCCTAGTGAACCCCTCCTCCCATCGCTCTTTATTCCCCCCAACTGACTGCCGTATGTGGATTTTTTTTTTTTTAAATGTCATGCAACGATTAATCTAAGAAAAAGCACTGACAGTCTTCACTGACTTTAATCAGCACAGAGAGCGCAAAAAAAAGTGTAAAAAGTGTAGTGACGTCAATTTGAACCACTTGATGATCAAATTAGGTTTCTGATATGCATATTCATTGAAATTATCATCCTTGTTTCATTATCTGCAATTAAATGACAAGAGAACTTTTGTTATAATTGCCGGCAATTATTGGATTGGCAGGGCCAATTAGCATTCTGCTTGTTCTATGGTTTAAATTGCTCTAAAAACCTCCAATTGTTATAGATCCATGAGAAACAATGGTGTTCAAAGGGTTAGATAATAGCAGACTGAGTGGAAAACCATTTAGCTGCATAAAAACCCAAACTGGGGCTTTGAGCTTCCAGGAGAAAAAGGGTCCTGTCTTATTGGTGACACGAAGGATAGAAAATATAAACAATACACAGTCTGTAATTAAAATAAAAATACAGTTGAAAAGGTCATTTCATTCAGTAATTCATGTATAAAAGTAAATCTCATACATGTCCATTAATCCATTGTTTACATGCGCTGACCCTTGCAGGTGTCTATCTTTAGCGGTCACCGGGCGAAAGGCAGGGTAAACCCTGGACAGGTCAGGGTGTACTGTCATGGGATGACATAAGAGACTCACAGCACAGGACGAACAACCAGAACACACACACAAATACACAACTAAAAGCAATTTAGTGAGACCAGTCAACCTGATAGTCATATTTTTTGGACTGTGGGATGAAGAAAGAGAACTAATGCATGCATGGAGAGAACATGCAAACTCCATACAGAAAGACCCCAGGCTGGGATTTGAACTCAGAACCTTCTTCGTGCAAGGCAACGACACTTCCAACACTGTGCAGCTCCTCTCATGTATATTATATTGAGGAGTTAATTAATCACAGAATTATGTTTTCATAAATAATTACGACTTACAGGTAATGAAAACCCAAAGCATGATCTTCAGTCGCTGACATCCTCCAAAAGCAGTGTGAGTGGCATTGTGCAAGGATGCGGTTCTAAAGATTTGAGGCAGAACTCCTGATATGTGTTCCCTTTAGCTATGAAAGGGCATCGCGAACGAAGCTGGCTCTTCACAGACTGCTGTATTCAAGGACATCAATGGGAAATTCAGTCAAAGGAAAAAGTGTGGTGGAATAAGGTGTACAAGCAGCAGCAATGTTTTGGGGCAGATTAATTCTGTGCGTTCAACCTGGGCTTCTCAATACTTCCCCGGCATGTTTTGGGTGTTTCCTTTTTGCTACGTACCTGACTAAAATGAATGGTTAATTAACAGGCTTCTGCAGCAGTTGATGTCATGTGAGGAGGTGGTGCAATCGTTTGAATCAGGTGTGCTGAAGCAGAAACACGTCTCTCCCCTCCTGAACAGGGTTAAAACATTGTGATAAGCCAAGTAAGGAGAGATACAGAATCCAACTGGCTTTAGGTCCTGTGTAAAGTTTCCACAGTCAATGATGATGATGATGATGATGTGAGGAGCCATGTCATCCGCTGGTGTTGGTCCACTGGGTTTTAGTCAGAAAATGGACTCAGCCCTGCCCTCCGTTTACAAGCTTCATGGTGATGCTGATGTCATTTTCCAGCTGGATTTCCAAGTTGCCCACACTGCCGAAACCAGTACCATGCTTGAATGACCATGGTATCAGTGCTTTAGTGAACTTACCTTACCTAAACTCCATAGAGAATCTGTGGAGCATTTGCAGACGAGCTGAGGTTCTGCTGTTTCAGCTGCTTGGGCTTCCAGAAAAACCTCAGCAGAGTCACAAGTTAATTGCTTTCATGCCATCTTAAACTGCTGAAGTAATTCATTCATATGAGTTGCCAGGTATTAAGTACAGTAGATAGGCATGATTTTCAGTATGTTAGTATATTTTCTGTATGAAGAAAATTGTAAAATTCATGTTTCTCTGAGAAAATGTATTTTGGGCTTTCTTTAGCTGTAACCTGTAATCAAAAGAAATGTTTGAAAGATTATTACTCCGTGTGTAATGGATCTATATAATAATTGAATTTCACGTTTTTAATTTAATTATGAAATAAATAAACTTGTCAACAACTTTTTTAACTTACTGAACTGCACCCAAAACAGGGTTGTCTCTATTAGACACTCTCAAATGAGCTTAAACAGCGTTGTGCACAAAATGGAAAATATGCTTATTGCAAACCCAGAGTTATGTCTGAATCTTAGTGAGGCTGTTGCCTACTTCATTGTTTTCTGAGTCTAGTAAATGAGCTGCTAAGGAAGAGCTGTGTTGTACGGTTTTAGTCTGAAACAGGTTAAAACCTTTGAATTCGCAGGAATGAACGAAATCATGCGGTTAGAGCTGTAGACGCATATAACTCAAGAAAAAGGACCAAAAGAGCCGTTTAATTACAGTTTTCATAGATTGTGATGTGGGTGCCATCTGCTGGTTGGTTGTGATATGTGATACCCTAGCCTACCACTAGGAGGACTCTGCACCACAGCAATGCGGCATTGCATGATTTGTCACACAGGAGGTATATGTTTTTCATGAGTCTTGTTTTCTGCTACCTTATTGATAAATGAGTGTGTCTGCCTTTGGGACAATCTAAGCTTATCATAATGAACAAACCCTTTCACACACTTACCTTGCAGTAAGTACTGTGCTTTATCACAGAAAGTACAACGATATCAGGCGGATATGACTAATAAACCTGAGCGATAGCATGGGCTTATTATATAAGTGCAACTAAGTGTATGTTCCTATGGTTGGGTTGATTATTTACACAAAGATACAAATGAATCAGTGATTACTCAAGTATTCATAGCCTCGGAACTGCGCTGAATGTTTTTTTCAGCCACAGACTTTAATGGTTTGTTTGTCTGTTTGTTTGTTTGTTTGTTTGTTTGTTTGTTTGTTTGTTTGTTTGTTTGTTTGTTTTTTTTGGCATTTTACAGATCAACACAAAGTAGTTCATACTTGTTAATTGGTAGCAAAAGACACTTGGTTTATTTTATTTATTTTTTTTACATTTTGTTAGAAAATCTCAGTCAGATTGAAAGAACAGCATCTGAAAACAGATATACATACAGTCTGTGACAACTGATTGGATATACATCTGGACTCTGACAGGCCAGTTCTAGCAATTAAAAATGCTCTGACTCGAACCATTTCCAATGCAGTTCTGTCTGTATGTTCGGGGTCATCGACCTGCTAGAAGGTGAACCTCCACACTGGTGTCAAGCTGTTTGCAACTTTCAATGGTTTTCCTTCAGGGATTGATTGCCCAATCTTTAGCTCTATTCTTGTTTCTATAAACTACTACCACCAGTGCTGTGATTGGGGTGTTTACCACCAGATGTACATTACATGTAGGCTATGATCTTTGGTTTGGGTTTGCTGATTTTCTAACCGAAACAGGTTTTAAACTTTTCCACACCTAAAACCCTGACCTATCTGTGGTGTTCCTTTGTCTTCTTGGTGTCTTCCAGTTGTTGTTTTTTTTCCTGAAAAGGTTCTAAATTAGGACTTTTTTCAAAGCAAAACAGTTTGATTTAAAAAGAATAAATAAATCTTGTAGTGCTTTGAACATGCAATGTGTTCATCGTTCTTGGTCTGACTGGCTTTGTGAAAACCCCTCAAAAAATGGTCACTTAAAAAAAATCTGCTCCCCCCATAAACTTAAAGTTGAAAAGCCAGGCTATGATTCAAGGCTGAACATTCAATTTAAAACCAAAAAAGAAGCACACACGGTGCATCAAGGATTCAGGCGTGACAAGTGCACAGCGGGGCCAACAAGGACACTGGCAGGACAGTCGTACTGTACGAGACAAACTGTTCAAACTCTCTGACGTTTGCAATCACATGATGTCAGCAAGTGGCAGCAGTGTTAAGAAGTCATACAGTCGAACGGTGACATCAAGGTCTTGAACTCTGATATGCTGGGTTATCCAAAAAAAACTAAAGAATCTCTTTCTGTTTTACTCTTCACTGAGACCATGTAAGTTTTAAAACACTTTAACTATTTCCATAAAACATAACATAAAACTATATGCAACTCTTGCATTTACTTACGACTAAATTTATCCAGGCAATGGGTTGTGTTTTTATCAAAACCTAAAGTGTTTTTCCTCTGTATTTGTGACACAGTGGAAGTTTTTATGCAACGTTCAGGACAAACGGGAATCCTTTGGAACAGTAAACAAGACAAGTTTACTTTTTAACTTTTACTCACACACAAGTGTTTGGCACTTCGCCTAATGTGAGGCCGCTATCGATGGTTAAATATTAACTAAACCAAGAAACACTTAGCACTTAACAGATGTGGTGTGATTGTCTTCCAGGGTGCAGGTGAATGGCAGCTTTTTGGCACACCTTCTTTAAAGAATTATTGTTATGAAGTATATGATAATGAGAGAAAATGCATTTTTAAATACAATTCTTTTTTTATTGAAAAAGAAAAAAATATTGAAAGCTTTGGATCATGAATTATAATCCACTGATATAATATCACATGGGTGGAAATGCACT
Source organism: Poecilia mexicana (assembly GCF_051168715.1). Classification (NCBI taxonomy): domain Eukaryota; kingdom Metazoa; phylum Chordata; class Actinopteri; order Cyprinodontiformes; family Poeciliidae; genus Poecilia; species Poecilia mexicana. The sequence goes on from NW_028263389.1 coordinate 14,428,297, forward strand.
ATTTGGGGGGGGGGGGGACATTTATCTTTTTCTGTGCAAAGCGTTGTTGGTCAGTTCTTCCCGGGCATTATACATTCCAAAAGCATCTATGAGCTCCATTTAAATTGGAGCACATTGCCCGAAGGCATGTGTATGTATGTACATTTTTATGGTATCTATTTAGCACCGAAATTCTGGCATGATCACTTATTTTCTGAAGACAGATGAACCTTACAAGGACCAAAAGCCTTGTACTAATGCAAAGGGTAAGTATTAGGGTTAAAGCCAATACACACGTCACAAGAAAAGAGACATATGTTCTCCCTCCAACAGCTGCAAGAACAAAATTATATTCTTTTCAGTCCCAGCTTAGGGTGCTTGCAGCTTACCTGCCCAAGGTTTGAGTTTAGGACACTTGGTGCAATTCCTCCTCCTTAGTGCCATGAAGGTTCTTCTGCTGGGAGCTTGTACAGGCACCTGACTGCCCAGATAGTTAGGTTTTGATCTTGACCTGTACGGGGGTAAATTAGGGCCCTTCTCGCTGGCCTGGGGGCTGCTGCCCATGAGCTTCACTGCTGATGTACTTCCATGTCGGGTGTGAATAGCTACTCTCTGGGGATGCCTGGTATCTGTCTGCCTGGGGCTGCTGCGGCGTCCGGGAGCTGAGGGTACCTGCCCAAAGCTTCTTTTTGGTACTAAGTGCTACGAATTGCTCTTCTTATCATTAGGTATATGAATCTAGATTTGAATTCTAGTGAAATGTAAAATGTCCATGCCAGATAGAACGTTGTTTCTCTTCTTCCCATTTTTGAAAAAAAAAAAAAATTACAATATTACCCCTTCATACGGAGTATGTATAGGCCTTAAGCCTAAACTGAGTTATTGAAATGAATTTAAGTCAATGCTATGTCCTATCTCGGTCACAAAATCAATGGATGGATGGATGGATAGAAGGCTGTGGTAAAGTGTTTTCCCCAGGTTGTGTTATGATCCACAGGTGTTTGTGACTTTTTCTATTTTTTTGTTGTTGCTCTATGTATTTTTAATTCCCAAGTTTTGACATACCAAATAATTAATGTGTGTTTAATTTCTTAGTTTATTCTTATGTTCTATTCTTTGTGCACTAGGATTTTCTTTTTTTTTTTTTTTAGATCAGTTTTAGTCTTTTTTTCTCTCTGATTTGTCATTTCTTTGTGTCTAGCTCAGCTTAAGCATCCATAGTTTTGCTCCACGTTTGCCTCTTTTTGCCTGCATTTGGGTCCTGCACAATCATGACCCCTTTAGCAATAGGCCGAATACAAAAATAAGTTTTTTTATAATGACACTTCCCTTGTAAATTAAGCTTTTTGAATAGCCCTGAAAAAATGTCTTTGCTAAAACAAAATTCCCAAAAAACATGAAGAAAAGCTTCTCCTCTTCACCTTTCGCAAAGAGCAGTGCTGATGTTACCATGCATCAGCAATCTTATTCACAAAACCAATTCAATCAAGGAGCTTTTATAAGTTGTTAGTCATGTACCCATCCACATGCAGCTCCCTGTGATGGCTCTCATGGTGAGTTGTCTCATTAGTCAGTGTACGTGAGGCAGCAGCTCCAAGATCTGCCTGTTGTCAGCATTGTGACTAATTTGTGTCTCTGTGCAGCTTTGCTTGAGGACAAACATGTGGGGAATATTTCGGGCTCATTGTGCAACTTCCAACTGACTCACTCCACCGCACGTACTATCTCCCCCTTGTTAAAAACGCAAACCAATGCACCCACCGAGGGAACGGCTGTGATTGGCTGAGAATGACATCTGAGTGGACGGCTGGGGATCATTCAGACTGCTGATTGGCTGCCAGTGCTGCGCTGTTTGTCAGCCCTTTTAGCATAGCTGGCATGAATAGAGCTTTTGTGCAAACATGCCACACACTCTGTAGGTCTATCGCAAACACTTTATCTGCAGCAGTTCAAAGCAAAAGCACATGGTGACATGTTCATTTTTGCTGTTGAGTCAACTGTTTATTTGACTTGTAAAAATCACAAAGTAAATTGAAACGCAGTCAGCGGTCCATCTATGACGAAGTTTGTTGTTTTCCCGACACAGTTTTGCTTGGAAACGTGTAGAAAGAGGCTGAATGTAACAAGGTCAGAGCTCAGAAATTTACAGCCAAGCGGTTGACCTTGTGAATGTCTTTTTTTTTTTTTTTTTTTAAAGAGCAAAACAAAAACAATTTGGGAAATTTTAAATAAATGATGCATAAAGTGGCACAACATTCTGCACAAGTCCATAAAATTAAAAGAAACAAAAAATTACAAAATACTTAAAATTTGAGGATTTTTTTTATGAAACACTTAATTCAGAAAAGAATTAAGTTTTGTACTTTTTATCTGTCCACCTTACTCCTCCATCCTAAGATACATATTGTTATGTGTGATGCAATTGTCTTCAGTTTGCTGAGGCTTCAGGGAAGGAGACTGGATATTGCTTCACTTGAATAGCAAAGGTTTTAATTTCAAACTGCAGCCCTTACTAGAAGGAACAAATCACAAGGAACTTGTGCTGAATCATAGAAGACTATCTGTTGATCTGTAGACACAGAATATTTTACAGACCTGTAAACAATACTGTATTTGGCATTGCCTATCGTACAACTCTAACTTTGAACACAGATTTTATCCACATGCACACTTTGCATATCTAGTCTTCCTGAGCTCATGACCTCAACTGTCTCCAAATGGTTTTGGGATCCATAACTTTCAGTCTTTAATCAGTATCAGTGTAAGGGTTCAGCTTGAAAACATTCTCCGTGCAAAACCAGGGCTTCATATTTGATAATTCAACTTGATAACTTCAAACTTTGTTGACATTTGACAATAAAAAAAATTTAATCTAATAGAGACATCCTGGTAATACTTGAATGCACCCTGGAGTATGCCTGGTGGGGAAACCAACAGACATTTATGTATAAAGTATTGGTGTTTTCCGCAGAGTAAAGATCCACATCTCTGCTGTTGTGAAAACTCCCACAACGTGTAGAGCTGGTTGAATGCCACAGCCAGTTGAGTTCATACTGTAACTTTATTTCCTCCACACCAGTGATGCTCACATTTGGCTTGATATTGTTTTTAAGCTTAACAGTGCTGGCATGGAGCTGTGGCATCTTTTTTTTTCTCCATCATCTGTAGTTGATTGAGTAACAATAATGTAATATTGGAGAATCCATGAATTCTGCTCTGTTTTGGCATGAGTTATGAAAATTGTGTGGCATAACAAATGTTATTCACTTCTAAAGTTCTGCGTGTAAATGTTCGACATGTGAGCAGGTCAAGTAAATATATATGGTGAACCAAACTGTATGTTTTACTACATTTATAGTTACACCTCAACAGTTACCTATTTTGAGATAAGACAGATAACAACCAATATCAGATCAATATAACTCTAAACAATCTACTGCTGATAAATTTGATTATTTGGGGGCAGAATTTTAGACGATAAGAAAATTATTTTTTTTAAAAAAAGTTTAAATCATGAGTATATAATTACTCACGATACTCAACAAGAATTTAGAAAACATGACAAAATCCTTGTTTTTTTAGCAAAAGGCACATCTCTGAAGAATGAATCTAAAACTTCATGAATCAAGAAAAAAACAATGGCAACTTTTAGGAAAGTCAATGTAAAAAAACAACAACAACCTCTTCTCAGTTTGGCAAACGAAACAAACAAAAACAATATCAGAGAAATTGAATAGACATTAAAAAAAATCACACAATGAAATTTTACATTTTATAAAATGCAAATTCAGTCAAGAACCAAGAGCCAAGAACACACCAAGAAATGTTTCAGGATTTTCTTTTCTTTACTATTTTTGTCAAAACTTACATTTCCAAAAATATTGCCTGACAGAATAAAAAAATTAAATGTATGTATATATATATATATATATATATATATATATATATATATATATATATATATATATATATATAATTTCTTTTTTCAGGAAACATTGATGTAACTTATATCTGCATTGCTTTCATTACAGCATACCCACCTAAAACAGTTTAGTATATCTACCCAAAATTCCCCTGAAAGATCTGCATGTGGGCAGATGTCCTGAATCAGAAATTTGCTTATTATCCCAACTTCCTCTCTCTTCCCGCTGCAGCATTGTAGCAGGAAGTGTGTAGGATCTGGATTTCAGCTGCACTGTAACAATTTCAGAGCTGAGTGCCGCAGAACAAAGGGATATGGAGATAGAATTGCAGTGCCACGCCCTCCAGCTGCTGAGACAGGGCCTTTACGGCAACCTTTGTTAAGGTGGTTGATACACTCTCTACCCAAGAACACCTCTTTTATCTTCTACGCCACAGAAAGAGATGCAGAGCTACATGAAAAAGACAATGGAGTGAAATATTGTTACCAGGGAAAAGAAAAAAAGGATGAGTCATTATTTGGGAAATTAATTGTTCATTTAGAGATAAATACATATTGTAACCACGTGTCATATTTACATGAATGTATCATCACCAGTGGGTTCGTGTTGAATTAAGGGTTCCAGAAAATGTGTTAAGAGAGGAATAAATGCCATGTTTTCTGACACATGATGCGAAGGGAATAAACAGGATGAAACTGCAACCGTTTCTGTCTTAATCAACTCTTGGTGAGGGTGGATTAGGATGTTTCCTTTCATAATTTCACAGAGGATTGAGGGGGGAAAATTGTCAAGCTTGAGTTTGATAGATTAATTTGCCAACTCTTCCAGCAGGCTCCTTCCACGTCTTTCCCATTGGAAAAATCCCTCCGAGTCTCACGGCGTAATCTGTGACATGCTTGATCTGCTCTTCATTTGAAGTGTCATACACCATCCTGTTTTATCTCCAGATACGAGGAAGACCTCCCCGACGCCAGCGCCAACACTGCTGGTTAGCTGAGAGCTATATGCCGAGTCATTTTCATGGTTTAAGGAAAAGCATTCGCTAACGTAACGCGTGTGTTTCGTCTCATGCTCTGTCAGTGATGCCACTAGACGTAATCTACAGGTGCTTGGAAAAGTATTCATACCCCTTGAACTTTTACGGCTTTGTCACTTTAGAACCAGAAAACAAAATTATATTTAATTCATAAGAACAGAATAAATGCTTATTCTTTCAACATGTCTGTGAAGTTGAAAGAATAAAAGGATGTTGGACTTTTTCTACAAATGAAAGTCTGAAATGTAAGGAGTGGATTTCTATGCAGCTCCATAGATTCAATTCTCTGGAGGTGGCGGGTTTGGTACCCTTGAATTGATAAGACAAACAAACAAACAAAAAAACACTTTATTCAAGTCAAAAGTAAAAGAATATCTTTACATTATATGACATTAATTAATTTTTATCACTATGATCTAGAAATATAAGGCCAATATAAAACTGGCTGGAGATTTTTATTTCATTGGATTTTGTGAGTTAATAAAAAACATTAGGGCAATACAATGAATGCTGTAGGAAGCTAGATTTGGGCTTTGGTCTATTTTTCACTGTGTTCATTCAGCTTGATATTGATTCAGGTACATAACAAAGTTGAAAGTTCAGGATCCTACACACCTTTTAATCTTTTGAAAACCGCTGACCTAAGGCTTAGGTTTGGACCATCTTTCTTTCTCTGCTATTGCAGAGAAAGAAAGATGGAATGAGAAACTTTAATGTTGGCAAACAGCAGATACTGGGAGTACTCTCTGCTCTTTTATGATGCTGCTTTTTACAGTTATTTACCAGAACAAAGAACTACGTTCATCAGTTAAACACACAAATATTCTCAGGATGTACCACAAGAGTATGCCACAAAGTTTTGGTACAAATAGGCTCAGTCACAGGGTCACTAGAACCAAACACATTACTATGGAAGAGAGAGGGGGTTAGGGCCGTTCTCCTGTTGGAAGATGAATTTTTCTTCCATTGTTATCAATCTTTCAGCATCTAACGTGTTTTTCTGCAGGTATATCATCTATTTAGCTGCTTCAGCTTTCCCTTTACTCTGACCAGCTTCACCGCCTCTTCAAAAGACAACAAAATGACATGATGCCAACACTAGGATGATTCACAGTAGATGGTGAGTTCAGTTTAATTTACAATGTTGGTTTTCCAGCACACATAGCATTACGCTGTTAAATAAGTTCAAATTTGGCTATGTCTGACCAAAGCACATTCTTCCATTTGTGGCTAACTTTCAAACGGACTACTTATCACTTTCTTTTAACACTGTATTCTTCCCACCTGTCTATAAAAGACAAATTCGGTAAGTGCATGAATAATTACTTGTCAACAGACTCTTTCTCCAGAGCTGTGAATCTGTGCAGATCCTCCAGAGTTACACAGGCCTCTCACCTTTTTCTCTGAATAATACTCTGGTTGGCTAGTCTGTCAGTTTATGTGGACATGTGACAAGTGACGGATTAAATGGATTTCAGATACTCTTTTTCAACCTGACTGCTTCAAATTTCTACACAACTTTATCTCAGATTCTTGTATGTCTCTGGGTCTACAATGCTGTTTCTTCATCAGTGTTCTCCAAAAGAGTCCAAAAAAGAGATTGAATTGCACACCGATGAACTCAGTTTATTATTAATTTTATTTCTGTTAGACTTTATTTAAGAGTATAGCATGGCAGAATACTTAAGCATGCAACATTATTTTTAAAATGTTTATTTTAATTTGAAAACATACAGAAAAAAACATGTATAATTTGCTTCCCACTTTATAATTATGCTCCCTTGCATTCGTTTGGTATGCCACATAACATTCCAATAAAATACTTTAAAATATATCAACAAAATCTTCAAAGTTTTAAGGAGGACACAAATATTGGCAAGGAGCAGCAGACACGCATAATTCTAGTTTTTATTTGTCATTAAACAATGTTTAAATGAATTACGTCAACATGATCTCACCTTTTGTTTGTGGATCCTTTCTCGAGTTTCGAGCATGTTCCTGCTGCAGAAGAGGAAAGCTGTGCACACTCTTAAACCCACACACACTCACTGCTGTAGACTTTTATCCCGAGGCACCTGGATAGCAAAGAATTACATTAAAAGAAATGTATTCATTTGGGAAACATACGCACTCCGCTTCCCTGAGACAATCCTTTAGTCCTGCTGCAGAAAGGACTACTATTGTTGGACTACTTTGGTGGTGGTGGAACTTCAGGGGTCTTATAGAACTTTTGTGCACCTTGTGGATCCCAAACCTCAAATCTAGCTTCCTACAACATTCATTGTATTCTATCTTTTTTTTATCTCTTTTTTTTTTTTCAATTTTGACTATGTCGATTTATATGCATTAAACACAGACCTCCCTGTAATTTGGGTTGTGGTAACATGATTGATATCATTATATATGGACTGCTGTGTTATTTCAGTGCTTGCAAATATCCTCTAGACTAGTAATCTTACATTCAAGCATCTTTTAAAGCAATTGCCTGAAAGAAAATGAGACCTGTTCTGGTTAAAAAAAAAAAATTCTTCACCATTGCACGGTTTATTTATTCCGCTTTCTGCCAACATCAGGACATCTCACAGAAATGAAACCGGGGAGACAAATGCTAACTTTTCAACCTCAACATATTTCCATGCCTGACTTGTTTGCTTCAGTATGGTAAAACGGCTCAGGCAGAGTGCAACTGTGACATTTATATTTAACCACTCGGTTATCAGTGCCTTTTTAGAGAACAGCTTTTCTCATTCTGTTCAAGTGAATCCAATTTAAAGTCGGTCAGTTTGAATGTGTAGTGGGGAAGCTGCAATGCTTTGAAAAAAATTCCTTCTGAAGCTGCTTTATCTTTCGAAATGTATAATGTCACGGTTGGAACACAAAGTAGGACACTTTGGCTTTTATATATTGGCCTATATTTGATTTACAGCTTGAAATATTTGACCCTGACATTAAAAGTCCCAGAAATGTAACAGGGATCCTTGCATTTATAATTCATATTGTGTTTCTGATTTCCATTTTCACCATTTTTATCTTTGCAGAGAGAAATAAAAAGGTTCCAGAGACTGAATTCAGAGGCTCTCTACACTCGCCAGGCACATTAAAAGGTACACCTGTTCAACTGTTTGACACAACTGAGCCAGGTCAATGTGTTCAGTCATCTAGACACGATGAAGATCACCTGCTGGTTTTCGAATCAAGAAGGATTCGAAAACCAGCCATTGGTTCGTAATGGAACCAATGTAACGGTAATGTATCCATCAGCTTATGCCTACTTTTAGGAGGATAACCCATCTTGTTACAAAACTCAAATCATCTGGTTTGTTTCTTTGGCACAACTGCTCCAGTGGCCTCAGCAGCCAGCGGCTACCCAGTACTAGCAAGCTGTACCTAATAATAGTCTCCCTTGTGAGTTATTGGTCTGAGTCAGAAAATGACTTCATGTATTTTTTTTTTCATTTCATGATTTAATTTGCTAGTTGCTTACTTTCTCTTATATCTCATGCACCACCTAATAGGGAAACTATGAAGGAAACATCAATAAAAACAAGATTGTACTTTTGTTGTAACTGGCCTGAAGGGAGGATACAAGTCTTTGCTGTATCCAGACTAGTTTTGAATCCAAAGTAAAAAAAAAAAAAAAAAGCTTATTTTACAAATGTATTTCCATAAGACATGAGAAGCCATAAGAAATATGCCAACAATCTAAAATGATTTGCTCTCTGTATTTGTGTCTTTCATTTGCTATAAGTAAAAAAAAAAGTGACTTGCCACTCTGTTGATTTAAATACATAATTATTTTTCATAAAGTGCCAAAAGCTAACATAAAGAAATGTGAATTATTTTTAATCACTAATTTGACATCCACCTGGATAGTCAACTGATAGGACATCATCAAAGAAGTGAGGATTGTATTCATCTAAATGTTTTTTTTTTTAGCATTTTAATATCAGTGTTACATATAATACACACATCTACAGGCAAAGAAATATCTGTGCATGTACGTGCTGTCTGGTTGATTTTATCACAGAGTGTGTGTATGTATGTTTTGCTGTCTCTGGAGTGAGGTAGGTACATCACCACAAAAACACGTATCTGTGTTGTTGTCGATCCTGAGATGGCGGTCATTGACCCTCCTGCAAATAACAAAATCACAGACAGACGTGATAGAACTCCACACACCCCTAAGCCACACCTCCTGCAGACTGACCCAAAGTTCAATAACTCCTGCACCATGTGAAAAACAGAGAAGAAAAAAAAGCTGTGCCACTAACCCCATTAACCAGTGCCCGCCTATATATAAGAGTACCTGTGAATGAAATGAGAGCTAACCTGGCAAGTTTGTGTTTAAAGTAAGAAGAAAGGATTTTGTCACCTTCTCCATCCCAACGGGATCATAGCTGCTTGGTAAACATATTTTCATGTATCTATTTTTTTTCCAGTTAGTTATATTATATTATAATTTAAAATACTTTGATGTTGCATTGTGAAAATTGCTGTAACTTTTAGGAAACATTCATGAAACATTTCCCCGAAGGTCCTTTGAAGATAACAGTTGCAAAAAGAACGGTTCACCTGATACTTCAGAAGATCACACTGTGATGTTGAACTTATCCTTCAGAGAACCTTCAGGGAATATTTAGGGAACTGTGTGCATCCATGGTATCACCACCCACAATAGGGTTGGAGAGGTTTGGGTAGCTATTACCCTAATAATTCTGTTGAGGTCTCTGGCCAATAATTCAAGATTTCGTCCTTGATGAAGAAAGGCCATGATACCTGGAGTAAAGAAATTAGGGAATTGCTCTGGAGGTGGTTCAAAATAAGTGCCCCAGGAACTGGGGCACTGCAGCTCAGCCCTTATAAGGCAACAGAGTGCCACTTCCACATGGGTCCACCACCAGCAAACTGCCAGGTGCGATTTTAGACATGATCTAAAATTGACTGTAATTTTTTATCATAAAAATATGATAAGAAATTACTACATTGGAACCAAAATTAAAATATATTTTTCTCGTTAAACTACGACTAAATAGGTAAAGATGAGCCCTGCTGGTTATCGTCTGATTGTGAAACACAGCAAAGTTTTTGATGAATGCCTCTCTTTGGAAGTCAAGGTTTTAAAAGTATTGCTACTTTCTACTTTCACTTCTGTCCCAGAACCACCTAATCTCTGGGCGTCTGTCTGCACCGGACGAAGGGGGCGGGGCAGAGGCGTCACGTCATATCAGCCGCCGCGCTCCGATTGGCTGCCGACTCTCACCCGACACAGCTGAGATTGTTTTCTGCAGAGGAAACTGCTGTTCTTGTTGGTACGATCAGCCCTTCTTTACTCGCTGAATGAGGCAGCACGGTGTGTTTACCGAAGAAGATATGAACAGAACAACGTCATTCGTGTGACTGTTGTAGAGAGCAGGAAAACAAAGCGGGGGGGATCCTGGCTGCATGAGCAGGCGTGGAGGTTTCTATTTGAATCAGACTCTGAAACCGTCTAGAGAGCAAGGTAAGGGGGCTAGAATCCTGACTCTTCTCACTTCAATCCTTTTCTTTTTTTTTTCAGCATCACCCTAATAAGACTTATCTCTTTATGACAAATAGAGCAAAAGTGCCAAATGCCCAGACTAGAAGACCACTGCTGGAGCTGCTCTTGTTCACCAAAGGCTGAGACCAAGCATTCGTCCGGAGCGAACTGGTTCGCTTCCAAAGCTGAAGAGATGATGTCCATCATCACCGCGATGCTTGGCAGCGCCTACGGCTCCCTGCACGACGTCCGCACCGCCAACCTCATCCGAAGGGGTCTGGTCCTCTTCACAGTGGGGGCATTTCTGGCGCTGGTGCTCAACTTGCTGCAGATACAGAGAAATGTCACTCTGTTTCCCGAAGAGGTGATGACAACTCTGTTGTCATCTGCCTGGTGGATCCCGCCATGCTGCGGGACAGGAGCTGGTGAGTGGCCATTCACTTTATAAAACACTTTCCTACCGTGTGTCAGTGGTTGCTAACTTATGGACAAAATGACACATTAGCCTTTAAACTAATAATGTATTGAGCAAGTAGGGCGCTTCCTTCTGTTGTTCATTTCCTTGCAGATACATAAGGTTATCATTCACAAGCTACAGTCTAAATTTGGTATGTCAGCCAGCTTGTTATCAAAAAACCTGAGTATAGACGCGTAATAGAGATGCCTGCCTTCTGATTGGCTGCTCACTACGTGAGGTGTGCGCTCATTGGTTGATGTCATAACGGGTGAGTTGAAGGCCCTCCCTGAAAACCCCGGACACATCCGTGTTTGGCTCCTCCCCCCATGTGCTGCGAGGCAGAAAGAGAAATGAAACAAAAAATGATGTTGAGTTTTTTTTGTCTTTTATTTAACTGTATAGTTCCTTGAAATGGATTTTTGTATTTCCTTTCACAAAATTAGAGGAAAAGGCAGCTACTGTGTACTGCATTGAATTAAATAAAAGCCATTAAAACAGTTATACATTGGGTTATGTAATCTAAAATAACAAGCAGAAATAAATTAAACAAATGTTCCTTAACATATTTTAACTACACATTTCTATTTTAATAAATGTTAAGTCTTCCATGCTGTAAAAGGTTGTTATTATAAATTAGGCTGAGTTTGTAACATAAAGAAATGCACAGGTGGTTTTATGTTGGAGATTTCCAGATTCCCTTTGTGTGAACTAGTTAATTAGGACCAGTCTTGGGTTAGATGCTTAACAGTAAGCTATTGATTAAGATGGCTATATTAAATTTATATTAAAAATATATTTGGTGTCATTTTGATTTAGTACACAAACCTAAGACAAAACGAAAAATAAATATCAGCTAGATTTACTGGCAGTTTTCAGGGTAATCTGTTTATTGTCCAGAATAACAAACTTTCAGTATTATTTTTTTTATATAGAGCCACACACATAAGACAACTATATTAGCTAGTTAATTTGATGGACTCACAGAACTTGTAGATTGTCAACAGTGGTTTCCAGAACGCCTTACCTTGACATCCAGGATTCATGTTAATCTAGTTAGTTTAGTTTACAAATATTTCCATAGCACCAGATGTTTGTCTTGTGAGGTAAAAGTGCAAGAGCCTTCTTTTAGCCAGCTGTCAGGCAGTGTGCAGCGACATGTTGGCAGGTTTTCTACATAACCTGATAAAATCTTTAAAAGCATTGTTTATTTCACGTGTTGCTTACGTCGCGTGAGTTTCTATCGTGTTGCTGAAAAGTTGTCCTTACTTCCTGCCTTCATTTGGTCCTTTGTTTTTTTTTTCTTTCCTCACTTTCTTCCTTGTGTATTTCATTCTTTTCTTAACTCTATCTGTCATTTCCTAATTTGTGTCTTTTTATTCTTCTTGAAACAGCGTGTAAGTATAATGAAATGAATTTTGTTCAGTTTTTAACCACAGAAATGGTGAAGTTCAAACTTGATATTTTTGGCACGTTTTAGCTACAGATTTCAATGTATTTTGTTGAGCTCTGACAAATGAAGGAAGATATTGAAGTTCGGATATTTGAGATATTTTGGAAAACTAGGTCTTGTTTTCCTTCACAATTATCCTCCAATTTGTATTGATCTTTGTAATAAAATCTTAATAAAATACATTACAGGCTACAATATAAAAGTTAAAGGATTTGAATACTTTCACAGTGCTCTGCATGAGTGCAAATGAGTCACTAAGTAAAAAAAAAAAAAACATGTTCAGCAAATAATCTTTCACAGCTTTCTCAGGATTGGCTCACTGTGGGTCACACAATTTTCTGCTTATCTTGTATAATTCAGGCCTGTTTGTTCCTCTTTTCTTTTTGTTGCAGCTGTTATCGGCCTTCTCTATCCCTGCCTCGACAGCCATTTGGGGGAGCCGCACAAGTTCAAGAGAGAGTGGGCCAGTGTGATGAGATGTATCGCAGTGTTTGTCGGAATCAACCATGCAAGTGCTGTATCCTTTCTCAAAGTGCTGATTCCCAAACCAAGTTCTTCTCAGAAGTTGTAGTAAATTCCTCCAGAGGATACGGTTTGGACACAATGACCGACTTTTACATTTGTTATTGATGGAACTCGGTCACAATCGGCCAGACAAATATTTGCTTGAGTCCTACACATCCTCCCGTTCTGACGTCAATCCGTTCGACTTTGCCCTTAACTTACGCTAACCCAGAAACTAGATTTCGCCAACAATGTGCAGCTCTCCCTGACCCTGGCCGCCTTGTCTTTGGGCCTGTGGTGGACATTTGACCGCTCCAGAAGTGGCTTTGGCTTGGGCATCACCACCGCCTTCCTGGCTACCGTTATCACACAGCTGCTGGTCTACAACGGAGTTTATCAGTGAGTCAAACAGTTTTCACTCACAGTGTTGTACGTGTTGGTCCAGAGACAGGAAACCTGGCTCTTGGGGGATTTAAGCTGACAGTAAAATTTTATATATATAGTCGCACATGCGTAAGGTGTAATTGCAGGACTTCTTAAGCTACATGTTCTCTTATTAACCTACTCAATATATAATATACACCCATATACACCATCATTCCGACAAGACTACAAAACCCAAAACGAAGGGGAGCAATGAAGCTATAAAGGTACTTATCACCTGACATCCATGCATTTCCTGCACATCTTCAAAATAAATCTGCTAGTGAAACTGACTTAAAACTATGTATCTATGTCATTAAAATCAAACTTCTCATTTAAGTATTTTCTAGCCCCTCTGTAAATTTGTAAAAGTGCATATTTAACGTTTAGCCTCAAATAGGGGTTTCAGACATTAACTAAAATCCTCCATCAACAACATTTTCTGAAACCTAAACTGTAGGAGGCATTGTAGTTAGGTAATCGCAATTTTGAAACATTTTATACTTAACTGCCACAGTCTGCTTATCAAATTTAGCCAAAAAAGAAAAAAAAAAAAAATAAATGTCTGTGGACTGTTTTACTGCAATTTGTATGCACTCTAAATCCAGAACTGCTCAGTTATAAAATCTAAGTTTTTCTAAAAACCTTTACAGTTATTTAATAATCCGCTTTATTCCTCTTTTTCAGGTACACATCTCCAGACTTCCTGTATGTGCGCTCCTGGCTCCCCTGCATATTCTTCTCAGGCGGTGTCACTGTGGGCAACATCGGACGGCAACTGGCCATGGTAACGTTTGCTGCCTTTTCTTTTGGGTTTTTAATTCTGTACGAAAGGTTAAACTTGCAAACTGATGCCTAACGTAACATTTACATCACACAGTTTAAGAATGTTGGTTCTTAAACTTTCATACTTTTATCAAAGGCAGCAATAAAGCTGCCTTTGATAAAAGTATGAAAACCCTTTGTTTCTGCTATTGATTATCTGTATCATTCCCATTGACCAATCAGAGGCCACTTGGTTGTCAAAGTAGTTTTTCGCTCCAGATGTTTTAGTGGAATACGTCACATAATTGACTTGATGTTGACTACCAAGCTGAAATTCTGAGATCTCTTTTATTCTGCTGTATTTGCTCAGAATAACTCCACTCCATTTATCTCCATCAACTTCCATACCACTTATTAATCAAAATAAAGACTTTTAAAGGGCTCCTATTCACCACATATGCTTTTTTAGCACTTGTATAGCAGAGCCACAGAGCTCGCAAATAAGATTGTGAAATGGTTTAAATTTTCTGCAAAGAGCATTGCATGCTTCCCCCCTCCCTCCTCCCCCCCAGTCCCCTTGCTTTTCTGTCATAATTATCCCATCAAGTCAGCTTTGATGTCTTCATTAAGCTTGTGCCTGGAAGCCTCACCTCATTCTGTCTGTAAAGTAAGAGTCCCGTCACTCCCTCAGTTTGACTCAGCGAGAGCGTGAAAGCAGATTAAGAGCTCTTGTTTTTCACAGTCGCTGCGAGGCGCTGAGAGCTAGTCAGGACTCGGCTGACCAGAGGGTCATTCGCTGCTTGTTGTTTTTGTTTGCGATGAGGCCTGTGGAATGCTGGCACAAGTCTGAACGTGGGGGTTTTGTTCGCTGTTTTTTTTTTTTTTTTCCCCTTTTCCTCCTTCTGGTGCTTCGGCTAAGGATCAGGGGGCGAATTAAGTTGTTGTTTTATGCGCCACCATTTTTTTTTGTTGTTTTCAGAGCATCTTTATTAAGATTCATATGTAAGCCTGTTATGGTGGAAAAAAAAAAAATTTTAGCAGAATTTTCCCACATGCAATCTATTAAGGACTGCTGTTTTCACTATAGTTTTAGAGTTAATAGTGCATTTATTTGCTGGTTGTCAATCAAATCCAAAATAAAAGTATGTCAACATTATATTATTGAATATAAAACCCATTTATTTTTCAGGAATTTTGGTTTTGATCTTTAATTAAATTAAGAACCCAGCACTTCTGGGGGGATCATACCTATTTTTCTGTTAATATATATCCAGACTATAAAGTTCTAAAATATTACATTATCCTTTAGCCCTGCATATTTTAATGGAAAACTCATACATATAATTTTGCAAGCCAAACGCACAACATTAGCCTATGACTGAAAATTGACATTAGCCATAGACTTCGATACAATTCAATGTCTCTACTCGTGTATTTGAGTTTGTGTTCTTCTTCTCAGCTGATTGCTTTCACCTTTGTCTTTCCTCAGGGTGGCGTTGAGAAACCCCACATGGACTGAACCGTGAACTGCACAAGTGCTATAGAGGAAGACCTTAAGCGAAGAACATTTTAAGCAGAAATGGATTAACGGGAAAGGAAGAATGAGAAGGATAACCTGAGAGAAACCGACTCCTTGTTTTCGACTCCATCCTTTGTTCTAATAACAAAGTACAGGTCAATTCTGCCCCATCCGCTAACGTGCCATGCCCTTCGAATCTTCTTGCAGCCAAATGAATCGCCATTCTCGATGTCCTCCATTAGCATTAAGGCATCCTTCGCACTGAACTGGAGGATGGACTTGGCCTTGTTTTGATTTTGTTCTGCTTTGTCTCATGTGACAAATGGACACACAATGATTTTGTTTCATGAAGTAGACTCCTGTGTGCGCGAGTGTTTGAGTGTGGATGTAGTATGGTCTTGGCAGAAAAGACTTGACGATTTTGCAAAGATGTCTTGAGATTTTCTTGGGGTTTTCTTTGTTTTTTTTTTAACCTGACTGAAATATGGTCATAAAAGGGAAATTTAGTCTGAGTGAGGACACGCCTGTCTTCACTCTTTCATAGAAATGTATTCAGCGGTATTGCATGTTTCCCATCAAACCAAATTAAAGTATTTATTTTTAGAAAGTTTTCACTAAACTAGCAGACGCATGTGGGATACAGGTTTAGACTCTTCTTTTCTTGAGGAACAGTTTGGGAAGTTATTTGCTTTCTTTCAAATTTTAACTTTAGCTGAACTACTTGAGATTGTGTAAGTAAAAAATACGATTTCTCAAAGGTGAATTTTAATGTACAGTTAATTTAGACTTGCTTTAAATTTTCAAGAGCCTCCATATTGTAAATGCAATTTATAAGCTCCAGTTCCCTCACCTCATCAAAGTTGGAGCAAAGTTTTTATACGAGGCCTTGCAGATTAGATGCGATATGAGTAAATAGTTGCAGGATTGCTTATTTCTTGCATCAGACCTCGCAGGGTTGCAGATCTGCAGCTGGACTTTTCTAAGAGTTTCTTATTTGGAAATTGCGCTTTGAACTTGGGGAGCAAAAAACAAAAATGCTTAGCTTTTCTGCAAATGGCAAAATGGGTTTGTTGCTTGGTTAGTTCCAGTAAAAATGAAGATGAGCTTTGTGCATTTGTTTTCTGGATTTCAGAGGAAAGCAAATGGTTTCCCACAGTGTTGGTTTATGTAGACGTGGATAGTTGAAATGAAAAGCAAAATGGTGGTATGTAAAAAGTGCCATTGTTCAGAATACTCTATACTAAGTGAGTATAAGCACATGCATTTGTGTTTAAGAGGTACACTGTAAGATATTTGGGGCACCTCATGCAAAACTTGACAGCTTCTTCTTTGATTTTATGTTTTGCTTGTAAAAAAAAAAAAAAAAAAGTACAATATTGACTTACAATTGGTTGTCAGTACAATATCTATTTTTTTACAGACTGTATTTTCTACTGTTTTAGATCCGGGCAACAAAAAAACAAAAAAAAAAACAGGATGGTAGTTGAAAGGAAAGAAGAATGTCCCATAAGTATATAACCTTTAGGAGCTAGATGTCTCGTAGAATCATGTGATCACACTCATTTTCCCAGTCACATCTTTAAAAAAAACTCACTTCAACAGTTTGGGAACATGCACCGATCAAATGTGTGGGCGAGACATTATTACTTAAGATTTGCAATCTGTGATTGCCTGTGTTTTATAGAATTTAGTGCTTTTGTCACTATAAGGGTTTAGTTTCCTCCTTTTGTGTAGAGATATTGTCATTAGCGCTTGTACGTGTAAAACATTCTGCCGATGTAATCACACAGGTATTGCCACACTAGACCGACAGTATGTTTAGTGTTTAGGGGTCAAGAGGATTAAGTGCAATCACACCACACATGAGCCGATCATTCTTATTTATTATTATTCTTGACAAAAGGCTTAGAAATAATCTATGTACATGCAGTGTGAGTTGATTGGAGAAAAACAACAAAAAAAAAGCAATAACGTCGTTTTGGTTTTTTTGTCAGATTTCATGCCTTTGGAGTCAACACCAATGACTCTCACCAGACGAGATAAAAATAAAAAAAATTCTATGTTGTGTCAAACCATTGATTGAAGTTCATTGTGTAGCATTATCTAAGGATACCTGATATATATATTTTTTGAAATGTGTTCGGTGGCAGACCGCTCCAAGTGGAGTCTGCATTCATTCAGGTATGCTAAACAAAAGAGGAAGCTTTATTTATTGTATTTTTTTTTCTTCTGATGCGGCATATCACCTTGTTTTGATGTGTTTTAATTCTGTCTTAAATTTGAGCGATGTATGTTTTTTTTTGCTACCTTGAGTTCAAGTGAAAAATAAAAAATAAAAACTGACTATCTGTGTTGTCATTAGAATCATGAAGGGATGAAAGAATGAATTTTTTATATTTAAACAATGTTTAATACTGAAAATCAAAGTATATAGAAAATGCAGTTTTCACCGAATGATTTAAGAAAAAAAGTCTATGATAACATAAGTGAAAAATCATGATTATTATTTTTATTTATTTATTTCGAACATGATAGACATAAAATCACACACATGAACCAGGAATGCAAAATACATTTTTGTGCAATAATCTTAACGTGCTCGGATGATTTCTTGTATGATGCAGATACTGTCTAATAATTCTGGTTCTACAAATTATACACATCACTTTGCTCTTTATTCAAAACAACTGCCTAATTGAGTTTTACATCAGATTATTTTCTTAAATAGTGATCCGAGTACATTTTTTATGTAAAAAAAAAAAAACACCAGTTGATTCTTTAAAATGAAGTCAAATATTAATTTGTATTGTAGTAAAATTATCTGTCTTTCCAACTTAATCACCACTTTCAGTGCCAGTGAAGCTTGAAAATTGAGAAAATCTCCTTCCTCCACAGAAAGTGGAGGAAGGAGATTTAGTCACATGAGACCAAACCTGAACGTTTTTCTTTGCATACGTGTTTGGTAAAAAAAAAATTTCAATGCAACACGGTGGTGGTAGCGTCATAAAAGGGAACTTGGCCAGAGTTGATAAAAGAAAGACGGTTGCAGCTACATGAAGGAAAACGGCAAAAGACTTCAGGTTGGGGTGTAGGTTCGCCTTCAGGCTCTTTACACTATTCTGTTTTTCATAGAAACAATCAAAAATCACATCCTTCTCCTTATAGAGCAGCTATGCTAGAGTTTTTGCTTGCACGTCAACGTTTTTTTAGTTTCAATTTCACAAGTTAGGAAAAACACATCTTGTCCTTCGGAACAATGGAACCATTTTCACCACAAATGTTACACAGGGAAGATTTCATTGAATCCCGTTACTGAAAAGCTATATAAAACAGTTACAGTTTGCAACTCACTGATTTTAAACAGTTTCTGAAATAAAAGTTGAAAGACAAATAAAAAACAACATCTCTTCCATTGTTGGTGAAAACACAACTAACCCAAACAGCGTTTACTATAGCCCCTTGAATTTATTGAAGTCTCAGACTATATCAGAATTAAGCTGTCTGGGGAGCTGGTGACTGTCTCTGCTGCCACGGCGAAGCTCAATGGATGAAGACGCTCTTTTGTCCCTGCGCTCTGTCAGTCCCCAAAGCCACCATGATGTCTTTGGCTGCATCTTCCTTCTCCTTCCTCTTCTTTGTGGGACCATCACCAATGAGCCAAATAGACCTGAAAATGCTGCCCTCCCACTTGTGTGTCACTGGGATCATAAGAGACTGCCCCTCCTGCTCTTCCTGCCTCTGTCTGCCCCATCCCAGAACACGCCTTTCTGCAGGGCAGCCTTCTATTTATACCTAGTGGGGGACTGACAGTTAACCTTTTGCACTGGGGGAAAATTTCTGGGAGAACAGCCAATGTCTGGAGGCTAGTCTGAATAAACCCTCTGTCTATTTATCTATGTATGGAAGTCTGTCTGTCTGTGTATATATCTATATATATATAGATATATATCTATATATATATAGATATATATCTATATATCTATATATATATATAGATATATACATATAGATATATACATAGATATCTATATATATAGATATATCTATATATAGATATAGATATATCTATATAGAAATATATATATGTGGCAATGATCCAGCGCCACATGCCCTCTCTCGCTCCTCTAAGGAATGGTAATTGGCTGACTTTCAGCCTCTTTTCATTTACAGCCACAGCAAACTGAAAGACTCCATTAAGGCACCTTCTCTCTGCCAACAGCACCACCACCCTACCCCCTCTCACTCATAAGCTCAATCCTTCCTCCAGGGCACTGAGACGGGCCAGGCTGGGCCCCAATCTGATCTATCGGTTTGCCCCTCTCTAGCTCTGTCCTGGCAGACAAACACCGACCCGAGCTGCATTCTGGTGGCTTTAAACCCCCCCCCCCCCCCAAAAAAAAACAGGGGAGCTCTGAATGTAGATCTGCTTTTGACTGTTTTATTTCACACTTCACTTTTACGTCTTAAAAAAAAAAAAAAAACTATTGTTTTGAAACAAATACGGAATGGAGTCAGTTAGGTCGAACGGTCTCTCTCATCCTGATGGCCCCAGCTGAGGTGAGATCAATCTTTATTGATTGGAAGGGAAGGAGTTGCAATAAAGCAGCAACAAGATAGAAACATCCACCATGCAACGCATAAATGAACAAAAACGTACAAATGTGTAAAAAGGAAACGAAGAAAAAGAAGACGGAAGTTTACATGAATTGGACATTGCTTTTGGGCTTTGAATGATTGGTTTGAACTCCTCTATTTTTGGAGGAGCGCAACATACAACTTCAATGGTTGTAAAAGAAAACTATCAATTTATTGTGTTACACAGGTTTAAATATAACCTCGCACCCCTGCTAATATTTAAGTTGAATGTTCTATAACAAGTTATTGCAAAACTAAACAGCTGAAATTCTTGGACATTTGACCTCTTGATTTCATGCTATATCCAAAGCCAGGTTTGATATATTGCTAGCGATTATGATTCACAATTCCCTCTTGTGGTCACAGAAAGCTTAACAGAACCGCAGAATAACCCTACCACCACCGAGCTCGACACCTGAAAATATTTTTTCTTAGTGGCCAAATAGTCCAATCATTATGTCATTCAATTAAAAACACAAGCTTCTCCAGAAACTATTTGACTTATTCGCGTGGACAGCTGCTCTTAGTTGACCTTAGAGGTGTCTATATTGCAACAGGTGGTTATTCTTTGGCTTGCTTCTTCTCAGTCAGTGGTCATGTTAAACTCCCATTATTGTAATCCCTGATAGTGGTGTTCCATCATCTTTATCTGCTTTCAGGGTCCTGGGTTACACCCGACCAATTTCATTTCCTGTGACAGTGAGGCTTTGACTCCGATGGTTGAACCTTGGACACAGCTGGGTGTTTTGGCAGGACGATGATAATTCCAAATACAATTGTAATAATAATTAATACACAACATATATATTGTTCATTTTTACTAAGTAGCTTTGATTAAGGAATTATTGAAATCTATAAATATTACTTAGCAGCTTTCCCATGTGAAACTACCAGTGTTTCATGACTAAACAAATATATATAAAACTGTTTAAAATAAAGAAAAACAAAGTGACACAAATAAAAGCAAATACATAGGGATATTTAAAAGGTTCTTAATGAAAACAATGTGTAAATAAGAATCTCTTCAGTTGCTGTTTTTATGATAAAATGACTGTGTACACATTTCATAATATAAAAAATTATCAGCAGATCCAATGTTTCTCCTTCACACAAAGTCATTTAAATTGCTCAGAGTTTAACAGATATTAACACAAGTAGTTGTAATATTTGTTCTGTTTTCTCCTAATTATCATATTGTTTTATTGTTGTTTTATTTTTGTGCAGCACTTCGACCAGCTGCTATGTCGTATTTTAAGTGTTTTAGAAATAAAGTGGCATGGTGTGGTGATACATTAAAAAGTGAACAGTTTTTTTTTTTTAGTTTTTTTTTTATCCATAGCTTAACTTTTGTTTTTCTCTCCCTTGTGTCACATCTAGTTGGGTGAGTAAAAACTAAGTATCCTGAACGTGTGTACTAAACTCCGTCGGCATACTTTCATATTTATATAAAACATGTTTTATATAAACATATATAAAAGATGTGGAAAACAACTCAACTCTTACAACTCACACATTATTAAGTGTGCATTCTAAGTCACTTCAAGTAAGTTTTAAAAAGTAAGTTAATTTAAAGAATGCTTTAAATCAGCTTTAGTCATATTTGTGACCTTTTCTTGAAAACCTTCCACTCTACAATTTTTCTTTTAACCCACCATGCTTTTGAGAACTTCTCAAAATCCATCTAAAAATGTTTTTGCAATAAAGCACAAATTACATATAAGGAAGCTTTGCCTCCAAATAAAGTGAAGAAATTGTCTTTCCTGTTACCACCAGATGACAGTATTTTTCCTCTCAGCCAGTCTGGACAAGACATATGTGGACCCCTAGTGGAGGGACAGGGAACTGAAATGTCTTAAAAAGCTTTCTCAAACCAGCAGTTCTTCAACATTTTTTTTTTTTTTTTTGATAATGCAAGTGTTCTTTGTCTTTATAAATCATAAAATGAGTGCTCTTCTGTAATCTGAGAAAATAAGCTCTAAAGTGTTAAAATTGCATGTCCGAGTGAAGAAAGCACATTGATAACTTAAAAGATTTATATATAATTTCCTTAAAGTCTGATGGACATACATTTTTGCATTTGAAAAAGATGCATTATTAAGTGGCAGCAGGAATATTATTGTTGGAATATTTAACTGGCGCTGCAGCGAGCAAGCCGAGTTACATGCATGATGGAAAAGGTCAATGAAATAGATTGAGAGTGGAGAAAATCCTTGCACACTCTTATTTCTCCGCCAAAAGGTCTTCGGCAGCATTAATGTGCTGCTCCCTCTGATAGATAATGAAAGATTGCGTGTATGTATTAGTGATGGAGGGAGAGAGGGGAGGAAAGTGAGGAAGGGGGCCGTTTAGGTCTACTGAGTCTTCATTACACCAGAGCAGAGTCCACTCCTGTCCACTCCTGTCCTCCCTGGCCGGCACAGGCTCATTGCCTGTGCCGGCCAGGAATAATGAATTACAGTTGATGCCATGGGAGAGAGGGAGGAGGGTGAATGACTGGAGTCCATTTTAGATCAAATTACGTCTCGGATCCCATTCAAATGGCAGTCTCAGGCTACTCTTTGGCTTCTCTGTGTACCTCTGTCTGCAGGGTAAATGATCCGTTCACACCTCTTTTCCATTAAAGCATGTTTAGAGGCCATTATTCCCACTTTTCCTGCTTTGCTCCATGGTAAATTACCCAAAAATAAATAATAAAAAAAAAACAACAACACTGATACAGCATCAACTTTAAAAGGATAAACAGCCATCGTCGTGATCATCACGGTGGAGTGGAGGATTTATCAGTTCAGTCAGCGAGCTCAGCCACATCCATGTTGCTTTCCTCCTCTTCCTTCTGCAGGACAATAATAAAAATGACAGCGTAAACCTGTAGTGATGCCACATTATGCATGCCATCCAAGCAAATTCTTGCCAGTGTAAATTAAACACACCTAGAGCATCTCACAGCACACAGATCGGACTCTGCGATATCAGCCAGGCCAATGACGTTGAAAATTAATGGAATAAATCAAGATCCATTCCACTATCTGTCTCGAAGTCGACCAATTTTAGGAACTCAACGACAGAAAGGCTAAAAGTAGAACACGGGTCGACAGGCTCAAAATTTACTTGAGAGGAAATCAGAAAGCAAAGAACAAAAGAGAGACAAGTTTTGTTTATTTATTGGAATTTAACGTGCTAGACCAACACAATGTAGAGGACAACTGCAAAAAGAAATTAAAAGGACGCATGATTTTTGATTTTTTCTTCTTTTTTTTTTTGGTTTTCAAATATCTTGAGAAGTGTTACATCCATACATTTATGTTAAGTTCCCAACACCTTGTCGAACTGCTTTTCCTGTAACTACAGCTGCTGTTATTTTTTAGGATTTCTTTTAGACACTGGAATTGTTGCCCAAATAGCTCAAGCTCAGTCAAACTAGACAGAGAAGCATTTGATAACAACAATATCTGAGCCTTACATATTCGAAATCAAATTTTAGTCAGGACTTTGACTAGACCATTCTAACTCTTGAACATGCTTTGGTCTGGCTACATGTTTATTCTGCAGCCTCTGGCAGGATTGATTTCTTCCAGTATTTTTGGACTGACTGCAAAAGAAAAGCATCCCCACATTATAATGCTGCCACTACTGTGTTTAGTCATGATGACAGTGTTCTGGATGTTTTAGACCAGGACTAAAGTTTCGTACGTTGGCAAAAAAAAAAAAAGTTTTGGATCCGAGTGCCTGTCTAATGAACCTCCAAGGTCGTAAGGGACCAGCAGTAGATATACTGACATGAACTCAATGACAGGCGGACTCCGTTTGATAAGGTGGATTTTTAGGACAAGCTGGTTTTAGGATTTTATTTGTGGGGAACGAGAATATAGGGGTTGGACATAAATTCACACCACACTACAGATTTCTATTTAAATATTTTCTGTGTCATTTCCATTCCTTGCATTAGTACCTTATGTTGGTTATCCCAAAATGAGTCCCAGTAAAATACAAATTTAGCATTAGTTATAAGTCAGAACTGAGCACATTCTAAATATTTGTAAATCTTACACAATAAGTCTATGTGCTGTCATTTTGAATAATGTAAATCAATGGACACTTAATGACCTAGTTAAAGCTTGCAGCTTCACCCTCAAAGGTCAGTGTTTGCCATGTACTGATTACTCTCTGTGTGTGTGGGCAGACGTGCTTTGCGCCTCTCAGCTGAGAAACGTTCAGAGTTGGCAGGGCTGAAAGTTAGTGCTGCGGTGCTAACGAGCCCGTGCTCCCGATAAGTGACAAATTCACAACATATCCGCGATGTGGGGGGTAAAAACAACTCAGGTGCGGCAGCGTGGGAGGGAAGGGGAGAAAGGAACTTGGGCGCACATGGCACTTTCGGGGGAGTCCGGCACTATTTTGGCGAGTTTGACTGCAAAGGGCGCGGTGCCACACAGGGAGAGGGGTCGGGTAACCGCTCCTGGCTGACCTCCTTTATCTATAATTAAAGCTGGGAGCTGAGCGCAAGGACATAGCTTAAATTGTTTTCTCACCTTTAAAAAGTAAAAAAAATAAAATCTAGATAAAGCAATGCTTTTTAAAGTTTACATAAATATTTTCCAACTTCAGGTACACTTTTAAAACTCACTTACGGGGTCTCGTTTGTGTGCTTTCTTTTGCAGGCTCGTGTTTGAGCGACTTTTAGAACAGGAGTCATCAAGCTGCGCGACAAACGTTGACTCTGCTTTGTATTGCGTGCAGCCGTCAGGAGAAAGTCGAAAAGGCTCTCTGTCAACTTTACGCGAATTTCCAGTTATTGCATTTTTCCTTGTGTAGAGGCTGGTTAAACTCTCAGAGCAAGAAATCTGTGTTTACTCTGCAGCAAGTGCTTTCCACCTGTCCATCTCCCACTTGTTCCTCCCTCCCTGGCATGTCAAAAATCCAAAACATCCCAGATTTGGCCCGCACAAGAGAGTGGAAGATCCACAACTTTTGAGGGATGAACGCAAACTACAGCGCACAGGTGCTGCTGCTTTGATGATTTTTGACATTGCACGCTCTTTTCTTCAAACTTTTTCTCTTTTTTTATCTCTCTTTTAAATAATTGTCGACAAGTTAACTCTTTTTGTTCCTCTCCAGCTAACTCTGGAACAATCGCATGGCGGCTTGTTTGTTCTGGATAGAATGGGAATGTAAAGCCTGGAAACTTACAGGAATAGCCACTGCGGACAGAGCATTCCTTGGTGTCAGGAGTAAAACCTCCGCACTGTGAGAACTGCAGACCTGTAGTTCAACGGGACAAGTCAGGGGCCTGGCACTAGTTAAGCATCGCAGACATGTAGCTGCTCTTTGAATATGAATATGCATTATACTAATGGAGGGGATAAAATAAAGTGCGTCCATGTACATAAAAACAAACGTTTAATGGCATTATTATCTTATTTTAACATCAAAACATTCATGAAATACTTCTTTATTGTTTAGAAAGTTGCATGTGGGTTAAAAGACGGGAGATTTTAATGTACATTTGACTTATAAAAAATAAAACAAGACAGATCATTATTTGGGGGGAATAAATGCGGGACAATTTATTTACTTAATTCACTGCAAGCAGTCTTTATTTGTGTACAGACTTTATTTACTTACATATTTATACTTTTCATTTAGGCGCAATTTATTCATGAAATCCACTTTGATTCTTATGGGTTCTGTATAATTTCATTCGTGCAAATTTTATTTATGACTGTATATATATATATATATATATATATATATATATATATATATATATATATATATATATATATAAAAATAAAGTCACAGTTTTATATACAAACTAGCGGCTGACGCTAGTTTGTAAAACTGTGACTTTAGTTTGTGACACGCTTTCTTTCCAAAACGATGAAGGAGAGGAGTGGAACCCTTCAATAACTTGATCACTCACAAAATAAACACCTACACTTAAAAAAAGCAATTATTGACCTTCAGACGGGGATTGTTGCCCACATTCGTGCAGCATTCAGGGCTTCGCTGATGGGAACTCAGCTGCATTCAATTAGCCTTCATCTAATTTAGCTGAGGCCCTAATTGCGCTCAGGGTGGTAGTTGTTTGCGCTAAGCCCCGTTTGAGGCTTCTGTCGAGAGAAGTAGGAGAAGAAGTAAAAGAAGAAGAAGAAGAAGAAAGAACAATCTCAATTCAAATGAGACTTATCTACGCCACAACGATCAGACGGATTAAGACTTATTAAAACCTATAAAGGGCTAAAAGCAGAAGATTCCACAGATACAAAGTCCACAGCGTGGCGACTCCAGAGGATTTCTCTGCAATCACAATGAAATTACGAAAAAAAAAAAATACAAACAAATTATATAGACATCATGTAGCTGCAGTGCAATGTGCGACGAATAAATAAAAGGGGAAATGATTCGTGTGAAGACAAATATTTAGTCAAAAAAGGGTCATCATAATTTAGGCAATTTGGAGAACCCATGCAATAAGATTCAATTATTAATTGCTTAATAGAACTCAAAACATCTGGATTGCTTTACGATGTTTAACTTCCCTTTCAGATCTTATTTGTTTTGTCTTATTTTCACATTTTAACAGGTGTAAATCTCAGCTTAAAAATCTTAGTCAGTTACCGACTGACTTTTGTTTCTGTTTCCACTCCTACATCCCGTCTTTTAACCCACTCTTAGCTTCTAATATTTTCTATGTCGGCTGCCATGCTCTTGGGCGACCCAGGATAAGAAAAGAAAGAAAGAAGGAAAAAAAAAACAGGGGGCAGCCGGCTTCCAGACCTTAAAAAAGTGAAAAAGGGAGGGAAAAAAATCATACAGGATCATCAAATAGAACAGACGTGCTTTCAGGTTTTTGAAAGGACACAGGAAGCTGGAGGATTTGGTGCGACCCCTGCGATGGTGACATAGCCGATATCTTAGGGGACCCCCATTCATCTGGAGGCAAGGATGATGACCGGGAAGAAGGAGGGATGGGTGGATGGGTGGATGGGGGGGAGGACGGGGACGGTGGGGCCGCATCTGCAGAAGGTCCCACCGCCCTCTGATCAGTGAGCTGGCACACATCACGGCGTCCATTCACAAATCCTCCTCCTGCGCGTCACCTTTTGTAGTACTCCATAGTACTGACGTATACGACAATCCTACCAGGAGAGATACGGGGGAGGCGGGGGGGAGGACGGGGTGGGGGTGTGTGTGGAATGAAATAGGTTATAGGAACTCAAGGACAGGGCACATGCGCACAACGCGCGCGATTGATTTATAGGCGTAGGGAGGGGTGATGTGTCTACGTGCGCGCGCGTGCACGAGTCAGGAAGAGGGAGGGGGAGTGGAGCTATATGTGGATGTTGCCATATACATTGACTGCATGCAGGGATACATAAGTTTAAGCTTTGTTGCTTTGTCTTCACAAAATTAGAAAAATAATCTATGAAAAACAGGTAAAATACGTGCGCCCTTATATATATATATATATATATATATATATATATATATATATATATATATATATATATATGCACACATTCCAGCGTATTGTTCTTATTTTTGTACAAGAAAATACAGGAACAGTGCAAATAGAGGTCGTATTTGTTAGTGTGGACTTCTGGAATGGCAACAAGCAAAGCATTTCAGTGTATGATTAGTAAATAGTATGTTTATTTAAAAAAATATACATATGTTTTTTTAAATGCATGGGTTTGCTCCATGCGCAGCTACCAATAAATTTAAGCGACTGCAAGGCCTGCAAGGACGTGATGTTTGCGTTCAACATGTGAAATCATTGCAGACATCGAGGCCTATGACTGGTTTCCATGAACTAGGTTTCCTCTGCACAACAGCAACAGCTGCATGGCTCTTTGTTAAAAGCGTTAACAGTCAAAACAACAAGAAAACCAGTTTTAAACAAAAACCTTTGCCCAAACTGACTGCACATGTTTTAACTATTTATTGCACATTTACGTGGAATGCAAAAGATACAAGCCTTACTGCACTTTTTGAGTGCAAAAAGGCAACCGGTATGATGAAAACAGAGTTGGCGTACATTTATTTATTTGCAGGATGGTTTTGCATGAAACAGCAAAAATCCTAATTCAAAGTACCTAACAAAACCAAACAGCTGCAAGAAAACACCTCAGCCAAATAAGAAAATGCTACCACATATTTACCAGTTTATAGCTTAAAAGGCGGTAAAGTGAAATAAGGGTTTCATTTGCGAAAGGGAATTGAAAGGGATTGACTCAAGTTGCAAAAATCTTGCATCTCGAGTAAAAAATAAAAAATAAAAAAAACTGATAATTTCATAAACTGGTGAAATAGTAATTTTTGCTGCATACCATTAAACGCGGGCAACTTAAAAAAAAACATGATATCGCAGTTAATTTTCACTTGTCCTTTAACAAAGCGGACAGTAGTGACCACGATGGACGCTTGCCTGCCAAAAATGAATATATAAAAGAATGATTGCATCAAAGTGACTATTTTTACCTGTTTTTCGGGAACAAAAATCTTGTAAAATTTCCCGAGCTTTACTATCTGTCCTAGACTCGTCTCTTTTTTTAATAAACAATATTTTTTATAATGTTTTTCGGTCTTTTTCAGGGATAGTACGACTTTTAGGGGGGCTTGGTTGAATAATATGTAATATATTGTAATGCACAAAAGGCCTCCCCATTCTAATTCAGAGGCTGCAATGGTGTCATTTCCTCCAGACGCCCCTGGTTTTTTGCTGGGGAGGTTAGAGGCCAAGCCCAGGCGGTAGCGGCCTGTCTGTGGAACCATTGTCTGCTGCTTATTTAGCGCTCAACATTAATCTGCGCTTCCCCTCACAAGTGAGAAACAATCGCAGCGTGAGAGTGGCCTGTCTAATTACACCTTTCACTCTCAACTTGCCACTGTTTGGACTAGACGCACAGAAGCGGTGGGTCTTGGTCAGGTAATCAAAATCCAAATGTTTAGGCTCGGAAATAAGATATGCATTTTTAACTTCACAATGAAGCTATTGTTCTAATATTCTTTAAAAAACTAAATACTGGACACATATAAGTTAGGGATTTGACCAGAATTAGCTAAAAAAAAATACAATTGCAAAAAAACAATACCTGTACTCTTTATAAACAAAGCAGCAATCAAAAAGGCGAAAGCATAAAATGCGTTTTTTTTTCTGCAAAGCTAGCCAAATGTGACGAGAGTAGTTTCATATGCCAAAATTTCAAATAGAAACAGCTAATATTAGAAAAAAAAACATTCAAGCAATACTAAAACAATGCTATAAGATCACATCCATCAAAGTAAGCTCAAAACATGTCAAGCGCAAGGTAGCATTTTAGAAAATATATACGTCCCCCAAATCAAATTTGCAAACAAAAATAAAAGAGGAAAAGATGTGGAAAAACACAACGCACGCATTTTGATAGTAAAGAATCAACTCAGTCACTCTCACCGCCGCTCTTTCGGCAGATTCCTCCTTATTGACGCAAACCGTCCCGGCTCCAAAACGCCAGAGGAGCACCGTCCGCCCTCACTGATTGGGGGAGAAAAGCACAGAAAACTCGGCTTTGGAGGTGGTCAGCAAAGTTACTCAAAGTTTTGTCTTTGGCGCGACTCCGGATCCCGAGCGGCGCGCACAAAACAGTTTGTTTGCATCACTGATTTCTTTTAAAGGGATATGGACCCTGTTCTGGGGCGACCGCAGGCGTCACGGCAGGAGAAAGCAATCACATTTAAAATACTAAAAGCACATCAGTGTTGGCTCTTCTGGCCATCGTGCTGTAATTATCACGCTTTTTTAGTTGCATATTATGAGATGAAGTGACGCTATTTTGCAGGAAACAAACACACAAAGAAAAGTCGTTAAGTTCAATGATCTAGCAAATGTTAATATAGTGATATGATGGCTTAGAAATCCAATATTGTTTTACTTCATCTCCAAATGTTGATTTTTACGCATAATCCACACCAGCTGACTTTATGTGAAGCGTTTTTGTTTAAACTATGAACATCTTAAATTTATCACAACTGTTACAAGTGGGCCTAAATTCAACAAACAGCACCTCACTTCTACGTGATACACCAGCATATGTTGCATTCCCCCCTAAATAGGTCAGGTGCAGAATTAGTTTTGATTTAGGCAGATTTTCAACTGTTAATCAGCTGATGAGTATTTCTACTTGTCATCTACAAAAGTCGCCATAATTAAACTTCGCATCATTCATGTATGTTCTGGGGCATATTAAACAAATGAAAATCTAATTTCCTTGTGTGTTATTGAGATTGTTAAACCCCGGGGATCCTCGTGGCTGAACATGTCAACCCTACCGTTGTTTTTGTTTTTCTACTCACAATGCATATTTTCTCAAAGTCCTGAGAAAAAATAAAGTACAACATGTCATGAAATACTGGGTGTATCTGTGTGCATGCACCGGATTCAAATTAGGCTTTCCTCCTCGTACATGTTCAGGGCTCTTCCCCTTTTACTAGGGCGAGGAGGGGGGCGTTTGTAGACTGCTCCGTAGTCTGCGTCATGTGGCCCAGTTTCTGCCGTTCTATTGGTCAGAGGCACGTGTCTGGGAGGAGGGTGGGAGAACGTCACTCGGGGGGCTCGCATTGAAAATAAGAACAAAACTCCAGAGTGAGAGTATTAGAGCATCAGTTTAGGAGCCTCTTTATTTACCCTTAGTTTAGTTTAGGTGTAGGCATTCCCGAGGACGCACAAATCGGATGGTGGTATAAATTTGGATGGTGCGCAAATGGCAAGCGCTTTAGCTCTAAGATATCACTTGTAACCCGATTTTAAGGGAATATATGAGACAAATTATGCTTTTCTCAAAGGACACTACGGCAAGGCTTTGCGTGGTGTCCAAGGCACTCACTGGTATCTGAGTTGTTTTATTTATTTATTTTACCCGTGCAGTTTTTGTGGGGGGGTGGGGGTAATTTCCCTCAAAGTTCTTCGCAAAATTTCTTGCTGCGAAGGGAGCGACAAAGGGGTTAAAGAGCATAAAGTGGGGGAAAGTGAATCAGTATGGAAGAAAATGATCACGGCAACAGAGATGCGGTGGAGCGACAGGAGTCCGCGGATGAATCCAATAGAGCCATCCTTCCCCTGCTACAGGCGCCGGGGAACCTGCAGATCCCGCACCGGGTCACCAATTTTTTCATCGACAACATCCTCCGGCCGGACTTCGGACGCAAGAAGGACGTGGGCGCTCACCGCGATGAGAGCAGCCCAGCGTCGCGGGAGAGCCGCGGCAGCCCCGCCGCCCCTCAGACTGAGCCGGTGGGCAGCACTGTGCCAGCGGAGGGGACCTCCACTCCACACACAGTCACCGGGCCCAAGAAGCCCGCGAAAGCCGCAGAGGAGTCCCTGAAACCGAGCGGGGAGAGCGGAGACCAGTGCCTAAGCTCAGACTCAGACAGTTCCCAAGCCAGTTCCAACCCATCCATGTCGCAGCCCATGTTGTGGCCAGCCTGGGTCTACTGCACCAGATACTCGGACAGGCCTTCTTCAGGTTGGTCACATACTGTTTTACTACATCCCCGTATATTTTCTGTAACCTGAAATACCCCGTAACACTGACCCAGGATGGCTTGACCGAGTTTTAGCTGCAGTAGGGAGAACGATCGCTGTGTAGCGCACAAAGCGAAAAAAATAAAAAATACTTTTCTAAATACAAAAAATGTATTTGATCCTCAACCTGCATTCAGAAATAGAATTTACACAAAAACGTGGCATCGGGTCCTAACAAACTTCAATAATTTATCTCATTATTATTAAACCTAAAATAGAATTCTCGAACGAGGAGAGTAGGCCTTTTGAGAAAATGAAAACAAAAGAGGATAAATATTTAGTGTCGGCGAGCAGAATTTTGACATTTTCTTTTTACTTTTGGCTCTCGACAAAAATATTATTAGTGACACATTTTTAAAACTTTACGTATAGATTGTTTCCCATTATAGTAATGCAAATTCGAGACTCTTGGAGTATTTTTTTTCTTTTTCTTTTTGCAAGTAAACACAGGCGCGCCGAGCCTCTTCCAGGCGAGGGAAAGCCTTAAAACTAACAATTGGTACACTTGTAGAGTCTGGGTTTGCTTTCTAAAAGTTATATTTGGGGTAATAGCAACGTGATTTAATAACTATCGCTGCTCAAGGTGCAGCAGTCAACTTTTTGGTATATTTATAAACTAACTAATTAACTCCCTGTGATTTATCGTTTCACTGAGAAGTAGATAGGTCTTTAAAGATTTTTTTTTTTTGGCGTGCATATAAAAAGTGGAGTACAACTTGTTCTCATGCATTATGTAATGCTATACTATGGAGTGGCGTGGGGGGCTACTACCAGTTGCAGGGCTTCAGTTCTCATTCAACATATAGAGTTGATTCTGGATCTGTTTCGTTTACGTTTTGGCGCACTGTTTCGGATCAGAAGAGCTAGCAGGCCGTCTTTCCAGGTGAAAAGTGACTGAACGTGTTATGGGAGCAGCTCAGATCCAAAATTCTGTTCACGTCCGTCTGCCAAGGAGTTTTTCAGAAAGTGAGGGAGGAAGAATGAGAGCGACAAGGTAGTGGCAGATAAAATCATTCTTAATTCTTCACTGAGCAACAAAAAAAAACAAGGATTCTTCTACTTTTCCTGCAGAAATATGTTAATATGAGTGCCTAAAAACTAGACGGTGTCGGTAAATGTTCAATGTGTATGCGTGTGTGACTGATGTGTGTCTGCGTTTGTAAGAGAGAGAGCAACAGGGAGGCATGACTGCTTTTGGGAGCTTAAGACAGATTTTGAGCCATTGTTTGCTCTCTTTTTCTGCAAGTTTTCAGCGCGAAAGATTTGGGTTTAAGTTATTCAGATAATTTTACTTTTGATGGGTTTTTTTGTTTTGTTTTTTTCTTTTGTTTTCTTTTCTTTTTTGTTTTACAGAAACACAAACCGAACTGAACACGCACCAGATGAGCACGTTTGTTTACATGCATTTTGGGCGATTAGAATAAATATTCGAGAGAAAAAAAGTGACCCTTTTTTGTGAAGTGTGCTTTACGCACGGATTTTGGGTGCAATCGGTGTTAATTTTCATAATGCAAAGTGGGAGAATATTATACGATTCACGTTTTAGTGAAGTAGTTTGGTCGACACCATAAAAATATGTTCCTGGTGGAGCTGTTTTGGTTCATGTTTTGGCTGGTTTGTGGTTAGTTCGCTGCTTCGACGATTCGTAGCCTGATTCGTTTCCACACGTTGCCACTTCGTTTTCGCAAACAAACTGTTCTGTATTTAAGCTATTATAATCTGTTCATTATTCTTTGTAGGGAAGTATTTTCATCACTGGTGGTTATAAATGTCCATTGAAACGCTCAAATCTCGAGTAAATTCCTGTTTAATTGTCAATGATGATCTGAAACCATTGTGTTACGCCTCATTTCCATATTTAAATTCTGACTCTTGTTTTCCGCCCGTTGATTCTTATTTAATATGCAAGATTTTGAACCCTGATTGTACTAAAATAACTTTTATCGAGCTACTGATGCTAATATTATAAGATAATATGGACAATTCTCTACACTGCAGCTTATTGGGTACGAAATAGAACTTTCTACTACACATTTTAGGAAATAGTCAAATTTCGTACTGACCATATACATATCTCGACTTTTTGGAGCTTTTATGGACAAAACTAGAAAAGCACAACATGGCAAATGGGCGAAAAAATATATAAGCACTCAATTATTATGACAATTATTATTTTTTACTGACAGCTGCTTGTGTTTCTGAAACCCCTCCACCTCCCGCTCCCCAACCCCTCCACCCCACTCAGGGCCAAGATCTCGCAAACCAAAGAAGAAATCGACCAGCAAAGAGGACAAGCGACCACGGACGGCCTTCACAGCAGAGCAGCTGCAGAGACTAAAGTCGGAGTTCCAGACCAACCGGTACCTGACGGAGCAGAGGCGGCAGAATCTGGCGCAGGAGCTGGGTCTGAACGAATCCCAGATCAAGATCTGGTTCCAGAACAAAAGGGCCAAGATCAAGAAAGCCAGCGGCACCAAGAACAGTCTGGCCTTGCACCTGATGGCGCAGGGACTCTACAATCACGCCACCGTCACGTCGAAAGACGAGAAATCAGACAGCGATTGATTCCCAGAGAAGTAAACAGCAGCCTCCTGACGAAAAAGAACCTATAGTAATCCTATGATAGATTTATATAGAGATTAAAACTCTACTTACAGGAATATTTAATGTTACCACTGCAGATACTTTAACTATCACTCACCATGGATGTACACAATGGCTCCAAGAAACCATAACAAATGAATAGATTCCCTACACGAATTTCTAACCCAACCATAGGCCTCTATAGGTTCCTATGGGAATATTATAGTGATTTTTTCGTTATATGGGAGGTATAATCAAGCCTACAATGCAATAATATGATCGAATAAAGGGCCAGTGTATAGCCTTTACCAGCATAAATTGTTTAAAAAAAACAGAGAGATATTTCTGCAATATCACGTCTATAAAAGATGTATAAAGGTACGTTTTCATTGTTTTTGTCGTCCCCGCCCCCTTCCCGGGGCTACAAATGCTTACACTCTCCATTTTTATAAGCCGTATAAGGATTACTGCTATCCATGATTGTCATCGTGTTACATTTTAACTAACTGGCACTTGACGTTTTTACTTGTCAGTAAAGTGGGAAATTAATAAAAAGAAAAAGAAAAAAAAAAGAAAAACTGAAGTCCAAAGAATATTTTTCTGCTGCATCCAGGCTACTGTGAATTTAAATATGCTAACAAGGTTTTTCTAATGCCATGCTCGCTTGGTTTTCTTGGTTGTTTTCTGCGTGCAAAGTGGACAGCGAAATTTGTTAGGGCTAATTGGGCACTGCATTATTATTTTTTAAAATTATTTATTTAATTTTGTCCCCCAAGCGTTGTTGTTGTAATGCAGTTTGTTGGAAGTGACCAGTGGCGTTTCTTGCAGGAATGGCACCCTGGGCGAGGTTGTCCTTTGGCCACCCAATGCATGTAAAAAAAAACAAACAAAAAAAACCCACACCCAAAACCTATTTTACAGAGAATGTTTTTATTACATAATTTAGCAGAATCATTTAGAGATACACATACTGAGTCTATAATTGATCTACATTTTTTTGTTGTTATGTTTGTTTAGAACACAAGGAGTTGGGGAAGCACCGATCGATTGGCCATACATCAAAATTGCATCATTTTTTTTTTACTTAAACAGCTCTAACCTGTGATCGGCAAATTTGTGTCTGTAAACACATCAACTAGCAGTGTGTACTCTGATGCAGTTGTCTTTGGTTCAAAATCAAGTTAAGGTTAGGGATATATTCTTCATGCATAAATTGCAATAATTTTGTACTGTCAACATTTGCTGTTTGAATTAAAACTACACCTATCAAAGAAGCTGCAAAACATTTTATTTTCTCTTTGATGTGTCTTAGTTTGCTGACATAAAAAAAAATCTGAATTCATAAAAATGAGAATTAGCTCCTCATACCTCAGAGGAATCCGAATATTGGCCAGAAAAATCTAATTGGTGCATCTCTAAAAATGAATGTTTTTTTCTCTAAATAGAGATAATACATAAGAATTACAGAAAATATCAGTAGATTTTTTTTTACCACTAAACATACTATGCTTTTCATAATTTTCTCAGTTTAAGATGTGTTCTTTCTCCTTTCTGTGTCATGGCGCACCCAGACCAGGCCGCCCTGGGGAGATAGCCATATCTCAAAAACCGCCACTGGAAGTGAAAGAGCAAAATATTTTTTCTTTTTTTTTCTTTTGTAACTAACACACAAAGGTAGGCCTTGCTTATATGATTATGGTCGTCTCACAGCCTTTAAATAAATGTGCGTGTTCTCTTCATTATATGCCAATGCATCAGTGCAGCTATTATAGTTTAAAATAGCAATATAAATCATTTTTTGTAGCTAAACAAAGGCTATAATGCTGCCTTTTGAGTCACAGAAACAGCTCTGTAGCATAAAGACAATGATGACAACCATTTCTGCGCACTCTTTAGACTTTTACATGCAGGTTGTTGGATGTTCTTGGTAAATCTTTCTCTATTTACATTTTTATTGCATATCCATATATCATAAAAAGAAGGGAACTCCGTCAGTGACTGTATTACAAATCTCTTATCGTTGTTGAAAGGACTTCATATGTGTATTTATATAGATTATATTGAGAAAAAAATCTATCCAATGACCAGTGTTGCTTTAGAATAGATATCTGAGGTGTTTACACTGCTTGTTTATCTTGCAATAACTTCTTTTTATTTCCTTTTTGTTTGTTTTTCTTTGTGAATGAAAAAAAAAGTTTATGGGGCCTTTTTTGCATGAAAGCTGCAATTTGTTGTACTTTGGGCAAAAACAACTGTGTTTATTAACTTTGGTCTTTATCGACAAAAAAAAAAAAGTATGATCGAGTTTCAGACTGTATCCATACCAAATTGTGGACTTTTTTGCCTTTTTTTCAATGTGTTTTTTTTCTTTTGTTGTGCATCTGCAAAAAGTGTGTGTGAATAAAAAAAAGAAAGAAAAATCCACCAAACAGAAACACACTTTGCCTTAAAAAGTTCGAGTTGGAACTTTTTTTCCTGAAACAGAACTGTGCCGAATCAGAGAAGCAGTGTTACTTCAAATGCAGACTTACTCAAGTTTTAATGCCTTTATGAGAACTGCTGGTACGACATTATGAATTTACTCATCAGCGTATATCTATCTATATATGAACATGTTTAAATGAAATTACAACACAGAGTTGTAGAATACAATGCTATTTTTTATTTTATGTTGGAAGTATTCTTTGGTATAAATGTACATAATTTGTATCATGTATTAATTGTGTAATTAACTGCCTCCTGAAAAGCCGCAAAAGAGTAAATAAAACCTTGGAGATTATACATGAGTAGGTTTCTGGCTCTTTTTGTAGTCAGCTAGTGAACATACATACATAAAACCTTTATTATGTTGGTTTACTCAAAAAAAATACATTACATGTTCACAAATGTATGTATAAGCATAAGAAATCTCCATGAAATCTAATCAAAATCACATTAATTAGTTTCCAGATTAAAACATTTGCAAAAAGACAAACAAACATCCAAACATTATGCAAGTGAAAACCTTGAACAATTCCCAGGCATGTTTCCTCAACAATGCCTTATCTGCATTTCCATACTTGCACCGCTAGTCTTTGAACGCCATGTCTAACGGCCAGCGACTAGCGTTGGAGCAGATTGGGGGCTGCTCCCAGCACTGTCTTCGAGACGGTCAGTCTTCTTCGCTGCCTCTGAAAGGAGCCTGAGCTTCTATCGCGAGGCAGAAATGGGGAGCAGAGAGGGGGAGATAGGGAGGGGGTGGGGGGAAGGGAGGGTAAAGAGAGCAATGAAGGTCAAAGCCCGTCATGGCTGCAGGTGGCTGTCCCCCCCTCCCCTCCCTCCTCCACCCTTCCCCACCTCCGCCTCTCTTAGTAACCCATTCTCCACACACAGCTTTCTCACTCTCTAAACTCATACACTAAGTCTGCCTTACACACGCATACACACGCACACACACATTTATCACTGTATTTCATTTTATTCTCCCACACATTCCCCAGACTCCATTCATTTCTGTTAGTTCTCTCTCTCCCACATACACACACACACACACGCACACAAACACACGCATAAGCACGCACGTATCCACACACACATTCACACTCCACTGTTGTTTTGATCCTTCATTCAACCAATAGGAATCTTCATCTGAATGTTCACAGGAAGAGGAGCTGCGGGAAGTTCAGATAGGGACACCAATGAATGAACAGAAACCAAAGCTGTTTAGCAACATGGGCGCATTCTCCTGGAAATTAAGAGAAAATGCGTCATCTGTGGATGGTTTGGAAAAGGAGATTAGAGATTTCTCAAGTGAGATTCTGTCAAAAGATACGAGCAGTTAATATTTTACCTGCAGCAGATAACTCTACTCAGGTCTTCATTTAGAATGATTTCAGATATGTTGATTCTGGAAGTTAATGCTAATGGAGAGTCCAAGAGGAGACCAAGAAGGAAACGCACATCCACCATCTTTAAACATCTTTATCGCCTTATACAAAAGACATCTTATGACCTCTTAAATCCTCCTCACATTTGACCTGGGTGGTTATCGGCAGAGAAGCCGATAATTATTTACACAGGAAATGAAGACGGGAGGTGGCGCACCTCAAACAATCCTCTAGTGTGAAACACATACTGAGAACGCAATATATAATGTGTAAGGTATTTCCAGTCAAAATAGACTGGAAAATTAAGGCGGAATAAAAACAAGAATGTTAAGCAAGTTTTAAGTTAACATTATATTTTATTGACTTTTACACTGCAATATTTTCTCATTAGTAAATGTTTTACAGTGTTACATAACATATTTCACACAGGAAGACTAAGCATAGGTAAATTACTGATACAGCAAGGCGTTAAAGGGGCGGAGTTACCGTTTGAAAACCACAAAATCTCTCTGTCATAATGATTTTAAAGTGTTTTTATTTTTCCGTGTCTGTATGGAGTGACACAGTTCTGTTCCTTCGCCACTTGTTGCTACGCACTGGTGGACTGCTGGCTGAAAAAAATCCTACTACACTTTCCCTTTGATTACAATAAAGGCAAATTAGGCAGTAGGGAAACACATTCAGTCAGGAGAAACGAGAACAGTCAATAAGCATTAGAGAAAACACAAGAAAAAGTGCAATAATCAGTATGCTATGTAATCTTAGACAGTAGGATTAATTAGTTTTCAGTTTAAAATAAACAGTTCCATATTTTCTTCCGATTTTTTGTTAATAGTGTGAAACCATGACATATTTTCATTTTTCAGTTATCGTACCTAACAATCTGATGCCAGCCTGTGTTTACGGACAGTGGCGGTTTCAGCATTAACTGCACCTTTGGTGAGCTCCAAAAACATTGCTCTGTTAAAAATGAGATCTTGTGATTTTTTTGTTGTTGTTTTTTTTTATATACATGGTGAATCAGTTTTCAAGGGTTTATTTTGTTGAAAGTATTTCTTATTGCTGATCTGCTCTTTATAGACTAGCATAAATTTAACAAGCTGATATTATGCTTTATCAGTCAGACCACCTGCTAAAGTGGCCAGTCTGCAACATGCTGCTTAGCAGACATTAGTTTCACAGTAGCTGTGAGAGCTAATGCTTCTTTAATTTCCAAATCACAACTATCTATTGGAATTTCTTTATTGTACATAAGAAACATACAGTAGCCTTCTTCCAGCTAGCTGACCACCAGTGCACAGCAACAAGTGGGGGGAGGTGCATTGCTGCTTTACTCTATGCTCTGTAAACCCCTTATCAGTTCTTTAATTTCTCTGGCATTTCATTCAACTTTAAACCAAAACAATAGTATGACAGGATTTTATGGGAGATTTTGGAGCCGTAAGTTTTTAAAACTTTGGTGTACATCAATATCTCTTGGCCTATTGGTCTAAAGAAAACTACAGAAACTTAAATTTACTGAAGAGAGTGTGGGATGCATCAAGTAAAGTATCAGTGTATATATCTCTGCACACAAAAGGGCCCCATCCTGCTATGACCTCTCCTACCATCCTCCTCCTCCCCTACTGTGTCATTTACCCACAGTTTCTGAATGCTTCCTACGGCCAGAGTGGAATCTGCTCAGAGGTGCCCAGGCTTTGTGGCGGAAACATAATTAAAGTGGTGAAAGATGTAAAAGGTGAAGAATAGGGATGACATCAGGCCAATTTCACACTTGGCACTTGAATGGCTAGGTCCAAGCCAGGACTCTTGCCTCGCAACACAGATCAAAGCCCACTGTCAACGCACCAGTGCAGGAAAAAAAAAAGAGGCAAAAGGACACCTAACTATGCTAATCCCCAGGACGAATATATTTTAATCTTGTTAGAATACAAGTTAATGCTCAGTGGCTGAACTTTTTTTTTTTTTTTTTTTTCAAGAATGAGAGGTGGACAGAACTACTTTTACCTTTTCTACATGAGGTGCCTCTGTCTGGTACTGCCGAATAAACAGCCAGAGTCTGAACAAACTTCCTTTTGGGCATACTCAACGCATTATCAAACTGCGTACTGTACAGGCAGCAGATACTGTAGAGGTCCCAAGCCATTGAAAAGGCAAGCAACAGTTTCATTAAGAACAACGATGGGAGGGGGAAAAAAAGTGTCAGTGACCCTATTTGAATCCCCACTAGGGCATCTAACATGCAAAGGAAATGAGTATTTTGTGGGCCAGTTTGTCCCCTCTCACACTGAGCCCTCCTTTCTAAAAGCACCTTGGTAACCCTTGATCTCTCATGTATGGAAGTCAGGGTACTGGGGCCTGCAGAAGTTGACTGGGCAGACAATAGGAAGTGGATGCATTCTGGTAAAAGTCACACCCAAGCAACTCTCATTTCACACACAGGGTTTGAGTGACCCTTGAAGAAGGATCCAGAACTTTTAAGCTCAAATTCTTTGGGTCACTTAGAAAACACACCTGTGGAATGTTTTTTTTTTTTAATGTTAGCAACACATTTGATCTATAAAAGACTTTTATAAGTCTTGTTTTCTGCTCATTAAGAAGTAGAACTAATGTAATTAATTTCAGAGTGTTGTTTGTAATAAACATCAGATCCACATTCTCTAGTTTGTAGACCAATTTTTGACCAAGTTTGAGCACACTGAAAATTAAGCTTTTTATTTATTTAATTTTTTAACTCAGTGACCAGTGAGGTTAGACACCAACCCCTTTGTGATCCTATGTGGATAGGCATGTGTAGACAATGTATATATGTATATAGGTCTGTATGAACCAAAAAAGTACACAACAAGCCTAACTACTAAATTTTCAAAAATACTTCTTGATTTACGTCTTAAGGGTAAAACAAAGAAAATATTTGCAAATACTGGACCAGTGGGAATCACCATGAATAATAGTATGGCAATTATAACATAAATCACAGTAAAGGCAAAATCAACTAGTAATTGATTTTTGTGATGTTTATTATGATGATGATGCTTATGATGATGGTGATGATGATGGCAGTCATTAAAAAAAAGTTCAAATCAAAGTGGACATAAAATGCTATAAAGATATTTATAGATAGACAATAAATCAATATGAACTTAGGGATGAGAAATGTAGAGTTTGAACATTATCCAAATATTTTGTAATACTTATTTTAATTGTGTAAGTTAAGAGTAAAACTTATAGAAACTTGGAATAAGTGAAACATACTTACATTTTTGTGATCTTTGTGGCAATTATGAGTCATTATACGTCATGTAAAAAGTACTGCAAACTATCATCACTTTTATGTCGCCATAAAAGTAATGCAAAAAAGGAAGGAGCAAAACTTTTTGTAAATTTAATCAAGCTATTTGGTGGGAGGTTTTAGTCAAGATCCCACAAGTAATTAGGAAATGTAATACAAACTACAAATAAGTGAAACTGATTTTGTGTATTAGTGAAATATTGTGTGAATAAGCTAAAAGTAAAGACAATACAAATATAGGTACATAATGTTATCAAGATATTTTGTATTTTTGGTAAACTTATAGGAAAAGTTAAAAATCTACAGATTTGCAAAAATGACTGTGGCATTTATTGTGATTACCATATAAATCGGAACAAAAGTAAATAATGAATGGATGTTAGACATTATTTGGTGTTTATGGCAAAGGCAATATAGGCTGTGAACAAAGTAACACAAACTAGTAATTAAGTAACTTTTAATAAAATATTTTGTGGTACTTATTAATGTAACTTACAATAACCATAATACAAACTAAGGAGACTGAAACTGGCTTAAATTTTTATCAAGTCATTTTATTATGTTTATGGTGATAACAATAAAACTTACATTAAAAAATGTATTTGGCAAAACATATGCATGTAATCAGACTACACAAAAAATAAGAGTTACCTAATATCAAATAGACAACTTCACTACAACAGTTCCATTCAGTGGTGATACTAAGTTGCATAATGCTACATAATTGCATTTAGTAAAATTTTGAGACATAGCTCTCAAGAAATCCAATGGTGAAAATAACCTAAACAGCAAAATTAATTATCAACAGTTTATTATTATCATTATCTCTTTTTTCCCAAAAAACTGTATTTTTACTAATCCATTTTACACATTATACAATCTAGAACCTTACAAACATAGGTTTTGCTCTGAAAGTAAAGCTTATACATTATCAAGTAGTGAGCTTCTGTGCACCAATTACATGATGCAGTTCAACTGAGCTGATAAACAGAGAACTGTCAAATTTGGAAACACAACTGAAGGACTGGTTGAGGCTCTTATGGAGCTGACTTTGTAGGTACAGTTCAAATTGCGAGATTCAACCTAAACTGACTTCTTCTAGATTTGCAGTTCCATCAAATTCAATTCAGTTCAATTCAGTCCATTAACAAATTCACAACAGCTGTAATCTCAAGGCCCATTTTTATGCCAACAGGTTCGATTCATAAGCAGTTATTTGCTATTTATTTCGATCACATTCATTCCAACACAATCAAATTATATAGTCAAATGCAGTGTAATTTAATCCCACTGTAATATCTGACAATCCCAGTATTCTGTAAATGATACAATATTAATATCACACAGTTTTTTTTGTGTCTGCTTATAATTTGAATTATTGATGAGTGAAAAAATGGTTTTGTCCAGAAGGAACTCTTTAATTTTATAGATTTGTACATATATACATATATGCATTGCAGGGCAGATTTTTTGTCCTAAACTTTCTCCATCTTAGCAGGATTTTTGAAGAAATTAGACCACTTTATAGGTAAATTTGGATACACATTAAATGCTGTTGATTCCTGGTGCTTAGCCAGAAATTGGTATGTTTTTGAAATAACATGATAACATGGATAAATGTTTCTTGGTATTTATACTTAAATTTAAAACAAAAAAATATTTTATTATTTAATTACTCTTTTTAAAACTGAAAATTTGACATTAATTCTACAGCTGAAATATTATACCGTGCTGATTAATAATAATTCAATATCATTTTTATTGTGATAAAATAACCAAAGTGGAAATATTAAATAAACCCGTACAAGAGTTTACTAGAAATTTTTAGATACAAATTTTTAATGAAACTTTTACAGTTCTAATATTATCTTAATAATTAGTGGGGCTATCAGCGCAGGTTACGTCTGCAGTCAGCTGCTTGCAGACTTGACAGACACTTGCCAAATGCTGTTGAAATACAGAGCTACCTCATTAATTTCCTGTTTTTGTTGTGGCTGGAAATATTTCAAAACCGTCAAATTTTGCTTTCATGTAAAAGCTGAAAAGGTGCAGTAGCATTCTTTAAGCCAGCTGAATGGCAGTGTGCAGTGACACAAGTTTGAAGGGAACTGCAATATTATGCCAAAGAAAACTTTCTCTGACATGTCATTAAAAGGACTGTAAACTGCACCAGCTATGTGTGCATGCCCAAAATGTTTCTGGAACATTGAAACTGTAACTCTTAGCAACGTGGTATACCTTGATACTGGTAACCAGCCTATATTTACCAGTAATTAAACAATTATCAACATTTTGTCTTTTTGGTGTGCAACCCTGAATATTAGTTTAGAGTGACTACACACCTCAAAACATAAACTTCAACATATATTACGCTCAAAACTACGTGAAATCCTAAAGCTTTTGACCTAAAACTTCTACTTTGAATTAACCAAGCATTATTCCAAAGCTAGGTTTGAGTGTCGTGTTCTGTATTTAATGCATGAAAGAAAATGCTATTACTGGTTACAAAAAATTAGCTCAGGTAGGTTTGTAAAACATAGTTGTCACAAGGGACACAGGTACAAATTAAGCTATGAAAAACATCAGTGTATTAAGTTATGAGGTGCATTACAGTTTCATAAGTCAAGGGAGTCTAGGCAGTAGAAAGTAGATCTCTTGAGCAGATTGGTTGCTTCTTATATTACATTCTCCTTACACATACTAAATAAAGATGTAGCTACAATGTACAGTCATGCCAGTTCAGGCCTGCTTTTTACTGAGTTCATGTTGCTTGCTGACACACAGCTAGACAGGGTCAAGGATACATCTGACTCACCTCAGACCTCTGCTTTCCCCCCGGAGAATGGCCTGTCACTCACTTTATGGTTACGGATCATAGCTGACAGAGGCACAAAGTGAGAGCTCGATGCTGCATCAACAGCACCAACATCATCGCCAAAAAACCCCATCCTTAGTGTGACATCTTCCTCCTAGTCCACCAACACAGCTCTCTCTGCACTGTGGAGAGGGGGAAAAAAACAACATTCACACACCGAGAGCTAATAATAAAGTGTCATTCAGCGAGAGTCGGGAAGAGCTAAAAATAATGAAATATAGACATTTACCTTTAAATTCTGCACACTGATGCTTGAATATAGGAAGTCTAGCAATACAG
This sequence comes from Poecilia mexicana, assembly GCF_051168715.1. Taxonomy (NCBI): domain Eukaryota; kingdom Metazoa; phylum Chordata; class Actinopteri; order Cyprinodontiformes; family Poeciliidae; genus Poecilia; species Poecilia mexicana. The sequence continues at coordinate 14,472,964 of NW_028263389.1, forward strand.
TTGTTAAGAGGTGGCAGCCAATGCTACAAAGCTTTAAAATGACAGGGCATATTTCTTAATTTAAGCTTTTCGCACAGACTGGGTGTAAAAATGTTCAGTGTTGAGCTTAGTGAAACAGCGTCAGGTTGCTGCAGAAGATAGCCTTTAATTAGTGAGATGACAAAATAATCACATCCATAGAGATGTTAGCCTAGGAGCAAAGGGCTTCGCCAATCTGTGATCTTTGCACTTTGTTCTTTTTTTAGTGATTAAAATTAATGTGGAATTGAAAATCATTTCAGATGCCTAAACTAAGATGTCAAGCACATATACATTGCATACATAATTTAAATACTTTCAATTTTAAAATGATACATAGTAAAAAAAAAAAAAAAAGTGATAAGGAGCTACCATTTACGATACAGAAACAATATGCAATGAATCATTAAAAAATAAAAACAATCTTGCCAACACGTTGGACAAATGGCAGTAGCGTTATTGCGTAGTGAGACTGAACACTGAAATGAAGATATTAGTATTGGATTAACACATTTTTGGAACTAATGGAGTAAATTTCCTGTTTTTTTACTTTTGCGTTAGCTTAATGAACAACATACAGTTAGTTTTTGGTATTTTGTAAGGAGCAAAAACTGCTGGAAGTGTGCAACCCTACTACACTAAACCTCAACAATAACATCTTTGTGGAGCCTGGATTACAGTAAAATTTAGTAACGGACATGTATAAAAGTGTACTGATGCATCAAAATCCATACTGCAATAAAAAAAATGAAGGTCACAGACAATTTTCCCACATATTACAATGAATATGTGCAGTTGAAAAATAAATAACATTTGTTTCAATAATTTAGATCAGCGTCTGCACCTATAAGAAAGCAAAAATTTGGTGCAGAAGAACTCAACACAACCCCACGTTGCAGCCGGTGCACAGTAAAAATCTGCTGGTGTCTCAATTCTAAAGATTTATTACAAGTCTGGGGCTTTGGGGTGTATTAGATCTGCATCTGAAGATTTAAATGCATCGTAAAATTCAATAAAGTCATGTAATAAAGACCTTAGCTTTTTCATAAATTTAGATGCTACGCCGTTGGACGTAACTCTGGACCCAGATGGACGCAATTTAGCCAAACACATTGTTCTCGTTGTTGAGAACGTTGTTGAGTTGGCATACGAGACGAGGCGAGCTGCGGCTCAGCCGATCGTGGTTGCTCACTGAGTGGGCGTCTCCCTTCTTTTTTTGCTGTTACCCTCTCACTCATTTTGCTGCATGCTGCCATTTTAACTCACTCCTGAATGGCAGGCGAGAGGGCGTGGCTGGTGATGGCAGCAGCCATGATGGTGGAATCACCGGTGCAGCTCCTGTGCAGAGGCTTCATCAATCAAGTTCTGAATAGACTCTATACTATAATTTACATTCGAACCCAGGTACTGTGTAGGACAGATGTTGCATGAGACGTTTCACTGAGGACAGGGCGTGAGATTTCTATCAGAAATAAAATGTATTCATTACGCTTTCCTAATTTTGCGACATTTGCTTTTGAGTAATTTTGAATCATCTAGATAAAAAAACAACTATGCACAGAAACAACTGAGATCCTGCATCAGTAAGACAGAATTTAAATCAGTGCAAATATATTTTCTTACAAAAAAACATATTTTTACCACTGTAATTTTACATTGTTTAAAAAAAATCAATCAAGGTTACTTAACCTAATTTCACATCTTGTGCACAAATTAAGGTGATCATGACATTAGAAAGTCAAACTTCAACTTTCAAAAAAAAAACATGATTAAAAACAGTTGTTTTCAACATGACTCTTCAAAATTGGGAAGACAAGAGAACGTTTATTCAAGTATTGCATTTTTTTTTTATCTGCGCTGCCAAAAATTGGTGTCAGTCCTTACTATTCATTTAAAATAAATTAAATTAAATCATTTCCATAATTTATGATTTTCCATTCTAGGATGGCCACATCCTAGAATGGATGTGGCCATCCAATTCTGCAAACTGTTAATTCCAAGTTTGCAGAATTGGAAAGACAAGAGAACATACCAATAAAGAACTGTAACTATTTTAACTATATCACTCATATCACAATGATGGCAAACCTAACTATTCTAAAACAAATGTAACTGAACAATTACTAATTTATAATGTACACTTTAAAAAATTTGTAATTTACTATTTTACATTACCTATAGAGTTGAGGACCTTTGACTTAGTAATTTTTGACTTCCTGTTTCCCTATATAAACATGATGTGGCACTGAGACAAATTTCTCTTAGCCACCATTTAAAATGGATAAAACAATAAATATGCTTTGATAAAATCTTTTTTTTTCTTTCAGTAGCATAATTTAAAACCTAAAAGGTTCAAACTTTATGCCGAGTACAGTTATTCAGAGGGTAAAATTAAACATACAGTCATGATTGTTTTATTAAAAATACCTCTTCAAAGTGGGAAAGACAGAAAAACATGGCATTAAATGAAATACATATGCTAAAATAAAGGCTAGAGGCCTAAATTTGCCCATTAGAACAGTCCTCAATAATGCAAATGTTTAAAACAGTTGGAGCTGTGGCACACAAGCCAAAGAACGGACCAAAGTTTATCTTGTCACCACAGTGAATAGGACAGCAAAGAAGCTCTCTATTAAAGAACTGCCAACAAAGAATGATACCATATAGTCAACAAGTCTCCATAGCAACTATCCTTTTTACTTCATTGTTCAACAACAAGAGATTTAGTGGCTACTTACTGCAAATATAGAAAAAAAAAATAACTCCACAAGTGCATCCAGGTTGTGTCCAATAAAATGGTTTTCAAATCACAGTGCAATTCTATGTTTGGTTTAAAATATATAAGGCAGTAAATTCATGCCTGTGGCCTTTCTAAGCAGCATGTGTTTAATGTGGGTTGCATCCACACGCAGCCTCACTTCCCCACCTCCAACTCTGAAAATTATAAAGAAGAAAAAAACTGCCTTCCTTGACTGACCACAGCATCTCCTAACCAACTATGTTTGAGGTCAAAGTTCACTATATCCCCTTGGCAACACCACAGCAACTAGAAACAACGGTGTCTAGACAGGTCATGGTGCCCCCTCCCTTTCCCCAGGAGTGCCAGCACCCCCCCTCCCTTTCCATTCCTGGCTCTTTCCGGAAGGAGGTGTCAGTGGCAGCCAAGTACAGGGTAAACAGGGCATGGTGTAGGGGAGGGGGTGGCCTTTGGCCCGCATGGGGTCGCATCAGCACCTCCACCCTCCATTGATCAAAGATGAGGATCCTCCTCACCAGGACCTTGGTCAAAAGAAGGCAGGGTCGGGAGATGAACCCTGCGTTTCTGTAATCTAGACGTGTCCAGGCCCAATTGTCTCCTTTCACGGCCCAAAATGGACCCTTCCGGTGCTGCTGATTACATTAGGGAGGACAACCTTTTTTCACACAGGGGCTCCCAGACAAAGAGGCTCTTCCATGCTCCTCGCCATCTGGTCCCCAAAATAACAGAAAAGGTCCCAGGAAAGAAAAGAAAAAGGAAAGGGGGCAAATAAAGAGCCCAGCAAGCACACAGCTTTAACTGAAAGAAACGCTGTTTGAATAGATGGGATGGCCGGACAGTTAAGCAAATATACAGTAAAGCTTCATGTTTAAGCGGAGATTGGAACCCAATCTACATCAGCAAATAAAGCAGCATACGTGGGCTCCGATAAGTAGGTCTGTAAACAGAGCGATGTGCCACCGACACACACAAACACCACTGCCACAAAAGTATAGAGAGTCTCCACCAGCTTACAGTGAGCCATGGTACCAGTGTTGGTTTTTACACAAATGGCACCCTGGGTAAAAACCCTCTTTCACAAATTTGGATGAGATTATATTTTATCAACAAAAGTTTTAGAAAATTAAAACAACATTTTCGCAAATAATTTGTAATGAGTGTAAAAAAGGGTTTAAATTGTCGAAATATTGTGCTTTCCATTAAAATAAAGAATTGGAATTTTTTTTTTCTGTTTTCTAAAAATAAAAAAGTTTGAAAATATCAAAGTTTTATTTTAAAGAATCTCTGCGCAATGTGTAATAATACACTTAGCCAACTAAATACTTTTAGATTTTAAACTAAGGTCAAACTGGCATCTATAAGTTAAAGGGCCATTTAGATTAAAGGAAAATTTCTGCACAAATACCAACGTTAACATTATTAACCAGCCAAAGTGTGTCAGAGTTTTCTCTTGCAGTCTCAGCACAGAGTATTTTCTTACAGTCAGGTCAAAAATTAAGCAATAAAGAGTAAAATATATTGAATTACCCCAAATATAAGATGTTTTGAAATGTTTGAAACAAGTCAATAAAAAAAAGTATATAAATAATTTGTTACACCCTCTGCAGTTTGGCACCTCTGGCTATTACGTCCATATTAGAAAGTGTCACTAAATAAGCTTTATTATTTAGTAAATTTCTAGCATAAAATGTTGAACAAACCAAATCTAAATGTTAAAATGCTATAGAAAAAAAGAACATGGTATATCTTAGGATATTCCTAAATGTCTGGAAAAACACCGTAATATACAATTATATTCAGTAAATTAGAACCTTCCAATGAGACTCATTTGTCAGCTTAAAAGTAATTTTAAAAATAACCATTCTGTATTAAAAATGTTTTTTTATTGGTCTGATGTAATATTCTAATCTTAGTTATGAACATAGTTACCAGAAATAAAGGCTTAAAAATATCAGTATGTGTAACGAATCTATATGATGTGTTTCACTTAGTGAACTGAGTTGCTAAAAAAAAACAAACTTTAAAATGATATCCTAATTTACTGAATATGACTGTGTACAAAAGCACTAAAATATTTAATAAAATTAATAGAAATTTGATTCTATGTTTGGTTGTCCCCTGACCACAGGGCACCCTGGGTGGTGAGCCTTATCAATGATTTGAAAAACTGATATTGTATCTTACTAACTTGACCAATACCAGTAGATGTTAGATGAAAACAGTGTTAAAAAACAATGACATATAAAAATTTGGAAAAAAGAATTACAAAGTGAAATCAAACAAATCGGCATGATTTAAGATGTAGTAGATCTTGAAAAGTTCAGAGTTTCGACTAATTGACTGTCGAATGATTTGCAACATTAATTACGCTTGCTATGGCCGTCAGCTTGCGATTTATAAATCTGCCTTTAGTTGCAACACCTTTAACCTGATTTAAACCCTAATGTTCCCTGTGCTATTTGACCTATGGAGCAGACAATGTCAGCATCAAAACTCCATAAAGCGCAAGTGTTCGGCAAATAAAGTCAGAATTTTAATACAAATTGGCATAAAAATGTATCTTCAGATAAAAGAAAATGTCTCCATGTATACTTTTAGAGACTTATTTAGGTTTCATTTTTGCTGCTCTAATATGAGATCATTCTGAAGCACCCTACATTTTTCAACAGGAGTTTAAAAAATTATTCATCTTTGAAACCGACAACCTGATGACTCCCCACTGCCCTCTTTTGAAGATTATGTCCAATTTAAAATCCTGCACATCTTTGTTGAGAGTGTAATAATGTGCTCTGCTCACTTCACTAACCTCCTTAAAAAGGTGTTCATGTTCAACATGCAGTCACTGCAGGTATGATACCCTGAGTTATATTGTCACACAAATATATAACCTGGGATTTCTGAAGCTTTATTTAGCTAATGCTTGATTACGTGCTCTGCTGTGCATGGCCTGTTTTTTTCTCTCAGTTTGAGCTCAGAAGAAAATTTGGAGAATAAACAACCTCATTAGTGGCAGAGGTGATGCTGCCCTTGTTCTTGAATGGTTTTGTTGGGGAGGGGGGGTAAGGAGGATGTGCAGCACTGGTGAGGAAACTTGTTTCAGATAACTGCAAGTGATTTGTTTTTTAATTGTGCTGTTCTAAAAACAATAATTTATTGGATTCCAAAAGATTTGCAAAACTTAAAATTTAATCGTATATTTTAGTCATATTTAGACATGCACCCAGCAAGATTACTGTCATAACTTATCACCAAACTCTTTTTTTTAAAGAATTCACATACTTAAGGTTTTAGATTTCAAAAGGAGAGGAAGAATTAGAGAAATTCACTTTGCAGGAACAAAACGCGTAAATTATTAAGACACTTGCATGCTTTTGTAGATAAGAAACTCCCAGAATATCTACAGTGAAAACAGACAAAACTTTGACAATGTTATTTTTATTGACGCTTCAAAACAGAATGAAAAATTTGAATCTCTACATTTCTAATACATATGGTAGCATCTTTTTTAAGTTGTCTTACTTTTACCTAAAAACTCAAATTTAAGAATTAAAGCACCCTCCACTTTTATTGATATCCACAGTAAAGATGTATAAAAAGCCTTGAAATAAATGTATATTTTATTGCAGAGGTATGATTTTACACTGAAATATTTAGAATAATCCAACCTTTAATTTGAGTGCATTTAAACCATGGGATAAAAAAAATCACTTGTTATGAAATAATAATTTTCAACAAAAATCAATGGTCTCCCCCTTTGTTTTGGTGCCTCTAACAATGAGTAACAAGTATTTTTTAACGCATGGTGTTTTAAGGTAATATGATGAGAGAGGTAAAGGTAAAGAAAAAAAAAACCCTAAAAGGTCACTGTTGGAGAATTATGGTAAAGAGTGGTGCCTTAGGGTCACCAAGTCTCTCTCACAACAATTTCTCAATTAAAAAATGTAATTTAAAATCTGTAAATTGCTCAAAAAAAGCCAGTAAAAATTGGATGCTCTTTAAGAAAATCTGTATTATCAACACACAGTCCAAAATGGTCACACAGCATATTTCTGCAAGGTAGTCTGAAAATAAAAAATCAATGAAATCAACTGACTTTGAGCTTTCTTGACAGCTATACCCTGGGTGCAACGGAAATTAGTGTCAGTGTCTTAAAAGACCTGCATGAACACATGACAAGCTTCTCCCTTCCCTGCTGTAACTGCGGCAGCATCCTGATGTGTTCATCTGTTTACAGAGGAAGCAGTTTTCTAGCCTAACGATATGCAAAAAGAAAAACGAAAGAGGGTAACCTGCAAGGCTTCTATTTCATGACATAAAGTAGTCCAAAAAAACTAAAAAGCTACATTTTCTTCTCTATAAGCATAACTCGGACATGCCATTGCACGACACAAGAGTTTTGATACAGCACATTTTTGCTTACCATCGTACTCTTGTAAAAAATGAAACATATTTCACATTTCGGGTGGTTTAGTGATTTGTGTTGCAATTACTGCCAAAAGAAGCAAGACAAAAGTTCAATACAGCAAAGATGTGCATAGAATGACCGACTAGCAAGGGTCAAAACATATTTATGTCTGCAGCACCTTCCATATTTATTAGCACACTTTGTGAAGGTGCACAAAAAACCTTTTAAAAAATACATATTTTATCGCATCAGCAGTTTCATAAAAAAAGGGAATTAAATTGGTATATGTAAGCTTTGGAGATTTTTTTTAACTTCCATCACTATCCTTTTCAAAGTGCTTCGTGGTAGGATGAACTTTTCCCATCTTGAACAACATCTTCCCATGTTGTTCAAAATAGCTCTAGATGTTTTAACCTGTTTCATTATTGCTCTGATATGTTGTAGATAGCGTAAGCATAAGTAAATACTTTTTTCATATATCTCAACTTAATACAGTAACACACATCCACCCTGCATGAGTGCTATGTTCTCAAATCTTTCCCATTTTGAAAAGTGGCTAATTAAAATGAATGTGTATACCCTCAAGAAACACGGTCTCACACATGACTAATTAAAAGTTCAATTAAAAAAAAAAAAAAGTATAATCAAAGAAAAATACTTTTGATGTATTTACTTTGTGAATAGTTTGTTTTCACACCTGTTATTTTGGTAGAAAAATGTCTTTTCATGCAGAATCTTTTGAGTAAATTAATAAATGTACTCAAACTAAAGGTTGGATTTTCTATTTTTTTAAGTATGAAATAATGCTACTGCAGCAAAATATTATTGGGTTTTATGCAAATATGTTAACTGACTTAACCTTTAAAAATTGGTTGAGAAAATGAAAACATGTCACATTCTCTATCCTTCGGAGAAAGAGGAAGTCATGGATTACTTATTGAAAGTTATTCTATACTGCCTATGACCAAATTAGAATGGTACAGTATAAAATACACAATTATCTTATTTTATAGAAATAGTTAGAGGTGCCACCATTTTAAATGATTATGCCATTTTACATTGTTTGATTCACTTTCATCAAGGGTAGACATGGACAGTTATCAGGAAAAAAAATTATATTAAGGATTTAAAAGAGTTAGAGTTTCTGTTGTACTTTTCTTAGCGTTTTAAATCCTTTTAATGACTTTTAATGAAAAGCATCAGAGAAACTGCATGGATCATCAAGCAGCCAATGCCTAGCATTGCCAGTTTCCTACCTGACTGTGCACTGATAGTCAGCTGACTGAAAGAGAGCTACAAAATGTTTACCCCATGTTGCAAGAAAGATGTCAAAATATGACATTCTGATTTTATTCTGAGCAATTATTGTTTTAATTGATATCTAACTAACAACCAAGGTAACATTTTGACAACATTAATATGTAACATGCTATTTCAACATCTCATTGTGCTATTTTATTTTAGCATCAGTGAGAATGATGGTTGATTTTCTTCTGTTTTGAAGAAAACAACAGGTAATAAATACTGTTTCCAAAGTAAAATAAAATAATATGCAATATGAGCAAACCAAATTCCATTGAGCTTTCTATGCCTTTGCACCATTTAAAAGTAAAACATAGTTCTCTACGTACTCAGGTGACTGTCCTGTTTTGAAATTCATGAACTGTTTTGCATGTTTCTCTTCTGCTTGAATAAAACAAAGTGGCAGTGTAAACATATTTGGTGCAGTTCCAGCCAAAAATGAAGCAAACCCAAGCACTGGCGTACAGTACTATCTGGGGTATAGTCCCACACCCTTCTAAAAATGTCCCCAAAAAACCCACACATTTTGAATTTGCACAAAAAAAGAGTTACGAGAAGCACAAAAGCTCCTCCTGCAGATCAGAATAAAGACGAATACCTCCAAGTTAATCACACAGCAGAATAAAATCTTCAAAACAAAGATCCCTTCCTCATATTTATCCCTTTGTTGTCATCTCACTGAAGAGTTTCCCCACTTTTTACTGTCAATGCGTCATTATTCAGTCAATCTTTCAATCTTTCCTATTCAGCTTTTAATCATTTTATTTCTTTAGTTAAAGCTAATCTAGTGAACAATAGGTATCTAAAGACCAACTCACCAAGGAGTCATTGCACATATGTGTGGTGGGGGTTGCACAGATACCAGCTCAGCATCTCAACAGTGTGGAAGTGAGTGCGACATCTAAAGAGGGCAGGTGGTGCCAGTCGAGTGAAGTACATGAGCGCAGTCCCAGTATGTAATGTCTGAACTACATAATTAGATATTTTTCCTTGGCGATCTTCAAATTATGTCATCAGGACTTATGGAGAACTCATTAGTCAGTGTAGCAAACAAACTGGAAATAGCTCTCAATCCTTTGGAGACATGCAAAACGTATTCCAGGGAGGAAATGGAATCGCTGTGTGAAACCAACAAGAACCAACATGACACCTGGCGTTTTACAGCTCAGAGTGGTTTGTTGCACACTGCTAAGCACAGTGGTGAGGAGTGCTTCTTAATTGTACAGATTTGAGTTTACTCACAAAAATCACGTACGGCTGTCCAGAAAATGCTACATCCACTACTGTTTTCTTTTGTTAACTAAATTTGCTTTAAACAACAAAGCAAAGAAAAGAAACTTTGTTCTATTTGAATATAAATTTTAACACCCATTATCTTTTACAGTGTACAAGTATTAGCAATTTCAGAAATGGAACGTTAGTCTCAGCAGAACTATTTGAAGAAATGAAAGTAATTTCATTCAGGTAAAGACGTTGTCCCACATAGAAATAAATTTCCATAGAAACATAAATGTGTAAGATGAGCACCTTTTTTAAAAAAGAAATACAGAACACATTTTTTTATATTCTATGTTGCATCTTCAGACAGATCTTGAAAAGAATTGCTCCCTACATCATGCAGTTGATACCAAAATTTTACATATATTGTACAATAAGATTAGAGCCTTGACTATAATGTGTTAATTTTGATTAATTACATAGACCTTAATGTTAAAAAAATCACAATATTAATCGCAATATGTTTTACAAAGGTTGTGGTTGGAAACTGTATTCAGGCATTTCTGCCTGTAAAGCAGGATTCTCAAACAACAGTGATGGACAACAAAGCCACTTCTCCTGCATCACTGGGGATTCATTTTTGCTTCAAAAAGCGATTTAACAGGACGTTGGAAAAAAGCCATTGCTGTGTTCTAGGTGTGTTAAATGGAGCTTTCCTAAAACACTAACTCAATGCATAACATGTTGCAGTCCACAGTTTACAGTGAAAGCTGGCCATTATCCACAGTGGAACTTGTCCTATGCTGACACTGCCTGAAAGCCACTGAGCATTGAGGAAGCCATTATTCCAAGGGACAAATAAAAAACCCAGACTGTAGTTCGCAAATACACACAGACACAAAGACCTTCATTTTTGGAGACACATCCTGTGGTCTGATTGAACTAGAGTGGAACTGTCTGGCCATAATGACCATCATTATATCACTAAGAACAATGGGAGATAATGAAGGAACATCTAAAGACATCAGCCAGGAAGTTAAAGCTCCACTTCAGATTGGTTTTCCAAATGGGCAATAAGCATACTGGCCATGAAAATACAAGGACAACAAAGTTAGTCTCAAATCTGACCAGGAGGCAAGATAGAATAATGTATTCACATATTAAGTTGTATTTAATCAAGAACAGTAACTGCAAAGAACATGGCAGCTAAACAAAAACACCAAGAAGAATGGAATCCAATAGAAACTGGACTCTTGTCTAAAGTTATTTTTTTGAAGGAGGTAAGGTGTGCATTTTGAGACAAGCTGACACCTAGATGGGGGCCCATTAAAATGCTGCTTTGGGGTTGGTGCTGGAAACAGTCTGCTATGCCTCAGCTTTACAGCTAACACAGGCATGTTCCTATCTATGTCCCATTTAAAACTTCACAACAATATCTGTGGTCCTTTCCTGTTATGTTTTTCAAATTTTAAACTCAGAGGTATGCTTTCGTAAAATGACATTTTTTAAAATGACAAAGTCCAGCCACGTGTAACTCTGTCACCAAACCACTAAACAAAAGGTGACATTTTTCTATTGCTTCCTTCTCTGAGTCTACTTTTAATACAGTTCTGCACTTTGAGATCATACTTGGGTTTAGTTATGTGTTTTCTTTAAGATCAGGATCTTAACTCATCACTGTGACCTCCAGTTCCAGGGTTTGGCATCAACCAGAAAAAAAGGTATAATACGTAACATTTGATTTGGTTAGGTGATACTTAATTAACTGTGAGGGAAATTTAAATAAATAAATATACTGTATAATCTCATTTATTCATTCTTTGTACACATTTGTCCTTGCAGGTTCATGGGGGTTCTGGTGCCCAACTCCAGTAGTCACTGGGAAGATGCTAATTCATCCCAGGGCAACAAAGAGTTAACCACACCTGCATATTTAAGAACAATTTTATAGAGGCCAATCAACCTAAGAGTCATGTTTTTGTACCATAGGAGGAAGCCAGAGTACCTAGAGAGAAACTACACATGCATGCAGAAAGAGCCAAGGCCGAATTTCTTAAACTCACAAAAGAAGAAGAAAAATATAACCTAAAAATTTGTCTCGTTGAGTTTGTTGTATTCTTATAGTAGAAGATGTTGATTTAAAACACGGAGTACTGCAAATCTCCTCCCCATGAAAATATGAGTCACGGTTGTGTTTATTGTTTTTCTTATTATTTAACCGACAGGTTTTCTTTATCTGCAGTGTGTTTGATGCAACCCTGTAATTGGGAGTATTGTTGTTCATGACGGCAGGCAAGTCAGCACAGTCACAGAAATTTGGGCTGCAAACAGACATCAGCAGACATTGACCTTGCTGGGCAGCTACATTTGACTAAATTTAAATCACACAGGCTTGACAGTGGAGCAGACTGTAAAGCAGGCTGGGAGATAAATGTTTATCCAAAGGTTCTCTCCTGTTTCATAGTTGGGTTGTTTTTTGCGAAGAAGAACAACATTTTTCAGTAGAAGTAAAAGTATTTCAATATTTTTTCATGAGAAAAATTTAATCTTTTCTTAAGCTTTTCCAAAACTGGCTTGTGAATTGCTGGTATGTATGGGTAGACTTAATTTTACATCATAATGACTAATTCTGATATTTTGCCACCAAATATTTTGTGCACAATAAACCAAAACACACAAGGAATGCAACAATGTGTTCTGTGTTTCTGGATGCACTGTACTAAATGTTTAAAGTGATAAATAAGATTTTGATTGGTATTAAATATAAGCCATAAGCTTAATGCAAGAACCACGGACATTTCACACTTTATGAAAAACTCTGAGTGCAGATCTCATGGGAAGTTCCATGCCAGCAAAAAGAGCAGAAATGACAACATTCTTCTCTTTCCAGAATTAACTATGCCCCATTAACATTTCTAAACAATTAAATAAAACTCATTGGACACCACATAAGAAAAAGTTTAGCCCAGGGGATATTTTGAGAGAAAACTTCGAGAACGCTCAATCCAGTGCAGCGGAAAAAGAATTTTTACACAGCCCGAGGAGAGAAAACAAATTTTTCAAGTCTTACAACATATGTACGAGCATGTGATAGTCAAAATAAACAAAAAGAACAAATATTTCTAAAAAATAAGGTTTGCTACAAGCAATTAGCAGCAAAAATCAACCAAGAAATTGGTTCAGTCAGCCATTATTCTAATTCGTCACGTGAGGCGTTCTGCTCTCTATGTTTATTTGACATGTCATATAAATGAATGCATGAATCAACAAAGTAAAACTTTAGAACTGTCATAAGGCCGTGAAAGATGGAGCAAGAATTTAAGTTTGCATCCAGCTTGTATTAGTTTAGCAATAGTGTTAAACTAGGATGCCCCAGTGCAGGTGTTAGACAATGTCTCCCACCGAGTGCATGAAGCTGTTGTTGAAATGGAGAGCTCCTTCAGTGACAAACTACATCACCCTAGACACACAGTGGAGCATTACCACAGTTACCATGCAGAGCAGCTGTAAGACTTTATAACCATCACTTCCCCCAAAAAACGAATTAAGTCTTTATAACGTCTTTATAATAGACAACTTGCTATTAAATATATATAAAGGGTATTTCTACTCTGTCCAATTCTATTCTACTATCACTAACCTATTATATGTTGGTTAAGTCAGTCTTTATTCTTAATTGTCGTGTGCAAAATCCAGCAGAAAACTGCATGGCTGATGCGTTTATATGGGTCGTAATGTAAATGCATTTATCGACTAAGCAAGGCTAAAGAAATGTCATAAACCTGCTCATTGAGAAAGATGCAGAGAGAATTTAAGTGTACATCCTGCTTAAATTATCTTAGCAACAGCGTTAAGGTCAAACAAAAAGTGGGGCGTTGTTCATTTTACTGCTTCACTAATTTGCACCTTCGCAGTTTTGGCCATTGTGTACACAACTCACTGGAGTAAAAGCATCTACAGTATATACTGTAGATATTTTTAATCTTATATTAGAGAAATTGATAATGAATTCTTATTCAAATTAAAAGTTTAAGTAAACAAACTCAAATAATTAATTAAAGTGTGTTTTAGCAGCGAAGCACAATTTCTATGTGGAAAAACGTATTTTAAAAAAATCTATCCAAACTAAAAGATGTGCAAATTGTTATATACATTTCAAAAGTGTTGGTAACTGAGCTTTTTTCAATGAACAACAGCTATATTAAAACATTAGTGAATAAATTTGTCTAGTTAAAGCTTGCGAGAACTGGTGTAACATCTGCACTTTGGAAATCACACCTTGTCCTCACTTTCAAAGTGACATGTGCTCTGACCTAAGAGTCTAAGAAAACATTTTAAAGAGGGTAATTAGTTACCAGTTAAAGGCAATAATTGCCTATTGATAAAGATGAAAGGACTCTAAGGAAAACAATGTGGAAATGGGCTGCTACCATTCACATCGCAGTCGGATGCCAGAGGTTAGAAACTAAGTCCTGCTGATAGTCTCAAAGGGCAAAATGCTGAGCACTGAGAACTTCAGTGTGACTGTTTGGAAGCATAGCCACAGTTTAGGCGCACAAACATGAAAAATATCAATTTCACATTTGGCTTAACGCTTTCACACTTTGTGTCATTGACACCAAGAGGGAAGGACTGCGGAAGACAAAACACAGCTCCTGGATAAGGATCATGTTAATGCCTATCAATTAGGATCAAAAAGGGATTAACCGGCATGGTTGCAGCGGTGGGATGGGAGCCCGTGCAAAGTCACTGAATGCTTGGGGTCGCACCCCCGACTTCATTAGGCCTGACCTTTCCATGCCATTGTGTGACAGCAGAGACCCTGCAGTCGATGGGTGCAGCCTGAGCCACCTCAGAGGGCTTTCTGAGTCGAATATGAGACACACAAAACTGGCTGTTTGAGATCAGTGAAATATGAAATATTCCCTTTCAAAGTCCAGGGAGACTTATTAGGTTACTGCAACTTAGTGCAGGTGGGTATTTACTCATCAAGCCCCCAAGCTTCTTGCAAAGAAAATCATTTTCTTTTCTCACCTTGGAGAGAAGTGAGATTTACTAATTAGTCATGGCGCAGCCTCCCCTGAACTATGATGTACCGTGGGGATGACGAGCTCAACTCTGCCGTGCTGTCTTAATTCACAAAAAAAAAGGTCAAATGGCTAAAGTGAAAGCAGGTATTCAAGGTGTGTTGGAATAAGCCCCAATTAAAGAAAAATGCAGGCAATACTGCCAATTCTCACAAGTCTGACTTTGATGGTAACTTTGAGCAAATCCCCTGAACTGGAGGTGTGTATGTGTGTGTGTCAGGAGGGAGTTGATGCTCCTGTTAGAAACGCATTTCAAATATTTCCCTCAGAATTTGAAAAACTATAAGGAGAACCCTAACGTCAGTATCAATGTGCTTCCTTTCCTAGAGATCCGCAAATATCTTTTTTTACGATATAGCGTTGAAAGATTTATCGATTTCTGTTTTTTTACAAGCATCTGATTAATGTTCATTCTTTCCAATAACAACAGAATGTTTGTTATTTTACCAAAAAGGTTAGTCCATCAGTATGACTCTAGCCAAACCACAGCACTTTCCTTTTGCTATAAATTGCTCTTTAAGTTTGAAATGTAATGTTTAATGTGTTGTGCTGGAACAAAACAAAGTCTATCAAACTTAGGTACTGACCAATACTACTATAGCTGTTAGTGAAGTATAAAAATGCTGAGAGTATTTTGCCCAACTCTCTCCCTTTTTTGCTACAAGAAATCTGTGTAGATTTTTTTTTTTTAAACTCCTTTCGGGTTATGGTATTTACACCGAATAAGTGGTTAAGTGAAGACTAAACTAGCCCATAAAGATATGTCTACCACTTGTTTTTTGTTCTAAAAATCTGATGGATTCTTATGATTTCTAATCAAATAAAAATTTGATTTTATTCTACTGACTATATAAACCAGTTAATCTGGTCATGATCATTTTCAACACTTTAACATCAAATGTAAAAATGTGGTGGAGAGCAAAAACATCCAAGTTAAGTGTATCAATTCCAACCAAAACAGATAGTATCATTTCATCAATTAAAAAAAAAAAATTGCGAGTCAAATTTTTTGTCAACTTTTTAAATCAATCTTTTATTGACAAAGCAAACTATTTATACATAGCATGCTTGTTATTGTGCTTGAAAGCAATACATTCTCCATGAAACACTACAGCTGGCCTCTGTTAGACTCCAGGGTGCTGGAAAATTGTATACTGTACAGTCTTTCTTCATTTGAAAGACATCACTCCAGCTATATCTTTTGACTTAGTAAATACCAAGAACTCAATAAAACATAAAGACTTTTTAACGTTAGCAGAAGTTTGTCTGAGACAGGGAGAATATCTTGCTGAGAAGAAACATTGCAATAAACAGTGCTCTTCCTGACTTTGCCAGCCTTCCTCGAGTCGTTTAAATGCTTGTGGATGGGCATGTTGCTTGTTAAAGTCAGGTCAGATTTGAAGATAAATGAGAATAGGGAGTATTTTGCTGAAGCTGTCACTGCTGCAGTTTTTTGGCAGAGGGGAGCGGACATGCAACACGTGCACATCTGAAGAGTGGCAGGATCACAAACAGTGCAACGACAGCGGGGCAAACACCCAACATTTAGACTGTTGACAGCAAAATCACTTACCTTTCCAAAACGCTCGAAAATAGCAGATTACGCTTGCACTATAATCAATGTAAGAGCGACATGCTGTAATTAATGTGGTCCTAATATTCATTAATTATTTTGCGGCTTCAGCAGAAAGACAGAACCTGTGGTTAACCAAACAACAGTCAGATGTTAGCTCAAGATGACTTTAAGGAGCGGAAATTGTATTTAGAAAAATCCATCTGATAAAAAATATTTTCAAACATAAACTGTTTGAAAACGAGAAGCGCTAAACAACGAATATTAGTTTAAAAAAAGGGAAAAGAAATCAGTTAAAGAGCAACAGGGCTTTTTTCTCTGCATATTTTTGTGCTCCAAACAAACTTAAATCCTAAATCGCGTAATGTTTTCAATAATACAACATTAAAAAACATAAACTGAAACTATAAAAATGCATTGAAATGAATGTGGTGAAGTTATCTCCCATTCTTACAAAAGCCAAGAAATTGTATGTTTAATAAGGGAAAAGCTGATTAGTATGACATTAAGCTATAAGTTGGGAACATGGAATTCCTGCATATGCATGATCCCCAAAATTTTGCTTTTTCTCTCACTTTTTGCGTGACTGCAGAGAGGAGATTAAACTTGACGTTATGGACAGCCACTGTTGTGCTACGTGGCATCAGAACCCAGTCTGGCTTTCATACAAAGTCTTAACAGTGGACGAAAACAAGAAGGAGGGTCTCCTAAACCTCCACATCACTCAATTAAGTTAGATTAAATCACAGTCTACTGTATTTTCGACAAAATCTTGATAAGGCCTCTTTTTACTTCAACGTACATTCCCAAAATAATGCAACCTCGTTATCGTTCAAATCTTTAATTTTTAACGATTGAAACCTAACACACAAATAGCATCACTTAGTCGCTGTGTTTTCTTTGAATTTAAAAAAAAAAAACATTTAATATGAATCAAATATTTTGGGAATTAAGTAATTAGATTTAAAATGAAAATAAATGCATAAATATGAGCGCATAAATCTGCAAGCAAAATAAAGATATGAACCGTTAATAAATATGGCAATATATCTTAAAATTTTATACTGGGATACTGAACGATGAAATGATACAATATTTCTTTTTGCATTTCTGATACATGACTTGCTGCACTGTTAAAATCTATTTTATTTATCATGTAAATATTTTTTTTAATTTAAGTTTTTTTTAAAACTGTAAATCAAAACTTAGCTACATTTAAGGAAGGAGTGTTTTATACTGGTTTAGAAAACTCAAAATAAAAGAAAATTCACTATCAAAGTTTTTTTTTGAGATTTAAATGGCTCCTTTAAAAATACTTAATTTAATTAATTAACATATGGCTTTTATAATTTATGTAATGTAATTAGTAAATAAAAAGATGCATGGTATATATTAGCAATCGATTTCATTTTATAACAACATGTAATTGCGATATATAATAAGATTTAAATACTGCTTCGAAATGTTTGAAACTTTCATTTCTACGTATTTTAATTCATTGTATCAAATGTTGCATAGCTTATATAAGATCATGTTTAAAATTCAGAAAATTCACAAAGGTTTTAATTATAACAGCGTAAAATAAACTTAATTATTTGTGCTGCTGTCAATAAAAATAAAACTTATAAACTATTAACCACATTTCTATTAATGCATCCGTTCGCGCATAATTGTTTTTGAAATATCTTCTGATGAAAAGTTTGCGTGGTGCATAAAAATTGTAGGATTTTCTTCAAGGGCTTAGGCTGCGAGTTCAGATTCTTCTCTCTAAAAGCTTGAGTACAGTTTATCTCAACTCCCACAAAGTAAAATGGAAGCTGATGGCTTTGAGATAAAGGCTAGGACCAACCCAGGGTCTCAGTTGCGCAGTTGTGGGCCCAAGCAAGTGGACCCAAACTTTGCCAGACTGCCAAAAGACATTCTGAAGTACACACAAGGTATTCATTTGAAATGTCCCACGACGGCGTCAGAGAAGACTGCGTCATCATGCAGCAAGAACTGCTGAGATAAACACGCCACCATTTCACCAGGCAGCGACTGTTGCTGCGGATGCTTTTCCAGAGGGCCGTGCTTTGAAACGTGCTCGGATTTAACTCTGCTCGTGCTCAGAAATTGACCCAGAAAAACCCTTTCATTAAACCTCAGGAAGCATTAGAGCCAAGATGAAAGCCTGTTTTTCACCAGACATCGTCACGATGTTGGACCTCATGACCTCACTGTGGGTGGAGACAGCAAGCCAATAGAAAACAAGGGAGGATGCTTCGGAGTGCTTTCGGCATCAGCGTTTTTCAACCGAGCCTCAAGTGAAAGCTACGAGTTTCATATCCATGATTATGTCATGAAGAGATCAAAAAAATCACCCTTGATAAAAACCAATCACAGTTGAGAAGTGAGCGATGGCGACGGTGCTGATTAGTCAAATTTTCAGCTGTGCAGTGTACAGAAGCGGCATTGCAGTTCCAGAGCTCGACCTCTGCAAACACCGTTGTGTGCCGCCGAGTGATATTTCCCTCAGGCAATCATATTCAATAGCTGTAGCGCCGTAAAGCCTTCCTAGAATTGCTTTACTCCATTTTAAATTTACCCAAATGTGCTTTAATGAAAAGGTCAACGCATGATCTTACCATTTGTTGACAGGAAATCATAACTGTCAGTGTCAGCTGACAAGAAAGCCAAGAAAGCAGCTGCAAGAAAAGCAAAAACATGGATCAGCTGTGAGAATGAACTGCTAGCAAACAAGTGTGAGACTGTGTGGAACACTTGGCTGTAAGCACAAAAACAAATATTTACAAATAAAATATTTTTCGCTGTCATTGTAGCGCTGAATGGTTTAAAACAACCTAAACTATATCTACTGTCAGTCTGAAAAATAGAAAAACTAATTTCTATTTAAGGTCAGCTGCTTGTTTTCGTAATGATAAATTAAGTTTGATTTAATTTTTAGCGTTTAAATTGTAAAAAAAAAAAAAAAGGTTGCCAATGCTTCTTTCTGGAACACATAACGTAGGACATGTATGGAAAATAATTTTATTTTGAAGGAATGCATTTCTATAATTTATCATCTAAACAGCAGCCGCATTTATCAGAGAAATTTTTACTTACTTATAACGTAGTTATAGGTTTGGTTATAAAAGTATACATTATACGTTCTGCCAAAACTATCTTTTGTGCATAATTTATTCCCACGAAAAATGTTTAATAATCCACGTTTGCCAATTTATTGCTGAAAACACAAGAATTAATAGAGGAGTCTGAAAATACCTCCACTTTCTACTTTTCTCAGAGAAACTCGGGACCTGTAAAAACTTCTGCATGTTTTCAAAGGCGGCTTCATGCCTCAGTAAACAACACAATCAGCAAGCACTCAGAAACCATTAAAGCAACCAGGACCACAAGAGATTAAAGGAGCTCCTCTGACGGCAGATGAGTATGCACTAAGTAGATGATAATGAAGAGATCTGTCCAGACTGGTCAATGATATGACAAACAGATAAACATCACAGACTCAGTGAGTGGATGTAACTTGTAATGTCAGACGGACGCTCGGAGCACTTTTTTTAAGCCAAAGTTAATTTCAGCTACTTGCATTACTCCCTCAGAAAAGAAAGGTGTAAAGGAAAAAAAAAAAACTTTCAACTTTCAGGACAGGCTTTTTTTTGTATTAAAGATGATACAAGCTATAAAGACCATAATTTATCGTATAATATATTTTTTTACAGAGCATCAAGGTTTATATTTACTTCGACGAAACCTACTGTTGTATTCCTCTTCTTAAAAAAAATACCGTAAATTACTACTGTAAATAAAAAAAACTTTGTCCTTAATCACATACCTTCTAATAACAGAATTTTGTAAGTAGCAAATTTGTTAAAAATTCAACAAAATACACACAAATACAGTGAAATTAATTCTGTCCCGCTACATAGTGGACTCTAGTAGGTCTGGATATCTTTCAATAACCTTTAGCTATAGGTCTTAAAAACATGGGCTAAGTAATCAAAAGAATGTTTGAATTATAAAATTAGCACTTATTGGCAACATTAAATTGTTCATCCTCACACACGTATAATCATAGGCAGAGCTATTAATTGCAAGTCGTTAAAATAATAAACATTCAGATTTAATTTTAAACTGGCTCTATGAGACACTCCGATATTTAGACGCGTTTTTTAAAAATCCACAGTCAAGAGGACAACATGGAGAGTGTTTGTTTAGTGTTTTTCTTAATAGTTTGATGTCCTGCCAGCCTCTCGCATGCACATAGCAGACAAAATGGCTACCAAGCGTCTCAGATCTGTAGCACTCGATGAGCATGTGAAAGAAAATGTGACCGAGAGCCAGATGAAAATAATAAAACTGTACAGAGTTCAGTTGATCAATGCATGCAACCTGCTGAGAAGAAGAGAAAGAAGCCTCTAACTCGCAGACCAAAAAATATTTCAGTCAGAAATATCGGTTCAAAAACGCAGCATGGCGTCCGTGTGCTCTTTATACCAATGCATTGCAATCCAGTGCAATCTAGACTTGCTGATTCACCATTAGTCTCATGTTTCTATTTTTTAATCCTATCTTTGATTGTACACGTCACGAATGCAGCATTAGAGCCTCAGCAGCCATCTTGCCAAAACAGAGCTGAGACGAGGAGGGAGGAACTGCCTGTCTGACTGAGTCATATGACTGCACAGTCTGCAGACAACTGCAGCGACCGGAAAAAAGTGTCTAGACGAGTCTAAGCTCATCTCAGATGAAGTAGGCTAGCAGCTTCTCACACAGATTAGTTGCAATTTTTCCAAAAATCAATTATTTCTGATTATCTATCTAATTAAATTATTTGAAAAGTATTTTTAAAAATTTACATATTTATGGTAAATAATGAAGACCATCAAGCGCATCGTATAAACTAGGTGAGGTTACATGCCTTCTAGGCTTTCCAGGTTTCAGCAAACTCACAACTTTACAATTATTTTTATTTTTTTTACTTAATGCTCCAAATATTAGTTTTGGTTTTCATTGTGGACTTTGAGTGTTTAATCTTATCTAACTTAGTCCTATATAAAATCCATGTTTTAAGGATTATTGTACTTTGACGCTAAAATCTTAGGATGAATGAGAGAACTTATAGGGAAGTTTTTGGGAGATAAACAATAAATATAGGAAGGAAGACTAAAAGTTTTGATACAGGGTCCAAAATATGGTGCATTTATTATTTAAGCGTTAAAGGCCTTGTGTAGTTTAGGCCAAATTTCTAAGCAGCAATGTATTAGAGCTCCTCAACATATTGAATTGCAATCATAACAATTAATTCACATTCCCCATGCTAGTGATAAATGTTACCAGTTGGATTCAGTTTCATTGGCACTGATGCCTTTCAAGGGCAGTAAGGTGGAATTTAATAACTTAGATCCAATTAAACAATAATACATAATTTAATTCTTTCATAATATCTATCTATCTATGGGAGAAAAATATATATCCCTAAAATTTATCCCAAAACAAACCTTTATGTGCTGTTATAGGCTGCCTCGTGCATGATGCACTCATCTTGAACTCCATGGGTGAGGAACAACTCCCTGCAGAGCATAAACAGACACAATAAAGGGAAGCATTTCATAGAGTTCATAATTCATCATGATGTAACAATTTAGGTGCATGTTGCGTAGGATAAATAGAATACAGCTTTTTCGGGGAAAAAGACGAAATCCCCAGTGCTTGGTGCTGTGGCTGAAAGGGTTAAAGTAAACGCACTGAAGCCAGGTTGTGCCCCTCAGGTGACTGCTGAGTAAACACAGAGCTCGGGCGCGCGTGGAGTTAATCAAAAAGCCTGGCGTCAGCAAAGGTGCGTCACCTGCGCATCTTCCTGAAGTAGTGTGTGAATGAGGTCAAGTCCCCACAACAACACCGCTATTGTCTGGCATGAGTTGCACAAAATAATACGAACACGAATGCGGTGCGAATTATTTTTTAACAGCACAAATGAATGGGACTATCTCTTCTCCCACTCTGTTGCGTATGTAAGCAGAGGAAGATGTTGGAGAAAAAGCGCTAAAAAATACGAAAAGCACTGCTGTAATGCTGCAGCACCCGCTCTGTTAGGCTGCTTGCACTCCAGGGTTTGCCTTAACCTACCTGGGCACAAGGAGCTGTCTGCCTGCTGATGGACTGCAGAAGAGGGGGGAAAAAACTTTGTTTTTTTTTTTTTGTTTTCTAAAGAAGAAAAATAAACATTTCGTCAATGCGTGGCGACTCAGGGCGAAGCGACGTCTGAGGAGCGCAAAGATCCAAATTTCCCAGCAGGCGGCTTCCTTGTAGACGCACAGAGACCCGTAAAACTCCATTTCCAAATTTATCAATTTGAGACAGACTCCAGACAGTCTCCTAACGGTTGCGTGCCTGGTCCCCTCTCACGCGCGTGCACGCGAATGGCGCGGGAAACGGCGGCGATGACAGATCTTCCCCGAAAGGACACCCCGCGCGGCCAATAGCGATAAGGGTTATGAGATGGGGAGCCAATCAGAATGGGATATCAGCGTGACGTCCCGCCCCTCATCCTCCTCCTCGCCCGTCTGTTGACAGTGAGTGCGCTGAATAAAACAACAGTCTGAGTCAAGCAGTTCATTGCACATAGATCTGGGTCACTGACTGCAGCTTATTCACTCTGGGAAAAGGGGAGCGGGTGCATGACTGAATGTGTTACAGAGAAATGATATCATGTTTAATTAACAAAGCCATCTTTATAGAATTAATTTCCTTACACTAGAATGACAGACAAAGCGCCTTACGAAAGTTTTCACAACCCTTGAATTTTTAAAAGCGAATTGGCATTTACATGATAGACCAACACCAATATAACATAGGAGAAGGACAAGAACAGTTTCTCCATTTAAAAAAAAAAAAATATATATATATATATATATTAATCTTTTCTGCAAAACAGTATTTTGCTTGTAGTTCAATCAAGAATTTCAGGTAATGTCTTATCAAGCCAGAGCACCTTCTTCAACATGTTTGGTGTGGCTTGGCTTGTGGCAAACACTGACTCTTATGGCATTCTACAGTGGTTTTCTTCTAAGCACTCTTCCAGAAAAGCCAGATTTATGGAGAGCCTAAATCATAATTGTTCTGACAGGTTTCCCCCTCTAAATTGTGGATCTCTGTTACCATGGTCCTTGTTGTGGTATGTTTAAAGTTTGTACTTTTTCCATTTTTAGGATGAATGATGCTCATCCCACTTTTTTTTGCATTTCCATTTGTAAAAAACAATTGAAAATTTTGAATCATTTACCTTCCAGCTCACAAGTATAAACTACTTTATATGGGTCCGTCACAAAAAAGTAACTAGTAACAAATTAGTTTGAAGTCTGTGATTCTAATGTGGCAACAACACCTTTCAAGAACTGTGCAGAGTTTTTCTGAGGCTAAATTAGGAGTAAACTCTGCATATTAGAATGAGCGGTAATGTAATGGTTTTACAGGGTTGAAACATATATTTTGGGCACATCAAAGGCCTTCTAAATTCCTTCTTATGTGCATCTCTCTATGTTCATCTACAAGTAAACTGGTCCTGCTTCTCAACAAGTATCCATGTTTTTCAGAAACTATGGATTTGGTCTTTGTTTCTGTCTTGGTTTGGTTTTGTGCCCTTGTCCAGGAGACGCTCAAAGTTTGGGATATAGTTTTACAACCCAGTCAACGTCTC
Organism: Poecilia mexicana; assembly: GCF_051168715.1. Lineage (NCBI taxonomy): Eukaryota > Metazoa > Chordata > Actinopteri > Cyprinodontiformes > Poeciliidae > Poecilia > Poecilia mexicana. The sequence continues at coordinate 14,497,021 of NW_028263389.1, forward strand.
CACAACCTTTTCTCTGATATGTATGCTGTCTTTTTTTTAGTTTGTTTGTTTTCTTTTGTTTTATTTTTATTTATTTTTTTGTCTTCCTGATGCTGTTTGATCTCTGATGTTCTTAAACAAAGTTCTGAGACATTCACAGAACAGATGGTTTATACTTTTAACAAATGAGTGACTCTGAAGGCAGTAGTGTGCACATCGCATCTTTCAGATTTTTATTTTTAAACATTTCCTTCCATGTCACAGATAAGACAAGACAAGACAAGACAAGATAAGATAAGATAAGATAAGATAAGATAAGATAAGATAAGATAAGATAAGATAAGATATTATATTGATAGGTAGGTTTACCAATACTTTCTGGCAAAGTTCACAGAGTTCAAATTTTCCATTTATGCTAGTGGGGTAACCTTTAACTTCTACCCATTTAGATAAGCAGCTCCCCAAACGGTTTCATTCACAAAATTAATCTCTTGCAGGGACATTCCGGTCCCATTCCTCAGCGCTAGTACCACTTTTTCTCAGGACAGCTCCTGATCCTCAAGTATTGACATCAGAAAACTTTTGTGTCGCACAAAACAACTTCCAAGTCGGCATATACATTCTGTCAAAGTCTACACAAGGCGTACAGACAAGTTTGTTGTAAAGAAACCTCTGTCCTTCGGATGGGAAATAGCAAGTCTTGTCTCCTTCAGCTTTGTGCCCTTTAATTTGCATTGTTATGGAAAACCACTGGATTTGGACAGAGCACGGAATCATTGAGGTTACCATAATAGAGAGTGACAGCTCCTCCTTTTCAAATCTATTTGGAAGTAAAATCAAAATTCCTGGGAAAGAAAATCCAGGGGGCATAGAAATATCTTTTACAGCTCTGAAAACAGATGTTTTAGGATGTGCAATATGAATTGCACCTGCAAAATTTAAAGTATTAGCTAGTGGAAAACATTTCTTATGCCACAAAAATGAAACAACTCCTGACCTTTGTTGCCTTTGTTATTGTTTTGAAATTGGAAACAATATTTTTTTTTATTGATCGGTTCCATTCCACAGTATCTATCTGTGTGGAATAACTGTATCTTAATATTTGAAAGAAAAAAATGTGTTCAGTCCAACCAGTCTATTAATATTCATAGACTGATTTTATTTTTATTTTTTTACAGGGAAGTCCCTTAATACCTTCTCAAATTAAAAGTCTTGTGGGTGATCCTCTTCATTGCCCTGCCTTTTTAGATATTGGCCTTGTGGCGCAACAAAATAGCCTCTTCCTCGCCACAGGACCCTATAATGAGCCGATACAATAAGGCTTCAGTTCAAGTTCACTGCTCACCTCTCTTTGGTCTCTCTCAGGGTCTTTGTTGACGTTTGTCAGCCCAGAGGAATTTGGGGGTTAGAATTTGGCTGCAAAAGCCAATGGCAGACTCAGACCACAATTTTGACTCCCAGAATGACACACAAAAGGGGGAAACGTTTGCTGATTGAAAAACGGTTTCAAGCTGTCAGACAAGAAAAGACATGGGGGTAAAAAAGTTGGCTTATTTAATTGGCATAATGTGACCTAAAACTAAGAAAATATCATTTTTACACTTGCAGCTAATTTTCAGAGAGTATTATAGACCCATTTCAAATCATTTTACAAAAAAATGCACATTTTTTGTTAATGTATGGAAGGAAAGCTTTTCCAATTTTAAGCCAATTAGGCATACCAAAATCATTTTTACTTCTTACCTGCCAAAAATGTGCTGGGTTTTGAGTTGCTCATCCTAGTAGTTTGCTGGATTTTTAGCCAATTTCTCATTTGTTCCCACATTTTCACCAGGATTGAGATCTGGGCTTTTTGGTGTCTCCTCCCAAATATTGACATTGTGGTTCAGAAAAACAACTAATTTGTCTCTGGGTCGCTGTCATTATGGAAGGGCCATTTGACCCAAAGTTTTGCATTCCTGGCTTATGCCTTTACATTTATTTCCACAAAAGGTTATTTTGTAATCATCCTTTCTATTTTGTGAAGTGCATTAGTTTCTTCTGCACCCAAACACTCCCACAAGATAATGCGGCCACTCCTATACTTCACAGTTCTGAAGTAAATGTCCGTGTTGGGGCCAACAATATAGGTATTCATGAGCACAGAAGTCAAGTGTTTAAAGACTAGAAGCTGTGACAAGTTTTTCATTTCACTTTTTACATCTTTTACAGGTGATTTGAATGATTACTAATTGCCGATTAAACCCAACTGGTTAGATTTAGTCACTCTGACTTGGGATAAAATAATAATAACAATATGCTGTGGAGAAAACTGAATATTTGACTTCTAATGGAAGTATATATATTTTTTCCAGTTGATAAAGTCAAGAGTTTGACTCTTTTTACAGAACAAATGTGTTGGTTATTTAGGAGTCAGTTGAAACACTATTAATATTTGATTAACACCATTTTAGGATTTCTGAAAACATCACTTCACTGGATAGATCCAACAGGGATCTATCTGTAGAAATAAGTTTTTCTAATCATCTATTATATGTTAGTGTATCTAAATCTAACAAAACCGTTTTGAGTTGTTTTACTGACTAAAACATGAGATATTTGTCTTAGTGCACAACACAGCTGAATTTCAGAGAAACTTTCAATCTCTGATGCATTTGCTTGGGTATTATGTTTCTTTGGCGATATATTTTTTGATCAGTGCAGCTTGTTTCAGTTGAAACATGGGACATAACTATACTGAGTGGAAGCACTAACATTGCTTCTGTGAAAATATGAAAAAGGCATTGGATAGATTCTGTTTTTTATATAGCATATCAGATGTTTAGTGTCATTAAACTAAATTTACCTGGAATTACTGCAAAACAATTATAATCTCCTTAATTTAGCAGAGCAAACCTACAGACCTGATACTTTATGGGCTTGCAGACAGTACAGTCTATTTCCAATTAAGGGATATAATATATAAAAGATGGTTACAGACCTTTAGCCATTACTGTCCAATCCGATCTTTAGTCACTAAATGCTTATAAACTCTGTGTAGAGGCTTGATTATCGCTTCCGGCCCATAATTATCATTCCTGTTGTGCGTGACACAAGAGGCATTAGAGAGGTCAAATGGAAAGGCTTTAGGCATTTAGGCTAGGGGTTTTGCAAAACATCAACTGTGATTGTAGAGTGCTTTGAGGTGTTTTTTCAGTTTCTATCATACAGACCTTTTACAGTGCCTTGTGAAAGCATCACATTTCATCTTGTTACAGCCGCAAACGTCAAAGACACATTGGTAATTGTTACAGACCAACCAAAAGCAGTTTCACTTCTGAGGTGGGATAATAATAATAAATTGGTTTTGAAAGGTAGTCACAAATAAAAAAGTCTGTAAAAATGTGGTGTGCATTTGAAAGGTTAAGTTCATTACCTGGAAATGGAAGGAGCTTGGCACCAAGAAATGTCCACATCTAAACTGACAGGGAGAGAGCAAATCTGGTCTCACTGAGGAGGCAAGACAGTGATTGTTGAAAGAAAGCCTTAAAATGTGTTATTTGCAATTTGCCACAAGCCATGCAAGGGACATCCACAGCAACCATATGAAATTAGCACTTCTGGTAGATGAGACAAAATGTAACATTTCTGTCCGACATGATAAAAGCCAGTACTGCTTTCTCTTCACTATTATCCAAATTACCTTATGGTGGTCTATTACACAAAGCCATACAAGAATATGCTGACAATGTGGTTGCAACATGGAAAAGTGTGGAAAAAGTTCAAGGGTATAAATACTTCAAAAGGGCCTATAGGGCCATAGGGCGTTCATGTTCAATCAATCAATCAATCAAATTTTATTTGTATAGCACATTTCAGCAGCAAGGCATTTCAAAGTGCTTTACATAATTAAAATAAAAACAACATGTGGCATTGAATAAACAATGAGAAAGAGAAAGAGATTTTGAAAAAGATTAAAAAAGATAAAAACATTAAAACCCACACCAATTTTAGGACTTCAGTTAAACATTGCTTAACTGGGGCTCTAACCCTCTGGGATTTTAGGCAAAAACTCTGTTTGACAAGGACTCCAACCTCTAGGTTTTTAGTTGAAATGCCGTCAACTGGGACTCTAAACCCCGTAGGACTTTAGTTAAACGTCGTTTAACTGGGACGTTTTCCGGGGGCCTTTATATTATTAAAATGTAAACAGTGAGAAAGAGAAATAAAAAGAAATTAATAAATAGATAAAAACTAAAGATAAAAACATTAAAAACATCGAAGACATCAAAACCCGCACTCTAACCCTAATTTAGCCATAAGCAACTCTAAACAGGTGGGTTTTAAGTTGAGATTTAAAGGCACCCAGTGTTTCAGCTGTTTTACAGTTTTCTGGAAGTTTGTTCCAAATTTGTGGTGCATAGAAACTGAATGCTGCTTCTCCTCGTTTGGTTCTGGTTCTGGGGATGCAGAGCAGTCCAGAACCAGAAGATTTGAGGGGTCTAGAAGGTTGGTATAGTGATAACAGATCTTTAATGTATTGTGGTGCTAAACCGTTCAGTGATTTATAAACTAACAACAGTATTTTAAAGTCTATTCTCTGAGCTACAGGGAGCCAGTGTAGGGACTTTAAAACTGGTGTTATGTGCTCTATCTTCCTGGTTTTAGTGAGAACGCGAGCAGCAGCGTTCTGGATCAGCTGCAGCTGTTTGAATGATTTGTTAGTCAGACCTGTGAAGACGCTGTTGCAGTAATCAACGCGGCTGAAGATAAATGCATGGATGAGTTCCTCTAGGTCGTGCTGAGACATTAGTCCTCTAATCATGGAGATGTTCTTCAGGTGTTAGAAGGCCGACTTTGTGACTGTCTTAATGTGGCTCTGAAGGTTCAGGTCAGAGTCCATCACTACTCCCAGGTTTCGGGCCTGATCGCTGATTTTCAGTTGTGATAACTGAAGCTGAGCATTGATTCTAGTTAGCTCCTCTTTAGGTCCAAAGATAATAACTTCAGTTTTGTTTCTGTTCAGTTGGAGAATGTTTTGGCACATCCACACATTTATCTGTTCTAAGCATCTATTCAGTGATTGGATGGGTTCAGAGTCACCTGGTGACATCGTGATGTAGAGCTGTGTGTCATCCACGTAGTTATGGTAGCTAATCTTATTTTCTGTTATAACCTGAGCCAGTGGGAGCATATAAATATTGAAAAGAAGGGGTCCTAGGATTAAACCTTGGGGTACCCCACATGTGACCTTTGACCTCTCTGATGAAAAACTTCCAATTGAAATAAAGAAATCCCTGTTCTTTATGTAAAATTCAAACCAGTTGAGCACTGGACCGGAGAGTCTGACCCAACTCTCCAGTCAATTCAGTAAAATGTCGTGGTCAACAGTGTCGAAAGCTGCACTGAGGTCCAACAGAACCAGCACTGTGGTTCTCCCACAGTCTATATTTATATGTTGTTTGTGTTCACAGCAGTGAGACTGCATAGCTTAATAAAACCATAATTTTTTCTATGTATTATTCATGCGCATACATCTTATATTTTATAGATAAATAGTGTACTATTCTGCAGACAGATCCTGCTCTTCTTTCAGCTTCTCCAAGTGTGTTCTTGTCCCTCAGTACATAGATAGCATCATAAAACATGGTAACCCCAAAAGACACTCCATGTTTACAAAACTTGTACAAATTATTTAGGGAAACTCAGATGTTTCAGTAGGAAAGAACAATGGGCACACTGATGCAACTTTTTCAAATTGTGAGCTGGCCGGACCAGACTTTATCTTTCCCCTGGTTCTGTGAGAGGTGTTACATTCCTATCTACAGGCATTACATTTCTATCTCACCACACGTTTCGGACTTCTATTGGTAGAAAATGTTGAAAACCTTGTGTCATCTCCCTTCAATTCACTGTTTTGACCAATCACATAATATCCCAGTACGCATTATAAGTCTTGATAAGCTCAAGAAGTATGAATTCTTCTGAAAAATATTGAAAATATTCATTGAAATAAATAAACAAACGCATAGGGTGGCTTAAGCACCCAATATCTTCATATCATTGCAACGCCTCTAAGTCTCTTGGTCATTCTAAGCAGTTCACACATACGGGCTTTAATAGTAGTGAATTAAAAATAAATTGTGCATCCGTCCTAATGCAATAGTGCAACGTGTTCTTGTTACCGTTAGAAGTGCATCCAGTGGGTCTATGCAGCAAAAAAGATCGAAGGACCTGCTTGTCTCTCCACCCCCAATGCATCATCGCCGCAAACCTGTCTCTGCCATGTTTGTACCGTCGTCGTGGGGAGAGACTGCTACTGTATAGACGCTATTCCACACTACTCCGTTTTTTAGCTATCATAATGTTGACGTTCTGAGTATTAGATGCACCCACTGCTTCTGTAAACATTAAGCGGTTGGGCTTTGCACAATGGCAGCCGACGCTCAGGGTGAGTATTTTTTTTTCTTGACCTACAAATGCTAAATTGGCTGTAAGCTAACATGGCTAGCTAATGCTAATGGCAGCTTTTAAGGAGGCTGCAGCCAAGGTTGTAGGCCGTGTTGTAGACCAGCGACGGAATGTAAAACATCAAAAATGTTAACAACGCCAATAACAACATAGCACAGCTAATTTTGTTAACGTGATAATAATCAATTTAATAAACTACTTCAATCACGTTGAGGCTATAAGAACGAAACAATTACACGCCAGCTAGCGCGCAAGCTAGCACACAAGTTAGCATCTAAATTGGTGCAAACTTGCAAGAAAAATCTGTCAACTTTAGAATGGCTGATATAACCTCAAAGTAACGTGATGTTTAGTGGTTTTACATTTACATTACCGTTATTTATTTGGTGTTATGTATTTGGCCTGTTTTCGTTTAATGTGTAGCCCGCTTTTAATATCGTACGACAGCTAGCTTTACTTTCACAATGTTATTTTACAACCATTGATTTGACGTGCAATGGAACATATAACATGCTGAGACCTTTTTAATCAATGTTATATTTTGTATGTAAAGTTGAACTAAAAACGTGTCCAAGAGGGTACCATCTGTGAGACAATTTACGGAGTGTTTTTACTAGAGGCTTGTTGTGTTTACTTGGTTTTAGATTATTGGGGGCATTAGAAGCCTCAAAGCACGTTAGATTTAAAACCAGTGTAGTTCTTAGCTCACCCAAAATAACATTACTGTGCACATATAGATGCATTAATAATTGCTTCCAGATTATACAGTATTTTTAAATAAATGAATGAATTAGTTAAATTATGTATTAAGCTTGATATTTAAAAACCTTAAGGGCAAAAAAACTTACTGAGTGGTAAAATTTTACTTTATTACAAGGAATGCGCAGTGTTGTTTCCATTACTATTTCCATCTCATTACTGTTTGATTGAGGGTTGTTTTGGTAAGTATCTGTATTTTAGGGTAATGGTGTAGTACAGCGTAAAAGAATAAATATTTTTTTTATCTTTTTAGTAAATGCGCAATAATGACAGCGAGAATACACCTTATTAATGTCTTCAAAATTAGAAGTTTATATACAGAATGATTAATGTCTCTTTAAATTTTCCATGATTTTGGAAAATTCTGCACACAGCACACAGCTGAGTTAATTGGAGGCCGACCTGTGGATGTATTTTAACACCTGGAACAGACTGCTTTCTTTTTTGAAATGTTAGGAAAGAAACATAAAATGTCAGATTTGAGTTTGCGAATGAGCACAGGGACAAACACCTTTATTTTGGAGACATGTCCAAAATAAATAGCTGATTATTCCAAAGTGGAACTGTTTGGTTGTAAGGATAAAATCGGATGCTTGTAAGCCTAGGAACACCAATCCATCTGCGAAGTATGGGGTTGCTTCAGGAGTAACTGGTGCACCCTAAAATAGATTGCATTAGGAAATAATGTCATGTGGAAGTGTTGAAGCAACATCTAAATCAATCAATCAATCAATCAAATTTTATTTGTATAGCACATTTCAGCAGCAAGGCATTTCAAAGTGCTTTACATAATTAAAATAAAAACAGCATGTGACATTTAAAATAAACAATGAGATACATTCATAAAAAGGCTTGTCACAATAACAACTTTTGCTTGATTATAAATTGTCTCAGAAGTTATTGTGATAAATAATAATATTGTCGTTTTGAGAACATTTTCAAGTAAAATAATGATAATGGCATAATAACGCAAGAACACATTCCCAATCATCAGTAAATACTAGAGAATAGTCTCAGAATTTGGAAAGGATATATTTCTGTGCCGGTCCCACCTATTTAGTGAATGAATAATGTTTATGGTATTTTAATTTATGTTTTTCAAATTGTATTATGCTTTTAGAACAAGAACTCAACTCATGTAGGGAAGGAATCTTTTACAGATGCTATTTTTTTTAAAAAGTATATGCATTCAGATTCTGAATATATTTATAAACCTGGAAATCTTTATGCATGTATTAAGGGTGCACCCAGTTGTTGGTGTTCCCATTCTACATTTTAGTTTTGAGTTTTTAAATAAGGCTAAAGTCTGACGTAACAGAGTCTGCATTCTTCTTATTCATTGAGGTTTGTAGCTTTGAAACATTTTGTTTTTATTATTTTTAAGTGATCCCAGATGCACAGTTATGCTACTTGCAGTATTCTGACCTCTTTTTTTGTGCTGCTGTTTTCTAATTTTTTAGATTTTTATGTTACAAATTGAAAAATGTATGCGCTGTAAGTTCCACACCTAGAATCAAATAAAAGAATGTTGTCAAGTTTTGTTCTCAGTAAACTGGTATGTGTTTGCTATAGCGTTGGTATGTCTGTAATACTCAGATGTACCAATGCTAAGTCAACCTGCATGTGACTCCTTGCCATAGTTGCAGTTTTTAAAAACTTCATGGTTGAACCTAAAAAGTATTCTCCATTAATATCAGTGAGCAACTTTTCATGATTCAGACAGAGAATTAAATAAAGTCTTGAACTAATCTAAAAAGTTAAACTTAAAGTACATTTAGGATACGTGCTGAAGTACTGTGGTGAAACTTGTCCCCATCTCATTAACCTATTTTTTTAAGTTTCCTCTCTCATTTCTCTTTCCTCTCTTTTCTAAATGTCTTTAGGGCATATATTAAAAGCTGCTTCAAGGGTGCTCATACACAGAAGTGTAAGCTAATTAAAGTTTGGTATTAAGTAGCTAAAAACACATTAGCTAAGAACACTTCTGCACTTGTAAATGTTATTCACAGGGTAGAAATTTCATCACATAGCACAAAAATCCTCCTGGACCAGTTGCTGTGAAGAATGGCCAATCTTGCTTTGGATTTCTAATATCTGGCCCTCAACTTTGTAGCTCTTCGTTATGCCTTGTGCCTCCAGCGGTTCAGTTTTTATGGCCATGTTCGTAAATGTTAAGTTAACATCAAAAGTTAGATTGTTTCTTGAAGTTTTCGTTATCAGGATAATATTATCAGTTAGTGTTGACAAAGATTGGAGTTGCTGAACTCTACTATTATTAGATATTGAGTATTAATAGACAATATCTTAAGTTGCAGTGCTTGACAATAATCATGTAACTGTATTTTGTTTTAATTCATTGCTAGTAATTTTATGTCTATGCAAGATTGTTTGCAGATGAAGCGTTTTATGTGCTGTTGCTGATTTGTTAATTTATTCATTGAAGCTTTCACATAAAATCTTGTCCCTTTTTGTTCCTAGCTCACTTGAATTATTAAATGAGAAAATACTATTGTTATCCAAAAACAATTAAATATCTAAACTGGTATTAAAGATGATATGTTTTACTGCAGAACTGCAATTGGTAGTATATTTATAAGAGAAACTGTTTCTCTGTTGCAGACTTTGACTTTGATGAGTATGACAAACCTGGTGCCGAGCGTTCCCGCAGAAGAAGAGGTGGAGAAGATGCTCTGGAGAGGTAAAACCTCACATCAAAATGATCTTCCTTTCATACCTGTGACTTTATTGGGATCCAAAACAGTCTTAAAATATATGAGACTTTGAATATTACCATTGAAATATGCTGCAAATATGAGCCTTCAATCATTAAACTTGTTTTGTGTTGCAAGCATACTTGCTGTTAAATGTTATATATCTACCATTTCTGCTTTATAGCAGTTGATTTTTCTGCAGCAGTGCCCTGCGTTTAGTAGAGGGACTCCAGTGATTACGATTCATAGACGTAAACAATCCCTCTGCTATGGTGATGCTTGAGCTTGTTTGCTGCATTTACCAAGGCACAGTTACATAAAGCATTGATCTTATTGTTTAGTCAAACAGAAACTTAAAAGTGTGCTGTTAATCTAAGAAGTTAATGTTAAAAGTATGTTAGAACGCCCTCAAAATATACATACCTGTTATATGTATAGCTATGAAACATTAAAGATCTGTGTTAAATTTATTCATTTTTTGAGGGGAATGCTTAGCAATGTTAAAAAGAAATGTTGCCCAATGCTAATTTATAAAAATAAAGGTATTATGTCATTTGATAATGGCTCAATAGAGTGAAAAGGCTCAACTTCCTGGAAGGTTAATGTAAAAGGTCATGTAAAACATTGTATTTTTTATGAATAAAATATAGTCTTGCAGATTGACAACCAGATTGACAATATGGTTTTAGGTACAGTAAAAACTGTCTATTAAAATTTTCACCTTTAAGCTTCAGTTTATATGAAAATCCGGCTGTCAAGTCATTGTTTTTGTATCCTTCCAAATATGTAAAAGTCACTTACCTATTTAGTATGAAACAACTGAAAATTCCAACATAGAAATTGTTTAAGGGCAATTGTTTTTACACCGCTATCCTCATGTACAGGGCTTAAAGAGCTCTGGCCGGGGGCCGGATTTCCGGCTTTTCAAGCAAAGCGAGCATTGGACCAAACGGCCCGCCTCAACTAAGATGTCTGCCAGTCAGAATTCTAGCTCCCGTGTTCTTGACCAATGACTGTAAAACGGTTTGTAGAAAAGAAGCGCATGCATTCGGTTTGGTGGTTAAATCAAATGCGATATGAAAGAAGATGGAGTTTGTCTCACCCGGTAAAGAAACACGTTTACTTGAGAAAGGAATTAAAAACAAGTGGCGCCGGGCATGGCAAGAGGAAAGGGGACAAGACGGGAAGCTGGCGGAAATTTTTACAAAAGGGGGGCGCTGGGATTCCTTTGGGGGGGGCGTTTGGTCGAAGGTAAACTTTACACCTTACAATCACAACAATACCAGTTTAGATTTTGAGCAACTTCCTAAAACTGTATTGTGTAACATTAAATCATGCCTGGCTGCAACTGTATCGATGGCAGCTCTGCTTCTTCTCTTAAGTATTTGTTTGCTTCTGCTACTGGTAGCTTCACCGCATCAGTTCAGCATTACCCCGGCTGATGACGTTGCTGTGATTAACTTTGCCTGGTGTCTGATTTTCTAATATTTTATGTTTTATTGAGGATTTTTGTACATATGTTTTGGCAGTTCTGTGATCATGTCAAAGCAGCAACTTATATTAAAAAGTGTTTTATTGTCTGTCTGGATGCTGCCCGCTTCCATGGAAGGACAACAGAAAATTGCTCTTATGAACATGTAATTACTAAAATCACAATACCCCCACCTTGTATCCCTCTAAAAAATGAACCCATTTAAATAAATAATTCCCTCCATGGTGATACCACGATAGAGAGCGTTCATTTTATCGCGTTAACACCGGAGCTGTAAGTGGTCCGGTATGAAACGGGTGTGACAGAACAACGGTACCACAGCACTTTTAAATTTTAATAATCAGAATACCAAAATTGTTTCCGCTGTTTTAAAAAGTTTGTCAGTCTGCCTTTTCCCGACCGCCCTGCACCTTAGGGGATAAAAAAAAACAAAAAAAAAAGAAAAACGACGCGCACATTGCCCAAAACTCTGAAACAGGAGAAGCGGGACATAAAACGGAGCGACGAACTAGATGTTAATTATGGCATAAAAACAGAGAATCTGACGCTGAACAGTGAAAAATCAACACGATGTGAAACACATGACGATTAGGCTGCGCAGCAGGTGATGAGTGAAGATTACTGATGGTGAGCGTCAATAAATGATAAAATAAATCTAGCAACAGGAAAGAAACTAAAGTGGACATAGCAATAAGCCAAGAGAGGATAATACTAATCAAAGGGAACTAAATGGAAATGAATGAAGAACAAAATCCAAGAATAAACTAAGAAACTAAAGTAAATACAGAGGAATAAACTGGCATGGCAAGACCTTTCAAGCAATAATTAATACAGAGGACTGTATGGCAAGAATAAACGCACACTATTTCCAGATTAAAGGTAAAATAATATTGTTGAAGTGCCATGGATTTGTTGAGGGACCTGGATATGGGATAGGGCGCGCTGGCCCGAAAAAGGTTGAGAAACACTGATTTAGTTGGTAATGTTTCATGTTGTAAATTACTTGCAAAAACATTAACTGAAAGGACTCTTATTTAATGTTGAGGGAATTTTGCCTGTAAGGCAAACCTTTAGGGCACATTTTGTTACATTTGTCACATTTTGTTTTGAGTTGAAATGTACTGAAGTCTTATTTAAGTTTGAGTGTTTAGCTTAATTGTATTGTTAGAAGCAATTCTTTGCACTTTTCAAAGACACTTTTTATTAAACTGTGGCAGTAGCAACGGTGTAGTTAATTTCTACCACCACTATAAGTTTCAGGCTCAGGATTTTTTTTTACTTTAAGCCCTGCATGTAGTAACATTTGGGGCTGCAAGATGACATGAATCTTCAAGATACTAAAGAATGACTAATGCTCTGTATTAAAAAAGACGAGGCAGGCTTAATTCTATCTGCATTATCCATCTATTTATATGTTTATTTGACACTGCTCTAATTTTATATTGTCCAGTGATTTGGAAGAGGATTTGTTGGAGGAAGACTGGCTGTCTGCTAAAAAGGTAAGCGTAAACAAAAATGTTTGGGAGTCAGTTATTGTTTCATTTTGCAGCAGCAAAACAATTGAGTTTGAAGCGGATTTTGTGCTTACGACAGGAATATGACGTCCAAAACATTAGGCAATATTACTGTTGAAACCCTTGAGAATAGTTGTGAGGATTGGACATGTAGCAGGTGGCTCCTCCGCAGGGGGAGCTGTTGATGTGAAACAGGAGGAAATGTAGTGGACAAAAAAGGCCAGTGTTGACCTGCCCAGATTGCCTTCACCACATGGGAATAAAGCATCCTCAGGGGTTGGAGGTGACCTGCCCCCACGCCTTTAACAAACACACACACTCCTATAAGAGGCATAGGCGGCACAGTTTTAACATGGGCTGAAAATGTCACATTAGAATGATGTTTTTTTTTTTAACTTTGTTTTAGAATCCTTCAGAAATGTCAGATGAAGAGCTAAATGACGACCTTCTTCAAAGTGACGATGACGACCTGAACACGAGGTACATTTCCATAAAATAATGTTTCCAGATCATTTTTTAAGCTCAGATTTAGCATCAGTGTTTGCTTCTGTTTCTCTAACACATTAGCCCTGCCTCTTTTGCCTTTTTTTTATCAATCTAATTGGCATTTTTGTCAATGTAGCAACTAATTAAAGCAGCTGATTTCCCTCAAGATATTCAAAAACATTGTATGTAGTTCATTTCTTCAGTTTATTTCACATTTTGTGTTTTTTTCTTCATCAAAGAATATAGGTAGAGGAATCTCACTGCAGATTCTTCAAAGATATATACGGTGTCACCCTTATAACTTTTTCAGTCATGACTGTAGCTCTGAGTAATGTTTTGCTTTAAACCTTTTACTAAAATTAAATATTGGATTATGTTTCCATGTAATGTATTAACTTTATTCACCAGTTTATATCTTCTTTAAAAAGTGCTATTTTATATTTAAAATTAGCTAGACAAAGGTGCTTTGGCGCTTAGTCTACAGTATGATGATGTTTTCCACACTTTACAAAATGTTCAGCTGATTGGCAGCCTGCATTGACATGAAGGACAAATTCAAAGAAGAGAAATGTAAATCACCATTAATTGATTATTCAATTATTATTTGAATAAAAAATGGTCACATTCTGCTGATTTTTCATTTAGTCACTTAAGCTTTTTATAAAATACTGGAAGAGGCAAATAAACAAATAGTTCAATTTCTTTTTTAAATAAGAAAATAAACATCTTATGACCTGAAATACAATAACATAGCAGTCCTTTGGAGTACGCTTGACCGTTTGTGTCAAAGGATGCATCTGCAGCTAAAAATAATAATTCTGAAAACATATGAAAAGCTCAACCTTTTCTGCTTGACTTAGCATCACTTGTTCTTTCAGCAAATGACATTTTACTGAGCCTGTATACTTCAGCCAACAATTACTCCATTACTAAATTAGTTGACAATTATTTCAACAATCGTGTCGTCACGTTTAATAATTTAGCTTTTGTTGAGGTGATTAACTATCACAATGAGTCCCAGCAGCTCAAATGTTGTTTTTTCTCTCTCAGTGGTCAACATGCTACATACAGCATGGGAGCTTCCTATGACCAGCAGGGCAACTTGCAGGAAGCAGACTACACAGATGATGTCGTGAACCTGGGTGCAGAGGGCTGCGAAGAGGAGGAGGAGGAGTTCCGCCAAGAGGAAGAGGCGTACGCAGGATCCTACAACCAGGAGGACAACACAGAGATGTCTGGGAACCAAATTGATTACGGCGGAGAGCCAGCCGAGGGTGACGATGGTTACCAGTATGAAGTGCTAGACATCGACATCAACGAGACATTAGATGGTGAATTTCAAGTGAGTTTTCACATTTGCTTATTGCCGCTGTGTAAAGATTCGCACACAATTGCACCCACACGTTCTCCCACTCACAATTTCTCCCCACCTCTATTGTGTCCCGGAGATAATGTCTCGTCTTGGGAGAAGTCAGGATGAAAAAAAAAAAATCTATTCAGGAGACGGAGACATCTGGTGGCGTGTTTTTGGGCAGAGGACGATTAAAATCATTATCACCTCCTGCCAGCAAATTCTCCATCTTGCTGACAAAGTTTACTTGACGGCTTGTTTGGCCGCTGTCGCCTTCGAATCCCGCTGCCATTGTGACCTTGGACCGTGTATCTTTAGAGCAGCGAGAAGCCTCTTTGTGTCAGGGAGATGTGCTGCCAATCGCCAGAGGTTAATGTGGGAGGCTCCCCCCGCCCCACTTCTGGCTTTTACACTGGATCTGATAAAGTCTCACACAGGTGAAAAGATTATTGACCTTCCTAAGGACACTCCATACAGTTTTCTAATGATTGATGTTAGTTTCTCTTTTATTCGTTTCCCTTTCCTCTTTAGCCAGACTAAGAGGATCAAAGATAAGGCCGGATCCATGTGCAAATGTCTGTTATGCTCCATTTACCGTGTTGTGATTGTGTTTGGCACCTGACAGAGATATATTCGCCCACCTCCCCTTTCAAAACAAAGATAAGATGTCGACCTTCTTAGCCAAAGTGGCCGTCTCTTTTCAATCTAGGGGGATGTGTGCGTATAGATGCGTATTTGCTGTTTACAGAGTCACTAAACTGGTTGACCTTGACTCTTTGCTCACCCTGGTTTCATTGAGGATTACGTGGAATGGTTCAAATGATTAAGATGTCCTCTTCTCTTGGGAGAGTCACTCCATTTGTTTGCTTCTCTGCAAGTTTGTTTTTATGTTTTGCATTTATGTGCGTTCCAGTTGGGAGGTTAATGGGGTACAACAGAGAAACACTGTTGAGTGACCTGCAGCCTGACCTTATTTACCAGCTAATGCTTGTTATTCTGAATCGCTTTACTAGCTCTGTTAGTAAGTGGATGACTTGTAGATTTTTTTTTGCCTCTGCGGTAGACTTGTTTATTTTGAATTTATAATAATAAATTGCAACGAATCAGAAGCCAAATGAAAGAGTTATGAAGATAAAAAGAGAGAAAAACTGATTTGTCATCCTGGAATGTTGTGCTTCCTTCGCTACGCAGTCGTGAACTTACAGTTCAGCCAGTAACAGAGTGATTTGTGAGGAGTCAGTCAATGATATTTTCACCATCACTGAAGCAGGGAGGAGTGTTTTTATCTGTGCCTGCATTTCTGTATATCATGTCAAACATTTACATCTCATTGAATTTCAAATGCTGTCAGGAATAGTAATGAAGCCTTGCTCCCACTGTTATGGTAATTTGCCTTTGGAAAGGGGTGGGGCTCCCTGGTGCCTTCCAAATCCTCACCATAACATTTTGGTCTCCATTCTCTTTTGTTTTGTTTTTTTTTGTGTGTTTTTGTTGTTTTTTTTGTCTCTGTTGATGTAAAAATTGTATATATCTAAAATGCAAATCCTACATTAATTCAACAAACCTGTATTTGTCTTAATTCACTCACCTCTTGCTTCTATGCATTTGTCGAGATGCTGCTTGCTAGTTTGCTTTCTAACAAAAATAGGATTTATTTGCCAAGAATTTCTAAAATACAGTGGTACATTGTCAGTAAATATCAGAGAACTGACACTTACTTTGTGTATTTACCTTTAAGAATGAGGAATTTCAAAGATCCAATGGCAATGAAGCAGAAACGACTCAGGAGGAAAACGCTGAGGAGGGAAGAAGAGGAGAGCAGCAAGAAGAAGACGCTACAGAGGAACCTCCAGTCTATGAGACAGAGGAGGTGGGTCTGGACTGAGTGCTTTGATTAGTGATTAAATCTAAAACTACATAACACAGACTTCTCATTTGTATGACTTTTCTCAATTTTGCCATAATTTCTTTTTAACAAATTTTAACAAATGGGTATGTAAATAACATTTTTATTGTACCTATTAGAGATAAAAGAAAATAATCAAAAGGGGAATGTACCAAGTCAGAAATGAACTACTTTTCTAATCTACAGGGCTGCTTTTTGCCCACATTCCTGCAAAATAAAACTGACTTAATGGTATAAATTTTGAAACTACAGCTTAATCTTTTTTTTATTATTATTATTTGTTCAGTTTTACCAGTAATATTGGTGTCATTCTGTTGTGGAAAGTCAAAGGAGATATTGCAGCAAAACATTTCCTTAACCTTTCTTTGTTTTTATGGTGATGTTTTTATAGACCAAAAATGCTGTAAGTTCTTTGAAATTATGCATTTCATGGAAAACACAAACAATTTTTAGTATTTGACCTTTGACAGTTGACTGGTTCATCTGTGGATGTTTTTATATTATTTTTAGCACATTTTTTTCTCAGTAGGTGTTTTGTCAGGCTTAGGCAGCCTCTTGAGGCCCCAGGGCTTCAAGTTAAAGACCTCTGCTATAAAATGTACCTGTTTTTGATAAATGCAACTCTCTTCTGTAAAAGTCGTTATAATTTTTAAGATAATGTTTTTTTTTACACTAAAAACTTGGATGGACCAAAGAATAGTAACTGTGACATTAATTACTGTATTTGTAGCTGGAAACCTTTAAGTGGTTTACTTAATGTTTTATATGATTCTTTTTATTTTATTGGCTTTTATTTGCAGCAGACAGCACTTTAAATTATTGTAAATGAGAGGGATTTGGGGGGAAGACAATGCAGCATAAGTCCCAGATTCAGGAATCGAATCCTGAACGGCTGCAACTGCGCAACCTCTACACCACACACCGCCATGGTACTTGTGATTTTAATGCTGGGCACTGTCTCCAGGGTGGGAATAAGACTCTTCTCGAGGACGAAACACAGGAGGAATCTGATGAAGAGGACGAAGAAGGTGCAGAATCCGGCAGAATACGGTTTAAATCTGAGAGGAAGGATGGCGTTGTTGTGCGCCTGGCGGATTCTGGCAGTAAAAAACGGCACATCCCTGAAACTCTAGGTATGCTTTTTTCTGTTGATTATTTTTGTGGCTAATTTATACCTTGCTCCCTGAGAGGCATCAATATTATGTTTCCTTGTGTCTCCAGAGCTTTCAGACAAGGCCAAGAAAGACTTGATGGAGTTTGAGGTGCAGGAGCGGCAGAAGAGACAAAACCGTCACGGAGGCCGAGGCAGAGGAGCAGGAATGGGAGGAGGGGGGCGAGGAGGCAGAGGAAGAGGAGGTTTCTCTGGCTTTGGAATGGCAGATTTTAGAGGAGGACAAAGAAGAAAAATGCATGACCAAATGCTGCCCCTGATGGGAAACATGAGCATACAGGTAAACTGGTGAACTTTTCTGCCCAAATTCCATTTGCGTCCATTTGGATTTTTTGAAGTGCATAGTGGAAAGTGGTTCTCATTTACAATAATTTACGTATTATATACGAATTTATTGTGACAGACCAAAACACAGTTAGGGTATAGTTTTCAAGTGGATTGAAAATAATACATGGTTTTCAAAATGAACAGCGTGGCATCTTCTTTTCAGTTCAATCTTCTTAAGTCAGTCTTTTCTATAAAGCACAGTTTTGCACTTTGATCTGCGAGTGCAAGCCTCTTTTGTGGTCATTTTATATTACCTGGATGTAATGTGTATTATTTCCTTTTTATGCTATCAACTCGTGACATTTGTGACTATTTTTCATAAAATCAGTTTAGCTCAAATGCAGGCTTAATACATTTAAATAATATCAAATATTTTCTATTTTGACAACTCTAACCTCCAAATTATCAGGGTGTAAATGAATATTGACGTACTGAGAAATTATACTCTATTTTGAATAATAACATCGATACTTTAGCAGTAATGTAACGAGACATGATTTTTTGTTTGAAAGTTTTCCGATAAACCAAATTTTATATCTATACCAACATGTAATATGGGTACAACCAAAAACATGGTTGTACCATGTGGTAATAACACCAAATCAAACTTTGACACTAAATACTCTTAATGTTTATACTTCAACATAACAGCATGAAAAAAAAATGTTTTCATTTGACTCTGCCCATGATGCGTCACGCTACTATGTTTTTATTTGATAGATCTTGTTTTGACGTCTGTCTGTCCAGCGACAACATACAGCTTGACAGGATCAAATATATGAACAGTTTCTGATCTTCAGAGCATATCTCCAGTTCGATGTTTTTCTAATTTTAGTTTCACTTACTAGTGGCTACTTGTGGAAAATAGCTTCTCCAAGAGTTGTATTTTCTATAAATAACTCACCTGATTTTTCTCTTGTACATATTCAGGGTGATACACAAACTGAAAGAAAAATCTGAACTGTTGATATCAGGCTTTTTGTTGTAACCCGAGCTACTTAATATGCTGCAACGATGCCTCGTGTAAGTAGTACACATAAACCAAACTGAAATGAATATATTTTAAATAAATTTTTAAACAAAAGCCGTATAGATCTGTGGCGGTTCTTCAAACTTTAGCTCAAGGCTACAGGTAACAAAACAAACTGAGCTAAAGAGAACCCCTAAGGTTAAAGTAGTTCTCAAGGCTGCATTTAAACTCCAGCACTGCATTTTTTTTAGGTTATATTAATTAATGATAATAAGCTGTAAAATTCCACACACAACACCAACACAGGGAATGAAAAATTAATGGCACATGGATGACATGTCAACACCACAAACATTTTGTTGTCTGCAGTTAATGAGGTCGTGCTTTTTGCGACATACTGTAATTGTCAGGTTTTTACCATTTGACTAATGTGGTCAGTGGCATGTTTGTTTGTTTGCTTGACCAATTATCAAAGATCAATTTGAAACGCCACTGAGCTGTACCGTTTGATCCCCCCCAGCATTCATCAGTTGGTTAGTATATTTTTGCAGGTACAGATGTTTATGTTTGTGAATCATGTTCACTGTAGCTCACTTGGAAAGCATCCACTAAGATATAAATACTCCTTAAATTAAGATTCTGTTTAACAGTTACACCTCATGTTGCAAATGAAATGGTGTCATTCTTAATGGGAAGACCCGTGTTTTGACAGCTTGTCTCGTTTTCTTACGTTTTCCAATTAACAGCCGTCCTCTCGAATGCCTTCCCCGCATCAGCAGCATCTGCAGTCCCATCAGCACCACCCTTCGCGTCCAAGAGGACCACTTCCCTTCCAGGAGCACGGACGCCCCATTCCCCAGCAGGCTCTTCAGCCGCTGCTCCCCTCTCACCTGGCTCATCGCTCCCCACCGCTACGACCCCAGCTGGAACAACCCCCACCTCGAATGATGAGTTCCCCGCCGCCTAGTTTCCCTCAGCATCACCAGCAACAGCCCGCTCAACCCAAAAACATCCACATTAACCCCCACTTCAGAGGACCTGCACAGTCCTCTGTACAAAGTAGGTTATCCCATCAGTACCAGCGTGTCTCAATAATGACTTTTTATTTTGATGTGAGTTGTCTTAGTTTCTTATATTTAATTACTTGAGTTGTTTTTTTTTTTTATTGGTGACAAAAAACAAACAAGGAGGTACAATATTATTAATTATTCCAGCAATTCTGCGCTCCATGTATTCAGGTTCTTAGGAGTATAAAAAATAAAGCCATAGTAAGCCATGTTTGCATTTTGTCACAAGCTGTCTGGGGAAAAACCATAAACAAAATACATTTTAGTCAGATGAGACAGAAATTAAACTATTGGGCCACTTGCAGAACATTTTGTGTGGCAGAAAACGAAACTTACATGTAACCCCTAATGCAGTATCTCCATCCTGAAACCATGCTAATAGCAGAATAAAGTGGGGACACCTGTCTTCATGAGGAGCAGGGAAGCTGATCAGAGTCAGTGGGAAGGTGGCTGAAGCAAAATGTGGAACAATCCTGGAAGAAAGCCTGTTAGAGTTTCCAAAAGACTTGAGACTGGAGTGTAATCAACTCCTAGCAGGACAAAGACCCTGAGCATTGAGCGAGAGCTACTGTTGAGCGGTTCGGATGAAAGTATACTGAGTCTCAAGTCCATCGCTACACCATGGGGTTTTGTTCTGGAATGGTGGTTTCTAACTGGGTGTTAAATTAATCTATTTCTTTTAATTTTTGCAAATATAAGAAATGTATCAGAGATCACAAACTGGGCTTCAAAGTTTTTAGTGTGTGATAAATCAGTCAAGATTTAGGATGTTAATTTTCAGATGTTGAATGTTTTTAAATTAAAAATCAAAAATATAAAAAAAAAATAATCTTGAAAACTGAGTCTTAAAAATACAGAAGATTGAAATGAAATATTGGAAAAACCCTTAAAAGACTGTATGACATATGAATGATGTTACTGTCGTGTCATTCATTTTTGCATATGTAGTATTTATTTACACACAATTAAGTGGAAAATCTCTGAATGAGTTATTAATATACTGTCTCTGGACCCTTTTTTTGTTATTAGAAACGTGTTGCGTCAAAATTGAATTATTTGATGCCAAATGTTATGAAACTGCAAATGCCTTCTTTACTTTTTTTGTAAATTGTTCTAATATTATTGCCATGAGCTCCCTGCTCCATACCTATCAACGTTATATATATATATATATATATATATATATATATATATATATATATATATATATATATATATATATGGAAATGTAGCATTGTAGCATTTATGCCTAAGAGTCCTTAGCATAGAGATATCTCCTCCTCTCTGCAATCATCCCGTCTCTCTGCCTACTGCCTCTCATTTTCCTTGTTTTCCGCCCCTCCCCCACCCTTTGCTCCCCATTTCTGCCCCTCTCTTCTCATTGCAGTGCCCTTGATGCCTCCTGCTCAGAGCCAGTCCAGACCTGCTGTGGGTCCTCAGAGGTTTCCTGTGAGTAGCAGCTGCTCCTCCACCTTCCATTTGCTTCACTTTCTTTCACTCGCCACACGGTCGATGTCCCTTTATGTTAGAGGAAATATCATTACTTCAATTAGACCGTCTGCACTGACCAAATACTGTTAAAGCAAATCCGTAAACAGCGATATGAGCCTGGGTGTGCGACTGGAAACGCATGATAGGAGCTCCAGGCTGAAAACTTTTGGAGGCAGGGCTCTGCTGTGACGGGAATTACTTAACAGCTCTTCATGGATGGTGTGGAGCTCAGACAAGCCAGCTTGGCACATAATGGTATTGTGAATATGGGATATACTCCTGGTAAAAAATTCACTCTCTGCAAGTTTGTGTCCTAAAGACGCAGAAACGTTCTCTCAATGATATCTGAGCTAGTGAAACATGGTGGTGGACTGAGGCTTCCCCCCACCCTCCATCTTATATTCTTACATTTGGCATACAACTGTATCTGAGATTAGTGATTTTTCTGGAAGAAAGGGTCTCCCATTTGAGTCACAAAGAAGCCCTCCCAAAAGGCGACAGAAATATCTTTCAAGTCATAATTGCATTGAAGAAGCCTGCTTGCCATAAAGTGAGCCGAAGTGCCCTAAGTCGCGCCATCCTTTTAGATAATGATGCCCAGGCATCAGGTGGTGCTGCTGCTGACTGACATATTTCTGGAAATTGCATTTTATATGGATTTATGCAAATTAGCAATCAGAAAATGACTACATCCAATTGCCTTCATGTGGATGTACAAATGAGCCTCTGGTTTCTCTGGAGACTCTCTTAATGAAAAGCTGTATTTTTATTTACCTCTTTCTCAACCTTCTGTGTCAGAATGATGCTGCTCCTGTTCCCATATGTCTAACATCATGTTGGATGTTGACAGCAGACTTACTAAAAAAAAAATCAGTTTGGGCTTATCAGAAAGCAGAAGATGTATTGGGAAGAGGATTCAGACAAGTTGGGAGATAAACAGCACGATGTTGGATTCCCCAGCTGTCAATCACATTTAGGCTACCGTTGCCAAGGACATGATTTGAAATGCAGGTGACACACCAGCAGGCAACTCTCCATTTATCAGTGGACATGTGATTACTCGTGATTATCATACATTATCATCCCATCAAATTTAATTGTTTAAAGGCTGGACTAATGGGGGGTCATAGCCTCCAGTATTAATGCATTAAATCTTTGGAGGTGGAGACAGGTTTTGAAATATTAATCTTAACACCAATTAAAGCCCTTGTTAGGAATATTTGTTTCTACACATCTTTAAGCCTCGAAACTCCAACTTGTGATGATTTTTTAAAATTATTCAATAAAATGATTAATTTATTTTAAAAATCAACATATGGAGGGGAAAAAAAATAAATGCTTGAAAGAACATTTTGTAAGAAAAAAAAATGGATGCTGTTTATTTGATAGTTATTTGCTTAGTTTTGAAAACTTCTACATTTTGGGAATCCTTATTCTACATTGTAATCTGCTGGATAGGGAAGCTTGGCTTACTTCCATCTATGAACGGACGTCTCTTGGTGATGCCTACTGATGCTGATGGCTTTAAGGAGTTGCTAATGAGGTGTGTGAAAAAGAATTAATGTCACAACAGCGTCTGTGCTCAGCCAGAAAACAAAGCTAGCCAGTTCGTCTTCTTGCTGCCCTGCTGTTTATTAGTTACGGTTTGAAATACAGTCAGCATCTACAAACGTTAACGGGACTTCTGTGCAACACTGCTTCTAATAATAATGTTAGAACTGTAGAATGATAGGTTGAGACTGTTTGTGGGATTTTAAAGGGACAGTTGAAACTTTTTTCTATTGCGAGGTAATGTGGAGTTTTGGAATCAGTATCCTACACACAGTAGGTAGTCATTGGGATCAAACTGGAATCAGTTGTACTTTTAATTTCTCCCATCTTAATCAGTCCTGCTCTCAAAGATGCCATCATATCCCCTGTAATTGCCATTTATAGGTGGCATGTGACATGAGTCACATGTCTCATTCTCTCCTTCTCCCAATTTTAAGATGCGCCTATGTCCGAAAGCCTTTGGAGTTTTGGAGTTTATCACCAAAGGTGCAAAAAGCTGCTCAGCACTTATAATGATAGTTTGATTGCGTTATTGCCAGGAAAGGCTTTTTCTTTACTTGCTGAAAAAATTCTATCACATTTTCCACATACCAAAATGCATATGAATCCAGATATATATTTTCTTAATTGACACTCTTTTGTTGTTTTCATATCAACAAACCTTTTGGTTGAATGAAAATTATTTTAAATCTAAATCTGCTGGGACTGGGACTCTTTTAGTTATTAACTGCAGTGTGACATTTATGAAACCTTTATTCTGTGTGTGTGAGCACAAAAAAAGTGCCAATTTCAAAGCCATTTTGACATCACCCAAGCTTGAGATGAGCACAGACCTTCAGTATATGGATAGGATTAGTTCACAGTTCTTACAGATTTACTGTAAATATGCAGTTTCTCTGTTTGGGAAAACAAAAAAAATGAAGGATCCATCCATCCTGTCCATCTGTTGTCTTGTTTTCCCCAATTTTTATTTCATCTGAATTGTCAGTTCATTGCAGGACTTGTACCAATTTAAAGTGATTTTCTACATTCTGCTGCAAATATTTGATTAAATGACTCCAATGAATTGCCTCATTTCTTTTTTTAACAGACGGTTGGCCCAAAAATGGATTGGAATTAAAATAAATGGAAATCAAGTGCAAGACAAAGCTTTCAGATGATAAGATACAATTAAATTACACATGACATTTGAGCATTTTTGCATTAACTTTTTATAGCCATAATTCATTGAAATTCTTGGCGAAAACAAGAAACAAACCAATAATCAAAAGTTAAAGTCAGTGGCTATGAAAAATTTATTTTACAGGTACAAAATTGAGTTAGAAAGGGGAAAAATAGCAATGCATACGTATTGCCATAGAATTCAAATACTTCAACAATCAATCAACTTTATTGTTCACTCTAAGAAATCAATATAAATTCTCTTTAAAAAAAACCCATCTTGTTAAAAATCAGATGTTCATTATGAGTTGGGTGCTTTAACATTTGGCCTCCTCTAATATATTTGCTTATATTACACCTTTTTAGCTTGGAGCTTCACCAGCTTCCTTCAAATATTGAGCTTTCCAGACACTGTTTTATCAAGGATTAGAAGTGAGAGGATGAGCTGTGGTATTTGAGAGGTATTATATGGACACCGGAGTCCTCATTGTGCAAACCTGTCTGTCTGACCTTTTAGAATAGTATGATTGTGCCCCCATTGTGATCCCCTGTCTTCGTAAGCCCCTTTGATTAACTTTATGTTAAGCAAGTTTTGGGGACTCTGGCCTTGCTTTTTAACACCTCTTCTCTCTAAATACCTCCATAGAGCAGTGGAATAAAGATGGATTAGGCCTTGATAGCATCTTAAGTAATTTACAATAGGCTCAGAGGAGGCAAGCAGCCCATTTGTGGAAGTGTCACGTGTTGAATAGGAGGTTAATTTTTCAACAGAGATGGATGTTTAAAGAATAAAGGAGACAGTTATGAGGGGGGATTCAAATTCCAAGGAGGGATTAAATAGTTATCTGGTTTTCTTGGTTAAATTGATTGGGTTTAGAGTAGAAAGCTGTCGACCAGACGAAGTGGTTGAAACAAAGATGAGGCCACCTATCCCCCCCCCTGAAACACCTTTTCCTTATTAGACACTGGCTCTTCATTTATATCAATAAAGCCCCAAGAAATATTAATGCAGGTTTGCTCAGGAATTCATGCTGAAGGGTTCCTTTGGTATTGGCATGCATATTGATGTTTACATCTGTTTAAAGACCCCAGCACTTCAATTACTCTCACACTCTCCCTGCCCCGTCTAATTCTCCACAAATTCCCTTTATTAGTTAGAGTTGTTTTTCGATTATTGATTTTCCAGATTGGTGAAATGATTCATGAGTTTCATGGGGTTTTCTTCCTAGGGTCTGGGAGATTTCCAGCAGCACATGCCGGGTAATTTTGGTCCACCCCAGCGACCGCCTCATCACATGGAGCCCTTAAGGAACCAGCCACCTCAGGGCCCTCAGGACAGGGAGCCTCTCTTTATAGGAGGTGAGTCTCAACGTCTAGCCTTGATGAGTGTTGGGAAGCTTTCAGAGCATATTGAGCTCTCTTCATCACCTCTAGCTCTATACCTAGAGGGTATGCTGCCAGCTCTCTGGTGCTGCTGTATTAGCAGATCTCATGTTAAATGCATGTATGTATATACATGTGAATGAACCTTGGAAATGGCTTTAAACATACATATTTATGATTTTTTTCATACCCGTCGTTAATGTAAAATTGATAACCTATGCTCTTGTTTCCCCTCTTCACCCTGATAGAGTTGTCTGATGTTTTTCATGCTGCAAAGAAATGTGAAATTTCTTCTTTTTGGGATGAAACAAACTAAACTGAGCTGTCGTTGCTTTGTCTTCCCTGTGTGTCCACAGAGTGTGGAGATTCATCGCGGTTTCCAGGTCAGCACATGTTTGATCACCCGGGGCCCGGCTCTTTGATGAACAGCGGCAGCAACCTCCACCACCACCAGCAGCAGCTGCCCGGACAGGGCCACATGGGCTTCGGCCCTCCTGGAGCGCCCTTCAACCAGCCAGGCCAGGGCCCGTTAGGACTGTTCCAGAGAGAACCCCCGAGACCCAACCTCCCTCCCCACCAAGGCCACCAGGGGATGGCGAACCTGAATCAACAAGGTGGTCCCCCAAACCAGCCCCGGCCTTTCATGAGCCCTCGGCAGCCATTCGGCCAGCAGGGCAACATGTTCCCCCCTCCACCAGTTCAGTTTGGGATTCAGGCACAACGAAGAGTAAGTGGTATACTTTCCTTTCTCTTATTTTTCCTCTGATTCTGCTTGAAATTTCTATTAAGTGTTCCGAGTAGTTTTTACGTTCCCATAAACTTGAAGTTATTATCAAAACAGTCTCACTTAGCAAGAGCCAGTGCATTTTGTCAAGAGAAATAGACTAGAGCTCCCCCTAGTGAGGGAATCCTTGTCGTATCATATTTGAAATCCAACAACAAATAAGATAAGCAACAATTAAAGTTAAGTTTACATCAAGCACCACTAAGTAGCATATAAAATAGATACTTGCAGAATGAAATGACAAGTGGGATAATAAGTAGGCTATGAAATACAAAGGTAAGATTTTAGCCTCGTCTTCCAGAGAAGTTTGTCTGTTTTTGATGGTGGATACAAATAAATAGGTCAGTAATCTTTGAAGGGTTTTGCTGAAAAGACCTTCATATTTATCCTCAAATTTGAGTTTTAAGTCAAGTTTATTTGTCTAGCACATTTCAGTAACAATACAGTTCAAAGTGTTTTACACAACATGACAGAGTAGCCAGTTATGAAACAAGCATTAAATGTCACATTTTGCCAATTGCCATAATCAAAATCATCATCAAGCAAAGATAAATGAAGTGTATTGATCAACGTTCCAGTTTTTAATTAAAGGAAACAAGTTTCCATATGACTCTACAAAGGCGTCTTTGCTTACTGACAAGGATTCTGATTGTGACTCTGTAGGATTTTATTGGTGTCATTTCTGAAGATGAATTTCTCAAAAACAGAAGAAAAGTGAAATGACTGTAGAAAAAAGTCTCCACTTTGCCCTCCAGTTTTTATCCATGAAAGCTGTTAAGATTACAGATTACAGATACCTTTGTAATCTGATTTACAGCTGCTAAACAGATACAGTCTATTCTAAGGCTTTATAGTTTTATTGGACATTGAGAATATTTCTGAAAATGATAAACTCCTTTTTTATTCAGTCAGCTTTAGCTTTTACTTTTATTTAGTGATTTGAGTCTCTCACTCTAAATCAGAAGTCCAAACTAAACAGTGTAATAAATATGTGCAGCAAAACTACAGAGCTAAGTCTTGTAGAGTTCCCCCATCTCTACAGGACTAGAGTTGCAAGAAAAGCTAAACGTATTCTTGTTGACCAAAGATTTATTACCAGGTATTTTTAAAACCATGTTAATAAAGTGCAATACAAACAGGCAAAAATGTTCCTTTGTCCCTTTTAGGGATAACCTTATTCATAATTTTAACTGATTGGCCAAAACAGAGAGTGTGATAGTCTATGTTTGTATTCTAGTTCTATCATGCATGTTGTTGTTTTTGTATTTATGTCAATCATATTTGGACTTTTCTGGCTCCAAAACAAATGGTCCCTTTGGTGATGATAGCATTTATTTTGATCTGCTCTGTTTGTAATCAGCTGGTCAATAGTTGAAAAATCGATCAAAACTAAGTACTCCAATCATTTAGCAGTGTGACCTTTAAAATGAATATGGATAATCTTGTAATTCTTTTTTCTCTGCTATGCACACACACGAATAAGTTAGACTTCAGCATAAAACCTGCATAGAGAATTAAGAGCCTTAAAGTTTGTATCTGAGTTGGTGGACCAAAAATCCTAAATTTCAAGTTTGCCAGCTTTGCAAACAGAATTTTTCATCCATTAGGTTATTTCACTTAGATAGAAGAGGAGCTGTTATAGGGAATCTGAAGACTTCAGAGAGAGGTACAAGTAGGTGCCGTGGGCATCAAACGGCAAAAAAAAAATATTTTGCTCCCTGATGGTGTTTTCTGGGAGGCAGAGCATGTACAGAAAAATGTAAAGGCCCCATAACAGAGCCTTGGGGTATTCCATGCGAAACAGATATTAGTTGAACACAATTTCACAAGTTTGCAGTAAACATTTTATAGAAAAATAATTCAAGATGATTTAAATATATTTGTTTTAATGTGAATTCTGATACCGTTGCAGGGCTTGATCCACACCCCTCCTGTCTCCCAGCTGCCACATCACGATCCTTTATCTCCCCATCCCATACATCAGCAGCAGCACCACCACCACCATAGGCAAGAGATGCCCCATCAGCAGCACCAACAGATAAATCTCAATGAGCCTCGCTCCATGACACATCATGGTCAAAATCCTTTCCATCAGCAGCAGGGGCATGTTGGCCCCAGGCACATGAATCCCCGTTCTCAGAACCCCCCACAGAGGAACATGTCAAACAGGCAGAGAATGGTAAGAGATCACCAGAGAAGGTCATTATTGGTCAGAGTGTTCTGTTTTGCCATAGTGTCGCAAAATTAGCCTTTAGTATTTTTTTTCATTCTATTTATTTTTTCAGTTAGAACCCCTCGTTTAATTTGAGACTAAAATTATGCAAGTAGATAAAAAGCAATTAAAGACCTGAATTAAATCTCTTTGTGTCTCCAGAACACGCCCATCTCCAAGCCAATGCAGCACCGCAACAGCAACCTACGGGAGCTCCCTGTAGCACCTGCTAACACAAACATGAACAGTTCCTCCCCCGCTGCCAACATCAACCCTGTTGCCAGGACAACGCCGGGAATGCGTCCGGGGCAGAACGCTCAGCCGGCGTATGGCGGTGGCAGAGGAAGAGGCCAAGCTGCGAAGCCTGAGCCACAGGCTGGGGAAGCAGGCAGGGTGGTGACTCAACAACAGGAAACTCCAAACACACCGTCCAGCTCAATACCACAGGTCAGTGATCTAGGATCAGACCCAATTGCCAGAAAAATAAAAAACATTGCTGTCCAGATAATTGAGAAATGCTTTTCCCCTGTTAAGCTTCTCTAAAATGGGACACTGTATATTAATTCAGGAAATGCTGTGCCTTGCTACAGTAGAGCCGTTCAGTCCCTTAAATTTTAGATTTATTTAAAAATATGGCTCAATCTGGCCAGTACTGTTAGTGATCCTAGTGAATACTAGCGGTTCACCGTAATCCATTCCACATTGTCTAAATGTTACATATTTTGAACTAGAAAAAAGGGAAATTCTGCTGATTCAGAAGTGAGTTCCAGCATTTTATTTTATTTTTTCTAAGTAGCGGAAGTTGAGTTAAATGTTTGTACAGTGGATTTCTGATATTCGTGGGTTTTGGGACCACAAATAGTTAAAATGTTTGGATATTTGAAACCACCACTATGAAAGCTTCTATTTTAATGTTTCAACACCAAATATACTACAGTATTCATAAACTGTGGAGTAATAAATGGTACTCCTGGATTGACTGCTTTGTAAACTCCAGCCAATAGCATGCCAAGTACCGTTGTCTCTATATATTATATATTTCAATATGCACTTTTTTTTTTTTTTTTTTTTTTTTTTTTTTAGAATACTTCAGATTTTTCATGAGTAATTTGGAATTGCGTTCCACAGACAAATCTGCGAATAAACAGGGTTTCAACGTTCTCCAATGATGTAAAATCTCTTTGGAGTAAAATAAATTAGCCATGCCTTAAAAGATACAACTTAACATAATGTTGGGGAAAAAACTTTAGACTTGTTTTCAAGTGTGATAAATATAGGATGCTTCAACCCCATTAAATAACTATGGCATATAATTGTGATTTTACAATTGACTACAATTATTATGATTTTTTTATTCTTTGAGCAGCCCCTCTTTTACTGTTAAATCACCTTTTGCAACATGCTTTTCACGCTGCAGGACCCTGACGAAGACGAGGAGACGCGGCAGTACCGTCTGAAGATCGAGGAGCAGAAGCGTCTGAGAGAGGAGATCCTGAAGAGGAAGGAGCTGCGGCGGCAGATGCAGGCTGGTGTCAGGAAGAAGGAGCTGCTGGAGAGACTTAACGCTCAGACAAACACACAAAACCAGGACTCTACTCCTACACAGACTCAACCTTCACTACCAAATCAGCAAAAGCAGCACCCTGTACCACAGCAAGTAATGCCACTGCAGCAACAGCAGCAGCAGCAAGAACAAAACCTGCAACAACTACAGGCTCACCAGCAGCAGAGGCCAGTTCCTCAGAGGCCACAACAGTCAGTAAATCACACATTAACTAATCCTAATCAGGACAGTGCCATGCCTCCTAGCGTTCCTGCTCTGATCCCTGCCCCACGCCCCAACGTCAAGTCACGCCTGCAGATGGTAAAAGGGAGCCCACAGGAGCTGCAGCAGACCCCCGGCTCAGGTCCTGAGCAGCAGTGGAAGCAGCCCCAACAGAACCAGCAGCAGCAGCAGCAGCCGCCACTTCAGCAACAAAGAAGAAACAGCACTTTGCAGAGTGCAAACAAACCGGGCGCTCAAGTTCCTCAAAAGAACACCCCTCCTTCAGTGAGGCAAAGCCCAGCTCAGACTCTAGGGCCTAAACCTGGGGCGAAGAGAACTGTGATGCAGCGAGTGAAAAATTCAGGTGTGGAAGCCCAGCAGGTGCCACAGAAAGTCAGAGTCGTCAAACTTTCAGGACCGGTGAGCTCAGGATTTCATTTTTATTTGACACCTTCTTTTGTGTCTGACATTTATTTGATCCTTTGCTGTAGATTTTACCCACAAGGGAAACTGCATAACTGGGGAAGGAAATGCCATTGATTCCCTCTCACTGTCTGTTTTGTTATGTAGTTGATATCTAACCTATGAGAATGACATGGTGATGTCTGTGTCATTTTGGTAAAATTGGATCTGTTCACAGTATCTTCTATTAAGCATTAGGAGCTGGTATTTAAGCCTCAATGTCTTTACACACTTTTTAGCTCTTGGAACTCAGAAAGTCTGGTGGCATTAATAAAAAAAGATCAGTCTGACATTTATCTGTAGAGTTGGAGATTCCTCGGCTCTGCTTTTAAAGGTTGATGTCCTCTTTTCAAGACGGATGGGCAAAATAAGAATAACAAGATATTCAAGAATGCCATTTCATACTCTCTTGATGCACTGGAATTCAAATCTATTGATATTTTTTGAACTTTTTAAACGTTTTGATATGTTACAATCCCATGCTTAAGAGTTTTTCATTGAAATATTTTTTTGATTGAACAACTTTGTCGATATTTGCAAAGTGACGCAGGGTGTGTTAAGTGGTGTTGAACAGATCTGAGTCATTACTTTATGGGACCACCTATTGGGTCGATTACAGCTGCAAGTCTTATTAGGCATATCTTTACAGTGTTGCGAATCTGCAGACTGAAATTCTAGCTCATTCTTCTGTGCAAAACATCCCAAACATATTGCATAGTGAACGTCATCGTTTTTTTCGACACGATAGTCTGGTAGACGCTGTTTGATTGGGGACCAAAATAGCAACTTTTGTTTTATTTTCAGCTGGTGCGGTTTGCTTTCACATTGCACTGTCCAAAGAACCAAACCTTTTGAAAAACTGTTCACCCCCTCACCTGTGGTGGTGCTGCACCAAGATCCACAACATGAAAACCTCTGAAGAAGACAAAAGAGGGCAACTTCCTTCTTCACAAAATGTAAATAAAAATGGAGTTGGGTCAGATTTTAGTGGTTGTAGGATTTCTCTTTTGTCTTTGGCAAAAGACCACGACTCATTTCTCCCACTAGCTCTAGACACTCGCGTTTGTTTAGGTTGTATTTACCCAGAATGCCCTTCTCTCGTCTGATTACTACTTATGAAGCGATTTCCGGTTCACTTGCATCTACATGTGCTTTCAAAACACACCATAGTTCACTTCAATGGAACTGAACCTGGGTTTAATTACGCATTGACATTGGACTTTCTGGACAAACGAACCAGAGTTGGATTAAAGCGGACTAAAAAGAGCTTTTGTGAACACACTTATAAAATTCTCCCAGTGATTCCAGCTCTGTGCTTTGACTTGACCATTCTTGTGTCCACACGCATACCAGGATACCAGGATTAATTTCCATCTAGCTTTTAATCAGTTTTCTCCGTCCCTTCTGGACAAAAAACATCAACATAGCATGACACAGCTGCTACCTTGCTTTACCATAAAGATAATGAGTTCAGGATGTGCAATTACAGTTTTCAGCCATTCATAGAATGTTTGTGGGACAAAAGGTTGAGTTTTGGTCGGATCAGTCAGAATAATTACCGTGTGGTAAACTGTAAACAGGAAATCTTATGGATTTCTTCTACTTTTAACCATTGCTTCATTTTGCTATTTTTAAATCAAAGCTGTGTTAGTGTAGTGCACTATTAGTTGTCCTGATTAATGTGCATAGTTTGATGGATTTTTGGCCATACCTTTTCCATTCTCGGACGATGGGTTGAACTGAGCTCTGTCCAAAGTTTGGGTTATTGATTTATAATCTAATGCTGCTTTCGATTTATCAACAACGTTATCCCTGACTTGCATGCTGTGTTCTGTAGTCTTCATGATGCAGTTCATTCATTAATGCTTTCTAACAAGCCTTTGAGGCCTTCAGAAAACAGCAGGGTTTATACTGAGAGAAATTATAGCTGGAATCTTACTGAGGCCTGTCAAAGTAAAGCATGTTAAATATATGTGCATGCCACACTTTTTGGATTTTATTTGTTAAATCTTTAAAACACATAATTTTCTTCCTGCTTCACAATTATTCACATTTTCTATTGAGGTATTGTATGAAATCTCAATAAAATACATTGAAATGTGTAGTTGTAAGATGACAAAAAAAAAACTTGAAGGTTTATGTTAACTTACTGCTTTGTTCTAATTGCACACTAATCTTTTTTTTTTTTTTTTTTTTTGAACAATGACAAAGGGAATGCGTGTTGAGCATTAATACTCATCATTGAAGACACGTCAGTGGGATGTGATACTATTTGGAATAAGCCGCTTTCAGCCCCTCATCCCTTAGGATGAAGCAGCTGCGGTAAAATTGCAGACTGGCTGCAGATGAAGTTCACAGGGTGTCACTATGTTAATGGAACCACGTGCAGAGCCATCTGATTTCCTGAATCTTATAGGGGGGAAAAAATGTAGGAGGATCTGAAGTGGAGGAAAAGTGGTTGAAAACGAAAAGCCTCATAAGTTGCAGAGCGAAGAAGATTCCCTCCTGCATTGTTCTGCTGTCATCAACGAGAGCTTGACAATGTTATCTCCTCTTATTCCCCTTCCCTCTTCCTCTCTGTCATCCCTCAGTTGCTTTTGATATCAACCCATCTTTCAGGTGTGAGGCAACAATAGATGCCAATCCAAGACCCTTGTAATTAATCTTCCTTGGTTGAAGGTGTACGGGGGGGATAACATAATACCTGTGTAAGAAAGTTGCCACTTTTGAGGATTTTGGATTTGTATAGCTTAGGAACAGAGATAAGAGGCAAATTATATTTTCATCAGAGGTAACACAAAAGCAGCGCAAAACACAAAAGCTCAGGAAAATGGTTGTGCGTAAAGCGGGGGGAGGGATGGGATACACATCGAGCTGCTGTCGCTTCAGTGTAATGCAGCTTAGCATTTGATGGGCGCAATCAGGAGCTGTGATTTCTATAGAAGGGATTAATCCATTTACTCTCCGCTGGGGACAGGTCAGAGATAGCGGCTCTTTTCTTCCCGTGTATTGATCTGTCACATCTTTCTGCAGAGTCGGAGAAGGGACGACCTTCAATTCCTCGCCGCATGTCAACAGCGGAGCTGTGACTTTATTTGATAATGAGACCATCACCTTGTTGGGTTGATCTTTATTCTCGGCAGAGTGGCTGATAGAAATCCAGTTCCAGTGATTGCAGATATTTAGTTTCTTTTGTGGAGCTCCTTTCGCAACCCTTGGTCAATTATATACAGTTCCTCGCACAAGTATTAATACCCCTTGAACTTTTCAACGTTCTCCAATGTATTTCATCGGGATTTTACGTGACAGACAAACACAAATAGTGCAAATAGTGGAACGGAAAGAAAATTATATGTTTGTTTTTTTATATGCAGGTTATAATATTAGGAACTCATCTTTGATTGGTTAATAAAATTGGCATTACAATTACTACATGCTGTGTGTGTTTGAGAGAACACAGAATGATCCTGCTCTTGGATAATGGGAGGACAAATGCTGCTGTGTAAAATGTTGGCCTAATACTTCATGTTGGGGCTGCACACAAATAAAGACGGGCAGAATTTGGATAGTGACTCAGTTGTTTTTTTGTTTTTTTTCCCCCATTGTTCCAATGCAGAGCGGAAAGGGGCCCGAGGCAACCAGCAGCCCAGTGCAGCAGCAAGGCACCTGGCAAGCACCTCCACCCAACCAGGGCATCCAGAGGAAGGTGACCATGATGGGACAGCAGCAAGCGGGACCAGGTGGAACACCGCAGGCTAGCCACGGGGGCTCGGGAGACACACAGCAAAGCAGGGTGTGACATGAAAGAAATCTCTCTGTGTCTCTATCTCTGTCTCTCTTGTTTTAGGACACTAAGAATCTTTTTTTTTTTCTTTTTTTTTTTTAACCTGTAATGTATTTATTACCAGTGTAAACTCGTGTTTCATGGCAACTCCCAGCCAAAACGTCTCCTGTAAAAAGTGATTACGCCGGCGCCGGGTAGATGTAGCAATCATGCAGCGGGACAGACCGGTGCGCCAGGTTCAGGAGTATTGACAGGCTGAAAGCAGCAGAACAAGCAGGGATCCTCCATCTCCCCTGGCCGTTCTGCGCACATGTCACCACCAGGCTCTTGTCACTGGTTCCAGACTCGCAGATGCTGACAGTGTAAGGCAGCCACCACTACGCCTGCATGGCTGCTCTGCCTTTATGCTCCCTCAACCCCCAGATACACACATACACACACACACTCATAACCATATTTCCTCCACCTCCTCCTCTTTCTGCACCAGGGGAAACATACCTCTCTCTCACACAAGATCATATGAAGATATGTCACGCAGCCTGGCATCATCTTCTGACGTTTATGTTCTGTGTAGAAATATGATGAGTCAATCATGTTAAAAGTCTGAAAGCCACAAGAGGAAAAATGTGTGACGTCTTTTAAACGTACCTTTGCGCAAAGAAACGTATCTTCAACAAAAGCAGAGTTTAGATTTTTTTTTTTTTTTTTCCAAGCCTTGTTTTATTTATTTTTGCTCACTGCTTGGTTTAGGTTGTCGTGTCGGGCCGGGGTCGAGGTAGAGGGGCCGGTCCGATGGGACGGGGTCACCCGCTGCCCACCAGGCAGAGCCAGAGAGGAGCGGAGAAAGAACCCAGCACTGTGTGCATCGAGGGCCTCTCCACATCTACCACTGAGTTTCAGCTCAAGAACCTCCTCATGTCCATCGGCCCCATAGAGGTAGGACACACCACATCTATAGAAAGGCTCAAGTTTAAAATAAATTTTTTTTGCAAACATTTCCTGATTTAGTTTTAGCCACAAACACCAATCTCGTTTATGTGGGTTTTATTTGACGGAACAACGCTTCTGATAAAAAGAGTGGCTAGAAGAAAGCAATGTTTGAAGTAAAAGCAATCATGTCAAAGTAGGCGAATCCTTTGGTGTACGGCCAAATTTCAGTGTAAAACAAACACTTCAATGGGAGTGGCAGCAT
This sequence comes from Poecilia mexicana, assembly GCF_051168715.1. Lineage (NCBI taxonomy): Eukaryota > Metazoa > Chordata > Actinopteri > Cyprinodontiformes > Poeciliidae > Poecilia > Poecilia mexicana. Next base: position 14,532,989 of record NW_028263389.1, read on the forward strand.
TATGCTGTGGGGTTGCTTTTCTTTTTCAAAAACAGGGGAACTGTTCAAAGCTGATTGAAAGATGGCATTCACCATCATTGTGTTGATGAAGAGATTTACAGAGCACTTTCTCTGTGCTCTTATTCATTATATGCTTATATATAAGGGCATATATTTTACATAGGGAAATTGTGATGAAACTCAAGATCACTATTTGCCATTGTTGCCCTCCCTTGTCCAGTTAGTGTTTACCAAATATGGATCTTGGTTTGGGACAAATTCTTCATTTAGACACCTTGAATCGTCTGTAGTTGTTATGCCAGGCCACTGTTTGGCTCTTAGCTTTCACATCATTTAGAAACCAGTAACCCGTCTCCAGTGAACCAAGTTTTCGTGTGATTTGTATGTATTTTTTGTCAGAAGTTGTATTAAGCTGAACAAGTTACGTGGAACAATAGAGTACAACGCTATCACGCGTTGTTTTTATTCGCCCGTGCTGGCATAGGCAAACCCTACAGCCATGTGTTCTGGGCATGTGCTCTTTCACAGTGCTTCACACCTCTGCAGGAGTTGTTCCTGAAAACTTCCACTCTGAAACCTGGTTTCAAAAACTGATCGTGTCAGAGACTCGAACTCGATCGCCGGGAAACACAACGGCCGGATCGCAACAGAAACGTTAGTTTGACTAAAGAGCAGCTTTGTGTAAATGGGGCCTCAGTAGCAAGATTACAAACTGATGTTCACAGAAATACTTTGTCTAATTTGACTGAGTTTGAGTTACTTTTCGGAAAAGAAGGGGGAAAAAAAGTTCAGTTCCTCAGACGCATCAAATATAAATCCATGTCACGCTTTTTTAGATTCCTAATGGTTTAATTTCACTTTAATTTTGCTGTTTTGCTCTACCATGTTTGGTCTGTCACCAGTAAAAACATTGATGCTTGGTGAAAAAAATATGAAAGAGTTCAAAGAGTATGAAATTCATCTCTCCACCAGTGTAGAAATGTGATCTCTTAGCGCCCTCTGTTGGGTTGATTTGGAAGTTAGTGAATAAATTATCCCAGTTGGCCCCACCACCCCCACGTTCTCTTGTGTATTGGATGAGTATCTCTCTCTCTCTATTCAGTTCGTTCCTTCTGTGTCTCCTGCAGATGTTCAAAATGATGCCGCAGCAGAGAAAAGCTATTGCCAAATTTTCCAGTCCCCAGCATGCTGCGAGTTTCCAAATGAGCTTCCATAGGTAATCAATACTCACCTTCCTTTCATCTTTGTTTACATAATGAAATGATTAGTAGTCCCGATAGAGCCTGTGATGATTTCACGTACGGTGTCTCTCAGCAGTCTGTGGTACAAACAATATTATCACCATTGCTACACAGGCACATGATTGATTTGTCCCACATTGATGTGTCGCTGACTGATGGCTGAGGAGCTCAGCAGATTCACCAAAGGGTCTCTTTCTCCTGCTGTGGTCGGGAGTCTCTCGTGCAAAGCTCTGCTCCACATGGGTACAGGATTGTTTCTTCAACGCACTCGTCGTCTCGCCACAGATTTCATCATTCGTCTCCCTCCGGCTTGGACAAGTGAACACAAAGACAATAACCGTGTGCATGCATGTGTTTGATTCTGCCTGCCAAGTGGCTGTAGTTTTAAAATAGCATTGAAGAGACACTAAACAGTGAATCATCCCTCGATGTTTGAACTTTCTTTCCCCCCCCACCCCCATCTCAAAAGGACACGGTAAAATCTATCATGGGATAATTAATGGTTGCTACCCTCTTCATTGAGTTATCTATAATAAACTTAAAAAGACACTTGATTATTATTCAGCTTTAAACACCTCATGGTGTGTTTATTTTATGCTTCGGTTTCATGCAGGGAGAAGTCATTTTTACTCCCTCGCTGTAGATGGCAGTATTTTATCTCTTTCGTTGCATTGTTGGTTTCAGCCTAAGCTTATCCTCAGGTTGTTTTTTTTTTGTTTGTTTTTTTTGCCAATGGCGCCATCTAGTGGGGATGTTTCATGCAGGGACAGAAGGGACCCGGATGCTGATTGGATGTTTACTGTAGCTGCAGCTGAAGTCAGAGATCCTTATTTGGTTTAGTTTTCAGAATGCCAAGCATTCTGTGGAGTTTGTAAATACCGTTTAGCCTTTCTGGTTCTCCTCAGAGTCTTCTGGATTTAAAGATTAAAGAATTTCTGCTTATTTTTGTTCTAAATGTGATTCAGTCTTTTAGCTGTTGACTGTAAGGTGTTGGAGATAAATGTTTTCTTTTGACATGCGGTTGGTTTGTTTGTCAGATTATGTACTTGTCAAAAGTTCAGAGCTGTACCAACAATATAAAGTTTATTATTATCAAAGTGACTTGGTTTCTTATAGTTGGCAAGTGCTATATTTAGAATACTTTTTTAAATTGCTTTGGGAGAAAAAACTGCTTTCATTCATTCCTTATTCTTTCTTTTTTCTTTTAAGCCAGAGAAAGGATCTAAGATTTTGAAGTCGTCTGATTGGTTGGTGCCTTTATAACTGAGCAGGGTGGTTTACTCCGATTTGAAATCATTGTCGCTGCTTAACACTATCAGTCAGAAGAAAAGTCAAAGAAATTAAACTTGCAAACCTTGTTCTACAAATTGAATTCACGCAAACAGTTGTCTGAACATGCTGAAGTAGTTCAGTTAAAAGCTATTGGGAAATTTCCCAGATTTCCCCATTACTTATTATGATACATATTTTTCCAAGTTTCTTTTTATATAGTAATATGTAAATCAGTGATAAACGGGCTTTCTGTGACATTTCAATTGACATTTAAACTCATTTCATTTCCCTTTCTTTCTTTCTTTCTACACTACACTTTTTTTATGTATTCCGCAAAAAATATCACTGATGTTGGCGACATTTAAATATTATTCGTAGTAAATGTTGAGGGGGCAACCATTAAACTTCCACTAGTCCTGTATATAAGTAGACAAGACATGTTTGCTCTTAATTTATCCTTTTTGACTATTCCTTTCCTTTCCTTGTGTTAGTCAAGTTGTAACAAGTTAGTTTTTTTTATATGTAAAGGCTGAGCTAATTTGTCCAGAGAGAAATCCTTTTTACAAGTGGTGTGTTTCTATTTTAGAGTCACAATGAGAATTGAGTGGACACACATTTCTGTTCATGAGTGGAAAAAACAACAACAAACGTTTAAAGGAAAACGCAAAAAAAGAAATCCTAATAAAAATATGGCCAATATACCGTAAACATGCTGGTATTTGAAGCCGGTTAAACTTTAGCTCAAAGATGTGTGCTTGGTTATGTGTGATGTTCATGTGTCTGGTGCCTTCATAGCGACGTCTCTTTATATGTGTGTTATATTTTAATCTTTTGTACTTCACAGAAGCTGTGAGTTTGTGGGTATTCACCAACGTGTCGTACATTTACATGGAAGATTTTTACTACTTCAGGATTAAACCATTTCTAAAAAAAAAAATATTCTCTAGGTTTAAATATTTAAGAGCTAGGTTAAAAAAATGCAACCTCATTGTCCATTTTTGCACTGATTTTATCAGGTATGTTAGACGTTTTAACATTCAGATTTTACCTTGGTGACATCCTGATGTGCAGCCTCATAAAACAAAGCCTGTATAATTTTACCGTGGAATAATTTAGATGAAATGAGGATAGATGAAAAATTGGAGTATTTAATATGGATGCTGGATAGTTTGATAAAACTTTCCCTTGGCTGCTTATCTGGATGACACCCCAAATGGAGATCCTTATTTTGTGTCTTAAGCTACAATCTTGTTGTTTACAAGCTCTTGTTTACATCTGATCATTCTGCATGTGCCGTAAACTCTTTTAGTGATATTTCCTTTCTAATTTGGGTTTCATTGAAATAATTTTTAAAGAAGCTGCACATTCATGAAGCCACTGCACTACGAACTTAGTAACTGAGGGTATGAAGCCATATGTTACTAATTCCTTCTTGTAAACAAGAAGTTTTACATTTAAGTTATACTTTGTGTCTGAACTGACTTCAGCGTGTTTCATTCCCTTTGATTTAAATTGAGCTATTTTAGAGATTTTTTTTCTTTATATGTGTCATGTTCCTGTGTTTTAAGTTGTTGATTTTTCTTAAGGTATTAGTAAATCCTGTGGATTTGGAACAAGTATCAGCAAAGCTGCTCATAATGACAATATTATAAGACATTATGTCTTTATAATTCTTAACACAGATTCACGTTGAATCTTTTGTACTTTACAATGAAGAATCGCTTGCATACAAACTGAATAGTTGAACTTGATGCAGTAATTTTTGCATATTGACAAAATATTGCAGACAGCTGTTTAACGAGCAGCAACTTTTTTTTAATCAGACCACCTTAGACTTCGTGCGCTTTTCTTTTTTTTTTGGTTTATTTTTTTCCTCTAATCTTTTATTAAGAAGCTCTATCAGTAATTAATTGATAATCAGAAGGTTTATGCCAGCTTTGGTCAAAGATGTAATGTAGTTGGATGCTCAGAACCACTAATGTATTGCTGTTTGTTTTTGTATTAGGCCTCGGGATCCAGATGATCTGAAGATCTGCTGTAATCTTCATATTAATGTTCTTTTATGTTTTCTTTCCAGATCAATCCCATCCATTAAAGATGCACTTATTGCGGTTTAAGCCTGAGTGACCATATAAATGACCTGGCATGTGGTGAAATGTATTTTTCCTTGCTAGTTCAGCATGCTTGTATTTAAAGTAGATGAATTAATAGTGTTGCAAAGATGAGTCATTTAACGTCTCAGTTCTGTGACACGGGGTTTTACTATTTAAACAAAGGTTGACTTTTTAGACTGTGATATTGTGTTGGCCATTAGCGTGGCTAGCATCACAAAAACCGTAGCGTTTGTGGGTTCCCTTGATAATTCAGTTCCCTACCTGAACTATGATTTGCTAAACAGTGCCAACATTTGCAAATCCAGTATGTTCTAACAATCCCAAGTTGATAGTTCTAGAAAATGAAATGGAGCATCTCTGCTGTACTCTATCAAAGCCTTCCTGTTATCTGCTGAAAGTTGCGCTCTTTTTCACTGTCATGCCGCCTGAAAGTAGCTCAGACATTTGTCAACACGCTGTAGAAAATTGTTTCCTTTTAGATATCTTCTTGCGTTTCTTCGCTTCTCCTGACTTCATCTCGCTGATGGTGAACATAGTTGCTTAGCCTTTCACTTCTTCTCTCGGTAACAACTTTAACACTGAAGAGTGTTCTTGCTATCACAAGCAGGATAGGCAGGCCTAACTCAAAATGTCCAGTTGTTTATTCTGATCACAAACGGATTGTCCTTTGGTCATTTTTACTATTTAGTCAATATAACTGCGTCTTAGGATTATTTTGATTTTTTTTATGTGTGTAATGTTTAAAAATCTGATATTACTCTTAAAATAGAGTAAGATCAGATTGTTTCTGTTGGTTTATTTGTATTAAAGGGAAGTTGAAGCTATTCAAATTCAATTCAAATATTTTTTTTTTTATTTCAATCATGATAGCAAGTTTTGTTTCACTGGAGATACGTTTTAATTTTACTTGTGTTCTAAAATTGCCTTGGTTTTCTTCAAGGCCTTGTTTTCTTAGAATTTGCTTTATCAAAAAAAAAAAAGCAAGACTTTTGTTGTTTTGTTTTTTTTGTCAGATTCTGTTCCTTGCCTCTGAACATAGGCTTGTCTTGTACTAACTTTATAAACAGTTTTTAGACTTTGTTGATCCCTGTAAACCTAAGCATAATTAACTTTTTCCTTTTATTTATTTATTTATTTTTTATAGTATGTAGTCAGCTCTTCTCTGTGACATCCCTAGTCTTTGATACAATCCGCTTCTTGTACTGTTTTAGTCACACAGGCGAATAAGTTTTGCATTTAGAAATGTCTGTAATGTCTGAATTAAATCCATGCACTTTATCTTCAACAGAATAATGCTGATCTGAGCACTTTGATGGACCAAGGACACTCCTGTCTCATTAATGCTGTTTCATATGCTTAACACTTGGGGTTTTCTTTCAGCTGTTCAGGTCCTGGACTCAGAATGAAGGTTTTTCTATTGACCTTTCTTCCCCTGAAAAGCTTCAGCTGATCTTTTGTTGCTGCCTCCTCTTTCCTTGGTTCTTCACGGTACACAAACTTGACCATTTCTCATCTTTCCTTCCACACCTCTGTTGTTGAGTGAATTGCAGCAGGTTGGCCTGCCTGGATTACCATTGTTTGTTAGCCCTGTGGATGGAGGTTTCCACTTATGTGACGACTTCTGGGCTCGCAGAGCAGACGCGTAACTCTAGAGAGAATCGCTTTATGGCTTTCTCTGCACCAAAGCGTCCTCCAAGCTTCTTGACAATCACTGTTTGGTCGAACTCTAACGGAAGCCTCGAACTGTATGTTGCATCAAACAGTGACGAAAGAAATCCAACATGTTGGAGTTTTGATGGAAAATGTTGACAAAGCGTCATGTGTTTTTACACCCCTGAGTGATATTTCAAATGTGAAATGACCAGGATTATGTCTGAAATTATTGTTCCGTTTCTTCTGATGCTGTGAATGTGGAAAGTCTTCTACAGTTATGTACATTTGAACTTGCAAAATGTTTCTATAAAGTTGTGATATGTTACATTTGAACGCAAAGATGGAAAATAAAACTACTTGACACAGCAAATGTGTTATTGACTAATTGGGGGGAAATGGGATTTTTGGTATAAAGGATTTAAAAAGTAAGTGGCTTTTCTTTTGTATTTGTTGGTTCGCTAATCAAATTATAAAGATGCTGCACATTTTCATTTCCTTCCTTTTTTTTTTGCTTTAATCATATGTTTTCATGGTTTTCACCATGTGTTTGCTTAGATTTTCAATATGGCATTTTGCTTGGGGGCCTCACGGCTTGCATATGTGCAAGCTGTGAGGCTGCACATATGCAGCCTCACAGCTACAATTCATGTAGATGAAAGACATCTACATGAATTAAATTGTTGCATTTTTCCAATCATGCTGACCACTCAAAGAGCCTTGCACTATTGCTAAATTCACCACATCACACTAAAGTTAATACGATTCGCAGATCAGCAGTGCAACTTGAAAGCAAGTCCTCGTTATTTGGTAGAATTGGGAAAATGAACCATTAACTTTCTGATTGCACCACAGACTTTCTAGATTTTCTCATATATCCAAAGTCTGGTTTGGTCATTTGCTGGTCATGAATAATGCATCTTGGATCGTAGAAAAATGCCATCAATCACTCTTAGTAAAGTCGCACTTTACTAACTTCTGTTGACAAGTTTAAGCAAAAGGAGATGGATCTTGACATAAACTGTCGTTTTGAGTCTTGGTGTCATTTCAGTGAGTGTGTAGTGTTCAGCCTCTGGTGTTCATGATATTCACACTGGGAATCTCATACGGGCCCCATGCCTACCCTAAAGGAAGCCACACATAGTACAGGGCAGAGGTTCCTGCAGAAGATGGTGAGGGGAGCTGAAAATCTATTTTTTAGAGTAGCTGCGGTCATACCTTTAATTTTTTATTACATATTCTTTTGATAAATTAACAATGTTTAATTTATCTGAGGAAGAGATGAGACCTTTAGTAATATTTTTGGTGTAGTAGTATTTATATATTTTATTTGTTGGGGTTGTTTTTATTTTTGAAACTGCAAAATGACTTAAACAACCAGACTTCTGTCCAATTATTGTTGAAGTGTGTCGGGTTGTTGATGCTGCTCATTTCCCTCTAACCTACCACTCCTCTGCCGCCACAGAAGAGCAAAAAAGCACTTTGATGGACCAAGCCAGCCACCACCATTTTGCAGAAACTGGGAGTTTTGTTTTCCAGCAAAGCCAGACTCTTCATGTTTGCGAATGTCAGCGTTTGTAAAAGCGGTTGTTGAGCCCTGGCAGACTGAGGGCCCCCAGAGGGATTAGAGGAGGCTCTGTTTACCTGCTCTGAGGAATGCTGCCCTGCGCGGACGCTTTTGTATCTGACGGGGACCCAAGGTCACAGCGCCGGCAGAGATGGGCTGCTTTGTCTCCTCCCTGAAGTTTCCACCTCACAATATCAACACGACAACACAATGTGGGAGAAGAAAAGGGAATTCCTGCTCATGTTGCAACAGTGCTCAGAAACTCAGGTTCGCTGGCCCATTTTTTTTTTTTCTTTACCTTTGAAAGCTCAATGATGGATGACTTTTTGTGTCAGTTTTTCAATCTGTATGGTTAAGGCTTCCTAATTCCCACCATGTTCTAATTCACTTTAAGGGTTACTAGTTTTTCTGTTTCAACTTTAGTGCAAATTGTTGACTGAAATTCACCACTTTAGTCTTTTTTAGGGGTTTTTTTTTTTTTTTTTTCTAGTGGTCTGTATTTGACAGTCGGCTAACAAGAAAGTGAGTTGAGTGAGGGGGAAGACTTGTGGCAAAGGTCAACAGACTGAGACTCGAACCTGTGATGGCCGCATATACGACTGAGACGTCCACACCACCATCTGAAAGGACTATTAAAGTGTCGTTAACCTCAGTGTGAGATCTGTTTCAGAGAGGACAAAAAAGCTGAGAGTTGTTAAACTCTTCAGACCATCTGCACCAACTTTTTCTGTCTGCTGCTATGAGGAGCACCAGACTGCTACACTGCTTTCTGCCCCATCCCGTTAAAACGAGGCACTTCGTCTTATTGCAGGTATTTTATTTGGATCTAATATATGCTAGAATATTTTTAAGGCAATCTGTTGAATGATCTCAAAGAAAGGCTACTCAAAGTAATTTGAACAAATTCCTCAAAAGTGTTTTATTTCAGTCAGTCTTCCAGTTATCCAGACCAGGTCACATGGCTGACAGATCCAGGTCGGTAACCCAGACATCCCTCTCCCCTGCAACACCCTCCAATAAATTCTAGGCAACCCCAAGAGATGTGTCCAGGTCAGAAAATGTATATATGGTGCCTGCTTTGTGTTCTTGGTCTAATCCAGGATCTTCTCCCAATGAGAGGAGGAAAGCATCTAGGAGGAATCTTAGACACATGGCAGAACCACATCAAGTTACTCTTCGATGCTGAGGAGTACTGGCGTTATATAAAGAGCTCCCCATGCTATGGCTAAAGCTCAGTCCAGCCACTTTTACAGGTTCTTGTTATTCTGGTGATCTGATCATGGGTGAGAGTCGAGACATTGACTCTCACTAAGAAATTTGGAACTCCATTTTATGGAGAAGTTTTCTCTTTGCTTTTTTTTTTAAAGTTAGTTCTCAATTGTAAAAAAGAAAAAAAAAGGTGGATTAAGAAAGCCACATTTTTTTTTTTACAATTGAGAAAAAAATACCTCACGCATCCCATTGCGCGATGTATGCTGTCTTTTCCTGAAGTGGATTTTGTGAAAGTGGATTTAACCTTTGATTAACAAAAATAAACTATGTTAGAAACCTAAACGCAGATTATTTCTGTCATGCAAACATTTCTTGTTAGATCAGGTATATTTGTGCCTTTTTTTTTTTTTTTTTTGCTTCAGCGTGTTCAACGGTCTCCAATTATCAGTACCACTATTTTACCACACGGTGTCACCATTGTACTGACTAATAACCTCCAAGCCACCGTGCAAGAAATTGGCGCTGGAATCAATTTCACCAAGATGCACCTTTAAAGCTCTCCATTAAGCGCTAAACGCGTACTATAAGACTGTATGAAAATAGCGGAGGATTACGGAGATTTGCTCAGACTAAGTGAAGCTGTGATTTTGGGACTACATTTCCTGCAGCCCGTGTTTGACCTGAAGCCGCCGACACCGGTGGCACAACAAACACGCTCCTGTTTAATCTGTCTGCACGTTGGGGAAGTTATTTGCAGAGGGCAGAGCTCGTTAAATTTGACATAGGCTCTCAACATTTCACAAGCACGCAAAAGGCAGTTCAAAGTGCAATATTCGTCTCTCTCTCTCTCTCTCTCTCTCTTTCTGTTTTTATTTTTTGTTCTTGAGTGTTCCGCCAATAATTCAAATAATCCAGCTAGAACTCAAAACGCCAGATTCTTGTTCATTATTGCCACACAGTTTGCAAATAGAAAATTGTATAATAAAGCTAACTTACGAGCTTTGGGAGGGGGGTGGGGGAGGATCTTCTTTATGTGGTGATTTTCTTAAATGGAACTCATTTAGACAAAGACAACTGCAAGTTTGAAGATTTTCTTTATCTCATTTTTGTAATAAACATATAAATAATAAACTCTAGACATTTCTTGACACATCGCCCTGTTATGAAAGTTAACTGGTATGGTAGAGACTATCCAGACATGTGCATCTGCCGCAGGTCATTTTCTATACATAGAAAACTATGTCCCTATTACAAAATATGAAAACAAAAATAACATTTTAGTACATTTACAGGAGTTACTTATTAATTTATTTAACGAAGTTGCTTCAGTACTACTTTAATGGTTACTGAACTGTCAAAATCTGCATTTTTTTTGACATGTTCATTTCCTCTGAAGAAAACAGAAAAAAATAGAAACATACACACACATAAAAAAAGCATAAAATGCAGACATGACACCAAAAACAATAAAATAAAACAAATAGCAGTACAAGAATTCCAATACTTTCCAAGCTACTGTATTTTTTTTTTTTTAAATTAAAATATATTCTCATATCTTACACTATTTCAAATAACGAAATGTGATTCGGCAGCAAATCTAATTTACATTTCTGTGTATAAAAATATAATTTATGGAACCCCGTAAAGTTTGTTCTATACCCCCAAAATATAACAGTCAGTTGCACATGTAAAGTGATCTTCTTCTCTGTCCAGTTATTTTTTATTACTATTATTATTCATTTTTATATTTTTTTTTGTTGTTTTTCTTCTTTTTCAAATCTTTTTGCGTTTTGTAGTTGAGATATACAAAAATAGATTATGCACAATTTGCTGCTCGCATCGTTTCACAATCCATTTCTGTGACAGCAGCAGCAGAGTTCACATGAGAATAAATTATTCAAAGAGGATTTTTTTTTTAAGGCTCCATTCATTCATTGAAAGGGGACGCATCATGGAAAAGTCACTGAAATAAATATCCCAACTCCGCTGGGGCCTTTTTGTCTTTTTTTTATTTTAAGATCATTATTATTATTTAATATGTCATTCTACTGGATAGTTCGAGGGTCCTACTTGAGTCTGATTTTGTTCCTGGGGGGGGGATTTTCAGCTTGGGTATGCTGACATCCCCAGTGGATGGATCGAGTGGTCGTCCAAGAGCCACGTCCCCAGCTGGTAAAGGAGTTTGGAGTACCAGTGCACCCCCTCGTTGTGCGCTCTGACCCGAGGCCGGGAGACGAACAGCGATGAGGACACCCAGTGGGCGATCCTAACGGGCGCCAGGGCCCAGTGCGCAAGCTCGTGGTCCTCGATCACAGCGTAACAGGACGCCAGAACCTGATCCACCACCACGGTCCCCTGTGCCGTCACGGGCGCGAAGGAGCCCTCGTGCTCTTGCGTGTAAATCCGGTTCACGTTCACGGCCACAACTCGACTCCGCTCCCCATCGTAGACGAACACCTTCTGTCCGGGTCGCACGTCGCTGGCGAACGTCGCCGACCGCGTGGAGTTCTCGCGGGCGACGAAGATGAGGTGCGCGGCAGTGAGGGTGATCTTCTGGCCCGTCTCGGTCTCGATCACGTAGAAGGTCCTCCTGGTGGTGGAGTCTCGGTCTATGAACATGATGAAGTCGGTGAAGATCGGGTTTCCGTCGCCGTCCGCAGCCAGGACTCTGTCCCCGGGTTGGAGGTCTCTGACCGGCTTCTTGGTGCCGTCCTGCAGGGTGACTGTGGAGGTTCCCGGGAAGCAGCCGCCTGACTTTGCTGCCACTGAATTTTCTGTTGGAATAAAAGTTTATGTAAAGTCATTACACTGACTCAAAAAACCCCCAACAACAACAACAACAACAAAAAACACTTAAAATGTATTTTTTCTTGATTTTTTCCCCCTCAGCCTTCAGTCATATTGATTCATGCTTACTGAAGAGTGATGTTTTCCTTAAATCTGACAGTTCCTGTGGAAATCATAAGGTTTTAAGACGTGCTATAGCCACTATCAAAGAACTACATTTCTTTCCATTTTTTTCAGTCTTGACACATTTTGATGACCACCAAAGTTTTTTGCATATTTAAGCTCTTTCGGTTGCTTTGTGTCACATGGGACCTGAAACATGAAAGTTCCTGTAAAATTAAAAAACATTTAATTTATAATATAGCACATCCTACAAAACCTACTGAAGAAGGCATTTCTCTACAGATCTTTCAGAGTTCATACATCTTCTTGGGCCTATATGCATTTTTATACTGATGCCAAACTGGCTTCTTCAAACAAGATGCATTCTAGCCTAAGCCTCATTTGTGTGTGGGTGTGTGTGTGTGTGTGTGAAATCAAAAGACGTAATCTCTTATAATAATCATCATTACAAAAACACCTAAGAACTTCTTTTTTCTTGAACTTTTTCATTTTCCACAGATCTCAGTGCTCCTGCATGCTTGTCATAAAACAGCTGTCATTCAAAAGCCACTCAAGAACTAATTTCCCTCCCCCCCCCCCTTTTTTTTTTTTTTTTGTAGCCTTCAGACGTCTCGGTGTTCCTGTATGCATTTTGCATATTGATGCCCCGCAGGCTCCTTGATGTCAGATGTGTATTGGCTTGGCCTGTAAAACCTAAAAGCCTGGGCTCATCTATCCTTAATTAAAAAAAAAAAAAAGAAAGAAAAAAGCCCAATAAAGAACAAGCATTGTTATTCTAAATCAGCTTGGTGGATGGAGCTACTCTTCGTAAAGAACACTCACGCCTTTCCCAGCTTCTCTCCCCATATTTACTCAGGTGCAGAAACCTCCATGTGACAATTCACACAAATAGGCGACTCACAACTACTATTTACCCAGTGGAGCCACTTTTCCATGCCTCTCGAGTTGTAGATTTGAATTTAAATGAGTGGCCCCCGGACTCTTAAATGCTTGCTGTTGTGCAACATCAATACACACCCCCTCCACCACCACCCTGTCTACCGCCTCTCCTGGCTTTGTTGTCAGTCTTGATGACGATAATTTTGGCCTTGGTGGAAGCTCTTCACATACCAGTTTCTAGGATCATGCAGAAAAAAAACAAAAAAAAAACGAAAAAGGTGGGGGGGGGGGGAGAAAAGGGGAGGGGAGGGTCTCTACTCAGAATTTGGGGGCTTTTAATCTTCTTTTAAGGTTCCTGAGCATGAAATGAGGTGACGACTGCAAACCAGATTTGGCGAACATTGTTCGGCCAAATCCTTTCTGTAAAGTCGCATGACCCCTGATGACATGTCGGCCTGGAGCGTACTGTGATCTCAGAACGCGTGAGATGAATGAGGAATAAGGGATTTATCAATAAAGTGTGGACTGAGAGAAGCGCGACGGTTCATCTGTCAGTGGTAAAGGGAATTTAAGTGCGATGCAGTTAAGGCCTGGATTTTTAAAAATATATCTAACATGAGACAAAGCAGAAGCCAGGCATTTCTAAACGCAATACATCATTAAATTAAGTTTTTTTTTTTTTTTTAAATAAATGGGTTTCATCTGAAATATTTCCGTATCCTTTTCGTGGAGCTTTAGCTTTTCTGGGTCACAGCCAGCAGCCTTGTTGAGACTGCAGTGTGTTGTTCCCACTAGGAGACGGTGTGGGGCAATGTAAGATTAAGGAGTGAGCTGCATGGTAAATGCTTGCAAACGGATGATAGGTGCTCATACATCACTGCCTGAAATATTCCTGTGAAATTCCTTCCTCATCATCATTTGCACTGCCAGGAGGCGTACGACGTTCATTAATCAGTCTCATTTGAGAACATTTTTAAACAGAAGACAATTATTTTTAATCTGCAGCCTCTGTGTTGCACCTGATTGACTGCTGTGGTTTTTTTTGTTTGTTTGTTTGTTTTCTTTTTAGACACCATGGGTTTGTTTTCTAAGCTTCCCAGAAAAGCATTGAGAAAAGAAAATTGCCTTATTTCTCTGAGACACAACTGATGACCAACCCTTTAAAAATGTAAGCCCTGTTTCTGTATATTTCGTTCTCGAAAACAGGTTTCAGGAATCAAACCCGAATATCTTTAGTCCAGGTCTGACCTGGTGATACATTGTGATTTGTTTAATGCTGCACAATATAAGGTTTGTCTTGATGCCCAAAAAAGTATTGACCATCTCCCTTTTTTCAGAAGCAGAATGTCGATTTCATAGTTGGTGTTAATTAAAAAAACCATTTGTGAAATACTCCCTAAACAATAATAAGAAGAAGAATCTGAATTCAAATAAGTGGCTAATCTCTCTGAACGTTTATATTGTCTTACAATTCCCATTTTCCATTGACTAGACAACTTGGTGAGTTGTAGGAAACCAATTCAACGACAACTGACATTAAACCTTTTTTTCCCCAAGCACTATCGTTGCCCCCTGACAGAATTACATCGTGGGCTGTGAGCCAAATTGACGTAATAATAATAAAAAACCCACTGGTAAGAGAGAGACAGGTACTCCTTCCTGGTACTGCTTGTTCCCCAACCCTAGCCTGTCTGCATGGTATATGGTTTGATTTGTCTCAAAAGTTAAACCTCTGCTCTGGAAATGATGCGACACCCAACTTGAAGTTGGAGATTGGAAATCCAGCATTGTTGGTTGTTCTTTTGCTGACAGCAATTAGCAAGGCTAAGTAATAAAGTCCTCCCACCCCCCCTATTTTTCTGGAGCTCATACTGAGACACAAGATAAATGTTTAAAAACACAGTTTTTTTTTTATGTGTGGCAGCCATGTTGGATACTGAATTTAGGGGACGTTATTGTTCCGTTTCTGTCACGAAAAACGGAACGTCCAACATTCAAGTACAAATATAGCATAGATGTGCCATCCTGAAGTTATTTATTCCCCCTCCCGGAAAACCTTTTGGATCATTACCAGGACAAACCTAGCGTTAACTAGTAGGACATTGTTTTAAAACAAATCTGCAGCCTTTATGTGTCGTCAGCTCCCCCCACTTTTCTTTGCAGGACCATCTGATAAGTCTAGAAAAAAAATCCTGAGCTGCACCTGCTTTTGAGGATTTATTTGCAGAGCGGTGTGCACCTCATAGCTTCCACCTTAATGCAACGTTGCAAGCAGGGGAGATCAATGAGGGGGGGTGGGGGGGGGGTCATCACCATCCTATAAATTACCCCTACCCCACCTCCAGTAACAAGACACTTATGCATAATACTTTACATGAACATAAATTGAGAGGAGTAGTCAAGTTACATGACAAGTTACATTGTTGCTGTATTTGTTCATATAATTAAGTAGTGTTTTTTTTTTGTTTGGAAATTTTTGAATTGTCACTCCATCACCCACATATGTTGAGACAGTATTAGAGAATCTGCAATTCTATGACTTGATTTTGATCTTGGTCCCTATCTTCCCCCCCTCCCCCAAGCCACCGTCTTTTAAAATGTCCTGGAGACGCCCCTGCTTACCTGCTTTCACCGAGCAGTGGATGTGGGCCTTTGACTCATAGTAGACCCAGTCGAATCCGGCTTCCACGGCGAGCCTGGACAAAGTGCCATATTTGCTCTTGTCTCTGTCCGAGGTGGTGATGTCCACGGCCCTGCCCTCGTAGTGCAGGGACTCGTCGAAGTGGTGCCCGTCCTCGTCCCAGCCCTCTGTGACCCGGAGCTTCACCCCAGGCCACTGGTTCATCACAGAGATGGCCAGCGAGTTCAGCTTGTCCTTGCATCTCTGCAGCGGAGCAGAAATCGGGTAAATCAGCTGAAACCAATGCAGATCATTCGAATAAATTGAACTAAAAGCATATATATATATTTTTTATCTTGCCACATTTTCTCCATTATACATCTGCTTGCTTTTTGTTGTTTTTTTGTTTGTTTATATATATATATATATATATATATATATATATATATATATATATATATATATATATATATATATATATATATATATATATATATATCAGTAGCAAGGAAAGACGAACATTTGGACTCGGTGAAGCCTCTCCATCCCCACATGAATCCATGAATTCTCTCAGCTGTGCTGAAACACTGCACCTCTGATCCTGAGCTTGCATTTCTCAGTGTGAGCAGCAGCGTCAGAGGGCACAGCTCGGGTAAGAAAGCTGCTCATGAAATATGGATAAAGCACTGCATTCGCTTCACTGGCCCTATATCATCTGGGTCTTTGGTTTCTGGAAGGTGCGTGAAACGTCCTCCCCCCTTTCCCCCCCCCTTATCAAAGAAGGGACCATTTGAACAAGATAAGCACGTTATAAACGCTCAAGCTACTGTTTTTGTTGTTGTTGTTGTTGTTGTTGTTTACTTTAAATCAATAACTGGCTCTGGAGGTGATATGAAGATTATCTTTCCTTCAAATGTGTGTGTGAGCACTCAGTGAAGATACTTGGCCCTCTCCAGGACAACTGTTCTCAATATGTCAAATAAAACATCACAAAGAGTCCTTTCAGACGTAGGGCGGGAGGGGGGGAGATACTTTCATTATTCTGCTCCTGCAAAGTCCTGGAAAACGTGACATGCCTCCTTAAGTGGAGGTGTTATTAGTTTGCTGACAGACAGACCTGTGAAATATCAGAGGAGCCTCGCGGACAGCTCAAGATTTTTGAGGTTTCACAGAGACCTTTAATCTGTTCATCACACTTGTAGCATGTGATGAATAAAAAAAAAAAAAATCAGTTTGAGGTGGGGGAGGTGGGGGGGAGCAACTCACAGAGGGGGGATTGTCGTAGTCAAGAACCGTAAAAAGCTTGAACCCTGTTTATTAATTCATCAGGTCGTGTGCCGCAAATCAAGCCAAATTCTGCTCAGCCACCATGCATGAAGCAAGCCCAGCAGGGAGCCTCCAAACCTGCGCTCCGGAGGGGTGAGTTGCTCAGTAGCCCGCCTCTTAATCTTTTTTTTTTTTTTTTTCCACAAATGATTCGGTTAGAGGAAACACTTATCAGCTACCTGTCAGTGCAAACATCTCTTTCGCTTATTACGCTGCATAAATACCTACTTTAAAAGCGATTTAATCCATCAAGTCGAACTCATCTAAGTTAAAATAGAAATCAGAGATTTAGACCAGCTAGTGTTAAAAAAAAAAGTAAAATAAGAATTTCATAAAGAAAGTTGAGGATGCGCTCGTTTCCACCTGTTTATTATGAGACACATGGAGCTGAGCGGTGAAGCCGCAGTAAAAGCCCCCCTAACCCCCCTCCACTTTTGGAGCTCTCCTCCTCCAAAACTGTTATCAGACTAAACGGGATAGTTCTCACGTTCCCTGGCAATGAACTGGACTTCCTTCACTGAGAAGCAGGGTCGCGTCCCCTTCAGTGAATTGTTTTGTACATTTTGTCACAGCTCCCGCTTACCAGATTTACCGCCTACGCGACCTTCGGCGAATGTCTATTTTCTAAAGCGCCAGAGACTGGGTTAAAAACTGCGCGTAAAGTTCTGCGCGCCAATGCGCGCATCCTAAGGCACGGTGCAAACCACGCTGGTGAATCTTTATACATAAGGCTTAAGTCACCTGCAGCCGCCGTCACTTTGCCTTGGTGTTACCTCGTTGTAATAGTTTTTATGTGATGCAAATGAAAAGAAAGGCGAACAGGTCTGCTACTTGGACTCTTACGAAGTTCAACTTTTGCTTCAAGTCAAATTGAGGATGCCTTGAAACTTTTCAATATAAGACATGGTCCAGGTTAACAAATTGCCTGAAAAATAAACCGTGACTACAGTACCGTAGAAATATCCGACACTTTTAACCAAGTTATCACCCTCCCTTCCACGCGTGTTTAAATCTGTTCCAGGAGTAACACCCAAGTTCCTTTAAATCGTCCATTTCTATTGGAAATGAACCACAGAACCTCTAAGTTTATCCTCGCGGCTCCACTCTGGAAAGAAGCCATCCACCCAGGCCTGTAATTTCCTAATCCCCATCTTTTGGTAACTTAAATGCATCGGATAGAAGAGGAGAGAGGAGGGATATGTGGAGAAGGCTGAGACCGCACGCACGCAGTGAATATTTCATCGGAGCCCATGCCTGGTGCAAGGCGCGAGTTCAGAGACTCCGGCGCGCCACCGTCGCCACCATCACTCCCACCGTCGCATTTTAATTCTCACTGAGCCGATACGAACCCAAAGCCGCCTGTTCAGTGTTTTCCTAATTCGTCGAGCTCTTAGTGCCGACTGCAAGGACGGAGAGACGCGGCGTCCTGCAAGCCTGTGAGATAGGAATCGAGTCGCGCAACAAGACCTGCCGTCCTTCCTGCAAAACGCGCTTGCAGAAAACGCGCAACCGGTCCACGTCCACTGGCTCCCCACCCTTTACGAAATGCAACATCGTTCACCGCACCGCTGCGCGCACAATCCAGATGGAAGAAATGTCTAAAGCGCATCACCAGGGAACACAATAATCACCTTAATCCAGAAACACACACACATACACACACACATACACACCTACACACACACACACACACACACACACGCACACACACACACACACACACACACACAAAAAGAGTCAAAGAACGAGGCTCTGCAGAGCTCTCAGATGGAGCCTCATTCAGATACAAATATAGATATGAGGAGATGGAGGAGGAGGAAGAGGAAGAGGAGGAGGAGGAGAAGGGTGGGGGGTGGGCGCATTAATATTTCAAATTCACTGTCACAATAATGAAGGCCGAGTGTCCTGACTGTCCGCCTGCACATCACTCCTCCAGCTGGATCTCTGTGCGAGAAAGTCCCAGGCTGGCGCATCAGAGTGCATCTGCATTTACAGTGAAGTTAAAAGGCTCAGTGTGAAGAGTTCAGACTTCACCTAACGTGCGCAATCAGTCTGACAGGGAGGCTGTTGCAGTGCGCGGTGATGGTGGAGGAGGAAGGAAATATACAAGAAAAGAAGAAAAAAAAACAACAAAAAAAAAAACAAAAACCAAGATTATTCAGTGCGCTTACCTGAGTCATCATCCTGTCGGCTCCTGTGTTCTCCTCATCCTTGAAGATGATGTCTGTGTTATAATTGGGAGTGAGCTCTTTAAAGCGCTCGGAGTTCCGTGTGATCTTGCCCTCGTATCTACCGCTCGCCCCCAGGGTCTTCTCCGCCACGTTGGGGATGAACTGCTTGTACGCCAGAGGTGTCAGCTTCTTGGGGTGTCTCCTCCTGCCGTAGCCCCTGCCCGGTCCGCATCCCACCGCGGAGGACACCAAGGACAAGCAGATGAGAGCGACAGAAGCGATTCTGGTCCAGCGCTGATGCATGTTAAAAATAAAATAATGAAGAAAAAAAAAGAGATCTAAAAAAAGAAAAAAAGAAAAAAAAAAGAGTCACCGCTGCGGCTGCTGTCTTATCTCAGCTGCCGATGTCCTTGTCTCCTCTCTTCTCCCCCTTTTTTTTTCTTCCGCCTGCGTCTCTTGGTCTCTTACCGCGGCAGGTGCGGAAATGAGCGCCTCAGACTGATGGTAATAACGGGGCACATCGAAAGAGGATATTTAAAAAAAAAAAAAAGAAAAGTAGTGAGAGAATTATAAGCCACGGGATCTCTGGTTTAAACTGCAGCCGCTTGTGTGAGCCGAGCGCTTTTACTGCTTTGTATTATAGCAGCGATCTATAGCAGGGGTGGGACTTAATTGGCTCGCCTAGACAAACCCTCCTGATGTTATCCCACTGAAAAAAAAGGGGGGGGGGGGGAAATCAGGGAAAAAAGAAGAAGAAAGATTTTCTCCCACCTTACGGTTAGTCTCCCCTTCACGGAGGACGCGGGCTCCTCCTCCATGGGAAAACATCAATTATGAAGCAAAGCGTCTCCAACCCTCCCGTTTTCCAGCCTGTTCACAGCAGAGGGAGAAACTTGCAAAGTGCCGGACACAGATCTGAAATCAGTGTTAAGTTTCTCCGTGTGTGCACCGGGGCAACTCTCCGCATGGAGACACTCGTGGACGCGCAGTGCGCATACCTGTGTTGGATGACTTCGCCGTGATCCGTGTCCAGTGAGGATAAAGACGTTGAAGGCATAAAATAAAACGGAGATCTCGCTTGGGCCTGAAACGACCTGATCTGGCATCCCCTCTGTAAGGAAAAAACAAAAACAAAAACAAAACTATGCGCAAAGTTGCGCAAAAATGCCACCGGTGACACTTTTAGATAATCTAAAGTCTTATGAGATTCCAGTAAACTTACTTGAATTAATGTTATGATTTTAACGGAAAAAGTAGTCAAAATATTTCCCGAAAGAATCAGATCTTTGGTGCGCTCGTGCTGTGCGCCATTTTACGCATCCAAGCAACAACACAGGCCAACAGAAAACAACAACAACAACAACAACATATTATGTCTTAAATCCTATTGAAAAACGAATCAGGGACACCTACAACTCCAGAGACCGTTAGAATGAGCGGGTTTGATGATCAGATGAGACTTCTACGTGTTGAAACACTCAGCATTAACCAAATGATCTCCACTGTTTTGCTCGACCGGTTCAAAGCAGGGCATAGCTGTGAAGTGGAAGAAAAATAATCTGTTGTCCATCTTTTTATGAGTGAAAATCGAAAAAAACTGGCATGCAATTACAACTGTAAGCCTTCAGAGGTTTGTCTCTACCTCCTTAGAACATCTAGAGATTGAAATGTTTGTCCTTTTTATTTTATTTTATTTTTTTTTTTTTTTTTGCAAAAATAGCTTAAGCTATTGGATGGAGAGTGTCTATGATAATCAGTTTTTAACTCCTGCCATAGATTCTTAGATTTTAATCAAAACTCCAAACTGAGCTTTTCTATGGTTTTTAATCCTGCAGAAAGGTGAACCTTTATCTCACTTTCACATCTTTTCACACAAGTTTTAGTCCAACATTTTACTCCTTTATCAACTCCGAGCAGCTTCTCTGTCTCAAGTGATGCAAAAATATCCCCATAGTTATTTTGCTGCCTCAGTCACTTTAATTGATCGGTTATGTTTGGTAGGTTTGCAGTTGTGCCTTTCAGTGCACATTTTCAGACGAGTGAGTGGAGATGTTCAAGGCACCTGACCCGTCTTTAAACTTCTCCAGAACTTTCTCCCTGACCTGTGTTCCATGGTCTTCGTGAAGATGTTTGTTTTTTTTTTTGTTTTTTTTTCATTTGACAGAAGTTCTCAAACACACCTTTGGGACTTTCATAGAACAGCTGGATTTATACCAAAGATCAAATGACAGAGGGGTATCAGAGAAAAAGGATGATTAATGCAAATGCATATCACACTTTTTAGGCTTGTATTGTAGAAAAAAAAAAGAAATAATAAAAAAAGAACACTTAATTGTTCTCCAACTTCACAAATCCAAATAAAATGCAATTAAAGTTGCACATAATGTGACAAACTGTGGGAAAGTACAAGGGGTTTAAATACCTTTGAAAGTCATTGTAAAGATGAAGGGCGGGGGAGTGCAGACATAATCATGTTCCATTTTGCACCTGTACTGTTTTCTTATGTATTCAACTAGACTTTATGAGTCAGCAATATAGAAAAGCTGCTATGACCCAACACAAAACCAATTAAGTCTTGTTTGACATAGCTTCACTCTGTCAGTCCTAAACCCTCACTGCATTCAAGACACATGAGTTCATACAAAAAAAAAAAACAAAACAAAAAAACAGATATTCAAAACAGTTTCAGGTATTAAAAAAAAAAAGATTTGTCTGATAACAAAGAGTAATTACAGGCAGAGGACTGTTTCGGGGCCAAGGTTGGCTCTCATCGCACAGACTGCGTGGCACGTTCGCTCTTAAGTGAGGACAGATATGCCAGGCTTTGGTGTGGCTTCAGTCTCATTAAAGCAGGCTCTGGCTGACCTCCAGTCTGGTGTTGTTCAAGCCTGTGCCAGGCTTGTGGGAACCAGAGGGGGGGTAAGACTACCTGCCGTGATCGTCAGCTCCTGGCCAAAAGATGGCGTGTGCACCTGGCACACCACTGTGTAATCCTAAAATGCTTCCAGTGGTGGATTTCAGTTTGGGTTTTTGACGGATTTCCTTAAGATGTCCTCCTGCATAGTTGGTTTTCTGGATGAGCTAGTCAAACACGAGGCTCACAGCAATTATGGGAGCACCACAGTCGTTGTGTTTTGCCTGGTGGACCTCAGAAGTTTCCTTCAGCACAAGCAATCATAAAAATGTCTGTCAGGCAAAATAAAACTCACGATAAGGTGAATACTGTAGGCCAAAGAGGGTTCTTTGTAAATTAAGCAAGTGACAAAACGCGACGCAGAATGAAATGAATTATGGAGAAATCGCAATGAATTATGCAGCCGAAGGAGCGAGCTGCTCTGATGGGTCTGAACTTGAGTTTCTCCCGCAGAGGAAACCGAGAATCTTTCAGGCAGACCTGGGGCAAAGAATATTTGCAAACATTACACTTTAGTGTTTGGCTTTGGTCTACGGCAGCGCCAAATAGGTGGAGTTAGAAGCTAAAAGCAAAGGAAATCTCTGCAGGCAGAGAGTACAAATCTGGTAAAGGAGAGTTATGGGAGACATTTTCTTTTCTTTAACTGTCAAAAGGAGCAATTTAAAACAACATGATTTCATCAAAGACAAAATGATACGTAGCTTGATATGTGGATTTAAATGAATGACACGTGGACCCTGGACAGGTCGCCAGTCTGTCGCAGGGCATAGACAGTTTCCACTGTTTGGTACTTAAACTTTCAACATAGGTAGTTGCTGCCATTCTTAGAGGGGATCTCAAATATTCATGGATTTCAGCTGTGGTCCCAAAGTCCCCCGAGAAATTGGGGGTCCGCTGTACAACTCAAGTGGGAAAATCTGTGCGCTGGATAGCTATTTGTAATGGACTCCACAAATCTGACCTCAGTGGAGAAGTTGGAAGAACAAATTGATAAAACAAAGTTTCAATTCAATAAATAGTTCATTAATAGCAAATTAACAAGCTTTGTTTGCCGTTAGGCACCAGCTGTATAGTAAACGTGTGGAAGAAGGGGGCTTTTCACATTGCTCTAAACATACGATCTCCATAGTGGTGATCTCCATAGATCGTGCTCTAGGGATGCCCTTTCTCCAGTGTTGTGAATTGTATCACAGTTTCATTCACATTGTCATTACGGTTAGATATGGCAGCAAAAGTCAGGTCTGTCTGTGATGTAGTTCGGATGGGACTGAGGTCGTTTCAATTACACAATTCATACTAAGACGTCTGTTATGCCTTTCCCATTCAGGCACGGAGCAGCCAGTGAGTAATCACTTTTTGCCATTTTTGTGTCCCTCCTCCCTCCAGACTTCACCTGCACTGCTTCCTCCGCTAAGAAACACTCGCAGCTATTATGCTGCCTTCATTTGAAAATCCTCCCTCTTCATCTTGACATTCAAAGGAATTAATAGATATGCTGTTGCTAAGACGAAATCCACGCCTATGTTTGATTTCTCGAACCACAGTCCTCGTGAAGCACAAGCTAGATGCAACCAGGAGTGTTTGATGGAGTTTAACCAGAGTAAGTCCCCCCAATTACTGCTTAAAGCCTCCTCCTGTCTGAATGTTTTGTAACATTGTTAGACGGATTAGGACTACGGAATAATCACGCACAAAACATTTAAGCAGTGTCAGGCTGCTTGTGCTGTTTTGCCTTTGCTGCAAATACGGTTTCCTTTCTGTCAGTCAGTCGGAAAGCCGGCCCAACCGCAATTCATTGTGGGTTTTTCTCTCTCGCTCGCAGGTGGAGTCCACATTCAGACCTTTATCCTGTTTTGAACATTTGACAAACCGTTTACAACGCAGGCAGGTAGCCACCAATCCCACCAACATGTGTCCTCCTTTGTCCCGGCAATAATGTGTGAATGGCCGTCCTCTCAATGGTTTATCTAAGTCGCACGCATAAAGCATTATGTGGAAGCGGTGAGTAACAATCCAGCCCAACAGATACAGGTGGCCCGGAGCTAATCCGTGAGCTACAATGAGAATTTCACAATACTGTATTTGGAATCGCAGCTCTCAGCGTGCCCCGGAGTCTGTAAAGGCATTTTATTTGCACTCTCCAGCCGCTCCCAATACTTAAACATTAAACGCCAAGGCTAGACAGGCAAAACCACTTTGAACTGCAGGGCAGGGTGAACTCTGAGGGAGGGGAGGGAGCGCTGAGAGAGCACAGAGCAAAGGGGGCCGGTGTTTGAGCTCAAGGTGAGTCAATGCAACACCATTGCAGTCTTTTGCAATGGTGATGGAGAAGGGAGGGACCACATGTGTCACTGTTTTTTTTTGTTTTTTTTTTAACATGACTGTACTTAAAGTTTCACACCAGACAATATAAACAAAATCATATTGTTACTTTTATGCCTCTGTGTTTATGCGCAAAAATGATGTAATATACCTTTAGAGGCTATATGCAGTTATCTTTTAAAGTTACATGATGTAATGATATATATACATATCTGTGAAAAAGAAATTGAACTTCTCCTTGTAGTCCTAGTCCTATTTTTCTTTCATGTAATCTCTCAATTTCAGACAGAAAAGAATATAACTGATAGCTACAAACATAACCATATCAGGAAAAAAAAAGTTGTAAAATTGATGGATGATATATGCCCTGCAGAATGTACATCTAAGGTATTTGTGGAAAGTTCACCTATTTGCGCATCTTTTTGGAGAGCATATTTAAAATGTTTAATAGAAAATGCATCTTCGGAAACTGAGACACCTTGGCGCAATGCCACTTGACACTCTTCTGGCTGGCATGTGCAAAGCAGCCAATCTACGGGCAGCATTCATTTTCCTTGGCACTGATTAGATGTACTCCCAAGAGAGAATTTAAGAAAGACTCTGGATGTTAGGTTCTGTGGTAGTGCAAGACGGTTTCCACTCTGATATCAAGGATGGAAAATTAAATAAATACAGTTCGGTGATTGGATACTGGCTAATCAGCAGCTAGGCCAAAATGCAGCAGTCCTGCAAAAGTAAATCAACCCTTGCTGCTTTTATAAGAATTAAGAATGAAAGAGGCAGCCAGGCACAGTTTATGTAATGAACAACATCCAGTGACTAACAGCAGGTGTGACCACATATAGAAATGAAACTGTATTAACTGTTTGCTCAGCTGAAGCATTCAAGCATGCGATACATATTGCTGCGAATAATCTTGGGAGGGTTATAACAACATCTGAAAATAGGAACCCCTTGTGGAAGTATTTTATGACAAAAGAATTCATGTGACTGCATTTTAAGTTGTTGCATGGACGATCGTGACTTCTGGAAAAAATGGCAATTGCACAAAAATCATGAAAGTGAAAGTGTTAGGCCGCCATAATATTAGAACTTTTATTTAAGCACAGTGGTGATTCCAGACATTGAGTCAGAAACTTCTAACTACCAATGTTTTAAACAATTTTGAGTCCACATTAAATTGTGTCATTCACTACAACAACATTGCCAACCCCATCAGCTTACTCTGTAAAAGAAGGAAAAGAATCAGTGTGTTGTACTGCAAAGTTAGACTCTGGAACAATACCAGTCCTGTAGATGAGAACAAGGTACGTTTAGGCTTGGTCATGATGCACAAGCCTGTGTTTAGAGACAGCATATCAAAAGAAATGTCACCCTCACACTACTAGTGTCACAGGTAGACACACACTTTGCAGTCACAGGACTTGACCATTGTGCAGTTATGGCATGGACAACGGACTCCTCTGTAGCACACACTATTCTGGAGTCAAGCAAGGGGCTATCGGTATGACATGAAGTTTGACCAAAATTGAATCACCGTCTGGAGAATTTACCAAAACTTAAAGGCAAGTTGAAAACAAAATGGCTAAAAAAGAGATAAATCAAGATGTTGCAATGGTTCTGTAAAAAGACATCAACGTGGTAAGCAGCAGTTGACGATGACGCCTGTTGATCTCAGCTCAAGAAAGAATGGACTTGTTTAAGATGTTAGAAAACCAAGGTATGCACACCACCACCTCTGAATGCACAAAATGTTGAGCCTTGATCCAGCCTGGTTCCAGCAGCAGAAGACCACTCCAGGTTCAACTCCTACACAGATTCATTTGGAAATGTTAAAATTACCACCTGGTTTTACAAGTTTTAAATTCAGAGATTATGCTGTTTTTTTCAATGTTTCAGGCTGATGGCTGTGCTGTGATGATGTGGAGCATTTGTTTTTTTTTTTTTGGCATATTTTTGGCCCTTTGTACCAGTTGAGCATAATCACCACAACCTATCTGGATATTACTACAAACCATTTCCATTGTTTGTTTTGTGTGTCATTAGTGTATCCATCTTCTGCTGGCAAACTCTAGCAGGATAGCAGTTCATGACACTAATCTCATTTTCTCACACATTGTTTGCTTGAATATGGCAATGTGTGATTTTTTTTTTTCCAGTGGTCATCACAGTCATTAGATCTACAGTGTTTGGTGTTATGGTTAACCTCTCTTAGCCAGTTTTTTTTGTTTTGTTTTTTGTCTTGTCTTTGGTCTAGATTAATATGTTACCTCACCTCCCTCCTCTTATCTTCCCCCAAGTTCTCTCACAAACCTTCATAATAAAAGAGCCAAAGCAGGAATTTTCCTCCAAATATGTGAAGCTTTCTCCCATGGCAACAAAAGCCTTTTTGCTGTTCCCCTTTATATCCAAATAGACTTGGCATGATTGGAATGAATCAATATTGAATTGAATCAGAAATAAAACTGAATTGCGACTTTATGAATCAGAGCCATCCATTGTTAGAGCAACTAGCGTGGCCTGTTTCATATTTTCAGTGTTGAAATTTTACAATACAGGCTTTTGTTGTGTAAAATAAATTTTGAAGCCTTGAGTGAAGAGCAAAACTCTGACCCAAATCATCAGTGACAGTAAGCGGCAAAACTAGTAGAATGTAATCAATTAAAAACAAAGAATTACACAATCTTAAAAAAAAAAAAGGAAAGACTAATATGAACTCTTGCAAGTATGAGCTGTCTGTTCCACTCTTGTCTAAATCAAAGCCCTCACCTTAACAACAACAAAAAACTCCCAATGGCAGGAACCCATAACTAAAAATAACATCCTACAGTTGAAGTGCATTGCAAAAGCAGTCATTCCTCTCGAGCTTTCCCCATATTTTGTCATACAACAACCACAAACGTTAATGTTGTCAACTGGATTTTGTGTAATAGATGAACACAAACTCCATAGTGCTGGAAAGGATTGGACATGCTCTGTGGTTTTCGAAACAGTTGCAAATGCACACTTGAAAAGTGGTGAAGAGTCATATTCATTCAAATTTTTATTATCCCCAACGAGGGTCCAGTACAACTAAATGAATCTCAGTATAAAAGCAGCTGTTCTGTGAAGAGCTTAGAGGATTGTTAGAGAACACTAGTGGACAGTCATCAAGAAAAACAGCGCCATCGCTGGGACACACCAAAAAAATCAGGCTCATAAAAAAATTATTATAATTATTAGTCATAATAACATATTTAAAGTTAAACTCACTCTCTAATCAACTTTTTGCTTTTGTTTTTTGCTAATGAACTGTCCAAATAGGTTATTTAGGGCTCTATCTTTATGTTTCTGAGCAGATTTTGACATTCTGGGGCAATTGTTTTAGTTTGGTATTATTTTGCCTAAAACCGACTCACTGTACTGACCATCAAACAATTCTTAGTCAGTTGGTTGGCACTGCAGTATGGCTTGGTACAACTTCGGTACAACTTCTTTACTTCAGGCATAAAAAGCACAGAGCTCACTCCTTCCACACCTCTCTCTCCCCGCTCTCACGGTGGCGAGTCAGGAGTTGGACTAGTAAGCGACAGGTGAGCATTGATGACATCATTGCAAGTCACTATCTGATAGCATTACTCGGCTTTACAAATGTGTGATTTATTTACAATGTGGACACCGAGTGGAACGGGTGGGTCTTCTCTGCTCTGACCACCGGTGAAGGTATGGTGTTGAAAGAATGACTCTGTCAGACTGGCTGCACTGCGTAGGAAGTGGGAGACGGTAATGGCGGCTGATGGCCACTCTCTGCTCGCTCAGGACAGGCAGGCTGCCTGCAGCAGCGCTGCAGAGCTTCTCACTGTGACATAGTCACATAGAATCCCAACAAACTACTTTGACGTTTGACGTAATGAAACATGAAACATTTCAGGCATGCTTTTCCAAAGTTTGACAAAAGTATAGGACCATATTCCTATTTCATTATTTTCTTTTTTTGTTGTTGTTGCTGCACCGTTTTGATTATACTCTCAGATTTTCTCAAAACAAGAGTTACAAAGTGGCATAAAGAGCACAGTTAAGAGTATTATATTTAACACTAAATGTGAGCTCTGGCAGATACAGTGCTTGTACCAACACATGTTGAGCTACAAGCTTACAGGAGAGCTTCAGCTGGAGAACACCACCAATGACTCGAAGACATAAAGTTGTGAAACAGCATTATAAATGATTAATGCTCCAATCTGATTCACTGTGATCTGAGAGCACTGGCTGTACAAATATACTTCTTAGAGATGAGCAATGTGCTTCAACATGAACTCCTCTGGGTTTGCTTTCATTAAAGTGAGGACACTGATTCTATCTCTCTAATGAGCCCTGAGTGCTTCGAGTGTGTGCCATTTCACCTCGGGCAGCAAAAAGCGATGGTAATAACTCCCCTCTGACTGAAAAGGGGAATAGGAACACAACAAACAGCAGGAAAAGCTTCAATCACGCCCCGTTAGCAGGCTACTACACTACCTGTGCCGACCGCAGTAACCACCTGTCTGCCTGAGTCACTTCATTTCTGATAACGAGGCGCTCAGACATTCCTCTCCTCAATCAGCTCTTTCTCATTTGTTGCAGTTATGAGTGCAAAACATCGCGTCTCTTAGCAAACCGACGCCAAAACGTTTGTTTGTTTGTTTCCGTGCGAGGTGAAAACAAAATTACGTTTTTGTTTTCCAGATATCTCAATTTGTAACCAAAAGAGGAGGAAGTGCTGGCGTACAATAGATAGACTCGGCGCTAGTGTTAAGTCAAAGCTGATAGCAATCAACCTATATCCTTCCCGCTTCTGCTCATTCATTCAGACCTCACTAATCCAGGAAACTGCAGCTGCTGATCAAAGTTGTTGCTTAGAAGGAACAAGGAAGAAGAGCTGATGTGGCTGAGCCTCATATCTCACTGTAAGAGGTTTGGATGGACACGGATCTTTGTCAGCTGGATGTTTTGATCACAATCTGTAGTGGAAATATTGCCAGTTTAACAGTGTTGACAAACTACGTGTACAGATAGGGTTTTATTTTACAGAGGCAACCGCAAGCATCAACATTTAGGAAACAGACTGAAGTCAAGAGGAAGCGATTTGTGGTTTGCACACATTTTCATGAATAAAAGTCTTAACTCTGCAGGGAGCATTTGTTTTCACTCCACCTGAGTTATTACTTTGTAGCATAACTTATTTCGGTAAATAACAATGCGAGGCTTTTGGAGGCGTTTCTTCATGTAGAGACAGAAATTTTAGCCTCTTTGCAAATTAGTTCAGTCAGTCAGACTGAAGGGAGAGCATGTAAGGAAATCATTCTAACAAAGGGATGTGCAAACCTAAATCATTCTATATTTAGGCTCTGACTGAATGTTTAAGGTCGTTGTCCTCCTCAAAGGTGAAGCTGCTCCAGGATCAATTCTGGAACAGGTGTTCTTCCAGTATTGTCCTTTATTAAGCACCATGCTTCTTCCTATCCAATGTAACGACCCTTTATGTCCCTCTTGAAACAAACTCCACCTCATGATGCTGCCGCCACTATGCTTCATTATTTGGAGGCTGTAAATCAAGTTGGTGTGCGGTGTTTGCTTTCCTCCGAGCGGCGTGCTTTGCATCAACTTGTTCTGATATGACCCGAGCACCGTCTTCCACATGTTTGCGTGTCTCATACAAGATTTGTGGCAAACTGCAAATTGGACTTGTGGTTTTCTTCCAGCGGTGGCTTTCGTCTTGATTTGTAGGGTGGACTACCGGCGCTGATATTAAATGCTCTCAGCTGCACCTTGGCTTATACCCTCATGTCCTCAATAGCAAGACCCACTCCGAGATGTCTCCAGGGTGGATCTTTTTACAAGCAGTTCCCTCTCTGAGAGAAGATTCATAAAACGGACCAAATCCATTGACGGCAGCTTCATAAAAAGAGCCAGGCTCTTGTAGCTATTTTTATGATTTGTTTAGCCAGCTTGCTCTCGTGAGCTCAGGGTCTAATTGTCTTAAATGGCAGCGGCTTCTGTTTGTGACACTTAAAAGAGGCTATATCGAAGTGACCTGCATTAAAGCCTCTTTGATGTATGGCGAGCGATGGATCGATTTAACTGAGAGGAAAGCAAAGACCACAAACAGACACGCAGCTTAATTTAGCTCTGCCACCAAACGTTCATTTGTGAAATTCATTTCATCAAAGAGAAAAATAAACAAGATGTGACATTAATTTATTCAGATGAACAAAAGGATTATGTATTCAAAAACTAAAATAAGTCAAACCAGAAATACTGTTTATTT
Organism: Poecilia mexicana; assembly: GCF_051168715.1. Taxonomy (NCBI): domain Eukaryota; kingdom Metazoa; phylum Chordata; class Actinopteri; order Cyprinodontiformes; family Poeciliidae; genus Poecilia; species Poecilia mexicana. Next base: position 14,563,473 of record NW_028263389.1, read on the forward strand.
TTTAAGAAAATATCACAGGTTTCCTCTCAGGCAACATTCTAAATAATTTTTTTAAATCATTTTAATTTACAATTTTTTGCTTACGCTGCGAAATCTTGAAGTTACACATAAAAAATACCAACATTTACAGGTAAAAATGAAGAATTAAGTTAGTTGTTTTTCCCTTAATAAAAAGAGAAATTTCAAGACTGCAGCTTTTATTTTTCTGGTTTATTTATATCTCACAATAGAATGGATGGATGGAGTGAAATAAGAAACAGTTATGAAAGTGAAGCTGTCAGACTTTGGCAGAGGTTCATCTTCCAGCAGGAGAATTACCATGAACATGAAGGATTTAGGTTAAAGCATAACCAGGAATTAGAATGGTCTAGTCAAAGTGCAAACCTAAATCCAAGTGAGAATCCGAGGCAAGACTTGAAAGCTGGTTCTCACAGATCAAAGGTGAACACAAATACACGCCACACATTTTTATATTTACATTTTAGAAATCTTTTCATTTCCCTTCAGTCACACTCTTTGTGTTGATCTAAAATCACATGGAGGTTTGTCGTTGTTCACTTACAAGGACACTCTTGCAAAGCAGCGCGGCTGCAGTCTGCAAGCTCTCTTGACAAAGCACGATAAGTTTGAAACGATAGACAATACACATGTTTTTCCACCACAGTTGTTGATTCACAAGCTGAGGCGAGGCACATTCTTTCACTCTCCACCAAAGTTCACAAAGTCTAAAGGCTGCTTCTGCTCCTCGCTCCGTCTGTGCACAGCTCGGTAAGCCCGGGCTAATCCTGTCCTGCCACTGCAAATAAAACCCCAAGCCCTAAATACATTTCAGAAGTACAAACGAGGAACTGGAGCATTACTTTAGGTGGGATGTATGAAGACGAAGGTGGGCTGCTGGGGCATGTCTTAGCAGGTCCCGACAACATATTTCGGTTGCCATATCGGCTGCTTTTCAGGATTCGGTTCCTATTGCAAATTGATCTCTGAGAAGGTCTAAGAAAGCACCTATGGTTTGGCTGCTCTGGTTTTAAACGAACTCAAGCCCATTTCCTGTCGACAGGTGGGAAACTCCTCATCCTTTATCTTTACTGCCTCAGAAAAAAAAAAAAAAAAAAAAAAAAACGTCTGCCCCGTCAGTCTCAGAGGGAGGAGTTTCACCTTTCTTTCCAGTGTGCTGCTGAAGGTTTATAAAAGGCTTAGATCACAGGTGAGGGGATCACAGAGCAGACAGCACAGGTGTTTGAACAGTGAACTGAAGACTGTTTTAGTGCCCTGTATATTTGAACATAATCTCAAATCGTACGTTATGTTTCAGCTTTGTGAAGACGTGTTTCTGTCTGCAGATCAAAAGCACAGGAAACGGACCTGCTCCTACTGGAGATGGTGGCAGCATATTGTACTGTCGCCCAGCTTGCAGATTATCCTGCTCAGGGCCTTTATTATTTAATACTAGCGTAAATTGATGATTGTTTAGGGCGCCTTAAAATTGATGTTTATGTCATTACAGGAAAGGTGCTTCCCCCCACTTTGGATCCTTTTTTTTCTTTGTTTATTTTGGTGTGTTTCTCATGTAACCTCGCCTCACGTTTATTTGAAAATTCCACGTTGAAAACGTTTGCGTACGAGTTTCATCCAAACATTTTTTGCACCTTTTTAAGGAAGGTTAGGGCACCGGTGGGAAAACATTCTCCACTTGCGAAGCTCCCTGAAAACTGACGAGACAGTGTGCAAAAGCTCACCCACTCGCTACATTGTCCAGGCTGCCAACCAGACTGGAGCTCAGCACTCAAAAATGTACCAAATTTACTATCCTCAAAGTATTTTTCCTTAAATACGGCGGCACAGAGTGAGATGTTACCGTCTGAACAGGCAGACGTGGAGAGTCAAAGAGGTGCTAGAAGTTTTATCGCAGCGAAAGCATGGCAAATCTGAGATTTAGTCTAAACCCGAGGTTTAGACTAAATCTTAGACGAAAAGGTGCAAAAACAGACTTGTAATAGGAGTGTCAGCTGCTCTGGTCCCTATCAGTCTGTTTGTCTGCCTGCGTGTCTGGGTCACAGTTGAAAGAGTGTGCAGTGTGACAATCAGCAAGGCAGTGCAGAAAGCGGAGCAGCAGGTGGACTCATCCAAGGTGCTTTGGGGGTTGCTGGAGGTGGTTTATGGCGCTCCGTATTTTTTCGTGTGAAAATTTAATTATTAGGCAGGAAATTTGTTCTTAGAATGTATCTACAGTAATACTGCATTGTATTTAAGGGTGCAAGAGTGAAGAGGAGTTCTGCCAAAATTTTCCAGATTTTCATAACTATTTTGAAATTGAAGATTTTTCTGTCCTCTTTGAAACAATTTGCAATAGTTCAGAATAAATATAACAGATCTGTCATTTTCTCTATATGCCGTGAACCTTTTAATTTCATTAGCATTTTAATGAATTTGATCACCATTCACTTCAGGATTGTGGGTGAGCCGGAGTCAATGGCAAAGGCGTGTGAAATCGCCAGGACAGAACCAAGACCGAGACATGTAAACAGCCATGCACACACACACACACACACCATCAAATCTGAATATGTAGCTGCCATTTTGGCTCACAAGCAATGTTTTTTGGATTGTGACAAGAAAACAGAAAAAATTACCCACATGCACAGAAAGATCATGCAAAATACACACAAACTGGATGGAAGTTTCTTTCAACAAATAATTTAGGAAGTTTTATCACAGTTATTTTTTCCAATTCTCAGGTCATGTAGATAGAACTTTTTGTCTGAGCATTAGTGAGCTAAAGCTACTTTTAACATGTAACAAATACAAACATATTTTACATTTTTAATGAAAAAGTATTTCTCGTACTAAGAGATAAAGTCTAATCAGTCACTTTGGTTTTCACTTTTGTATCATAATTAATTTAGTGTTGTTTACCAATTTTTTTTAAAAGCACACTCTGGATTTATATCCATACACAGACAATGAAATACGCGAGTTGTCCTTAAATGCAATGTTGAAGTTCTCCCCGGTCTACCATGAGAGTCCCCTCGATACAGTACTGGCGTGTGTTCAGATGTCTTTACAGCAACAGGTATACATTACATGCAAGTTTAAATGTATTAATTATGAGCAAACAGATTCAGAAATAGATTGTGATGCATTTTTCCCCCCCCTCCTTCAAGAACACAACTCACACAGCAGGAACACTCAGAAATTTCAGCCCTAAATACCTGAGTTAAAGTATGACTCTGTCGTAATGAATGAGGCTAAGAGTGAAGCAAACAGTGAGAATGATAAGGATTACTTTCAGAACTGTGACTGTTACAAATCTATTTAAATAGCTGTTTTAAGTTTTTCATTTGATAAGATTCCCACCCCCACACGTTCCCCAGTTACATACGCCAGTTTTTGCAGCTGCTATCATCTTAGTCGAGTAATATTAAGATGATGTTGGCAGAAAAAAGTGTAACAACAGAGAAGACTTTGTTTTGTTGCTTATGTATAGCTAAATTACGGAGTGCATTACTAGATATAATTCTTTATTTTACAATGCACATTAGATTATGTTTTATGTGCAGCTACGATGGGGCTAACCAGTCCAACTGGACTCATTATCAGTCTGTCAGCTTGCAGGTGTTTGTTGTGAGGGGAAATCTTTACCCAGTGAAGTCACAAACTACTACAAAAATAACAAAAGATTAAAACTAGACTGACATTATGTTTTGTAGTACTCAAAACCAACTGTTTTGAGTCTTTTTTTTCCTTTCCTACCTCCATTTAAGGTAACCTGCGAAAAGAGTCACTCCTTTAGGTCAAAGTTCCCTTCCAAGTGTGTGCTTCAGTAACCACTGAACAAGCGAACACAAATGGAGGCAGTTTCTAAGCTAACATACAAAGAAAAAGAAAATTAACATTGATTATTTACACTAAACGTAGTGTCCTGTTGGCTAAAAACACATATTCATTCATTTTCAAAGGATTAATCTTTACATTTCACACAGTAATAACAATCACATTTTTGTGGAATTAGTTTCCACACAACACACACTAATTAGACCTATTTTGTTCACAAACATGTTTAGATGATGCTTCTTCAGCTTTGTGTTGTATCGTTCAAAAATGACACTTCTACAACCTCCGTAACAACAGCAGGAAATAATAAAAAAAGAAAATCGCATAGCACATAAAAATGGAAGCTAGATAATAAAGGCTCCCCAAACAGACATAAAATGTGTCCCGTAAGAAGCAATATCTCTAACACTAAAAGGGCAAGTAAATTTCAAAGCTGAGGTAATGGATGTTGAAAGATTAATAAAGAGTCTCCTGATTATCTCACCATTGTTAAAGTTGTGGTTTTTAGACGTTTACAGAGGTCTTGGCTGCAGGACTTGAAGCTTTGAAAAAGCTATAAAAAAAATAAAAGAGTGACAATCAGACAGTGAACTACCTCAAAGAGAGTTTGATTTGTGCTCTGCTGCTGCTTTTACTGCGCTGTATTCGTAGCCCTTAAGTGTGGTCACATGCAAAGAGTCTGTCGCATTGAAGCCACAAACTTTGATTTGTTTTACTGGGATTTTAATGTGGCACACAGTAGCACATAATCCTGAAGTGAAAGGATCGATGTCTTTCATAATAAAATCTAAAAAGTGTGGCATGTGTTTGCCCACCTTTATTATGATACCTATAAATAAAATCCGGTGCCTTCAAAGGTCACATGCTAGCTAGACAGAGTCTATGTGCATATACTTTAATCATCTGTTTTGTGTAACTCTGGAGGAGCTGCAGAGTTTCACAACGTACGTAGGAGAATCTGCTGACAGGTCAACTATCAGCTATGCACTCTTTCCATCTGACCTTTATTTAGAAATGTCAAGAATGAAAAAGTTACTGAAATTCTAAACTTAACCATAAGCCATGAAGATTTCCTGAAAATTTTATATTTTTTGGCCAATATCAAAAACACGAGAATCTTTCAAATCGCTTTTTTCCATTTGCTAGGTTATTGCTGGCTTGTGCTGTTAGCAGATTTAATTTGTACAACCGTGTTTCTTTTTTATGACCCTAGTTTACTACAGGGATTTATTACTTATTTCTCATTCGCTACACATCTTTGTTTATCTTCGAAATTAAAGTGGCACAAACATCAGACACAAAAAACATCAGAGAGATGAGCACCAGTGAATTAAAATACAATGAACACGAGGAAAAGTTCTAAAGGTATCTATATTTTGTAAGGAACTGCTTAAATAAGATTCGCAGGATGGAAACACAAATGCATCTGCTCACTACTGTCTATCCCACCTCCATCTGATTCCACTATCATCATTTCTGGTTGGAAAAAAGAAAAAAGAATCAGCAAGTAAGCAGGATAAAAAAAAAAAATAAAAAAAACATGGACAAAAATAACCTCTGACGGCCTTTTATTCTCTCAGGTAATCTTATTGAACATTTTATATGAAGGCCTGAGTTTAGACATTATGATTTTTCACGCCTTTTTCCTCATGAATGTGGAGGATCAGTGTGCGTGAGAGGATCAACCGATGATGTGGGGGCCAACAGGGGGCACTGGGGGCCTAATCCTCAATTCGAGGGAACATGGAAGAGAATTTCCTTTCGCTTCTGCTAATACCTCCCTGCACCAACTTTGTAGCAGCCGACTGAGTCAGACTGACAATTCATTTCTCTTATCGCATTTCAAGATATTAATGTGCTTTAAAGAAGCAATCAATCTTGTGTGTTCGACGAGCCTGCGGACACGACTGCTCCCGTCTGAACCGTCATCAGTGAGTCAGTGATGTCTAATCAGGACTTGATTGGCACCCTGGGTAGAAACGAGCTGTGAATCAATCAGATGTGAAGTGCATTTTCAAGGGCCCAGCCAGCTCTCTGCAGGCACACACACTCCAGTTGTGCTCTCCGTAGATGTTCCCATGCATTTAATGCGGCGCGTTTTTCCACATATACGCCACGTTTAAAACCTTTTCTAAGAATATCTACTTAAAATCGGATTGCATTCAACGTAATCAACAACTTTAAGAGGCTTTCGCTCTAATTATTCTCTAAGTCTCCCTGCTTCTGTGAGTTATTTGCTGTGGAGAATTATGATAAAGCACATTGTTTTCACCAATTATCCTCCACGGAGAGACTGATCTGCTCCCCCTCTCTCTACCTACTTAGCCGTGGTTACCAATGGAAACGGTGCGAGACTAACATTTACTCTTTTGTGTGATGCATTGCAGTTTAAAAAAAAAAAAGAAAAAAAAGAAAAGAAAATGAACAAAGCACAGAAGCGTACTGTGTGCAAGAGCGAGAGGGAGACAAGGCTCTGCAGAGGCTGAACTTTCTCAACTAATGTACCTTGTGAGGCTGATGGTGACAAAGATAAATTAGCCAGAGAAAGAGCAGGGGACGCTTCAACAGCAGCCGACCCTCCGACACCAATTAGCAGATTGATTATGCGCCTGAGAGAAGCGGACGCTTGTCAATCAGCGCCACACAAGGGGAGCGACAGGAAGGAGCTGGTGTGGATGTACCTGGAATGTTAAAGGAACAAGAGGCTGCTCCAAGGGACTCATACAGAGCCACTGATCCATAGGACTGTGCAGCGCTCAACACTGACACACTAAAACAGCAAAGGTGCAAATACCACTATGCCATATAGAGGCCTGAATACCTGCAAACTAAAATACCTGTATGACTGGATGCAAGCAGGCCCGTCTGTGCGCCCAGATTCCTGTACTAAAAAAGATCAGAGTAGATTACTGCACGTTACAGTGGCCTGCAAAAGTATCTATGTGCCCCTTTAACTTTGTCACATTGCAGCCAGGAACATGAAGTGAAGCAGAATGACGATGATACAAAATTACTCACAAATCAAAATCTGTGCCGTGTAAACCTTTTATTCTGATGCCCTTGAATAAAACCCAGTGCAATCAATAAATTAACGTGTAGTTTATGTATAACCCCATCTCAGTATAAATCCAGGTATGCTGCGAAGGCCCCAGAGGTTTTGTTAGAGAACACTAATGAACAAACAGCTTCACAAAGAGCAGTACAGCAACCTGAAGATAAAGTTGTAGAGACGTTTAGCACTTTTGACCATTATGTATCTCATTAAACTAGTTGCACACTTAATGTTCTACAACATCTGTTTTCAAGCATGGGCCTTCAGCATTTAAACAAACAAATGTGAAGAAAAGGTTTGCTCACAGCTTCTACCGCTAACAGTCGTTAGCGCCAAGACATTCGAGCTTGCAACAAGAAAGCACTCAATTTAGGTGGGAGGTAATTCCTAGTTCTGAGTTCAAATGCTTGTGGAAATCAAATGCAGCATAAGTACAGGGCGAAACCAGAAGAAAACCTGTTAGAGGTGGCAAAGTACTTGAGGCTGGTGAGAGATTCATCCTCCAGCAGAAGGGCAACACTGAACATACAGGCGGAGCTACAGTGGGAAGATTTACATCAAATTAAATTAATGTGATGAAATGGCCTAGTTAAAGCTCAGGCTTTGACTAAATTACAGATATATGCATGCATGTAAATTCACATATGTTCTTTCCCTTTCGCAAGTAAGCACAAACTTTGAGCTGGGCCAAATAACTTTAAGTAACTTTATGTGCATGGATGTTTTCTGTTATATGACAAAATATGAAAACAAACACAAAAATGTTTGCAAGGTATCGTTTGTGTATGGCACTAGATTTTCTAATTTTCCCCAGTTGATGCACAAACATCTCCATGTAATTCATTTCATCTTGAGGAGGTGGGCAGTGCTGTCCTCTGGATGGCAGCGGTCCTGTTCGACTTCATTTAGCAAGGACACGCCAGCAAGGACATGAAGTAAATAAATGCTAAATTTAGTGCAGCCTGACAAAGGCCCAAAGAAGAAGAGGTGCTTCATCATTTTTTTTAATTTATATAGAGTATTGGAAATCCTAATGTTTTCATCAGTTCAAACTGGGTCACCTGCGCAGGGTTAATAATAGCAGGCAAGATGTGCAGCTGCAGCTCAGTGTGATGTATGATTTCACATATGCAAAAAAACACCGACTGAGGAAAGTCAACAGTTAAAGTCCACAAAGCTCGATGGGATAGCTAAACTTGGAAAAGATAAGGACAAAATTAGATTTGGCTGCAGGAGGAGAGACTATTAGGTTCTGATTCTCTGCCTCTCCCTCAGAATATATAGTCCACAGTCACTCTTAAAAGGATGAGATGATGACATCACCCCCATATTCAGAATACCAACTGCATGAAAGAATGAAAAAAGAAGAAAAAAAAAGAAAGAGGGGAAACGGAAACCAATTTGTTAGATTAAACATTTCTCATGCCGCTGCGTGATTTAGAAGGCCCTCTGACCGCAGTCGCACAAGGTTTTACCCGCCCTAAAACACAGTATTCTGTTGATCTGGCCCAGCCAGAATTTCTAATTATAGGCTACAGACGCAAGAAGGTCAAAGGCTTATTAAAAGTCAAGATTAAAATTCCCAATGCATATTATAAGCTACCTCCTCCCCTCACTAGCAGTTATTTGCTAACTCATGCCAGCACAGTGAGCAATAATTCTCTAGAGGAGCAGGTTAAAGTACATTTGAGGTGAATATGAGTGTGTGTGTGTGTCTGTGTCTGTGGGAGGGTAATAGTGTTTTGAATAATGTGCAACAAGGTATTCCACTGAGCAGATATCTGCCTATTGCTGTTTGTCATCTGTCATAAAAACTAACCATCCAATTAACTTTGTGATTAAATATGTTTATTTAAGTAATTATGAATACTTAACATTAATCTGGTACTTGTATCGTCTTAAAAACACATGATTTAAGTGCTTGTTAGCAACGCTGAAATTATTTAGAATCCAAATTATTTCATGAGCCATTTTATTTTTTTACTCCAATCTTGTCAAAATGCAAAGAAAAAAGAGAGATCTATTTGCAATCTTGGGTTTGCATGCCTCTTGTGTAGCATTTGTATGTTCTCTGAACATGTTCGGTCAAAATGTGCGTAGCGTAGAATAGAGACTGTATTGGCAGCTGCAGCGCTTCTGCTAGAATTCTAGTTATTACATTTAGCATTGTTCAAAGATGAGGAAGGACTTTTTTCTGTAGATTTTGACAGCAAACAATAAACTGGACTGACAGTAAAATATATCGAAACACAGAGGAGACACGTTAACGTTAGCCTAACATTTCAGGAAACTGCTCCAGAGGACTTTCTTTTGCAGGACGTGGGTTTATTGAAGACTGTAGCTTAACGTATAGAGTCGGATTTAGATGAAATGGTGAAGGTACAGTCTGTGTATTTGAGGTGACGCACATTTTCTTAACAGCGCTAATTCGGAGCTCAATCACTATATTGAGTCTTTTGGCAGAATTTCTGGTTGGGATAAAATATCTGTTACAAACCAGAGAAAAAGGGGTTTGGTGCTACTGTCAGATTCAAAGTGTTGTTGGAGAGCAATGGCACAATTACATACTAAAGTATGGCACTGATTACAATAAGGTATTTGATCTGCAGTTAGTATTTTGGAAATAGCTGTTCTATAAGGACTCAGATTGGCATTGGGGCCAAAAAATGATGATTGGTGCATCATTCCTACTTATTTTTTTAATTTTTTTTCTTTCTTTAGAGTCGAGAAATTTTACTTATTTGAAAAGATACTTTGCAAAAATCAAAATGTCTGTACTACACAATCCGTAATTGCAGAATGTAATGTATGTATTCAAACGTAAAAGGAAATTAAATGACTTCCTTGATGTGTGTGCATCTGAAAATCAACCCTTGGAGTAGCATGGTGCCATGAAAGCTGCCTTGCGATGTCAAGGCAGGTCATCACAATATGCCTCTTTTTTTTCTACCTCTTTTCTAACACCGACTTCTTTACTCACCTTCTTTAAAGAACCCCCCAAAAGATGTGCAGACAGACACTCCACTGGACCAGATAAGCTGTTGCTAGCAGACATGGTCCGTTATGAACCAAGGCCATTTCCGTCAACAAGATCAATCTCACTCAAGAAAAAAATAGGCTGTCTGCTTTCTTTTATTTATTTATTTTTTTCCCCCCTCCAGTCGCTGGACCAGTTCCAGTGGCGTCTAATCACTTTGCCGTTCTGTTATAGAGTTCACCTTCCATTACAGCATTAAAGCTCCTTAATCATAATTGAAAATTTGATTAAAGAATAATGACATGACACTTGTTTAATCAGCCCACTCGGAGCCAAGCAAATAAACTTACTCATCCACACGCAGCCTCTGTCTGGTGTGTGGATAATGAAAGCTGCAAGGTGAAAAGCACTTTATCAAATGAATGGCTGAAACAGAGCCCGACCATAGTTATTATCAGTCCGAGCTGGAGGCTGAGACTCCTGTGAAGACAGAGATGCAGCTGAGAGTAATCTCTAACTGGATTTAATTGCTAGGTAAAAAACAGCTATAAGAAGGGCAGAGGGGGGGACAGAGGGGGATTGCCATATTTATGAAAGTAAACATGATACCTCACTTCCATGCTGCCTCTTCACATGTGGTTTCCCCTGTCTCAGGTCATCTTCCCTGCATCTGCAACTTGTGAAGGCAGCTGAGGAGGAATAGAGCATTAATTATGCCTGTGCGGTTAAACGGTGTCTCAGGGTATCGGCGCGGCACCGCATTTTGAATTTGACCCTCGGTGATTCTCGTACATTTGGGCTCAGACGCTAGACTGGGCACGTTTTCTGGTTGGCGCTGATGCGTCCGGGGTCTGAGGCGAGCTCCGGAGAAAGCCGTGCATTTGCATTCATGTATTCACAATGCAACAATAAAGCTCTCTGTGGCTCCAAGTCGGGGATGACACGAGCTTTTTGGCTGTGATCAATTTACCCGGCCACACAAAGGTGTTGGTTTTTCTGAGCACCGTTCCCGGTTCTTCTTTGTGATCTGACGGATTCAAAGACTGGCACAGGAGACAAACTCCGTGAATCATCTTATTTCTGTAGTCTATATTGGCTGGCGCTTATTTACATTTTAATAACAGGGTCATTTGATAGGACGTGGTAGTCCACAGTGCTGCATTCATGCAACCTGCACAACTGAGGGGGAAACATTTCAGCAGTAATTTTTACATGCCTTGCAAATGTACTCAAACCCTTTGAACTTTTTCGCTCTTGTTCTCTTTGCGAGCACAAATTTCAATGTATTGCAGCTGGATTGTAACTGACTGTCAAAAAAAACACACAAAAAAAACAACGCAACAACAACAATAATAATAATAAAAACTATGTTACAAACTTCCAGACTGGAATGGCGTATGAAAAAACAATTCTACAAACATGTTAGGGAAATTAAGGGAAAGCTATAAGATCTGCAGATTGCCATAAGATATGTTGTGAGTGCCGCAAACATGCAGAAGCTCTCTGGTCAAATGAAACTATAACTTGGCTTTTAAACCCAAATGCAAAATGCTACATGTTCTGTTAGGTGAACACATCATCGTTATGGTGAAATATAGAGGATGCTATTATTATTTTATACGATTTTTACCTTTATTAAATGGCTCACCTTCCAGAAGAATGGTAATACCAAAAATACATCAAAAGCAGCAAAGATGGTTATTACTACAATAAATAATTAGGTCAGCAGAAAGGATCATCAGGGCTGAACTCCCCTCCATCCAGGACTGAATGAATCTTCATTAAAACATTTTTAAACTGGCTTAAAATACACATATATTTCTTTGGTAACATTTAGGGAAAATAAAATAAGGTTTTATACATTATGTTTCTACGCTGTGAGTGCCTGAAAACCAAATTTAAATTCCTTGCTTTCAATGTCCTGGATTGTGCTGATCTATCGCATATAACCCTCAAATTTATGGTTGTAAGTTGACAAAAATGTTGAAAAGTTCAAGGGGTGTGAAAACTAGACTGATTGTGTTTCTAGTTTTGGATTTATTCTGCTCTTAAAGTGTTCTCCCACAGAGCAGAAACAGATTTTATGCACAGGTCTCAGTAGGAATTATTGGCGGGCTTCTGCAGAGTGTCAACTGCACTTTCTTGTGGTTCACTAAGTAAAACTGAGTGTTGTTAAAGGTGAAGGCCCACAGTAAAGTTTTACATAAATGATCAGGAGTTTTTTTTTTGTGTTTTTTTTTTTTTGTTTATGTTCTTTACTCCAAACCTTTGAACACAGGATACATGCAATTTATTCTGCCTATGGTCAGTTTCATCCACACCCTGTCAAAAGATTTGAAGGGAAATGCACACAATGAACAATACAACTGAAATATCAACCAAGTGTAGTTTTAGATTCCCATTTGCATTATTCTAAATGTGTAAATGTGTGGACCTCGACCCATAACCTATTTCAGAGTCGAAATAAGTTATGAGGTAGGGGACTATGACTCTTTTTTTTTAAACATAGATCCAGGTTGTTTTTGATAGATATGTCCCTTTAATAAATAAAAACAATATTTGAAACTCCATTTTGTACTCACTTTGCTTATCTTTTACTCACTGCAAAACAGCAGGGATATGTTTTTTGTTTTTTGTAATAATGTTTCTGATGGCAACTTATTGCACTAAGGTTCAATTTGTCTTTTATTTCTCTGTTAGACATGTGAAGCAGAAGAGTTTAACCAAAGAAGATTCTTTTGTTTCATCTCTAAAATGCGCTAACACAGTTCCCTTAAGGACTGCACTCAGTGATGTGTGTTAAATGTGCATCTTTTGACTTAATATTAAATTGGAAAGCACTGTTTGCCCAGTTTGATCTCTGCTGAGCATCATTTTAATGTTCTCTAGATCGCTGCAAATAATTTGTGCTGCTGGCTTTACATAAAATAAGAAAATATATTATATTTATGTATCCCTGATGTTTTATTGAAATGTCCTTAAGCTAAAGTTTAAAACTAGATTCATACACAGATTATTTGGTGCCAGTTGAACATATTTGCTTAAGAAGTACACAATCTGGCTGCTCTCACATCTGAGCTGCTTCTCAGCGTCTTGGCAGCACAGTAGGGGTCACTGAATGGCAAAAGAGGGACAAAGAGAGCCAAACACGAAGCAAAAGTAAAAGTCAAACAATAAACAATATCGAAGAAACACACTCCCAACCCAACGTACCTTGTTTTGCAAGTGACACTCAGCAAAGTTGTCATTTTTCAATCCAAGAAAACTGTGAATGTTCTCCATAAGTATACGGAGCTCAGTTGATGTCCTGCTTGAGGAAAGTATATTTTAAAAATGAAAATTTCCCCTGTCTGTTTCAAATAGAATAATTAAATTCATATTTAAATATTTAAAATTACAGAATGCATATTCAGTTCTTTGTTTGCATATTTGTCTTTCTTTTTAAATACACAGCTAACTTGCTTTCTTGCATTTGTTCAACTTTGTGGGAGTATCTGTATCAGTTTTGGTTTCATTTTGGCCCAGTCATTGTCTTTCCATCTGTGTTAAAGAGAGGCTGAGCTCTTCACTGAGACACTTTGATTAAAAGTAATAAATGTGAAGGAGAATAAAGTAAACCACATGACAGTAAGTGTCAATTCATTATACCCCCGGCTGTGTGAGCTATAAAGCGAGCAAGAAAAGTGTTAGCCATTATGTTTGTACCAAAATGAGTTACACTGACAGCTGTAAACATCATAGTCTATCACACTGACAGTACCAAGATATTCAAGATAAATGAACATCCCGGCGACCCAAACTGTTGGAAAGCCATCGAGAAACTCTCTTCTGACGAAACATAGTATTAAACCTTAAAAAAAACCTACTAAAATACAACCACGATCACCTATGACTAATCATTGTTGAAAGAAGTTTTCCTGTTTGTTAATTTGATCATTTGGAAGAGGAAAATAGTTGGCAATGTTTTGCATTAGATGTGCGCTCAGGTACATTTCAGTTCAATCTGGAAAGACTCAGACGAAGAAAAAGAAACAATTAACAGATTTAATGACAGGAGTGAATAACAGTTCTTTGGCGCACGAGCCCCGGCAGCTGATTTGAGCTGAGATTTGCTGTGAACTCGGGTCAGCATCCCGGAAGCTGATTAGGGATGCTGACCCCCGGGGTCCGACACTGGTGGTGGAGGTCGGGAAAGGGTGCTATCCTGGAGAGTCAAAGGATGCGGGTGGAGAAGGGGAGGTGGTGGGTTGAACGCAGCTGGAAAGCAGCTGACGGAGTGGGTGTGGATCCTTATATGCAGAACTTGATTGATGATTGGACGCGCTGGGTGAGGACTGGCGCTGAGGTTGGAGACGAGCATGACACAGCGATGGGCGAAACAGCAGAGGCGGAGTCTTCCAGCTTGAACTTGCGCTTTTAGCTTCATTTCAATGTGGAAAAAGTCAGGCGGAGAAAAAGAAAAAAGATTTAATGACAGGGGCTCGGGGCTCGGGCCCCGGCAGCTGATTTGAGCTGAAATTTGCTGTGGACTCGGGTGAACATGCTGGAAGCTGATTAGGGATGCTCTCCCCCAAAAAGGGGCAGAGGCCGGGGCTGAGGCCCGAGGGAAAGTGAGACCCAGAACTTGTGAGATGACTTGAGAATGCAGAGGAAGGTAAGGAACAGGAAAAAGGAAAACTACAGAAAACTAGAAAGGTGAGATGCTGGGACATGGGCCAGCTATAGGAACAGAGAAACGCTGGGAGACGGGCCAGCTATAGAGCAGAGAAACACTGGGAGATGGGCCAGCTATAGGAACAGAGAAACGCTGGGAGATGGGCCAGCTATAGGAGCAGAGAAACGCTGGGAGATGGGCCAGCTATAGGAACAGAGAAACGCTGGGAGACGGGCCAGCTATAGAGCAGAGAAACACTGGGAGATGGGCCAGCTATAGAGCAGAGAAACACTGGGAGATGGGCCAGCTATAGGAGCAGAGAAACGCTGGGACATGGGCCAGCTATAGAGCAGAGAAACGCTGGGACATGGGCCAGCTATAGGAGCAGAGAAACATTGGGAGATGGGCCAGCTATAGGAGCAGAGAAACGTTGGGAGATGGGCCAGCTATAGGAGCAGAGAAACGTTGGGACATAGGCCAGCTATAGGAGCAGAGAAACGTTGGGACATAGGCCAGCTATAGGAGCAGAGAAACGTTGGGACATAGGCCAGCTATAGGAACAGAGAAACATTGGGAGATGGGCCAGCTATAGGAGCAGAGAAACGTTGGGACATAGGCCAGCTATAGGAGCAGAGAAACGCTGGGACATAGGTCAGCTATAGGAGCAGAGAAATGCTGGGACATGGGCCAGCTATAGGAACAGAGAAACGCTGGGAGATGGGCCAGCTATAGGAGCAGAGAAATGCTGGGACATGGGCCAGCTACAGGAACAGAGAAACATTGGGAGATGGGCCAGCTGTAGGAGCAGAGAAACGCTGGGACATGGGCCAGCTATAGGAACAGAGAAACTCTGGGACATGGGCCAGCTACAGGGACAGAGAAACATTGGGAGATGGGCCAGCTATAGGAGCAGAGAAACGCTGGGACATGGGCCAGCTATAGGAACAGAGAAACGCTGGGACATAGGCCAGCTATAGGAGCAGAGAAACATTGGGAGATGGGCCAGCTATAGGAGCAGAGAAACGCTGGGACATGGGCCAGCTACAGGAACAGAGAAACATTGGGAGATGGGCCAGCTATAGGAGCAGAGAAACACTGGGACATGGGCCAGCTATAGGAGCAGAGAAATGCTGGGACATGGGCCAGCTATAGGAACAGAGAAACGCTGGGAGACGGGCCAGCTATAGAGCAGAGAAACACTGGGAGATGGGCCAGCTATAGGAACAGAGAAACGCTGGGAGATGGGCCAGCTATAGGAGCAGAGAAACGCTGGGAGACGGGCCAGCTATAGAGCAGAGAAACACTGGGAGATGGGCCAGCTATAGAGCAGAGAAACACTGGGAGATGGGCCAGCTATAGGAGCAGAGAAACGCTGGGACATGGGCCAGCTATAGAGCAGAGAAACGCTGGGACATGGGCCAGCTATAGGAACAGAGAAACATTGGGAGATGGGCCAGCTATAGGAGCAGAGAAACGTTGGGACATAGGCCAGCTATAGGAGCAGAGAAACGCTGGGACATAGGTCAGCTATAGGAGCAGAGAAACATTGGGAGATGGGCCAGCTATAGAGCAGAGAAACGCTGGGACATGGGCCAGCTATAGGAACAGAGAAACATTGGGAGATGGGCCAGCTATAGGAACAGAGAAACATTGGGAGATGGGCCAGCTATAGGAGCAGAGAAACGTTGGGACATAGGCCAGCTATAGGAGCAGAGAAACGCTGGGACATAGGTCAGCTATAGGAGCAGAGAAATGCTGGGACATGGGCCAGCTATAGGAACAGAGAAACGCTGGGAGATGGGCCAGCTATAGGAGCAGAGAAATGCTGGGACATGGGCCAGCTACAGGAACAGAGAAACATTGGGAGATGGGCCAGCTATAGGAGCAGAGAAACGCTGGGACATGGGCCAGCTATAGGAACAGAGAAACGCTGGGACATGGGCCAGCTACAGGAACAGAGAAACATTGGGAGATGGGCCAGCTATAGGAGCAGAGAAACGCTGGGACATGGGCCAGCTATAGGAACAGAGAAACGCTGGGACATAGGCCAGCTATAGGAACAGAGAAACATTGGGAGATGGGCCAGCTATAGGAGCAGAGAAACACTGGGACATGGGCCAGCTATAGGAGCAGAGAAATGCTGGGACATGGGCCAGCTATAGGAACAGAGAAACGCTGGGACATAGGCCAGCTATAGGAGCAGAGAAATGCTGGGACATGGGCCAGCTGAGGGAACAGAGAAATGCTGGGACATGGGCCAGCTATAGGAACAGAGAAACGCTGGGACATGGGCCAGCTATAGGAACAGAGAAACGCTGGGACATGGGCCAGCTGAGGGAACAGAGAAATGCTGGGACATGGGCCAGCTATAGGAACAGAGAAACGCTGGGACATGGGCCAGCTATAGGGTAGAGAAAAGCTGGGACATCGCCCGGCTGAGCAGTTTTAAAAGTTCGAGAAAAGACGATGGACAGCGGATGACCAAAGGGCTGTTTCGATTGTGGAAAGCAGAGAGGCAGGAGGAGACTCACTGGGTGTATAGACTGAAGATGTGGCGAGTGGTGAGCCCCCTTGAAATACGAACTGTGGGCGGCAGCATAAAGGACACGAAGGGAGGAAAAGTAGGACAAACACGAAATAAGTACATACGCTTTAGGTGAGATAGACCAACCACCACCAGAGACGTGAGCTTAAGCTTTGGAATGGGTGATTTTGTCTAATAGCTGGACGGATTGAGCAAAGCAGAGAGTCAGCTTATAGCAACGGTGTTAAAATGAGCAGGGCTGAGACAAGCAGCAATGAAAACAGATTAATGACGATTGACATGAGACAGATTGGAGGAGGTTCAGCTTTATGGTTAGAACACAATTGTTAATTGAGGGGAGCGACGGCATGGGATCACTTGCAGAGATAGCCCCTCAGAGAACAGGTTACGGCAGGGAACAGATTTCGTAAAATGCGGGGGACTCGAGCTGCTGAAACAAAGGGGAAGCTGAACCAGCTACCTGAGAGGTTCCACCCCCAAAAAAAGGACCATCCCCGACAGGCTGAATTTAAAATGGGAAAAATTAGAGAGAAGATGCCACACTAAATTCCCAGCAAAGAGGTGATGCTGGCTCACCCCCATGAAGGGTTGAGCATATGGGGAAGTAAATCGGTGCATAAAGTTTTTTTTTTGTTTTTTTTTGTATATACAAAAAGCTTTGAACTTGTTGAAACGTGTCATGCGAATGAACTTCACTAGAACCCAGGCAATGAGGTTGGGGGATGGTTCTTCCAGATGGGGCTAAGTGCTCTAGAATATCTCCAGCAGCTAATTGCTGTAGCTGACAGACCCACAAGAATGACTGGTAAGTGTCTAATGGCAATGGCCCAGAAGTGAGGCTGGAATGAACACATTTGAGCGTGGAACCTGGGTAAGTTAAAGAATAGGCTGCATCAATCTGAAAGTGACAGGATGGCCTGGGAAAAAGTAGCATGCAGATTTTGGACGATCTTGGAAGGGATTAAAATGGAGAAGCAACAGATGGGACTTGAGCTGGAAAAACATCAGAATATGGGTCAGATCGATTGTTAGTGAAGAGGCAAGTACAGCTTCATAGATCAATAATATACCCAGAAGTTCAAATGACTTAGAAAACCTGAAACTTAAGCTAAGAAAAAGGGTTCACTTATTAAAGACCTGCTGGGGTAGCAACTGCCAGACCATTTAGAGCCTCGGATTCTTCTATGCTGCACTACCGGGATGAAACATGAACAGCAATCAGCCACTATGCATTGTGAGTCTGAGGAAATTCCTATAAGTTGAATGCCAAAAGCACATGTTCTTTACATTGAGACTAAACCACCTTCTATTTAAGGTTGCTTTGATAAGTAGTGAATGGACACTGAACAAAATTTGATGTGAAATGATGATTGGACAATGGCCCTCGTCAGCAAGAATTTAAGGCTTGTTTAAGGATTAGTGAAAACACTGAACGCACTTTTAGCGAGATGTGCCATGAAGGAATTTTGTTCCGTTGGCAAGCCACTCTACTGCTCATATCGCCTTCGCACGAGGCAAGAGTCCACAATTAGACAAATGATTATTGAGGAGAAACGTGCTGCTGTTGTGCTACTATAATTCCATCCACCCTGACATGAGACCTCAGCTTCATCCATCAATTGTTGAAACTTTACTTGGGGTGGAACCTGTAGATGTGCGAATGCTGGGAGAGGCCCAGGTACCTGTCGGCATCAACAACCGTCAGGTGGACGTGGGTATCCTTGTAGCAGATATAGCAGGGTTAGAAGTGCTGCTGGGGGATCCCTTCCTCACACAAGCTGAAGCCCGTCTTGACTTCGGCAGAGAAGTGCCCTATTACCAAGCTGAATCTAACCTGAAGTCGCATGCAGTGAAAATATCCAGAACTGTAGTGGTGGAACCAGGACAGGAGTATGTTGTGAGGGGCAGTGTGCATCTAAGTGGGACAGCCCGCAGTGACATGATACTTAACCCCACCAAAGGTTTTATTGAGAAACACAAAGTACTCCTTGCTAGAGTCTTAGTTCATCCCCAGATGTCCAACATGGTCCCCCTTCACCTCTTTAATAAAGCTGTGACCATTAAAGAAGGATCCATGGTTGGTCTCCTCCAGCCAGCTGAAGCCATACGACCTCCCTTTGTCTCACCAGTCGCAGACTCGGTGGTCAGCTTTCCTGTGGTTCCTCTGCACCTGGAGGAGCTCTATGCTCAGAGCTCTAAAGACCTCAATAATGGTGAACGTCTCCAACTTAAACGTTTGCTTTCTACTTATGGACATGTGTTCTCTCCTGGGCCTGCTGACCAGGGCCGGACCAACCACATCCAGCACGATATTGTACTTCGTCCAGGTACCCCAATCGAACAATCTCCATGTAAAATGGCGAAAGAGAAGCAGCAATACGAGACCTTGGCAGGGATGTCTGAGGCAAAGAAAGACGGCCCGGGGTTGTATGACAGTGGGATCATGAGTCCGCTTGCGGGAGGTAGATCGTGGAGTAGGTGGCGATGGAGCGGGAGATGGTGAAACCCCAGTCAGGGGAGAGAGAGGCGGGAGACGCTGCTTGAAATGATCAAGGCTGGGGCCGGAGAAAATCTCTTGCATCTGAGGAGTGTCTGAGGTGAAAAATGAAGGGGCCGAGCCAAAGCTAAACAGCTTTTATGACGGCAGGATGAGAGATGGAAGGACGGGGAATCACAAAGCTGTGGAGAAGCTGTGGCGTGCGGATGAACGGATTGAATGCAGCTGATGGCGTGGGTGTGGATCCTTATATGCAGAGCTTGATTAATGATTGGACGCGCCGGGTGAGGACCGGAGATGAGCATGATGTAGCTATGGGCGAAACAGCAGAAACGGAGTCTTCCAGCTTGAACTTGCGCTTCTAGCTTCATTTTAAAGCTAAGAAACATGAGCCCAACTATGTGGTACATAAGGCAAATGCTTTTTTAAATTTATTACCAAACACAAGCTTTTGATAGAAACAAATTTTGACAATATTACATGAAAAGACACAGAGAAAACAGAGGTTTTCTCCAGCATTGTTCAGGGAAATGGTATCGCTTCTGTGTTGTGTAGAAAGTGCATAGTTGTATTCATAATATATATAGTTTGTGCTGTTTGACAGACATCAGATCTTGCTCTGCACTGCAAAAACTAATGCCTCCAGTGCAAACAACATTGCCCAAGTATCTTCAGTCTAATTGCCACCCAGCAATATCAGTGACGTAATGTTCTTCCAGTGACAAATACAGAAATATGATCTTACATCATCGGCACTAAACCTGGAAAGAGAGCACAGACATGTATGATCTATATACACACACTCTCTTTTTCTCCCTCTCTCTCTCACACACACGCGTACACGCACACACACACACACACACACACACACACACACACCTACACACACACACACACGCACACACACACACACACACACACACACACACACATCTTGGATAATTAAGCTTTTTGCTGCTCAGGCTTCATTGTTGCAGCCTTTCAGAGCCTTTGAATGTGGTGCTAATTTGGCAACGATGGTGCTTTTTATCATTTAGCAGATGCTTTTCAATCTCGTGTGATGCTGTGGGAGGAAAACGAGGATTTCAGGATAGTCTAGGGGAGTTTGGTAAATTGGTGGATTTTGGGAGGGGGTGGGGGGTTAAGGAAGCTTTCAATGTGTCTCCACTCATGGTGGGAATAACAAGACCAGAGTGCAGGAAGAACTAATTACATCCCCTGAAGAGTTGTTTGACAGTTTTATAGTGCAACATTTATTTTGTCTATCCGGCATATTGACATCTGTCTGGGGAAAAGGAAAGGGGGTCTGGAGAGGGCATTAGTTTCTTAATTATTTAGATTTAAATTAAATCTATTTTAGATATTACAGAACAGAATTAATATCAACCACTCCTTTATCATGCAATTTTATATGTTTGCAAGGATCACGAACAAGATAAGTAAATTATTAAGATTTCTTAGACAGCTTGCTCACTGAGAATGAGGTTTACTAGATAAACAAAAGTTAAGACAAAATTCAAGACACTACTTAGTTAAACTAAACAAACAGAAAATGAAGGTTTTTGATCCTATATTTGATCTCTGCTTTAGTTCTCAAATTGTGTAGATATTATATCCGTTGCTTTTCTTTGTGTAATCCAGGTCACTTATTCTTGCATCCTTATCTTTTCTGGAAACGAGGCGCCTCGGCATGGCCATATGTAGTTTAGTTACACAAGTGATAAGGACGGATCTCCAGATAGCAGTGTCCAGGACAGCAAATATTTACCTCTCCAAGATAAAATACCTGCCAAAGTACAATTACTCTCTATAACTTCCAAGAAAATGATCTTGACGGTGTCTCATGACACTATCATAAGCGCGTTCCCTTTTTTTTTTTTTTTTTTTTTTTTTTGCAGTACTCTTCAGATCTGGAGTTGAATTTGATTTAAATCATTTGTACATTATTATCAGGTAATTACAACATAAACATTAAAACAAATTCTGCTGAATTGCTGCATAAATCAATTAATGTTTTTGACCACTTGTAGAAATAATTCACCATCATTATAAATGTTCATGAAGGGTTTTATCCCTTAATTATGTTGATCCATCCATTGCTGATCCCTGCAAGGTCAATTGAGGGAGGAGGGTGCCTTCTTCCAGTGGTCATTGGACAAGAGATATCACACATTATGGACATGTCATGCAGATCTAGGAAGGTGACACAGACACACAGATGACAACTGACCATGTGCACACATGGTCAGTTGTGTTGCAATTCATAGAGACTAATTAACCTGACAGTCATGTTTTTGGACTCTGGGAGGAAGCGGGAATTCACGTAAAGAGCCCATGCATGGGGAGAACATGCAAACTCCATGCTGCAAGACAACAGTCCCATCTCTAAGTCTACAAAAATGTCCTAACACAATTTTAAACACCTCAGAGCCAGTGCCCTGCAAAGTTAACAACTCACCTGAAGCATATCTTGAGTGCTGGATATAGAAATCTCAGTGTGTACCTCTGTTCTTTGCCAGACTGACTAGCCACTACTTATCTTAGTCATAGTCTTGTCTTCCAGAATCTTTGCATTTCCGCTGAACGGTTCTGCTGTTTGTTTATTCCTTTCTCCTGCAACCTACCTTTGCTGAGACCAAAGCAGTTTAGCTAGACTTTCAGCACATCTTTGCAACATTGCTCTTTTGTCGTTTAATGCAAAGACCTTCCTCTGGTGTAATGTTTATTGAGTTGAAATTGACCATTTCAAGCCACCGGCACTTAAAAATCAGACGGCTGTTGAAGCCGACGCGCCTGGAATCAACAATATCTTGTCAAAAGTTGCCTAAATCACATGCTTATTCCTGCAGAAAAGAAGTGAAATGCTGACTCGATGTCTGCAAAACCGAGCTCTTTGCATAAACAGGAAGACGTTTCTGATGAAGCAGAGTCGCCATAGAAAGATTTCAATTGCCCACGTTTCGTAATTGTGTTGTTATGACGCATGCACTTCCATATGTAACAAATGGCTTGATGTATTGAGGCTTTTGTAAGCAGTGAGAGTTCCCGATGTCTCTCACAATTATGTGTGAGTATCATCACTATTTAGCGGAATACCCTGTAATATTATTCCTTCTCTCTGTAAATTAGGGACTGTGAAAATTACAGGCTGGAGTTCTGGCTCACAGATTTATGAACTTTAAGTGCTGATATTGATGGAAGGGTAATAGTAGAGCTCAGCCCTGAGTGTAAATAGTGTCTAAGGTGATTACACTTTTATCACGTGGCGGGAAATACGAGGAGAAAAACCGTGAGAGACCTTACATGAAAGGCTGCACTTTGGATAAGAAAGCACAAGGTTTGTTGCAATTTGAACATTACGCATTAAAATATTTGCCATGCGTTGTTTGTTAATCAGAGAAAGGTTTATATGTGTAACAATGCGTTTTAGAACCTGAACTGTCATGTATTTCTTGCAGATTTCTCACTCAGATCCAATAGCAGTTGGTGCCTAACCAAATAATCAAGGCAAACATAATATGGTTATTTTGATTATCTTTTTTTTTGTCAGTGAAGATGTGAATTAATAGAGACTATTAGGATCAATTAAAGGGGAAAAAAATTGAGTATTTTTTTAAGCTTCTTATTTGAGAGCAAAATGAAAATGTCACAAATAGAGTAAGTTGATGTTAAAGACAAAGTTTTACTTAAAAAAAAACAAAGGCAAAATATTGTGACAAAATTCTAAGAGAACTGCTGACAGAGTTACATAATTAAAACTAAAATGATGAGAATAAAGTATGAATAATGTCATTAAATAGGCTAGAATTGTTTTGCTCTATCAATGTTTTTTTCATATAAGGATTAACTCTCATCTTATTTAGACGGAACATATTTACACATTTTTAAAAGTTTTCCACTTCTGCGTATGCTTGGATGTTCCTTGAAAGTTTGATTTTGTTCAAAACGTTTCACACACAGTGACGCAGTTGGTAGCACTGTTGCTTTGCAGCAAGAAGGTCCTGGGTTTGAGTAAGTTGTCGTCATTGATCCTTTATTTGTGAGAAATAAACACTCCACGGGTCAAACTGAGCCAGGAACATGATTGCTATACCTCAGGAACGAACATAACAGGAGGGTTAACGAGGTCTTGCTTGTGAAATATTTCTATATGTATTATATACAGTCACAGGGAATAAAAGCTTCTTTGAGATTCAACAAAATCATGGGAAAAATAAAGAGCACCTGATGGCCGAACAGCTTGTAAAACCACCTTAAGCAGCCATAACTTATAGTTATCAGTCTCGTTATCAGCCTCTCGTGCATAATCGCTGTGAAGGAAGTTTGACCTTCTCTTCGTTACAGTATTGCTTTAGTTCATTGACCTTTGAGGGGCATCCCTTTCTGCACAACTGTGTTATGCCCAACACTCAAACATTTGAATGAGGCTCACGTCTGGACTTTGACTAGGTCAGTGCAGCACCTTCGTATACCATATTTTCCGCACTATAAGGTGCACCTTCAATGAATGGCCTATTTTAAAACTTTTTTTTATATATAAGGCCCACCGCATTATAAGACGCATAGAATAAGCTGGAGTTACGTTATGCATCCACTAGATGGAGCTGCACTAAAGCGAATGTCAACAAAACAGTCCGACTCCGGTCAGCGAGGAGAGCCTTCCGCACTAGCCATACGATGGTCAACCTTTTCCGTTTGCGCACAGCATGTTTGTGGAGAACGTGGTGCTAAATGACCTGCAGATGATCTGATTCTAGACAGTTGGTAGGTAGATAGGTCAGTCAAACTTTATTAACAAATCAGTGTTCTGACAACTATCCCAACATGCACCGCGCGCTTCTTCTTCTACGGGCGAAAATGAAGTCGGCGGCTGCTTACCGTAGTTGCTAGACCTGTTGTGGCTCAATATTGGTCCATATATAAGGCGCACTGTCGGCTTTTGAGGAAATTGAAGGTTTTTAGGTGCGCCTTATAGTGCGAAAAATACGGTACTTCCTTCTAAGCCACTCTGTAGTTGATTTGATGACATTTGCGGAATCATACTCCTGTTCACAGCCCAGTGTTAGCCGAGTTTTGTCCTTTACCTTTTGGACTTTGGTTTAGATTTGATAATAATTTTGGGCACTTCATGGTTGACTCAGCCACTTCAAGGTGTTTTGGTTATGGGGCAGCAAAAAAAGCCCAAATCATAACTCCTCCACAACCATGCTTAACAGCTTGTATGGGACTGTTTGGCAATGTTTGATGGAGCGCTTTGTCGCCAAACATCTTCATTTTTTTTCATCTATCCAAAATATGTTTCAGAAATCTCTTTGTTCCTTCTGATGCAACTTTGCAAACTTAGTGTTTGTTGCCACATTAATCTTACAGTGACTGCTTTTACAGTGCATTAACTAAAGGATGTTGCGAATCTTGTATGAAAAGAGAAAAACTCCAAACCTTGACGTGTTTCAATGTACCAAAATAAATCTCAGATTTTTATTTACTAGATTGAGAACGTACATGTCTTTGCATATGCCACGGTTTTGCTGTGGTGGCATATGCAAAACCGTGGTGGAACGCTGTGGTGGGACATTTTATATCAAGACAATAAATACAAGGACTTTAAAGGTCTTAAAACAACAATTCTGTCATGCAGACAACACCTTTCTCTGGAATCGTCTTGTTTACTTTAGAAAGTATTTGACATTGCTCTGCAAAACAAATCTGGCTGTTAACTGGCATTCCTGCAATCCATACCTAAAAAAATTTAGAAAACATATTTCTACAGAATGTACCATATGGTGACTTAAACATTTGCAAAATACAAATCAGATTAGGTTGACAGCGTCAAAGTGACTTTAAATACTAAAGAGACGATCAGAGAAGCTGCTGGTTCTATGCCATGTGTTCGTGCTAATTTTGCTGCAATGTGCTGTGAGTGAAATAAATAATTAATGTCTTCTAAACAACTTAATGAAGCCCAAATGATGTAATGGCTTTTTAAGCTCCTGGTAGGTAAAGTAATAATTCAAGTGAATTTGAGTTACAGCTATCGATGTAATGAAAAGACATGGAACACACTGCAACCATGAAATTGGGAAGGCAACGATGGACCTCCACAACTCTTGTACATTCTTGTGTACGGTAAAGATGGAGATTAAAAATAAATCCAATTTGTTAGATTATCAGATGAGGAAAAATATAAATCTGTGCAAACAAAGAGCTAGGAAACTATATAATCGCTTTCTTAATACACGATTTGTATTCATGCTTCATTTAATTTTCCCAAATGAAATTTATTTGAAGGTGCTGTGGATGCAGTTCATGTTCAGATAGCTTTCTATTATGTGAAACTTTATAGGCAACTTGAGTCTTGATTTATTTACTTTTTTTCTTTTTCTACAAGATGTTTTGAACCCAGCGGTAGAAATCCTGTTCAGGTTGATGTGTAATCTAATGATCTGACAGTGATCCATGATCAGCTCGTCTCCACAGCAGCGGATCTTGATACTTACTCTCCTTTCATTTCCAATCAGTCTGCCTGGCAGCTCCTCTCTTCACAGTAAAGCGTCTGTTAAATTGTTTTGGTAAATTTCAATCTGAAGGTTCTCGTTGTGCACGGCTCCCTGTGAAGCTCTCCTGACACCCATGTTAAAGGGATGTGATTTTTTTTTTTTCATCAGTGAGCTGTGCTGCGGCCCTCCCCGCCTTCGTCCTCCACACGGCTCTTCCATTCGGCCCCCTGCTTTCTGCTGAACATATAGCTGATATCTTTCAATCAAGAGCTTTCCTGTCCTTGCAATCACAGTGTCATTGTTCACCTCATGTTGTGGAAAGCTCTTTTGACAGAGCGCTGTGATGAATCACCTGGCTAAGGCTTTTGGAAAAGAAGCATTTAGATCCCATCGCCGTTTTTTTTTTTTTTTTTTTTTCAGACTTAGGGGGGGAAAAAAACAACATTCAATTCACTTCTGCTCTTTCATGTCTTCTGCAGCTTTTTTGTTTCATACACAGTGTTTTAAAAGTTATTCACAGCAAACCCTCCTCTTTTCTTTTCGCCGGGATTCACAAAGCAAATATCTGGCGGGTTTAGCTCATAAAGGGAGCGCTTTTACTTGCTTAAGGTGCTGACGGCAAGGCACACTCTGTTATGT
Organism: Poecilia mexicana; assembly: GCF_051168715.1. NCBI lineage: Eukaryota > Metazoa > Chordata > Actinopteri > Cyprinodontiformes > Poeciliidae > Poecilia > Poecilia mexicana. The sequence goes on from NW_028263389.1 coordinate 14,590,168, forward strand.
TGGAGGCTTAGAAAAACAAAACTTTGCAGGGTAAGTCTCAGCCGCCAAATTAAGTGGCAGAGTCTTCCAATTCTTCTCCGCTCACCCCGTGGAAAAACGAATCCCCTCGCTCTTTTGTCCAATAAGCCTTAGAAATGTAGAGAAACTTGTGGCCCTTTTCAGCTCAGTCATGTAATTCTGACATTTTCTACATCTGCGTCGTCCTCTTATATCAACTCCTAAAAGTGAAAAGAGAGACGAATATAAACATGCAAGAGGAGCATGTGAGCACACGATGCGGTTCACGGGTAGTGTTTTTCAAAAGGATGATCACATCTTAGAAAAAAAAAACGAACTGAAGGAGTGCTGATCGCAATCCCTTCAAAATGGGCAGATTAATTTCTGAGCACCTGCAATTTCACTGCATCAAAACACAAATGGCGCTAATAATTCGGGATTTCTGTCTGTGGCCAAACTGAAAACGCAAAGAGTAAAAGCACAATCACAAACCAATACTGAGATCGGTTGGTCTACCAAAACTGATGGCCAGGGCAAGCAGAGAATAGGTCAAGAGGCCCATGGTGATTCTAAAGGAGCTGCAGAGACTTACAGCTCAAGCTGGAAAAATCTGCCTGAACTGTGATAATTCTTGCAAATCTGGCAGGCAGGGGGAACATGCTGAAAGACCCCAAAGGGGATTTGAACCCAGGATCTTCTTGCTGCAAGGAAACATAGATGCAGACTGTGTTGCCATGCAGTTGCATAAAAGCTGTGAAGCAGAAATGGAATTGTGTACTATGAATATTGGTGAAAATATGTCCTGGCAGAATCCTACTGAGAAAGATTTTACAAATCTGAAATGGGTTGTGTCCCCCCGCCCCCCACTTCGATCTGATACCCCTAAATAAATAAGGTGCATGTGATTGCTTTTGACGCACACCTTCCTACTACAACAATTATGAAGAGGGGATGCTTGTCTTCGGAGTTGATGAGAAGACGGATGTAGCTAAATGAAGACCTAATAAGAATGAAAAATTTTGATTGCTTCATGTGCAGAGCTAGTAACAACATACTCCACAACACTGCAGCAAAATGTTGTTCTATAACACTCCGGGGACTGAATGCAAATGCACACTTTTTGAGAAGCATGCATCATTTCTACTTATTCTAACTATTATCTACTTTGTGTTGCCCTACTAAACAAACTCCTCATGAAATATATCATGGATCTCTGTTAGGGATGGGTTTGCTGAAGGTGACCAATGATGTGCACTGTGGGAGAAAATAATTTCTTACTCCAGAGGCATTTTACCTGCCTGTTGTGCCGACATCACTCCGCCCAGCGCAACACACACACAGACGTCTCTGAGTGATTGGACTGACAGTTTTGGAATGGCCTCCAAAAGCTGAACCTTAGCCAAACACTGCGGATTTCAGTGACGTACAGAAAAAGCAGTGTTCATGCCGATATGTTTATATCGGCATGAACACTGTCAGAATGTACTGACTTGTCGTCAGTACATTCTGACGACAAAATAGGGAGTGAGTGTTTTATATAGTGCAGTTACAAACTGTATTCCAGTAGTCTCGCATAAAGAGTAGCTACCAATCATTCATTTTGTTTGGGAAAAGTGAGCGTGCAGAACGGCACGCAAAAAACACAAAGCTGGATATTGAACACATGCAAATTCGTGCGACTATTCGTGCGACTGTTTGGCGATCATACATTTATCAACAAGACTTTGAAAAGCATTTTCCAAACGTCTTTTCCAGTATTGAATGCGGGGCATGTTCCAACAACAGTTTTGTTTTTTTTTTTTCTGGTCACGATTATTTTTTAGCGTTTCTTTAATTTCTGTTCTGAATGAGGCCATGCAATCAAGACACAGCAGCTTCAGTAACGTGAAATTCGGAGACCTGGACAAGCCCTCCGCTGTCTGCAGCGGGGAGGCCCGACACCTGGGCAAACACTGCAGCCCGATGATCTGTCATCAGCTATGGAAACCAGCTTCAACCTGGTCCCTTTTGTCAGCGCACAAAAGAAAATGCCTCAAATTAATTTAGCACTCCGCATTCATCTTCTGTGGAGGCTTAAGACCTCATCTAAGCTTGCGAAACAGCACAGAGCTCATGGAGCTCATGTAAGAATTTTGGCTCTTAGATGAAGCCAAACGCTGTTAAGACATGACATGTTGACTGTCTCGTGAAGTATGTGTATCCTGTTAATTCAGACAGTTGGTAATACCTGGGATCTAGAAAGCCTTCAGATGTACTTCTGTGTGTACCTTCCTTCTCTGATCTCTTTTACTCAGCCTTTTCCTCCACAATGCCAGACCTCTTGAGGACATACACGATAATTGCCCCCTCAGCCCTCGTCCTCCCACAGGCAACTTCAAATGGAGCATTACCGATACAAGATCACGTTGAGAGCTGTGGTGATGACCACTACGGTGTTCAGTGATGACACATCTGTGGTGTTCCTGGTGGTTTTCAACCTGATTTTACACCAACCATAAGTGAAAATTCAAAATAGGAATGCGAATCTTCAGCGTTTTCCTGTTGAATACATTATTTACTAGCACCGTTGGAAAAGATTTGTGAAAAGCTTAAGATGAATGGATCCTTATTGAAAATTATATGTTTACATTAATATGTCAAAAATCTTAATGTAAACATTACATTTTTTATGTTTAGATTAAACATTAAAAATGTAAACATCAACATTTTTACATATCATAAAGTAGTAATAAGTAGTAATTGTAGATTAATTTAATGGGGAGAAGAACCATTATTAAAGACCAAAAATCCTACTTTTAGAGCCGGAAAGGCTGCAAATTTTGAAAGTGTGAAACAATAATAAATCAAAATTGATCATTCCATTGAATTTCAAAACATCCACTTTCCTGACACAAAAATATCAATGTAAGCATTGTAGAACAGTAAGGACTTCCATATTTGTTTTACCACTTTATCTGGAAGCTTTTTGCTGCAAAAACTGATTAACAAAACAGAAATTTCTAATGTAAATGTGATTAACTTGTGTGTGACTAGTTATCATCAATAAAAGCATTTGGCAGTCATTTGATTCAAATATAATCTATGCAGGATAAGTGGAATGGAAGTTAATAGAAAAATAGATGAATTTCTTCCAGAATTTCTTCTAACCAATCAGGAATGGGGTAGTACAAAAATCCAAATATTGGATTTAAGGGAAGAGAATAAATAAACTTGATGGAAGAGTTAATGCCACGACTAAAGCAGATTTCTGTAGGTGCAGTTTGTGAGCATAAAGTTAATGTTCTTTTTAACTACTTTTTTTTTTTGGCATTCCTCTGTCAACAAAAAACCTCTGGTGTGGTCCACAGATCTTATATTTTACATTGTACAAATTTTATATTAGGTTTGAGATATATATATATATATATATATATATATATATATATATATATATATATATATATATATATATATATAGGAGATCATTCATAGTCTTCACACAGACAAGGTTTTGTATGAATGAAATGCTCTCAGGATTAATAGTGCCAGTCAATGAAAGCCCATGGAGTGACTGAGATTATACGCTCTTCAGTATGTGGATAAATGGCCCCTTCACAGTACACACGGCCAACATGAGCTGCATTTTGAGTCAGACCTGCAGCCCTGAAGGAATATGTTTACTGCAGATGAGAATCCTATAGACTACTTCAAAGCATTGCACCAAACGAGTAACCTGAGTGCCATTTCCATGGAAACACCATGTGGCTTGACTGCAATCAGCACTCAGTAGCTACAGCTGTCACACAAAGCCTTTCAGACGAGGAAAGACCTTGAGAGTAAGACGGACTGAGGTGAGGCAGTGTGACAGGGATGTTATTTTTTTCTCTCTCTCTTTCTTCTCAGCACCACATAATGAGGCATGTTGCTTAAACTTTGAGTATCTCATCTTTAGTTCTTTAAACTAATATGCTATGTGGAAAAACTCATGTCTTCAGCTGAGAATGCAACTTTGGTTTTCTTTGTTTTTCTCTTACAGGTGAAAATCTGGAAAGTGTCATGTGCTTTGGTGCTCAGTCTTTCTGAAATAGAACTTTTCAGAATCACCTTTTTTTCCTGCAAGTAACCCTGCAAGTGTGCAAGTATGTTTCTACTAGCTGTGTGCATATGGAGAGAAAAATATTTAAAAGCATCCATTTGATCAAAGTGTCTTGGAGAAAATATGCATCTAAATATGCATCTCATGGCAAACTGCACCTGAGCTCTGAGTGTCTGTAGCTGCTCCTGTGTTACGGTAGGCCTGTTGGCTGTTTCTACTTTACCAGCTAGTTAGGCCTACAGTCTTCAGCTGTGCCATAAATAAATGATCCGTGAGCTTCATAACTTTATCAGAGAGTTGTTGCTGAGCCATTAATCTTCATCACTAATATTCTCTATTTATACTAAATTTAAGTTATACACAGATGGGTGCTCTTTAGTAATCACAACTAAGTCAAACATTACATTATTTACAAAAGGGTGAGAAATAACAATTCTTTGAGGCTTAGGATAAAGAATTTTTTCTTTATTACTGTTATGTTCTTTTTGACAATGTTATGAGACAAGACATTGGTATAGCAATATTAATGTCACCTAAAATCTTCAGTACACTAACTGCTTTGAAGTGGTTGTAATGTGATAGTGTGCAAAAAGTTTGTATACTATCAAACGTTTTCCTGTTTCTGCCACAGTACGGAAGAAATGTTACAATATGATGAAATATTGGCCTAAACACCTTATATTAGCATTATAAATGTAAGAAAAACAAAATGTTATTAGTGCAAACAAGTCCAAGCGCACTCACTTTTCAGCTGTAACAGTAAACTTGCTAGTAGATGCATTTTAATACTTATCAGCATAACTGCCTTCTTTTTTTTTTCTTTTTTTTTTAATGAAGCTTATTCACTTTATTAGGAGCTCAAAGGCTATTAGTGGGGATTGATAAGACTCAAACTGAGTTACTTATCATTCATTCCTAAGTTTACAAATCCTTTCCAAGTTTTCTTCAGTGTAGCCAGAGGACGAACAATATACTTTGTCCCTAAACTCCGTCTCCTGGCTCGCTTCCCCACGGGTTTCTTTTCAGCAACAGGTTAGCCACAAGGGCAGATTAAGCCGTCTCCCCCTCCCCAATCATGCGGTAATACCAGCGGTGCTGCACTGGGGTTTTTGCCTGTTGAATGGTGGCTTATGGCAGCTAAAGACCTCTAGAGGGGGAATCCTGAGGGGATTACTCTCACGTCCTGCATGAAGTGGGAAATCAAAACAGTCTGGAGCACCCTAGGGAGGAACCTCATACATCCCGCATTCCCCCGCTTGTGCACACACACACTAGCACACCTACGCGCTCTTCGGAAAACATGCACAAGTGTACTGTTGATACCCATGCATAGACACCCAACAACTAATCGCTCTTAGAGAGGATTAGTTGGACTGATAATGAAATCACGGACTGAGGAGCTGTGTATGGGAGGATTTTGCACAAAAAATAACTGAATTACTATTGTTAAGATTGGAAACGTAGGAAAACGTGTAACTTCTGCAATGGATGGCATCGTGTGATCTCACACCACTAATGCGCAGGGAATCCCAACATTTCCAGCTTTCTTATAGGAAGTGTTTGGCCTGGCTCTCAGCGGCAGCGGAACGCATCGTCATGGCATTAATCTGCTGCAAGGCCTGCATCGTCTTTCACCAGAACAGCCTGACTGGGATTACACAAACTACCCATGTTCGCCTGTAAAACGGAACTGTTGGGCACAGAAAAAGAGTCCTCGCCACGGTGAATTGCTAAGCATCCGCATCGACTTCTTAATAGTCACCCAGTGCAATGAATGGTGTTTTTGTTTCACTCCAGGTCGTCCCAGTTCCAGGTTAATTGGAATTTCACCTACATCTGAAAGCTAAAGAAAATGAAAGCATCTAGGATGTCCATTTTAAATATTTCAGATTACAAGAGTCAGAACTTACAAAATGAGACATTTGATAGCAGCTTTGTTACTACCTAAGACTTAATAAAAGATTATAAAATCTGGGTTTGTTATTATACATATCATGACATAATTAAGCTTAAAGTAACTACTTAGATCAGATAATTAAATGCATCTTGGGATTTTTAGACATTGTTTTTCCCATTTGACTAATCTTATGTCTAATTATCTGTACCCTTGATCTATCTACAATGCGGAAAAACAAAAGTATAAGTAAATTATACGTAAGGATTTTTATACAAAAATAATTTTGTACATAAAATTATTACTTTTTTCAATCTTAGCATTTATACAGTGCTATAAAATGTTTTATTTTCTGCTAAATTGTGATAACACATTTAGTCATTTTGTAGCATATACATTTTTGGCATATTTTTTTATCACCATATTGCCTGTGTCATACTGGATTCTATGTAATATATTTTATGAATTTCATGTAATATTTTGACTTAAGATATAATTGAGTTGAGTCAGCAGTCCATCAAAGGGAAACACAGAAATGCACAGGAAAATACCGTACAGAGAGGACTCACGTTCTGAAAGTCATTATATAAGAAGTGGGATAGATTCTGGTCTGCACGACATCGTTGAGCTAACACAGAGATGAACAGCTATCTAAATTCACACTCTTGGCCCCAAGGCCAAATTCCAGTCACCTGTAAACCCAACCTGCAGGTTCTGGAGCTGTGGGGAGACACTTCAGGAAGAAAACACCTCATGCACCAAAAGCACTTGTCAACTGCACAAACAATGATCCAGCTGTGATTTGAACAACCGCTTTTAAACCGTGCTGCATTGTCATGATCCGTGGTTCTTAGTGTTGCGGTTGTCACTTTGATTTTGTACGTGGACCATTTAAGGTTGCTGTTAGTTTTGGGCTTTCAGGGTGTGCCACATGCGGTTTACAGATTGTACATGGTTTGAGTTTCTAAGTTCGTTCTTGTGTCCTGTTTATGATTTAGTTTTTTAGCTTTAGATTTAGTTAGATGTTTTTGTTTATTGATGTGTTATTTTCCCCTTAGCCTTTCACTGATTAACCTCTCCTGTTTCTCATGTCATTTAATCGCCTCCCCAGCAGTTAAAAGTCTGTAAGCTTCTTTACCTCCTTGTCACATCCTTTCGTTGCATTTACTCGGATTAACACTACAGGTACAGATGGCGCCTCTCCACCGTGCACCATTCGTGACACCCTTGATTTACACTACTTTGTGGTCAGCTGTCTCCCCAGCAAATTAAAAACAATTTGTATTACTTAATAATGTGAAAACTTACACACAATTTATTTTCATGTTTATACAATTCACGGTCATATTACAGCTTTTCACTTTTGAATAATACAAATCATTCTACCAACATCACAAAAAGGTTATGATCTATTATCTGATAGTTTATTTTGGAAATGTCAAAAATCTAGTTAGAACATGAAACATTTGTTTTTTTCAGAATGCAATCTAGCCATACCTTCATATATGTAGTCAAGATTCATAGTAGTCAAGATGCCACATCATCACATTAGTACAATGTTTATGTTCTAATAACATAGTAGAAAAATGATAAATGGGAATATTGTATTAGCAAGAAACATTTGTACAAACGTAAAAAAAAATTGTTAGGACAATAAAGAGTTTGTGTTATATTAAAGATCTTTTTTTTCTTTTATCTGAGGGGCAGGTCTTGTCTTTCATAGTTTCTCCTCGTCAGTTCATTTAATGGGGTGTAACAATACAATACATCATGCTGTTATGTGTTCACTTTATGGTATTTCAAGCCGTGGTTTAGATCAAAAGGTTTTTTTTTTATTATTTAAAGATAGATTTGGTTTGCACAGTATTAGAAGAAAGATATTTATATAGATACTCCAGCAGAAGCTAATCTAAATTCAGAAGAACATCATTCAAGGACCTGTCCACCCACCTCATCACATCATCAAAAGAGGATTTTCAGACTTAGGAAGTTATCTTTTAGCATGTACAATAGAGTGAGTCATACACACACACACACACACACACACACACACACACACGCAAAAACAGTTTCAGCTGACTTCAAAGCAGCAGCATCATAAACAGCTGTTGCCGGCAAAAAAATAAATATACATTTTGGTTCTGCAAACCAGCAAAACTAATGATTTCAATAAGTAGCTAAATCCCACTTCCACTGAAACTGACCTGTAGCTTACACGCACAGAAGGGTGGTGAGAAATGTGGGTCAAAAGCTAATTATGTGGCCTGGCAAGTGAGGCTTATATCAAGAAATTTCTCAAGGACTACGGCAAATCTGCCTGCACATGCTTTCGGAAAACCCATACCATGTGATCCATTAGGCTATTATTAGTTTGAGTATGGGATACAGTCACACCTTCGCGTCATGAACGTAATGGTCTTCAAAAGCCAAAGTCCAAATGTCAGTGCAAGCTGTCATGGTGGTTTTGTTGACTTAAACCAAGGTTAGAATACAACAAGGGCAATCATATTTGTCAAACCCATCCCTCTCAGAGGGTCTCGTAGAAGAGCGGTAATTTAGGGATCAGAATGGGAGAGCCACCTGTTGAGAGACGGGCGTTAAAAAGAATCTGCAGGCTGTCCCCGGCGTGCCTCTGTTTGTAGCATTCCACAAGTCTCAGGAATGCTGCTCTCAGAGTGCGTGAGATTAATATTTAACACAACATTGCGTTAAAACTGCTGCTTTGAGTCTGTGGTTTAAATGGCTGTGTTGTCATAAGAACTCACCTGTCACTGTTATCAGCCTCTCCTCCATAACAAAATGTTTACGCCTCGTCTCAAATGACTTCTCCGCAAGTGGGTTTAGTGCTCGGAGGTGAATTATTTCCACATTATTGTGGGGTCTTGACCTTAATGTGCAAATTACTTTTAGATTAATTTGTTGCCTAAATGAAGAACTACAAATTATTGGATTAGTTAGAATTTTGTGGCATGACTGTTGACATGACAAAATTAGCTACATCCTGGACCACTAACCCAGTTCAACCCATCCATATGATAAGTCTCTGTATTATTAACACATAATGCTGCAGAGACAGAAAAAAATGATAATCAATACAGTATCATTTACTGTGGAATCTGGGTCCTCATCAGATCCACGCATCGCTAGGCAACAGTCTCCTAGCCAATGATATATGGACAATGTGTTGGAGCCAATGGAGCATAAAAGTTGAGGTTTAATGAATGATATCTGCTTGATAAAGTGTTCATAGAAAATGATCAAATTACAACCATAAGCTATGAGGTATTTTACTACAAATTTATATTATAGAGCAACACAAAATAGTGCATAATTGTTAAGAGGAAGAAAAATTATATATGGTATTCAAAAATTGTTGGAACTTTGATATGCATTTTATTCAGCTTACATGAACCAATATTTGTAGAACCATCTTTTACTGTAGTTGCAATTGCAATTTAGGGGATGTCTCTATTTGCACAGCTAACGGCTCAAATTTTTGCCAGTTTATTTTTTCCTAATTATTTCGCTTACATTCAAAACCCATTATTTATGCCTATGGGACAATTAAAGGAGGCGTGTGGAGCATACACTTAAAATAAATATTAGATTAAATGCAAAAGTTTCATTTGCGTTGCATTCGCAATTAGAATCCTATGAATACTTTTTTTTCAAAGCACAACATACTTGATGGCTGCTTTAGCTGTAAATTCTTGAAACTACACCTCTTGTGGTGTTCAAATAGTGTATATAAAAGTTTAATTTTGCTATAATCAAATATTAAATGTAGCAAATTTAATCATTTACATTTAGGTTAAATAGACAGCTTAAATAATTAAAAAGAACAAGAAATATAATTTTTGCTTCTTATTTTCTCTACGAATAGATGTACATTTACGAACAATTATAAAATTACTAAGAATCTAAATTTTATTGCTAACAATTATTGATTTTTTTTTTTGTTCTGCATCTGACGTATGACAGAGACAACTCATCTTTCGCAGGTAAATCATCATAAAATCATACTGTTGACATCCTGATTTTGAGTCTATAAAAGAGTAAAACATTACATTAAACTTGTATCTCCAGGAATAGTGTGTTGGCCAAGAAAGTGAAGAGTCCCACACCTAACCGCTGGTCAAACCTAACTCTCTCAGAGCAATCACTGCACTGATTGGGTGACAAAGATGAAAAAAGGCCTTTCAATAACTCGGGCTAATGTTGTGCCTTTGCTCAGACCGGCTGTTGCCCCGGGTGCGTGTGAAATGCTTGCCGTGGACAAAGTAAACCAGTGCCGGTGCCCATGCTCCATTGTCCTCAAAGCCTCCCAAAGAGGTCTCTTCACAGGTCCGGCAAACACACTCTCCAGACTCTTGGCATATCTCTGAAGATCCTCCTTTTGTGCGAGGAAACACATTACTCTCTCAAGGGGAGTAACAGGGGAAACAAGGCAGCACTGGTGAAAAGGCTTAAGTATCTCACCCCCACACCCCAACCCCCCCCCGTCAGACCGCCTCGCCTCTCCTTCTTGCCAAATGATAATTGGGGCTGAAACACTTTTTTTCTGGTCAAAACCTAATTCAGTGAGTAAATTGCAACATGGGAAAAACATGAATGGGGCCCAGGCTGTGTGGTGACTCAGCCACAGAGGCGCTAAGAGTTGCTCTTTGTGATCGTGTACAAAAGGGAAATGTTCTGTTAATCAGCATTGTTTTGTCAAGTAAGTGTGCTTTCCTGCAAAACTACATGAATGCTCATCCTGGGCTTTTCATCAGAAATTATTGATAAATTAACATTTATAAACCTAACACTTGGGATGCAACACAACTCACAGGTAAAACATCTGTATGCCGGGCTCATCGTTCCGCCCGTTTTGTTCGCGCAGTGTGTTGAGACGGTGGAAAACAGTTAACTGGTTATTTTTTTTCGTGGCGGTTAAATGCAGTTGTCACAGGAAACAAACCACAATGCTGACCTGACCAGCTTACGCCGAATTATTTCCCTCTTTGCTAGTTTGAAAAGAAAAGCAAAGAAGATTAAAACTCGATAAGGAATGCAAAAAATGCCTGCGCGCGCACGGATCAGCGACAGTTGAAACTGGACCGCACAAATCTTTGTTTCACAACGCAAAAACTCACAAGGATATTTACGGCTCCTTTTGAAGTGACATCATAAAATGAAATTCCCAATACTGTTTAAGCAGTATAGCGCACCAGCACTAGAGTAGAGAAAATAGTAGGTATTCTACATATTTTGGTAAGTAAATGTCTTTAAATTTACAGAAAAACTAAATAATTGTTAAATGGGCTGCACAGTCTCCCAGTGAGAAGGCCCCATATTACATTTCCCGTCAGGATCTTTTTGCATGGCGCTTGCATGTTCGCCCTGTGCATGTGTGGATCCTCTCCATGTACTCCAGTTTTCTCCCTCAGTTAAAAGATATGCCTGTTAGGCTGATTTGATGCTGCAGATTGCCCTCTGGTGTGAGTGCGTGTGTGTGTGTGTGTGTGTGTGTGTGTGTGTACATAGTTGTACGCACACTGCTTTGTGGTAGACCAGAGTTGTCTAGGGTTCATTCTGCAGTGTATTTTTGTACTTGGGCCATGGCCTTTTGCCCTCAGAGACATAAGAAAAGGGACACATCATCATCAGATGATGAAATGACATCAATGAAATGATATCAGACTCAGATACCATTTTTCAAAGACGTTTGAGAACTAAATTTCACTGTAAATCTGACAGGGGTTTGAATAGTTTTGGACTTAACTGTACTCTAAGGTTTTTTACGTATTTTAAACTGAGCTGGTGATCATTGTGAATAGTATCATAGAACTGTTTTCAGAAGATTCAAATTGGGCAGAATGTAATGTTTCTGAAGGTGAAAAACAATTGTTTACAATAAAATCAGTATTTATATTTATCTTCTGCGCAAAATCATACATTTGAACTTAATTTTCCTTCAGTTTTGGATTCTTGTTGAGTTTAAGGCTCCGAAACGTCTTTTATGAGTAAGAAAAGCACATCGACTGGTCAATACATTTTCATAAATCATATAAATAGTTCCAAAACTCTATTTTGAAATTTATTTCTTGCCAGATGAATAAGACTTTACTTGATTTATTCACACAAACAATTAGATGGTGCATCAACAACTGATCTGGCTTCTTACGAGGAAGTCATTCCCAAATATGTGTTGACAGTTGTACTAAGAACGAAGGCAAATGCAGGCAATGTTTGGTTATTTGTGCCAAAGACGTAAGATGATCTTTTCAGGGGAAGATTTCTTCCCGAGCAACTTGAAATATGTATGTCTTCAACGCAAGTGTAAAACAGGACCTTACAATGAGGTTGTAGTTAGACAAAATGTTATGAAGCTACAAAAATGGCTTTGGAAAATATTAGTTAGGAATCTGTTCTATGATATGTATACAATAAGTACAAATAACTTAGTATTTCTAGTTTAAGCAGTTTTGTTTCTGATTTAATTCTTAATTATCTTGTGCAGATTGATGTTACAACTATGTTACTACTAACTGTAAAAAAAATAATTTGTTAAATAAAAGTAAATAACTTTTAAAAAATATGCTCATCATGTGTAGAAAAAAATACCACTGTTTACATTGTATTTTAGTGATGACAAATCACTCCCTCCCTCACAAAAGTAACAATATTCAATTGCTAGTGACTCGCCTCAGCATGATCCACGCTTGGAGCAGCTCCAACTGCGCATCACCCACCTACTTTCTGATTTATTAAGCTAAAATTTATAGAGTAATGAAGTTTTCATCACCAGATGGTCAATTGAGCCTAGAAAATAAATAAAATGAGGCACTGTTTTTATCCCAATAAACGAGAACACTTTAAAAAAGTAACACATTACGTTCATTGATAGGACAGAATTTTACTTCACAATATGTGCCTAATTTTCTCATGTTTAGACCTTTTACTACACCAACCTACATGGTTAAGCAAGCACCCGTGTATCAGCTTTACGCATAAGTCAAACGATTCATGGGAAATTGTGTTAAAAGCAATTACTAATGCTTTCAAACCATGAGCAGATTCAGTTTATTCTTTAAATTAAGTAAAACAATTACATCAAAACTAAACAAAGTATAGCTTTGGGCAAGCTCAGGAGATAATTTTCAAAATTGCAAGTCTCTTCTTTCCTCTGTCTCACTGTGGAAGCTCAGATCTCATTTAGACAGCCAACTCTCTCATTACTGCCTTCTTCATGCACATCATGTGAACAGGTTAAACAACAGTTGTACTGAGGTCAGCTGAAATTTCTTTGCAACAACAAAAAAAAAACGTTTGCTCTTTTTGATTTTGATTTCTTTATTGTGAAATGCTTGTGAATCACCAAGAAGCAGCAGCAAAAATTAGTTGTACTTTTTCAAACTAGAGCTGCAAAAAGGACATTTATTTTGCAGAGTTACATTTTCATTCTTGCGGCTTCTATTTATCTGCGTTGGCAGAGCATATAAGTGTCGCCTTTCCTGCAGGATCCTGGGAATGCGATTTGCATTTTCGTTGTGTATTCTGCATATCCGCCACCTGCAGTGGATGGCAAACCAAGGAACTTAAAGGATGATAATCTCCTTGGAATTCCTCTGCATTTTCTTATATAGATGAGAGGAGGGCCGGACAGTGGGGTTGAAAGGTCAACGGGACCAGTTTGCTGAGACCCATCTGTCGGCCCCTGCTCTGTTTACGCACCATCTCAGGAGTGAAAGGCAGGCGTCTCAAGAGCTATCCTGTTCTCATAACACCATGGTGCTTCATGTAGCTGAAGAATCCACAGAGGGAAGCTTGCGGTGGTCTGTGCACGATGAAGAGCGGCATTCCTCCTCCTATTCATCATCTGCTTGACGAATAATAACCAATAGACTCAAGCTACTTTTAAGCTTGATGCTGCATGCTGCAGTCTGAGATTCTCACGGTATGATAACCTTGGTTAAAATATGTTGATTTTTTATTTTTTACGCTATCTCTGTATTTCCACAAAAAAAAAAAAAAAAGTGTAAGCTGTACCTGATATTTGCTCGTTAATTAGTTGGGGAATCTGCTCAGGTAGAGCCTGCAGTTAAAAAAAAAAAAAAAAAAGATTAAACCCTTCTAAATAATCATTGGAAACATCTTTCTTGTGATTTCTGACCAGCTTTACATGCATGTTGTTACTTGTATTTTGACAATTTACCTCGAGTTGCAGAACTTCCATGCCACCACCCCGAGAGGTTCAAGTTGGAGATCTGGTTGAGTCAGTCTAAAATATTTTAACCAATATTAAGCTTTTAATATTGGTTAAAAGATTAACTGCATGTTAATCTTTAACTGGATGTTAATCTTTTAACATACAGTGAACAGATTTAGAAATTACCTTAAACTGACATCCACCAGGGATTTGAAAAATGTTGGGCTTCACTGTGCATTAATGTGAGTTAGGTTTGGATCTCTTTTGGTTTACACAACATGACAGTAATCATTATTTGCAAAGTATTTCCAAACAGACAGCTCTGCCTTTACTGTCAGCAAGTAGTAGCCATGCTGTCAGCCAGCTGACCAGAAACATACAGCAATATGCTGGAGAGTAGCAACACATATAATAGAAGATAAGGTTTGAAAGTATGACATTTTTAATCTTCGTCGTACCTTGATCGCTGTCGATTGATGCATGAAAAATGTACCCAAATAAAGGTTATTCTGAAGATGTTTCATTTCATTTCAAAATTTGTGCATGAAATTCAACCCTCAATCAAATCAAGTTGCTTTACAAAATCACAAGAAAGAAAAGTGCATAATGATTAGCCGTCTATAAACGTGTAAAAAAAAAACCCATCCCAAGACAAAATTGTTTCTTATGTAGAAATAACTGATTTAATATTTAACTTAGAGACAAGTAAACTAGCTAACCGTGTTTCTGTGTACTCTCTATACTTTAGATCAAAGTAAATCTAAGCTTGTATGAATTCATTCCTTCAAAATGACACACTTCCAATCTGGAGGATTGCCAGCAGTAAAATACTCTAACTAAAAGTTTCATACCTGCCACTTCACTGAATCGTTTCATTCACAAAATCTATGATTATGTGTTTTAATAACACCACTCCACTCGATGAGAGAAAAGGATGGCTCAGGGAATATCAAATGTTGATGTATGCAAAATTAGATGGTTTCCTCACTCAGGTGAAACCATGATACTGTATTTAGACTGCATTTTGCCTTAACTTGTAAAAATTACAGCCTTGGCTATGTGTTTAAGAGGAGCTGACTAGAGTTGGAAGGCAATATATGAAGCCCATGACCACATTAAACACTACTTTAATATCTGACTTCAAAGCGGAAGGGTAAAAGCACCAGGAGCAAAAACAATAATTTCACACATAATTATAAATATTAGTTAGGATTTAAACCCATTTTAGGAGCGATTTTTACACACTGACCTGATATGGAAGAGCACTGGAAGACGAACGCATTAGGCGAATGCCTCAACACTGTTAAATATTAGAAAATAAATAAATGTTTGCAGTGTAGTACTTACATAATATATATTGAACCACTCAATGATTAGGTCAATTTAGAACGTTTGTAGGAGGCTTTTAATTTGTCTGACTCATTGGATTTAATTGATTTTTTTTTTTTTGCAAAGTGCCTTGAAAGTATGTGTTGCGAATTGGTGTCTGAATTGAATATGTCAGTCTGTCTTACTTATTATTTACACAGCAATTTTTCTACCGTACTAACTGACTTTTGCAAAACGTTCCGTCCAGTACAAAGCTCATCCACTAATTTTATGTTTTAATATTCACTAATTCAGTTTATAATAACCAAAGAACACAAGCTTTCTGAGCAGATCCACACTCTGTCATTGCATCACTGAGCAACAATTAGTTTAAAAGTGTATTATTAACACGTCTGAGGTTAAAAGCTACTTTTGCTGTTTTATTTATTTATTTTTTTTGGTTAAGTGTATACAAATGTGTTGCTAAGGAGAAGGTATTTAAAAAATTTGCATATTTTCCTTTTTTTAATTTTCTGAAATGTTAATAAAACCACAAGACAAGATTACAATATGACTTTTTAATTGAAAGAAATGATATAATTATAAGACAGCCATCTCAGCAATCATAATTACATTAATTGATAAAGATTAAGTCGACCCAGATGAAAGATTTTGAGGTAATCAAACACTTACGGTGCACGAACCTTCCAAAGAAAAGGAAACAAATGAGCATAAATCTCCTGTGATAATTTCTCTCTGTGCTGGAGTTGTGTAAACTGGGGAAATTCCTATTGTTGGCAGATGCACCATGAGGCCTTGAAACTCCTTCAGGCATCTGTTCTACAAGTCCCGGCTTTACAAGAAACAGACAGCCAAAATTTTCAGACCAAGTATACAAAATAAGTCACCGCATACTCTAGATGAGAGATGGAATTGTCTCATGAGGATGACATGCAGGGAAAAGAAGCACCAATATGTCACTTTGATTTTATGCTGCTCAGTAAGCGTGAAATAATAATGGTTTGTGACAAATAGGAGCATCAAAGTCCTTGAGAAAGATTTAGACTTGCTTTGTGTGGACAGGCATGTGCAGGTCTGAACAAGCCTTGATGAACATTTAATAAATCTTACATCGGAGGAGGAAAACCCTCAGCAGATTGATTAACTGCTGACAGCTTTATGACAAAATTACTATTGTTGCATTGAGAGCACTCATCATTAGTTAAATCAATAGTAAGGCATGATCATTTATAGTACACCGCACTTCTAGAGTTTCTGTCAACCCTTTCATTTGGTCCAAGTCTATCACCAGTCACCTGCACTGCAACACACAGGTTCTCCTAATAGGCAGTAGTTATGACCTGAGGACCTGTAATGTGACACCTCGCAGCATTTAGAGAACAACGTACCTCTGAGGGTTTGTTGGAAATCATTAATTTTGCAAACATTTTAGGTGTCAATGCTTTGGATTTGTTCGGAAATGCTTTGGCATTAGAAGTGTACAGTGCAGATTGTTGCACAATTCCTCCCGTACTTGTGCTAATCTCGCAGAGTAAGCTGGAGTCGGCAAAATTAAAGAAGGTTTCAAGGATTTGACAGCATCTTACAGAAGAGGACCCCACAGGCGTTACTTGCTCTTTTAATGGAGTGAAAATGCCAAATGCCAAAAAGAAAATCGCTATAATCTTTTTTTGTTTATTTCTGGTACGACTTTGTGCAATTTCCCCAATATGAATCTGTTTTCGATGCACAAATTAACAATGGCACAATGTGTTGACCCTCGACTTTAGCTGGTTGAAGTTAAATAAGAACTGAACAGTCGAACAACAAAGACTGCTGATTTTATCTTTAGTTACAAATATTGAAAGGAATACTCTTAAAAATATTATTTTTTGCTTAATTTATTTATGACAATAATCTCAACACTCCACACTTGGCTTTCATCATCAAGACCAGAGGAGTCTGCAGTGTCTTCAACTCTGTTTGATAAAATTCATGATTATACCTTCATGAAGTTTAAACATAATCTTATGAAGCAAAGAAATGCTCAGAGTTGTAACAGTCGCTTAATATGGCAGAATTCAAAACTGAAACATCCATCCATCCATCCATCCATCCATCCATCCATTTTCTTACACCCTTATCCCATTGGGGTCGGGATGGGTGCTGGTGCCCGTCTCCAGCTGTCAACGGGCGACAGGTGGAGTACGCCCTGGACAGGTCACCTGTCCACCGCAGAGACAAACAGGACAAAACTGACAGTTTGTCAATTTTTTTTAGTTTTTCAAACGCAAACACAGTTGCATCTGTTTTTTCTGATTTAAAATTAGCAAAGTTACAACCTTTTTTTTAAATTTATTTTTGTTAAACATAATTCTTCAGATAGACACTCTCCCTCCAAGGGACAAATGAGATGAGGGATGACAACTCGGACCTTGAACAGTTTTAAAAGCAAAGCTTAACATTCAGTTGTTCGCATCCGTTGGTTTTGGCTCAGATTTTGCTTCCAAGATGTTATAGTACTATGAAAGTAGATGTAGCTTATATTTTTTTATGGAAAAATTAAGACCTTTTGTGATTCAAAGTGGGATTTCTGAAAGTTTTATCACAAAACAAACAGTAATATAACTCTTCATAAACGCTGAATGATGACCCAAATGTGGCCAAAGTGCTTTAGGAAAGCCATATTCTCAGGATAATTGCCATTTGTGGTTGTCTTGGCCCCCATTCTTACACCTTTCACATTACATAAGTCAGTTAAGCCATTGTTATCATACAAATATTGTTTGGTGGCACTTTAAGTTGTTCCCATAAAGTTGTCCAAAATTCCAGTCTTGCTGTGCTTGGGCTAAACATTAAATTCAAGATGACGCCTTGAAGCAAGTTGAACTTCACTGTGCTATTTCCTATTTTAGGGGTGACATTTTCTTTAAGCACAAACTGCCAGTAAAAAAAAAAAAGAAAAAAAAGAAACACCCACTCGAAACCAAACAATGCCAACTTGTTTGAGTGAAACGCTTAAGTTTAATCTCATTTGGTTGATTAAAGAAGCTTAAAGCGCGAAGAATGTTATGCAAGTTGCGTCATAACAGAGACTGGAAAGGAGATTTAGAAATAGGAGAAAGTCTTACAAATGCCAAAGAGTTGGGTCAAATGCACACATATTGGCTTTCAAGGTTACTAAAAACAATCGATTTTATGTTAGTAAAGGCGGTGGAGCAGTTGGCAGCACTGTTGCTTTTTGCAGCTTTCTTCGGTCCTTGGTTCAAATCCCAATCTGGAGTCTTTCTGTATGAAATTTGGATGTTCTCACCATGCTTACTCCTTGGGTACCTTGGCTTCCTCCCACAGTCCAAAATCATTACTTTTAGGCCCCCTTTTCTATGATACCCCTAGATAAATCTCAGTTCTACCATATCCTATCTTACAAAAGCTAAACTATTTTTTTTTTTTTTTTTTTTTACATATAATAATGTTCAGAAAATTTGTTTTGCAGATGTGGAGAGGGGGTAGAGTAGGGATCTCAGACTCAAGTCCTGCATCTGTCAGACGCAATCCTCAATAAATGTAACTGTAGCAAATGCCTTTATTACCTCCTCAACATGCGATTACATTCTACAGAGTCCTGTGGATGAACAAATGATTTGATTTGGGTGTGTGCAAGAAGAAATGAATCTAAAAGTTGCACAACAACATCAACTCTGGAATGCTTGAATTTGATACCCAAAGGGTATAGGCATGCAGTACCATGAAGACTTCCTGCTGTAACTGCAGTAAAATGTGGTTCCAAAAAATATTGACATGTAGGACACACACACAAATGTGCATCCACACTTTTCCAATTTTTATTTTTCAAAAATGTTTTAAAACCCATGCATTCTTTCTAATGCACAATTTGGCAGATATATTCCAATACAATTCTGAAGCTTAAGGTTGTAACATAACAAAAGATGAAAGAGGCAGTTTCCTCCAGTGTGTTGAATTAGCAAGTAAAACCCTGCCTGCCTTACGTCATTAAAAGTTTCGACAAAACCCCATGCGGACCATCTTTGAGACTCAATCGACACACACCCCTCCTCAAGTGGACGTCCTCCGCCTCTTCCCCATTGTGACGCTCACAGAACCGCAGGAGGTTGTAACTTCAGCTCGTTTTTATCATTTTTCTCAAAAGGTGCGCGCTGTTTACAAAACCACAACAAGTGTGACACTTAGCACGTCGGCGGGTACAAAGCCCCAGTCGAGTGATCTGGACCTGGCAGTGAAAGATGAAAGCTCACGCCAAGACTGGAGCTCTGGGTGACGCTCAGACAGACAGGTGGAAGAAAAGGACGGGAAAGACGACTGGGAGTTTTGGACAGGGAAGACAGGTCGGTGGGGTGGGGGTGGGAGGTTAAGCCAAGGCCAAGGCTAACATCTTTCCTGTTTGATATACTTTGATATGAGCACTGCAGTCTGAGAGTGTAAAAGGGTGATAAGCAGGGACTTGTCAGACTCTTTATGGGATGCACCGTTTGTTTATTAATCACTAGGTTCTGTGATGTGTCTCTCATCACCCCAACAGGTATAATTAAGCTTTAAAGGGCATGGGGGAGGCTTGATGTGTCTGCGATTCATTTTATCTCCTTGTTCCTTTTGAAGTCGCTGCATGTGAGTGTACACTGCAGGGTGTGTGTGTGTGTACAGTAGGTGAGTAAATCTCTGTATGGTCAGGGGGGGGGACCGCTCTACGAGGAATCCGTCTGTGGTTCCCGAGTTGCATGACCTGAAACGTCTGCTTACACGCCAGCTCATTTAGCCTGACACGTCTTGTTTAGCCTCTGTAGATGCTGTCATTTCAAGCACTGACAGTTCAAAGGTTGGCAGTTTTTGATGGCCAGGTATTGTGCTGCTTTGTGGGACATCTTGGGTTCCCAGCAGGCAGCTGTGGAGGCCCCTTTCCCTCCCCTCGCGTCCCCTTTCCGAAAGTATGCGACAGGTGTCGGTGGTGAAAACAAAACAAAGAGCCGTCTTGTTGTGATTGGCGAAGTGCTGTTGAGCAGAACCAAAAGGTTAAGCGAAACGAAATATACATCAGAGAAATGTTCTTTCTTTACCACTTCATATGTCCTGAAATTTACTTGTGGCGTCAAATGACATATTTTGAGCGGGACATCATGTAGGAATGTAAACAAGTCAGCACTGCTCCTCAGCAGCCTTGATCTTCTGACTGTCTTTCAGCAAGGTATATTCTTACTTATTTTACCTTTTAAAGAAAAAAACATCTACGCAGTCTAGTCTGGTATCTTCTCTTTTCTGTTCCAAGTAAAATCAGATGACTGACATAACATCTTTGAGGCAATACGTGCTATCAAAACACCTCTGCTACACTGAAAAAAGTGTGATCAGGATTAAGTAATATTTACTAAATAAATAAGAGCAAACTATACATAATAAAAAAGACTGTGTGCAGTTTTGAATCTCACTGAGCTGAATTAACCAAATTTGAATATTTTTTTAATTGCATTTTACTCTGTTTTTATTTAAATATAATCAGCAAAAAAACAATAAGTATTATTTATTTATTTTCATTGGTAAAGTCAAAAATGCAGAAAATTGATAAATTTTACTCATTTGGGAGGCCTTGACTTTTTCCCGCCCAAGGCATTTTCATCATAGGAACATCGCGTCTGCTCAGCATTTCGTGGACTACCGTTTGCTTAAAGGTAAGACATGTTTTAAGTGTTCTTAGTTAAACAATTCAAGTGTCTGTAGCAGTTAAACATTGTCTTAAGTTACTGCAAATTAGCAAACTTGGCAACTTTACTGTACAGCAAGTCAATTAAGTTATATTGTGAAGGATTCGAAGTCAGTCTACGTCGTCTTTGATTTGACTAAATGCATTGCAATGATTGAAAAAGTAGTCTCAATGTCACAATTTAATGTGACTAACGTAATACCGTTATATAGTGGCCGTAGAATACAAGCTACTCTTTTATTTAATTTAGTTTCTTGGCCTCAGCCCAAGCTTCCCCTCCCCCACCTTAACAAGCTAGCTAGCATGTTTGGGCACCATAATGGAGGAACAGACGTTGTTTTCAACGGTGAGATAATCAATGAGCTAATCAACTCAGGAGTTTCGTTTAAAGTTACTGCATGTAGTTTTTACAATTAAAATGTACTCAAGTAACATTTTTACTCAAGTAGCATGTTAAAAGCAGATTTCTAATCAGCTTTTATAACGTTACACATTTCGAAAGAAAAATCAGCCGTTTTGCATAGTTACATTTTCAGACAAAGTGCGCTGTTTCTTCTTTCTTCTTTTAATTTGGCGTGTTTTGAGCACAATGGCTGGTGTTTTGCTAAACCCCAGTTCACCGGCTCTCACTGAGGCTCTCCATTAACATTACGTTAGTTACATTCAGTTGGCACAAACGGCTTCCTCATTTTCCCCGTTTTCTCGGAAAAACGTTATGCTTTCAAACTGTGGCTGCAGCTCACACTGACAGATAAACAGTTACAGTGAGATGCGTCTGTGAATGTTGGGTTGAAATCAGTATGTAGCTTCGTACTGACTCTGAGCTGCCACAGAGAGAGTGAGAGAAATGTTTCCTTAGTCCGTTTTGGGCATCTTTGATTTTAATATTTATTTTTTGGCATTTGTTTATGTGCATATCACCTTAAAATCTGTTTCATATTTTTGTCTTAACATCTTAAAACGATAGTTCATTTTTTTGAAGTGGGATTGGATGAGGTATTCATCCATATTATAGAGCTGGATGATTTAAAAAAAACTTAATTGTGATGATCTTTTCAGTGACATTACAGTTGCGAAATGATTTGCAATTTCTGAGGGAAATATAATTTTGTATAATTGTTTTCTTATTTTTATTAAAAAAAATTAAGATGATTATGGCGTGATTCTTGCAGGGATGTGTAACGGATGTTTTTTTTTTAAGTCTCTAGATTAGGATGTGTAGGCCAGGACATCTTTGCAGCACAACATTTCATTTAAAATAATTTTTTAAGATTTAAGAAATGTAAGAAATATTGTACCTCCTGTGATTTGAAAATTGCAGTAGGCTGTATTGCAATTTTGATAAAATTTTGATTAGTTGTTCAGCCCTGGCACATTATTTAATTACTAGATCTAATAGTGATGTAGGCTACTAGTTATACACTAAATTAAAAACACCTTTTTTTCTTATTATCTTAGGTTCTGGCCTATGGGGTGGCAGTGTAAGATCTGCAAGTCTTTGTCTGCAACAAAAGGGAATCTACTAAAACATTACAGACTACAACACGCAACATTTGGTCGTGGGCAAACCCAGCCATGTCTATATGACAGTTGCCCTTGCACATTTAAAACACAGGGTGCCCTTCGCACACATTTGTCCAGGTATCATACAGCTCATGGCAGTATACAGCCAGGAATCATCCCTGCTTTTAAGTGTTTAGTTTGCAGTGCTAGTTGTTCTACAGAGAAGGACTACTTTCAGCATATAGGAAATCACCTGAAGAGCCACGAAACTGTCTTTTGTGTGTTTGAAGGATGCAGCTTTCGGACAAATATATACAATACATTTTTGAAACACAAAAGTAGAACACACAAATCCTATTCTTCGAGCGATTTTAAGCAAGGTGTGTATGAGAGTCACCACGATCAGATTGTTGACCATTCTGATTCATTAGAGGCCAGTGATAATGAGGGCACAAGTTTAGATTGTGATAACGAAAGTGCATCATACTTGGTTCTTCAAAGAATTGGTTTACTTCTGCTGAAGCTAGAAAGTGTCTATAATGCCTCACTGAAGTGCATTGATGCCTTGGTTGAAGACCTTCAGTTCATTTCATCTTCAGCATCTGTTGAAGTTGTTAGAGATATACTTGATTCAACATTGAAGTTAAATAAGAGCATTGTTGACCAGGCCATCATAACAGACTTGGCAGAACAGTTGTGCAACTTCCATCCCATTAGTACAGCACTTGCTGTAGGTGGTCCACTTGGTTCAGCTTTTAAGAGAAGAAGGTATTTTAAGGAGCATTTCCAGTGTGTTGATCCGGTTGAATATATTCTTGATTCCCAAAAGAACAAGACCTTTCAATATGTACCTATTCTCGAGACTTTGCAGAAGGTTTTGAAGAATAAACACATTGCAGAGGGACTGTCATCCAGACATTTAAACAGTACTGGATATATTAAGTCAACTTTTGATGGCAAACATTTCAAGCAAAATGCCTTCTATGCTGGAGAAGAGATAAAACTCTCTATAATCCTTTATGTCGATGACTTTGAAGTGTGCAACCCACTAGGAACGTCAAAAAAAAAACACAAAATAACAGCCGTTTATTGGATTTTGGCAAATGTACCTTTACAGTTGCAGTCTGCATTAACATCGATACACCTAGCTTTACTTTGCAAAGCTGTTGATGTCAAACAGTTTGAATACAAAGCAGTTTTGGAACCCCTCTTGAAAGATCTTGCCACTCTAGAAGAGGACGGGATTTTCATTTCCAGTGTTGGAAAAAGAGTTAAAGGAACTGTACACTGTGTTGTAGCCGATAATCTCGGTGCACATTCAATTAGTGGACTAGTTGAAAGTTTCACGGGGCCGTACATCTGTAGATTTTGTCTTGGACATTCTTCAGAGTACCAGACACACGAAGTGCGGACTGGAGTGTTTCCACCTCGGACAAAGAAGGACCATAGTTTGCATGTGCAAACTGTGAGAGAAAATCCAAATTTAACCCATTGCTTTGGCGTTAAGCGCTCGTGTCCATTGACTGATAAACTGAATCACTTTCATTTTGTATCTGGGTATCCACCAGATGCTCTACATGACCTTTTTGAAGGAATAGTCCCAAGAGAACTAGCATTGTGTTTTCAGACTTTCACCAAGAAGAAGTACTTTAATTTGACTGAACTCAACGAGTTAATCACACGTTTTCCCTATAAGGGCTCAGACAAAGCCAACAGCCCTCAAGCAGTCCCTCAAAACTACATTCGTCGCAGAACGATAGGAGGAAATGCCCATGAAAATTGGGCCCTAATACGGTTGTTGCCACTCATTGTTGGTTCACGAGTACCTGAGGATGATGCTGCCTGGCAGGTTCTTCTGACTTTAAAAGACATAGTTGAATTGGTGGTTGCCCCTGTTCATTCAGTTGAAAGTATTGCATACCTTGACTTTAAAATATCTGAGCATCGCGACAGATTCTTAGAAGTTTTTCCTGAAGAGACACTGACACCCAAACACCATTATTTAGAACATTACCCTGCACTGATTGCAGAGTATGGGCCTCTGGTTGGTGTGTGGACAATGCGCTTTGAAGCGAAACACAGCTTTTTCAAGCAAGTTGTGAGGCACACAAAGAACTTCAAAAATATATTGGTGACCCTTGCTACAAAACATCAGATGATGATGGCATGCCATTTACATACAGATGGTGGAAAACAGCCATTGTGTGTCACAAAAATATCTGTGGTGCCTTTAGATGTACTGCATTCAGACATACAGGAAGCTTTAAGAGAAACATCACCGCTTCTGTCTTCCGTGCAGTTTGCTAACACTGTCACCTGCTATGGAACAAAGTACACTGTTGGGATGATCTTACCGTATGGCTCTACTGGGGGACTTCCTGACTTTGCTGAGATTATTCAGATAGCCATTTTGAACAACCGTGCACATTTTATTGTAAAGTTACTAGATGCATGGTATGAAGAGCATCTTAGATCTTTTCAACTTGAGAACACTGGCAAAATGGCTCTTGTTGAGCAGCAGAAACTTGGTGATGTGTACCCCTTGGCTGCATACAGTGTGGGAGGAAAACGCTTGGTCACACTCAAACGTCACATCTGTACTTTGTTTTAGGTAATTTTGGTAAATTATATTAACCTTTACATCTCATAACATCTGTTTTTAAACACATTTTTTATGGAAACATAACAACAGTATCCTTTTTTGTTGACATGTTTGCAATTTAAGAATCATAATTATGGCACACACATTTAATGTTCTGATTATAAGTGTGGTGTTGCACTTAAATAAGTACAGATTTTATTTATAAAATGTTTTATATAGGTTTTTTTTATGTACTTTATAAGAATATCTTTAACTTTTGTCTATTCTAGTCAGGATGGCAGAGATGGAGGAAAAACTCAGAGTAATAATTGACGACCGAATTGAGAAGTTGGTCCTTCCATCAGGAATCCCGCCCACTGTGGAGGAGCTGCATAATATTGTGAAGGAGACCTTTGGGATTTCTACTGAGTTCAGTCTTCAGTATTTTGACTTGGAATTTGAAGATTATTTTACTCTTCACAACAGTGATCTTATCCAACACAAAGGCACCATAAAGGTTGTTCACACTTCTCCTATTCTTCTGAACTTGTATGCAGCTCATGAAAGTTTGGACAGTTCCTCTGTTCAACAGTCCACTGACTGTGACTCTGCATCGTTTGAAGAGTCAACTGCATCAAATGCAGAGTCATCTGCTGGAACATCTTCTTCACAGGACACCATTATCCTGTCTGGGCGCAGTACCACAGAACGCTGTCAGCCATGGCCAAAGCAGTTCCCCATTCCGCAGTTTGCATACGAAACTGAGATGTATCTTGAAAGAGGCAATGAGGACTACAAGAAGAATGGAACACTTCTCACTACCTCTAAGATCAAGGCAGGCATACTTGAGAAACTGGCTGAAACTGTATATACTTATACAGCCTATCCATCAGGTTCACAGATAAGTGATGTTGCTGAGGCACTTGTCAATAAATATCCTTGTCTCAAGGAACCCGGTTCCTTTGCAGGTTACTATGGCTGGCAGCAAAGCCTTAAATACAAGATGTCAAATTATCGCACCAAACTCAGAGGCTACGGTGTTCCTGAGGTGTTATGCAATGCACTAAAACGCAAGACCCCGGCGGACAAGAAGTCTGCAAAGAATGTTAAAAAGCCTCGAAAAGCAGAGATAAACTTCCTTCCTCCTTACCCGGCTGGAGAGGATGAAGAAAGTCAAGAACAAGAGAGAATTCTGTTGCTTACTGAAGTAAAGAAAAAGAACAACAACGCATTGATAAAAGAAAAAATGGCCAAAACATTTGCACACAGAAGAAACGAAATAATCAACCAATCACCCAGTATAGAGGACATCAAAGCCAGATGGCCCGCTCTATTTGAGACATCTCACGTGAGTTCTAAGTGCATGCCAATCAGAAATATTCCTAGTCAATGTGAAGGATTGCATTTGTGATTCTGCATTTAGCAATTTGATACAAAATGTGTTGCGTTACTGTCATCTTTTTTATAGATCAAATTTGATCCATCTTCTTGCTTTTGAAAAATGTCGTAAGAACAGTATGTATGTTTGAAATATTTGATGCTTTAAAACTGGTTTCATGATTTGTCTTTCAGATCCAGGATGAGTTTCACAGAATCACAATGGTGCATCTTGAATCTAAGTTCATGTCCAAACTGGATGAATATACTCCTCGACTTCTGAACCTCTTCCACTCGAAGGGCGGAAGCATGGGGTTGAGATTGCAGGCTATCCTACTCAAGGTATCTTTCATTGAGCATTATCGTTGCTAATATTTTATTCTCAAAGTTTTGTGTTTAAACTTCTGGAATATCATTACTTAAATTTATTGGAGGTTAGCCTGTGATTGTCTTTATAAATGGAATATGAAATAATCGCATGAGAATTTGTATGAGTAGTGTTTTATTGCACTGGTCCCCAAGATGGCGCAGGAACTCAATATTAACAGTAATATAAACCACCTGGTGTTTCTTTTTTTCGTTTCAGACTCCAAGCAATCCTGACATCAACATGACCAGAGATGTTATCATTCGATGTTTGATGATGTACCTTGGGGAATCTACAGATGAACTCTTAAAAGAGTACGATGTAAGTTGAATTAGATGTTAAAATATAAAGTAGGTGATTTCTCTCATCTCTTGTACTTATTTGTTGGAAAGTCAAATCACAAAATAGTCATAACTGTATTTCTCCCAGTAGTTCTTGGCAAGGTATATCATTGTCCTCTGTTAAGTGTGTTTAAATTCTTATTTTCCGTTAAGTAATTTTTAAATGCTAGTGCAGAATGCTATCTCAATTTGATTTCATCAACTGGCATAATTTAAAACTTGTCAGTAATTTATGTAATTTTTTCCCTAAGAATGCTTTACCTAACCATAACTTTTTTTTTTAAGTCTTGGCAATTTGTCCCTAAAAGTGAGCTAAGACATGATGGCCAAGACGCTGCTTTGTGAATACAAAGACATTTTTACAGAAAGACTGAGGCAACGCAGAATAAGATATTAATCAAGACAGTGCCAGGAAGAAATAATAGTGTAATGGATTGATTTAATTTCAGAAACTTCATTTAGAAATATTTGTAACTGTTCAGCTCCTCATTGCATAATTGATTATAATATAATATATTATTATGATTGATTTATATATATCTTTTTCCTTTTTAAATTATGTGCATTTTTTTTTTGTGTTATCTCAGATTTGTCTAAAACACTGACATAAATAGAGTGCATTACAAGCAACGGCTGACAAACTCCAGATTTTCTTGTCCAAACAGTTGCAAGCAATTTGGGAAATGGAACCTTCTCCTTTGGCTGCACTGTCTGATATGCACAATGTTCTTGCTATTACAGGATGCTGATGAAGACGGTGTGTCACAGGACCTTGCTGTTCAAAGCCTGAAGATCTACAACATCAAAGCTAACACGTCAGAGGATCCAGACATCGGTATCGTGGTGGACGGCATGAAAATTCTAACTGCTCTGGGTAACTTTCCAAGGGCTTGCTCCCTGCTTGTTGGGTTGGCGTATGCTGTGAATCTCGCCTATCCAAAGGAGCTCAGATACACGTTTGAAGTGTTTCAGAAACTTCTCCTCGGGCTGGATAGTTCAAAGCTCTCCCCAAAAGTGAACAGCCTCAAGAATAAACTACTGGCTTAAGAAAACGGACCCTTGCTAAACAAAAGGGAATAGACAAGTCACTGTCAAAACCAACACGCAAAACTTTGTGAAATGCTCGGTGAAGTTAGTTAAAATTAGGGTCATTTTCAGTTCAGTGGATTTCTGCATGTGTATTTTTTCTTGCAGTACATTACAGTTAACCACCCTTTCTAAGGACTGACCCCTTGTTCTCATATGTGCCTGTTATATGGCTTGGATCTGTTCAGGTCTGTCACATGAACCCTTATACAGCATAGAGCATCCACTATTGCCTTTTTGGAGAGTCCATGCAGGCTTCACCACTGAAGGGTGATGATCTGCAGGCTGGAAAACTTTGTTGTGTTTCATTTGCACTTTATTTAATATGTTTTTTTCCAGTTCTGTCTTTCAACTTATTTTTCGAAAAGGAAAGTAAGTGTCACGGAGCCAAGGGCCCCAACACAGTGACAAGATGTAGCATAAACATACAAAAAAAGTAAATGGAAGTTTTTATGCCTCAAAAGTCTCGCCCAACTCTCACATCTTGTCATGTGTTTTCCCCAGGTAAGTTTTATGTGCATACTTGTTTTGTGCTCTGCATGCCTTAAACATGCAGAGCACAAAAGTGAACATAAGAGTTCACTTTAAACATAAAGTGAACTCTTATGTGATTGATAAATTGTTGAAGCAAGTTTAACTGAGTCCACGTTGATGTTGATGTGATGGTTCTAAAAAATCATGTTAACTATACTTTGAGCAGAGTGGCACTATGTTTTTGACTTGATACTGATATATATTGCCCCTTCTCTGTTTTATTGTTGTATTTAGGAATTTTGCACTAGTTGGTGCTGGATAAACACGTTTTATAAAATTGCACAAATAAATGCTGCTGCTGTTTTATGCATTGTAATTTGTTATTTTTTGATGCCACTCAAGTTTGGTCAGGATATTGTGTAAATTAGACACAGAAAAATTATGGCAACAAAGTGACATTCAATATTATTGAATAGATTTAAAGTGCTATGATACAAATAAAAACTTAAAATTGATCAATTATTTTAGCTACAGATTAATAAGAACAACAGTTTTAATGTGTTGAATTAACCAATAATGTGCTACAATATGAGTTGATATTATTTGTATTATTTACTTAATCCAAATAATTTTTATGTTGATGTTTAGTAAATGTAAATCAATTTCACCCATTTAATTAATAAATATAAGTTAATTTCACCTAGATTATTAGTAAATATGATTAAATTTCCCCCAGATATTTAATAAATCTACATCATTTTTGCTCAGAAACTTAGTAAATAAAAATTAGTTTTTCTTGTAAAATTGACTTGGATTTACTAAATATTTTTGGGCAATATAAATGATCATTTGCATTGATATTAATAAATCAAACACATTTCAGCTGTTGCTTTTATTAAGATGTACTTCATTTTTTTAAGTTAAGTTAAGTTAACATATTCAATACTTTTTAATCAAAATTGTAGAACTTAAATTCTATTCAATTATATTACGTGTCACTTTGTTGCCACAATTTTTTTAAGTAACCATTGGTCAAATTTTTCTCAGTGTACCTGTAAGAAGGCCAGACTATTGTCTCTAGAGTCTGATGTGCTCCGTCTTGATTCTGCTCTCTCAGGAGTCGAACTAGGTGAGAAAAGATGAGATACACTCTTGTTTCATTTGGCAACAAGTCCCGAGGAGGCCAACAGTCAATATTTCCCTTTTTGGTCTTCTCATGGAAGAAAAATCTATGCGTTTTACATAGAAGTGATGCCTGGCGCATCATAAGCGATGTTACTAATCCACCATAATAATCACAATTGTATTTAGCAGACATGAGGTGATACTTCATGGTTATAAGAATGTGATGCATGAAGAGGGGTCACCAGATTTTCCACTGCAAAATGTCGTTGTGACTGATTATTACAAAATATGAAAACGAGGGGTATGAATAGTTTTACAAGACACTGTACAGAGAATTGCTCTGAGGACCGTTCAACCATCACTCACAGTAATTCAGTTACTATCAGTCATTGTCCATATGATGTAAAAATATACATTTATTAACCATTTAACTGAATCTATGTTACCTGAAAGCTATCATCATTTTTATACATCATATTTTAATTATGTACATAATAACAGCCAGCCTGTAGTTGTTGTTTTTAAATAAATTTTGTTGTGGCTTCTTGGGCATAAAAGTTAACGCTGACCTAAAAATACTTATCTTGTGTGAGCCATGCTGATTTTGTTTTTTTGGTTATATTTATTAAAGTGACTTCTAAAACCATTTAGCATTCTTGGTAAGGATCTCTTGCTCGTGTGTGAATCACTAAGCTGCTGCTCAGCATGCTGATGCTTTGGGCCGGCCCTTCCTGCACACACTTTTGTGCGCCTGAGTAACTGTAGCTAAATAGAGGCCATCAAGCATCACATTTATATCACCAGTTGCAAGGCTGGCACAGGAACTTCTAATCATCAGATGGAATCATGATAATAAGTAAATGATAAGTTAGGAGCAGAAGTTCCGTGTGATAACAGGTTTTAGTTGTCAGTGCTGAGACATTTGATACTTTCAAATTGAGCCAATAAAGCAGAGTGTCCACAAATAAACGTTCATCAGATTATCAGAGAGATATACACGATCAAACAGATAGTAGAAACAAAAACATCAGCGGCTGCGCCTACTTTTGGCACACTGAGCAACATGCAAATCATGTGTTCATACTTCAGCTTTCATCGAGCACTAAGATTAACACTCTTGTTTGGCAGACTCAGAACAAGCCTTGTTGGGGGTGGAAAAAGTGGCAAACTCATGGAACACAGATCATCACATCACAGGTGTGTGAGTGATAGAGGTGAATGAGTGGCAAAGGAATATGCCTGCAGAAACTTTGCTTTTTTTTTTTTTTTTTACAGTCCAGGATGCTTTCAACACTCAACCCATCTGATGTTATTTTACTGAAGTCAGTGAGAGTTAATGGTAAATATTGCTATGGAAATTAGAACTTAAATATCAATATTTCTGTTGAGATAACGTATAAGACAATTTACGGTAAAAAAAAAAAACACAAAAAAAAAACAGCCAGTAATTCTAGCTGCTGTACCTCTGCTGATGGTTTCAAAACATCTTGAAGTGAAAATATTTCCATTATTAATAATTATTATTATTGCTAATAAGAAAAATAATGTTGCTATTAATAATTATTAGTATAATTATGAGTAATTATTATTACTAATAATGGAAATATTGTTTCCATTATTGGTAATTATTAGTCTAAATAGAATATTAGCAAATATTCAATTTATATATTTAATCAACAATTTTGCATAGTTTATTTCAAAATTGTGTCTGTTTAAAAACATGGTTTCACACTACATTATTATTTAGTGCATTTTGGTTTACTATGGTGTTATAGTTTTATATATCGGGAAGAAAAATCGGTTAAAAATCGGTTGATAACAGTGATGCTACTCTTAGCCAACAACAAAGGCAGTGGCAGAGATGAACTGGGAAGTGGGAGGTGGTGCAGATGGAAGAAAACTAATAATGCTGCTGTCCCCCAGCTGATTCAAAATTACTGGCTTGCTTCGACACTCTGCTTTAAGAATCAATATGAAATAGGGTAACAACACTCTGACTGTGTGCCGAATTGTTTACGGAGGCTGTAGATCTCAACGTAGCCGTCCCAAGTTTGACTCCCATGCTTGGTACCGTTGCCACATGTTGCTTTCTCTCTGCCCCCTTCCTGTCAGAATACCATTAAAAATAAAGGCCTCTAACATCGGAAAGAAAATAGTAAAAAGAATGTGTTCTGACTGAATGATACCAAAATGTAACTTTTGGGCCAACATATCAAGCACCATGCATGAAAAAATTTGTAAGGTCTTAAAAGATGAAACCCTTGGTTTAAAAAAAGATGGTGGCAGAATCATGATGTGGGAATGATTTTCTTCAACTCTGACCAGAAAATTGGTCACTAACCTAAATATATAGCAGGACTTATAACGTGCTACTTTATGTTGGTCTACAGCTATGACACCAACATGGGGGGCATCTACTGCTGCCAATAATTTCATGTTGTCATTATGCACTATTTGTTCTCTCCTTGAAGCAACTATGTAGGAAACAGTGTACTGTTTTCATCCTCTGCGCTGAGCATATATATGTTCAAAGACAAATTCAAGTGCCCTTTATTAAACCCAAAGAACAATTAAATGTTGTAGCTCATTTAGTTAAACAGTTGTTGTAGATGGTGATGGCTGTGGGGAGTCTGACAGAAACTAGGACATTTTGAACGCTGCAGTAACAGATTAGAGCACTTTGGGAATCACCATCTTGGTGCTAAAATACATTAAAAAAAAAGGTATTCTATATGAAGAGGCCAATTCAGGGTCTGATTCCCAACCTCAGGACTTTTGCTGAACGTCTTCTCTCCTTTTCTCTCAGCCCATTTCTTGTCTGAAACGCTTTGACCAATAGTGCCACAAATTACATTCACTTTAAGAGCCTTGTATGTCTGATTGATGTATAGGTCAAAGTAAAGTGGCTTAACAAACAAAAGACTGATCTTCTTAGAAAAAAAAAAAAGGAAAAAAGAAACACATATAAAGAAAAAAATATATCGGCTAAATCAAGTTTTCTCTACCCTTCTTCATCTTGATATGAATCAATTTTGGTGCATGTAAGGTAGCAGGGAGGAGACAGCGGGGAAAGTCCCCAATTATGTGGTAAATCTAGAGAGAGGTTGTGATATTTAGTCTTATTGCCCAGAAGAACTTGGCATTTACGAGACTCACCACAAACACATTCCCCGCAGCAGCGCAGGCAAACTTCAAGCTCTGTACACCAGCTCAATCAGATGAAATAGCTACTGCTTGTGATTTATGGTGGAGTTTTTGAAAAAAAATAAATAAATAAATAAAAGTCTCCAGCAGCCCTGCTTATTTAATTCAGGTGCTCTTAAAAAAAAAAAAAAACGAAGGAAAATGAAATAAGTTAATTATGTTTACAGTTGCTACTCTTTGACAAAAAGGTTGATGAATGGGTCTTAAATTTTCCACAGCTGCTGAGAACACCGCTCTGTGTTTCCAGTTCAAGGAGTGCACACTTTAATGTCTCGATGTTAGGAATACTATCTAGAACCATTAATGAACAATGACATTACATCAGGCAAATGCCAAGATTTCCGCTAATAACCTTTTTTTTTTCCTCCAGAATTGCAGGCATGCGTTGCACCTTTGACGCTCCATAAAGGTCAGCTGATTGCCCTGTGAGCTTAAAGGGTATGATTTGGCTCAACTGTGTGTGCATTGTATGTAATCAGCATGGTGTCAAAATGTAAGGACAAAAAGGGAATGCACAGATGTTGTAATGCCTCTCAGGCACAACGGGGGTGATTGGATTTTCAGTGCCCTCACAGGCCACAATTTATGGCCATTATGGTGGTCTATTTCCAGCTATAGTGATGGATTCTGCTCAATTATTGTCCATTATGGAGAAAGATGGCTGCGCAGCCATGCCAGAAATTACTGATTCCTGCAGCAGCACATTACACTAAAATCATCTCTGCTTGTTGAGCTAAGCCAAAACTGAAGCAAAATTATGTTCTTTTGTTTTCAGGCTGATTAAGAAAGTGATTCTCAACTCTTTCTTTGCCTTTAACTCCTGGTAATTACAGTGACATTCTACCTCTGATTGCATTTTTTTTTCATTGTTCATCTATTATGTCTATTTAATGTTCGGATTTTACAGTATTGTCAAAAGAAGGATATGACACTTCAGAAAATGTCATAAAGTATAGCTTACTATAAATTCAGTGTTGTAAAAAAGTATTTTACCCTCAAAGATTTTTTTTCCGTTTTTTTTTTTTTTCATATCTGCAAAAACAAATGAACAAAAACAAAGTTACTGACATCTATCAGTCTGGAAAGGATTACAAAGCCATTTCTAAGGCATTAGGATTCCTATTATCCATGGTGAGACTTCCAAAATTATTCCAGGAATCCATTAACAACTCACTCAAGAGGTAAAAAAATCAAAAAAAAATCTAAATGACAGCAGACCTAACTTGCAAAAAATGGCATACAAGATTAAAAGCATCGCCTTCCAAAACGAAGCCAAAGGTGATCTCAAATTTGTCTAAAAGATTTCAAGGTGATCTCCAAAACTTTTGGGGGAAAGGTTGAACATTTAATGTGTCCCCATTACTTCGGGTGTAAAGCTGACAGAAAAATAATATTTTGCAGGGTAGTGTTAGTGTAGTGGTTGGGAGCAGCTTTACTGCATCACAACTTTAACGACCTGATCTACCTGATGGAACCATGACTTCTGCTCTGACTTCATCCACAGTTACAAATAAACTTGACCTGATACAGATTTACCTGTTTTCTTAGCCATTCATGTTCAAATAGGAAAGACAAGAGAATATGCTTATGTTTAAAGAGACATAACTGTTTGCTAGAAAATAGTTACTCTTCTAAAACTGCAATAAATAAGTCTCTATAACAACCATTAGATGCTGTCTACGTAGAAGCTGGATGTTTGTGCAGCATGCCAGAAAAAAGCCTTTTCTGTCCACCATCACAAACATAAACAATTGGAGTTTTCTAAACACTACAAGGATTTAGGCTGGAATGTTGTGGTTTACATGAGATGAGATTTAGCTTTTCAGCAACAATCATTTCATGTTGGTCTAGTAAGTGACTAAAATATGGACCACAAGCATTCTCATCATGCTTGTGGCGAATCTGTGATACTGTGGGCCCGGTTCTCATTCAAAGGTCTTGGGAACCTTTTCAGGTCACATTCTGTAATATTTGAGTTTCTGTGTACTCCCAGGTTTGTATCTCTGCTATCTAGTGTCTGTGTTCGCAGATCTGTCCAGTAGCTTTCTTCAGTGTCTCCCAAGCTGTCTCAAGTCTGCACATCCACTCGCCTATCTAGCAATCAAGCTGCCCTGTATGAATACTACTTGGTTTTCTCACTCAGAGTCAGATGACTCTGTAACTGCCACCTGCCAATCTTCTTGTGTATTATTTTGGAGTTCCCCCTTGATCTTATTTTGTACATTTTTTATTTTTTATTTTTGCAAGCAAAACTTTAAATTTTCACTTGCTTGTTGCTTACCTCCTCCCTTCATTTGGGCTTCGCCTTTCACCATTCTATGACAAGTCTTCTCTACCACTGAAATGAAAATGGGCCAATATTTAGGACGGATCAATGCAGACGTTGTACACCACTACATAAAAAATCAATTTTCTCCCATTATTATCGCAGGGCAAACAGCTGTGCCAACTTTCCAAAGCTAATCTAACTCTACAAGTTGCTATGGTAAGATGGAACGAGATCGTTTATCTATTAAATAAAATGTAATGGTTCCACATTTTTGTGATTGGTTGTACTACATCAAGAAAATTCCCCAACTTATGACCATATAAATGGGCAAACATATTTGCACAGTTTGGTCTTGAGCTCCACCGCAAACGTCATGTTCATTTCCGTTTTTTTTTTGTTTTTTTCTTTTCTGCTTGGAGATATTTATGCCTAAATAATACAGAAGAGTCTGGAAGCAGGAAGAGTTGCTGTTTTTCCGGGCATCAGGGCACTGCAGTGACTGTAGCATTGCCAGAGCTCAGGCTGGCAGTCAGCACAAACTGCAGGTAATTGAGCAGCCAGCTGAACAGGGGGAGCTTCAATGGGCCTCTGAATGCCACAAGCAGACATTAATCAAAATCTTCGATCAATAACTTCTCAAGTGCTAATAAGCACTGGCACATCTAGTGATATGTGAGCCCCTTTATCATTTCAACCACCCGCAGATTTATAGGAAATCCATTGTTAGGTCCAAAGTATGAGGTAATGTAGCACTTAGTAAATGAAGTAAAACCAAAAGCCTGCGGTGATTTGTATTTCATTTACAAAGGACATGTCTAATCATTAGAAGCTCTGTCTCTCCAAGAAGCAACCAAACGAGTGTAATGATGGCTGTGTTCTTTTATAGCTTACTTACTCAGCAATGATGCGGGACATGACAGCAGGATAGTAAAGCCTTGCTGTCCTTCCCTAACTGGTCCGCTCCCAGATGGCCATGGGGGACTCCTGTGCACCATGGAGTGATTAAAGTCATGTTAGGGAAGCATTATCGGTCAAGTCATAAAATAATTTGATTTCTGTTCCCCCTCCACTGTCTTCTATCAAAGTGATTGGTCTCCTGGTCATCTCACTGGCTGACATAATTGTTAATTAACCATTATGGGCTGCCCTTTCTCATCTATATCGCACCGCAATCATTCATTTGACAACAATGCAATGTACAGAAAATGTATAATGTCGGGACACATAGCAGTTTTCTGCAGTGTGGCTGTAAATTTGTGATTATTAGCACGAGTCTTTTAAGAGTTTTCATTGATGTTTCCATGACAAGTTATCAACCTTGCATGTACCTTGCAAAACCATACCTTACTCTCATCCCTTGAACTATTTCACTTTTTTATGTTGCAATCACAAACTTCAGTACTGGGATTAAGAATTACCTAAGTTTGAAGTTGAACAAAAATGAGATGTAGGCTATTTAAAAAAAATAAAAAAAATAAAAATACAACTAAATTCTGAAAAGTGTGGTGTGCATTTGCGTACTTTCAATACTTTGTAGGACCACCTTTTGCCATTTGTGGTTTCTCTCTATCAAGCTGTGTATAACAAATAGTCCAATAAATCGGCCAATAAACTTTGATCTCAGCATGCAAACATCTCGGTGTGACAGAAATAAAAAAAAAAAAAAAATCATACTGATTGTCTCATCCCTATTGTGAAACACGGAGGTGGCAGCACCATGCTCCAGGGAAGAAGTTTGAACAACTCTGGTCAGAGTTGATTGCATGATGCACAAAGCTAAATACAGGACCAAAAAGTTAAATTTTTGTCTCATCTGACCACAGCACTTTCTTTCATGTTTGTTTTGTCCATCACATGGCTTATTGCAAATTGTAAACAGGAATTTTTTATGAGTTCCATTCAACAGCGGCTTCTTCCAAGAAGGTTAAAATTTTTTAAAACATAAATAATGTTCATCCTTTTCATTCCACTTAAGTTATGCTGTAGATAAAATCCCTG
Source organism: Poecilia mexicana (assembly GCF_051168715.1). NCBI lineage: Eukaryota > Metazoa > Chordata > Actinopteri > Cyprinodontiformes > Poeciliidae > Poecilia > Poecilia mexicana. The sequence continues at coordinate 14,627,692 of NW_028263389.1, forward strand.
TAATATATTGTGAAATTTGAGGTGCATATTTACATGTTAAAAACGTCAAAGAGTGTGAATACTTTTTCAAGGCACTGATCCTGTGCAAATTTGCCAGGTAGCTTCCTCTTTCACATTTAGCTTGAAATTCTTGCTCCATTAATCAGTTTTTGCATGTTGAAGTTAGTTGTCTTCTCAAAAATACCACTGAAAACAGAAAGAAGTGTGTGTGTGTGGAGGGGTGAAGAAAGTTAAATAAAAAGCTCTTTAAAACATTACTCGCAGACAAAAAGACAAACAACGTCCCTAAAATCCATTCTGATGACAGTTGGAAGAATGCGGGCTTTCTGGTGGACTGGAGCCCCATCTTTGCCGTATCTTTTAAGCGTGATTATTTACTTTAAAACAACAAACCAAAGCTCCAGGTCTGGCAATGTGGATCACAGGCCTTTGATTGAGCCCTGAGCTTCAATTCTCAGCTAATAAATTGCTCCAGCCTTTTGTTTGGGGCATTAACAGCAGTGGTCTGCGTTTTTCTAGCCCTAATCTCAAGAATGCAACAGCCTCTTGAGAAGCTCTGGAGTTTCCTACTCTCACAGAGCTAGGTCTTCCCTTTGTTTTCTTAGAGAACTTCTGGGATTGACAGCCCTTGCTCTCCTTAGCTATCCGTTTGTGCTGATTCAGACTGATCCCATCAAAGTCAGTCAAGGCTGCATAGGATTTTTAAAGTCACACATACAACCAAACTGAATGTGAGAAATAAAGTTAACTTTTCATCAGGGACAAAATATTTTGTATTGCATGCTTATCTGTAAGGTTTTCCATCGGAGGGCAACCTGGGAGGGATCTCTTAGCTCACTGCACAGGTATGAGCAACTTCGCTTTGTTCAGCTCATTCTCTGACGACAGCTCAGTGAGTCACCTGGACACACAAACTAACCCTCTTTCAGACAGGTTCCAGCCGATCACTGACAACTCCCACACAATAAAATAACCATTAGTGAAAACAAGACCCTTTTTGTTGCAAAGAACAGAATTCTGTTCATAAAGATCACCAACACAAATATGTGCACATAATATAGCATTTAACTTAAACAATAAATAAAACTACAATGTGCTGTAAAATTCCAGAATATTGCATAATTATTTTCATTCTCTGACAAACGTATTCACTTAATTACCCTAGAGCATGAATGTGTTGCACAGCCATTTTATCATAAAGCAGCAAAAATGAAATGTATGCTCTTATTTAAGTGTAACAATCTAATCACCTAGTAAACATGGCAAAGAACTGCAAATGGTTTATGAAATAGAATGCATAATTTTACATCTCTAAAATGGTATTTCCAGCATAAAAAATAGAATTAATAACAATATATCAAATGTTATCATTACCGGTTTCTTGTTGTTTGTTAAAAGACAGAAACAGTTAGATTTCAAATGTGTTAGTATTGTTATATTATCTCTATGAAATTTACTTTCCCTGACCTTTCAGATCAGCCAATCAGACGCCGTGATGTCAAACTTGGTGACGGTGACGCTATGGGTAACCTGGCAACCACAGAGCCCAAGCCTCGTTAGTTCAATAGAAAACATAGAGTAAACATACTGTGGAAAATAGAATTTAAAAATGCTTTTTGATATAGTTTAAGCTCTTAAGACACCAAGCAAGCAAATGATAAAATTAAATTACGATGTAGGGCTTAGCTTTTTTAAGGAAAACACCAAATACCACCACAACACGGGGCGCAACAGGTAACCTAACAACCACTCAAGCACCTTTGATAATATGGCAACGCAGAAGGTTTGGGGCTGCTTTTATCTTATGTTTTTAATTACCTTTCCATAAAAGTTTGTTCTAAATAACTGTTAGCAACTTGAGTTCTTTGTCGGACGCTACTAACTGCAGACAGTGACGTTTTCATTGCGCTTAATTGGTTAAATAGAAAACACCTGTTAACTCTTCACAGTGCTATGTGAAAAAGATTCGAAAGTATATTTACACGACAACGATTCGAATGAAATGACCCAAAATTAAGATGCTGAGAATCTATCCTGTCTATAAAATGCTATGCACACTTGTTCATCAACACAGGATTAGATGCCGTTTTTAATGTCTATTTGGACTGCATTTGTAGCCAAAAGGTTTTGGTTTAAGGCTTAATGGTTTCATGTAGTTGTAATGCTAGTTGTAATGTAGTTTTTGAGGGCCATGTTGGCCCTCAAAAACTTTAAGCCCAATGTTTAAAGTAAAAATATTGAACTATATGCTTTATAGATTAGCTAGATACAACTCTATGCAATTCATGTCAATGACATTCACATCCCTTTAAAATCTTTACACCACAATGTATCTCTGTGGCATTTGACAAAATGTGAGAACATTTAAGGGGTGGGAATTCTTTTTTCATAACACTGAATGTACTGAACATTTATAATTTTTTGTACTTAATAGGGTGCCAATCAATAGAAGCTACAACTGGAAAAATATAATGTCTCATTCTTATGTGATTAATAAATGTATATTTGGACATTTTTTAATTGTTTGTAGCTCAGAAGTTGGGTTTGGTGGCCTCCCCTACTGAGAGATTGACAGAAGATGAATGGACCCAGGTAACGACAAGGTCTATACTGCAAGAAGAATCAGCTAAACTGTGTGCTATACGCAGGGAGGAGTTTTGCCTTCACGCTCAGGTATTCCCCAACACTTTTTTACCTCTTCGTTTTCTGTGTCTGTTTTTAGGGAAAGCTGTGTTTCTTTGCACAAACGGACAGCAACTCACACAAAGAATTTCCCTTAGTCACCCTCTTTCCCCCCACTGTTCTTGTATGTTCTAATCTGTGTGGACAACTGTACAAATTTACCCATACTGCATTGGAACTCAACTGTGAGGCGATGATGTAGCAATCAGTGTGTTGCTGTGAGGGTCATTCTGTCTTTTGCACCTTTCTGATCCCCTTTTAAGATGCCAATCTCCTCAAGAATGTGGGACTAAAAAAGCCAGCCTCACAAAGGACAGTTGCCATAGATGCACATGTAAATATTAGTTTAACTCAGGGCAAAAGAAAGTTAATTAGAGCCTGCTAACAGGGGAAAGTGACAAGAGAGTCTTTGTTGAGTTGGCATTTTCCTGCAAACTTTCAAACTATGACAATGCAATTGTGGTATAGTCTTGTACTTTGTTGACGTGATTGCTAAAACTGCTTACAACAGCAGTTGTTATGAGTCACTGGCACTGACTGGGATATTCACTCATTTATCAACTTTGTTTATTTTAATCCTTAATAAAAAATGATTAAAAAGTATTATTACAAAAAACTGTTTTTGTAATAGTATTAGATCAACAGGGTATTTTTTGCAATTATCTATTTTATGTCCTTTTTATAGCAAGAGAGACTCAACGTTTCTCTGTAATTTAATAGGTTGTCAAAGGGGTCTTGGAGATTGTGCACTACGGGGAGCCCTTTCACTGGTGATGGAGTGTGTTGGTCAGGCCAAAAACAATGGGAAATCAATATGCCTCCTCCTTGCACTCAAGAGGTCTGAGTAAACTGGTTTGTGTACTAAGCTTCATAGCTTTGGTTGTCTCCTTTCAGACGATAAAAGGCTCTCTCTCAAAGGTATGAGGAGGCAATAGTGCAGGTCCTATATAGCCTACAGGGGGTCATGCTGACTCCTTCAGTCTTATTGGACAATAGCACTGAAAGCTACAGACAGATATCTTTATATAGGTGCAAGTGTTTAAGTGTGTGTCTACATGTCTTTTCTCTCCTTTCTTAGATGTTTCTGTCTTGCTCTCATGTTTTCCACAGAAACTGTATGCAGGCCTTTGAGCGATATTCTGGTAGGAAGTGCTGAAGGGAGCGTTAGGAAACGTGTAATTCATGATGCTGCTTGACTGTACAGACGTCACTGTGCTACCAGGTAAACCATGATATATAACTTGATGATGACACTATTTCAGTGACCATAGGAACAAGACTCCACATACTCATACCTGTTCAATTAGTTCAATTATTCCTCATTACAATTGTATTTTATTAGAAACTTGTATAGTTTACAAATTATAAAGTAGCACATGGTTGTGAAGTTTAAGGAAAATTAGATATTTTTTTCAGAAATAATTTATGTGTGTTTCACTTTGTTAGTTGAGTATGGAAATAAATAAACTTTTCAGTGATATTCCAATTTATGGAGATGCAAATTTTAAAATTCTTTTAACATTTTTGTTTTATATATATATATATATATATATATAGATAGATAGATAGATAGATAGATAGATAGATAGATAGATAGATAGATAGATAGATAGATAGAGGATTCAAACATAATTGGCGAGTCTATGTTGCTTGTAAAAAAGTAAAAAAATATCCATAAAATCAAGTTCCCCCAAAGTCAAAAAGATGAGTCGCCAGTTCATGGAGCAGAGGGTAAGTTTGGCACTGAACTGCAGCAAGCATAATTTCAAATCATACAGTCCTAGTAAAGTTTACAGACACTTTTAGTTGCTCAGCCACTCTTCTTGAAAGGCATTGCTAGCGTTCGACCATTTTAGATGCCTAATTTGTCTCTTTCAAGTCTAATTTTGATGTGTCATTTTGGTAAACCAAATTCAGTTAAATTTTTAACCATCTAAACCAAACAATCACCAAACACAACTTGAGAGTGAATAATGTCCAGTTCTCTCTTAAATACGAAACTGCTGGAACAGAAGTGTGCCTGTGTAAAGGTAGTTTAAAAAAATCAACATTGAAGGAGAGAGCTCCTGAAAGATGCAGTTGCTCCAAAATCAATACATTTAAACCCATTTAAAAGTTGCAGCTGCCTTCATGGACAAGCCAAGTTACTTCTAGGTTGTTGTTTTTTTTGTCCAAGAAGATAAAGATTGAAAAATTTGGTCTCAATGAGAAGGAGTAGTGGCTTTTTTTGGATCATACGGGTAGTTGCCTGAGGCAGGAATAAGAACGGTAGGCCATAAGACCACATAAAAACATTATATCTGTTAGCTGCTTCTAGAACAAGGTTTGAATGATAAGGGGACAAATTCTGAAATGTCCAGCCAGAAACATTCCAGAAACTTGTTGACAGCAACCAGAAATGTGTTTCTTACCAACATGTTAGGACATTTTATTTATGTTCTTGTCCATATGTGAAATTTTAACCACAGAAATTGCGCAATAAAATCAAAAGTGTAGGAACTTGCTAGCCTCTGAATACATGCACACTCATCTGCTCTCACTTCTGAAGCACTTTTTAATGATTTATAAATGACATACTTGGTTCACCATTGACAGAGTTTTGTGTTTTAGTTGAAACAATCTGGATCTTCCAGTTAGCACATCAGGATCCTTTCTGCTGTGCATGTTTGGGTTGATTTTTACCTTCATTCATCGAAGCATGTCAGGTGAAGTGCCCATATTCTGAAGATGAAAGACATTGAAGAGGTGAAAAAAAAGTCATATTTTTGGATACTTTATGCATTTAAATTTCTCATACAGGGAAAGGATGGACATGATGGAGTAATACTGACAAATCTCTGACCGTTGGTTTAAATAATTTCACTCTGAGGCATCATGATACCCCATACAAAAAGGGAACATTGCCACCTAGTGAACCTGCCCAAGCTGAGATCTTCAATAAACAGCGACGACAGCGGTCAAGATTGCTCTCAACCATTTATCAGCTCTCTACGGAGGGGGAATAATTTCTTCTGAAAATTAACTCACTCACACCTCTTTATGACAGATGAAGCTCCAACACATGGATGTTCAATGTCAAGTGAAGGGCAGGTGGCAGTTCATTCTGTGTGGAGTGTTGCAATCACACAGAGTGCTTTGCTTCAAAGAGGCTGATTAAGGAAATCGACATATGCATGAGGTCCAGACTTGCAATATGTTGCAAGGGTCAGAGTGTCCTACCCTCTCTCCCTTGTCAGTTTCCAACATCTCAAACATAAACCATTCCCTCATGTGTCTCATAAACAAAGATGCAGCATTTACCGAGCCAATTAGCTCCGACCTAACGCTGAAACCCAACACATACGGCCGTGTACAGGTTCACATACTCAGGAAGGAGAAAGAATCATTCACTGTTGTCATCTTCTTAATAGTGAAGTAGAGATCGACCACTTGAGATTCAGTTTTGGTCTCACTGCCATTTTTTCATTTTGCATTTTGAGCTCTACTTAGAACCTCCTTAATATCCAACAGTGCAAAAATGTGAATTCTTGCCATTTTTCAACTGGTCTTACAATTGTGATCAGGACTCTATATATAGGAGTGCTCTTAAAAATAATCTCTTATTGGTTAGCTCTTATTCTTAAAACTGTATGCATCCTTCAAAGTCTTAGTCTTGACTCGGTGTCAGTTTAGGTGGTCTTGACAAAACAACCCATGTTGTTAAATTCACCTGTGGGCTGTAGAGGGGGCATCAGGAGCACATTTTTATGTAACGAGAGAGTTATGTGATGTCACGCAGCCAATGAGGCAAGAGCTCTTCTTCTATGAGTTCACAAATATGAGATTATTACTCATAGTAATTTATCTTAATTAAACCAAACTGACTGCTAAGCATTGTTTTGCACATCCAATATGTTTCTGAAATACATATTGAACTTAATAAATACAGTAAAGGGTATTTCTATACTCTTCTGTTCATTTAAACATTCAGGATTTTGACTAAATGAATGCTCAGTATCAAACCATGTGATGATTAATTATTGATTGTCCATCCATCCATTTTCTTTAAACCCTTGTCCCTCAGTGGGGTCAGGAGGGTTGCTGGTGCCTAACTCCAGCTATCGTTCTGGGCGAGAGGCGGGGTACACCCTGGACAGGTTGCCAGTCTGTCGCAGGGCAACACAGAGACAAACAACCATGCATACACACACTCACACCTAGGGGCAATTTGGAGAGGCCAATTAACCTGATAGTCATGTTTTTGGACTGTGGGAGGAAACCGGCGTACCCACGCATGCACAGGGAGAACATGCAAACTCCATGCAGAAAGACCGGGGTTCTAAGACCAATAATTAATCATCATAAAAGTACAATTCAGCTGGTCAGATAAAGTGGGCAGGAAAGCCAAAACATCTGGAAATGAAAAGTGAAAACTAAAAAGTTGGCTTTTAGCCACAGGGGCATTTCTACATTTTATTTGTGTGACTCAAAGGTTGCCAAGTGGTGGGTGGTCAGTAGATTGTCTCGTGTCTTTTGTCACAAAGGAGGACGATCTTCAAGAGCAGCGCAGCATGGCGCCGACAGGTGTGATTGACGTGATTTTTCAGGGGAAAGACTTATTTGCTTAGCTGACTGTAATGCAAACAGGCACGTCAGTGCTAAGCTGGGACCTGTGTGAGACGGGGAAACCTATTCTTTCAGTTTTCCTTGTGATAGCAGAGAGCAATAAAGCATCTTTGTATCATAAAGCCGCAGGTGTTCCCTGGGAGAAGAGGGGAAAAACACCTTCATATAAGGCCAGCTTCAGTATTCTTATCAGCTTATTCCAATGCACAGCTTTCAATTTTTGCTCAGCTACAGAGGTCCGACCCTGAGTCAACACATTAAGCGAGACAGTACTGACATAGATGGATTGCAGCGAGATAACACCGCTGGGCCCACCTCTGCTTCCCCATTTCTGTGCCCTCTCTCATCCACTTCTAAAGTGGAACAAGGCAAAGTTCACCTCAGGCTGTGCTGTTTGCCCTGACTGTCGAAAAGTCAGCCAGAGACATAAAACCCTCCATTTGAATGGCTAAAACTTGTTTAATTAGTGATAAAAGCCTAGCTGTAAAGCAATTCTGATGTGTCTGTGACTTAAGGCTTAAGGGAGAGCACTTGGGTGTGTGTGTGTCACAGAAAAGTAAGTTCGGATTTTGCAAGCCTACTCTTTTTTTGAGTTATGCAGTTGCAATTGAAAGTTACAACTATTATTCCAATACTTGTTAAATGTTCATGTGTGCATGCAATACATGAACACATTCAGCGTTTTTGATATTGCCCGATAACAGTTACTGATAAGAGAAGGTAGATGTGTATCAGGAGTAGGCACACCTTTATAAAAGAGATGCTATGTCAAACAACCGCACAAAATGAAATAATTTAAAAGCTATGGTTAAAATCTTTATTTGTAAGAATAGTAGTTGGAAAATTAATCTTATTATATTCTATATTGCTATATATGATGATGAGTCATGTGCAGGCCCCTGTGTCTAGCGACATCAACCTTCCCATTGACTCTGACTAGGCATTTCTGTCCTCCTGCAAGTGTGTCCACAGCATTATGCTGCTGTTCCCATAATTCACTGTGAAGATTGAGCGTCAGGATGAAACACACCTTTTTTTTTGCATGATGGCCAAATATGTGTAGTTTTGGTCTCATCTGACCAGACCACCTTCTTTCACCTTCTTATGTATGACTTGTGGCAAACATTTGTTCATTCATCAATGCCCTCTACCAACCAGACCTTCAGAAAACATCTGTATTCATACTGAGTTGAAATTACACTCCAGGGGATTGTATTTAGTCATCAAGTGAATCTGAAAGTTACTTGTTGCACAGAATTTTATTTAGTCCAATTAAAGGAAGCTGAATTCAAATTCAGTTTTTATTTGTAAAACATTGTTGAGAACCATGCACTGTTTTACCTCTATATCACAATTATAGAGGTAAACCAGTTATATATCACTAGTATTAATCTATCACTTTTGTGTTCAGAATGTGACAAAATGTTGAAAGCTTATAATCCTGGATGCATGTGATTTTAGAGCAGTTAGTTCTGCAGAATGCTAAAAAAAAAAAAAATAATACCGTTTGTGACTTAACAGGAGAAACCCCTCAGTGAAGTCTATTTAAATGATTAGCAGCACTATATGTTTTTTTTTATTATTATTGGTTTTCATTAATTCTCCGTGTTAGTTGGAGACATGACAGTATTGATCTGGCTGTTTAACAACTACAACCTGTCAGCATGCCTCAGCCATTACAATAAACTCACAATCAACCGTCGCTGAAAACACAGCTCCATTGTGTATCTGAATGAAACATTCTCATCCTTTGTGCCACTAAAATGGTTTTTCTAATTAGTCGCAGGAACTGAATGACAGCTTTGTCCGATACTGTCACACCGACATGGAGGCTTTTCTGAGTGATATCGACCGTTCGCTGTCATCAAGCAGACGAGTCCTCGAACAGCTGGAGAGAAAAGGCGTCTCAGAACCTCGGGAGAACGAGTGGGGGCGACTGAAGAGCCAGGTCGGAAACAAGACACAGTTGGTCATAAAATCCCGAATTCTGTTTCCAACCTTGCCTTCCTCCTAACATGTTAAAGCTTGCAACGAGACAAGAGCTTCAAAGCTGCTGCATAAAGAGCTCGGATCTCCACAGATGTGATCATTCACTTTACAATGTGAATGTAGATATGTGGGAGTAGTAGTCTTTTGTTTACTAAAAACAGAAGCAAGTCTGATAATGCACAGCAGACTTTTTATTCATAGCCTGGACTGCTACCAGGGAGCTGAAAAGACATTAAGACGTACTGCTCCTTAAGGCTTCATTGTGGGCTTTCTTTACCAACAGTGCTGTTTTTCCATTCAGGAGACCTGGGTGTGTGCAAAAAAAAAAAGTAGATGTCTTTATTTCTCTTTATCTAGTGTGAAAAGGTTGAGCACGAGGCAGGAGTGGCTCAACCTTGACACGAAGCCTCAAATGGTGAATGTGCTTTCAACACTTGCCTTGCACCCTTTTGCATGGGTGCAAACTCTATAAAGTGGAGTGCAGCTCGCTATGAAACATTTAACAGCAAGACACATTGGCCTCTAAATACAGGAAGCTGACACTGGTTAATCATTGGTGAAGCTGTGCTTGTTTATAAGCACAACTCAGCTTGCAAAAGTGTTTGTCTCTTGAAACCTTTATAGATTTTGTCATGTTACAGACACAAACTACTATGTGTTTACTTTGGATTTTTGTGATAGGCTAACACAAAGCAGAGTATGATTTTGAGGTGGAAGGAAATAAAAAAAAGATATAACATGAGTTTGTACTTAGCCCCTCTGATACCCTTGTATAAATCCAATGTAACAAATAGCTTTCAGAAGTCACACATTGAGTGTAATTTAATGTAAGTGGACCACAAAGGCTTTTTAGAGAACATTTTGGACAAGGTTTGTCACAATGTAGTATGAGGAATATACTACCTACATGGAACACACCAAGTTTGACAAAAAAGCAACAAAAAAACAAAACAAAAACTAAGAGTTCATATCAATCGGATGCAAACCATCAACATCCATATTGCTCAGATTTTTTAGGTTTGATCGGCAGTCTTAATTTTATATATTTTACAAGAGTTGACTTGCTCAAACAGGGACAAGAGCCACAATTAATTGAAACGGAGTAATACAAAGTATTCACAGAGTGATATTTATTCAAATTAAACATAATTTGAGAATTTTCAATTATCTCCTTAATTCATCAAAATATTTTACCAAGTGAACTAAATAATGTAAAAACATGATGTCCACCCAAGGTCACATAGAACTCAGACACCCAGACAAAATAAAAGCAAGTAAACATTTTCCTTTTATTTGCAAACACACAAACAACAAAAATACCATTTATCAAACTGAAAAATCGTAAAAAATACATTCACAAAACACGTACCAAAATTTACATGCAGAGATTAACAGACGGATGGATAGAAATAAAAGTTACACCTGCAGCACGGAACGACTTGACACCTTCATTCAAACACAGACAATATGGACTGGAAAACCAAAAAAAATCACTTAAAATGAAAAGTGGTCCAATATTTATATGTGAAGTTTTATTTTTCCCCCCAACAATTACCAAAAAGTCCACATTTTAAGCTAATGGAACTTTTATTTTATTTCAATACTTCACTAAATTTCAGCTTGCGCATAAGAAAAGAGGAAAATCTTTACTTTGACTCATTCATCTGCCTCTCTCACAAGGAAAACTGTTTAAATCTTAAATTCACATCACTTTTTATCTTCAGAATTCACATCTTCACATCATTCTAAAACCAATAAAATACAAACAAAAACAAAATATATCTGGCAGAACAGAAAGTTATTTGTTTTTCATTATTGGGAAATATTACTGGATGCCCTTTGTCATATTTTTGCGTACTGTATGACATTGCCAGTGTATAAAAAAAATAGCGCTGTACATTTTCTTTTGTTCAAGTCTTGAATGCATTTATAACTTCAGATTTCTATTTGTCATGACAAAGAAAAACAATGCCACGAAAGTGCTCAAAAATGAAGCTCCTTCCTAAACACTAATAGTGGGAAAAAAAAAAAAATGTAACGTATAGCTGGCTTTGAAGCAGAAACTCAGTGGCAGATAGGATCACAGTGCGGCTGTGCCAAGAAATCAATTACCATCACATTACGCCTACAAGATGTTTTGTCATAAGGCATTCGAGGTGATTGTGAAGACAAAGAAAATCACAGTTTAGAAGATTACGCAGCAATGCAACAAAATGTAGAGGGACGCCTGAGTTACCAAGTCTTTCTCTTGGCTACAAAGCTGGCTGGCTTGTGGTGCTCCGTGAACTCATAGAACAAAGTGTGTGTGATTTACAGATGTTGGTCCTGTAGCAAAACCTTCTTTCACTTGCACTTCTTTATTGTCTTTAAATTATATTTCACTACAAACAAATTGTGGACAGCCCCTCTAAATTACTGGTAAATCAAATTGTTCACTTCCACAATCTTCTAAGGGAGCCAAATGCAAATCCATCTGTGTTCATTGGCTATCTACCATCCTTAGCTCTGCAGAGGGTGAGGTCAATGCAAACAGATACATCTGTGCAGCAATATTCCAAGCCTACCATGTCTGAATTTCATAACACATATGATTAAAATAATATCAAAGATGCTTTCTGTAAAACCTTCAGCGGGCTCAGTGAAAACTGATTATTTACATCCAAACATTGGAATAAAATCTGAAACAAATTATTATATACATGTAAGTACAACATTTACAAAACAGTTTCCTGTGCGTGCCTGTTTTTTTTTTTTTTTTTTTTGAAAGAGCAAAAATAATTATGCAAGATGTGCATCAATAAAAAAATATTAAAAGTAAGACAAAACTACAGATTCCCTTCAGATGAACTAGAGTTTTCCAATCAGTGAGATTTGGCTTGGTTAAAAACAGCCAATTTTTGATTGGCTTAAATCAAATCAGGAGCACCTTAAAAAAACAAAACAAAAAAAAAACAGTGTCCTCCTTCATACAAACTGACATCATCAAAAAGTTAAAGCCCACTTGCATAAAGCCAGAGAAAAACACATATGACAGCAAAATTACAACAAGATAAGACTTTCAGACCTGACAGGTGCAATGCATAAAATGCAGCCCACAATACGGTGCAGAATTCTGCACTGGCTCTGTTCAGTGGGAATAAAATACAAGTTACCATGTTTCAAAAAGCAGTTTTGTCAGTTTTTTTCTTATTTTGAGTTTAAAGAAGAAAAAGAAAAATTGAGATCCTCTCATGTTTGCAACACTAATAAAAAAACAACCAACCAACCAAAAAAAACAAACAAAAAAAACATTTATTCTGAGTTTCTCACCAACATTAATAAAAAAAAAATAATAATTTAAATACCTTTGTAAATGAATGGTTGGTTTCTACTTCAGCCACTGATTTAAGACTTTGATACAGAAACGGAACCAAGCAGAAACTGCTTTTATCTAGTGCAAAGGTAGGAGTTGCAAAAGGAAGTAAGGTGACGACGACGGGTGCAAGAATGCCCCAGAAGCAAGAGATGGGTAGTTTAAAGTCACAGTCGAGGTTAGCATCAAGGTCAGTCCATTGATGCCAGTCTTTTTCACTCCTCTGTGTCCGCCTGGCTCTGTCCCAGCTTCCATCAGAGACGCAGAGGATGGAATGTCACGAAGCTAAATTGCTCTCAGCCTCCATTTGCAGCAACAGTCAGACACTGCCGGGGTTTATTAAGTTCCTTCCTATCCTTTTCACCTTTCAACACTCAGACAGTACTGTTGAAATCTCCCTGTGGCTCTGCTAGCATGTGTGTGTGCGTGCGTGCTGATCCATCGTCCCTTTCACAGAGTTTTCTGATGCCCATTGGCCGAGAGCTTCCCAGATTCGGGGTCTGCGGGGCTGTTTGACAGTTGCAATTTATCCAGACCTGGGCGGTGGAAGATAAGGCAGAGAAATCTCATTAAAAAGCCTCAGACTTTCATTTAGGCAGAGGTATTGATGTTCTTTTCTCTCCTCAGTGCCTCTATCTGACATTTTCTAACCCCATTCCATCCTATGTATCAAACATTCAGGGATAGTCACACCAAGTCTTTAAATGCAGCTCACTGCTATTTTAGTTTTAATTTTTTGGTTTCTTTCTAGGTCATTTAATCTGAAAAATAAATAAAAGCACAAGTGCATCTCAGTAAATTGGAAAAATCACCTAAAACTTTATTTATTTCAGCAATTTTAGTTGATAAGTAAAACTTTTAGCTTATTGCTAATACGCAATTCAGATTCTCAGAAAAATGTAAATTAAATAAGGCCAGCAAAACATTTTTATTACAGAAATGTCATGTATGTCTATGTACTGCAGAATATATACATTCCATAGTCGGTTGTGGCTCCTTTTGCATTAATTACTGGATCACAGTGCAGTCAGTCCTCAATGGCTAATTTCCTGCACGTCCTAAGATTTCAAAGCAACTGTGGCTACATTCACTGATTGTGCACCTTGTTCTACCACACATTCGTCCTTCCACTTAATGTTCCGTGAACATGGTTGGACACACCACTCCGAAAGCCAGCTTATTTAGCAGTGACTTTTGCTGTCTTATCTTGTTTGTGGAGGGCGTCATAAACAAATTATAAATCAGCTGGACAACTGAGAAGTCGGCAGTCTTTCCCATAATTATGTAGACCATTTTGCATTTTAAAAATTAATTTTATCTATTATGTAATATTATGAGAAATTGAATGTTGGGTTTTGATAAGCTGTAAGCCATAATTATAAAAAATTTACAGAAATTAACCCCTGAAATGTATTCTTCTGTGAGGAATCTACATTAAATGAGTTTTTATATATATATATATATATATATATATATATATATATATATATATATATATTTTTTTTTTTTTTTTTTCCCTTACTGAAATAAATCAACTTTTCATTTATTATCTACTATAATGCACCTGTGGATTGTCAATGTTCCAGAAGAAAATAAGATTAGGCTTAAGAGACATTTACCTAGGGCCTTCAGGAGTTCTTCTCGCACTGCCGAGGTGAATTTTCTCACAAGACAAAGAGTTGTCACAACAGCAAAAAGCAAGTTGTATGAGAGGACGATGTAGAAGTTTCCCAGCCAATTAAATCTCCCAAAGTCCCCCAAGAGATCAAACCTAGTGATACCTGTGAAGGACAAACAGAACTGTCAAATAGTTTTCCCCCCCCATAGTGTTCAAAAGACAAAATCCACAAAGGGAATGCATACAACTTATTTTGTCAATGCCAGTTTTGAAAAGTGAGGTTCTGTGTTCATAAGCAGGATTTTTTTTTCCTTATTGGTGAAAAGCACTGAGGCTTCTGGAAAATGCAGCCATATCTTTTCTCCCTGAAGTCCGACAGATCTTTCTGCAGGAGCTTATCTCTTTCAACAAGTGAAAACACTCATTCTGAAAGACAGAATCACATACAAAAACTATTTTTTTTGTCTCTACAATCTTGTGTATGGCAAGTGATTTGTAACATTTATTTTTTCCCCTTTGTAAAACATTTTTTAAAAATCCTTTTTAATCCTCTCTGCTTACACATTAAAACATGTAAAACTTTAATAACTTCATTTTTTTTTTTAACCTTCAAGATATGCAAACAGATTTCAAATACATTCATGATACAAAATACATTTTGGAAGTCATGGGCTTTTTCACCATATCAAAGTAAATTGAGGGTTTCAAAAGTTAGTTTTAGAAGTGCTACAGTTTTTCCTCGTAGCTTTCCAACTGTTTAAAGTTTGTCTGATGAGATGCCAGGAAAAAGTATCAGAGTACTGAAAACACACTACTAGTTCCTCACTAACATGACATAATAACTGTTTGCAAATACTATTGGTCGCAAAAATAAAAGGAAAAAAAAAAAGAAATGTCACAAATCACTTGCTATTAAGCTGCAGCTCCAAGAGATAATTGTGGGCAGTAAAGTCTTTCTGCATATTACTGGATACCATTTCAAAAGAGATAGGCCACCAAATATTATCTCCAAGTAAGTTTGTGTTTTTGCACATATGAATACAGTAAGGACTGCTATAATTGTAATCATTTTTAGAATTATTTTAACTTCAGTGCATCATCCAGAGCAGCTTTGTTTTGCCATAAGGCAACACAATATTGGGCTGCATTCACACTGCAGCCTGCAGTGACTCAATTCTGATTTTTTTTGACGTAATGCGACCTGTATCTGATCTTTTCATGACAGTTTGAACAGCACAGGTCGGATTCTTTTCGAATGCGACCCATATCTGACACGTATCCAATTCAAACCTCCTAACGTCCATCCATCCATCCATCCATCCATTTTCTTCCACTTATCCGGGGTCGGGTCACGGGGGCAGAAGCTTCAGAAGGGAGGCCCAGACTTCCCTTTCCCCAGCCACTTCTTCAAGCTCCTCCGGGGGAACCCCAAGGCGTTCCCAGGCCAGCCGAGAGACATAGTCCCTCCAGCGTGTCCTGGGTCTTCCCCGGGGCCTCCTCCCGGTGGGACGTGCCTGGAACAGCTCACCAGGGAGGCGTCCAGGAGGCATTCTGACCAGATGCCTGAGCCACCTCAACTGGCTCCTCTCAACGTGGAGGAGCAGCGGCTCTACTCTGAGTCCCTCCCGGATGACCGAGCTTCTCACCCTATCTCTAAGGGAGAGCCCAGCCACCCTGCGGAGGAAACCCATTTTGGCCGCTTGTATCCGGGACCTCGTTCTTTCGGTCATGACCCAAAGCTCATGACCATAGATGAGGGTAGGAACGTAGATCGACCGGTAAATCGAGAGCTTCGCTTTTTGACTCGGGTCTCTCTTCACCACGACGGACCGGTACAGCGCCCGCTTCACAGCAGACGCTGCACCAATCCGCCTGTCGATCTCCCGCTCCCTTCTTCCCTCATTCGTGAACAAGATCCCCAGATACTTAAACTCCTCCACTTGAGGCAGGACGACCCCCCTGACCCAGAGAAGGCACTCTACCCTTTTCCGGCTAACCTAACGTCCAGGTCGCATTCATCCGAACTGAACGTCACTGATTCTCAACAAATCTCACTATTCTGCGTCCTGATACGTGCAAGTGGGAAGAAAAATAACAACCATGACGGACTATATGAGGATTAAGTTGTCAATATGCAGCTCCGGTTGGACAACAACTTCAAATATGTAAGCTATGTTCCACCGTTAGCAACCATGTTTACTTCAGCAAACAATGAGCACTTCTTCTTTTTATGGAAGTTGGCAGAACAATGAGAACCCTGACGCCATTGCGCCCTCTACTGCGCATGTGGGACACTTTCAGGTCGTTTGCCTGTTCACACTGCAGAACGCATGCAGGTCGCATGTTTGGCAGTGTGAATGGCCACGGCAAATAAATCCGATCTGAGAAAAAAATCGGAATTGTGTCACTTCAGGCTGCAGTGTGAACGCAGCCTTGGTTTATGGGTGCAAAGTGCCCACTGTTTTATATGTGCAAGCAGCTTAACTGTAAACTGTAAAACAGGATAATATATGCACTTGAAAACTACTATAAATTTTTGTAATTATTTAAGTCCGTGCAGTAGAATCAAATAAATTTGAAACTTATTTTAGCAGCAGTTGTGATGATTGTTTCAACTGTTTGGTCATTTAAAAAAAAAAAATGACCAAACATTTTTACACAAAAAAAACTTTGTGTAAATACAGTTACCTAGTGGTAAACCTATTTTTTTAATTTTATTGTTTTTATGCTGCCATGTAAAGCCTGGATATACACATGGCAGCATGTTTGGCAACGGTCAAAAATAGATGAGTTAAAGGCTTTTACATCTTGGCGCTTCGGGAGGTAGAAATTACTCCGCAATTAATTAAAGGTGGTTTGCAGCTTAAACTGTCCTCTAGTAATAAATAAATGTACAGTTAGTCTTGCAGGTCCCGTTTAGATCCAACATGAATGTTAAATCTTCTGGTTGAGTTGATCATGTCAAATTTCTACTGCAGCCATCATTGTTGCTTTTCCTCCCAGCCTGTTTATCTTTATGTTGCCGACTCTCGTTTGTGTGTAGTTGAACAACGAAATCTTGTCAGTTAGGATTTACAACGTATTTTAAAAGATACTTATGCTGTCAATTGGATGATAAAATATAGTTTTATTTAATATGATAAATTGATCAAGCAAATCACCAGTTCAAATCTGCGTTTTATAACACTTTCATATCTGATCTCGTCTATAATTTGTATGCAGGAATCATATTCTGACGTGTCAGACCAAAGAAGCCGCAGTCTCTGGGCACTACTTCTCCTGTAACATCTTCACAATCTCTGTCGTCAGTTAGATTGAGCTATCGATTCAGTGTCTGCAGAGATGTATTTGCAGCCGCAGTAAGCAGTTTGGCAGGCATCGCAGACCTTTAACAAAATTGCCCATGAAGAGGCAGGGAGAAAAATGACGGAGACCTCAGTCGATGCAGCTAGCCACTGTGGTCTGGCCAAATTTGTTTCTAATACCAAAGGTTCTGATCCTGGTTTGGTAATTTGAGAAAATCTAATTAAGAGTTTTAAAAAATTGATTTTTAAAATGACCAAAGCATATCTGTAGTGGAGAGTTGCAGACATCTATCTGCATGCTGCTGGTTACACATCCAAAAGGCATTCATCTGTTTGATCGGGATCGGTCTTTACTGAAACACTTTAGGACTAATCAGCTGCTTGTACATGTTAACAAATATGAAACCTCTGCCAAAAAATATCCCCATTTTCTTTTTCTTAAGCATTTCTTCATCTTAGGAAGGATCTCAAGAGTTAGCTCTGGTCCTCACCAAAGCACAGGTGTTACGGCCCTGGGCCTTGTAGGCTGGGCTGCAGGTGTCTTGTTGTCTGTCTTTGTGCTCCTCCCTTTTACGGGTGCTGCTGATTTGCTAATTTGGAGCATAGAGTACTTGAACCTGGCTGTCTCCGTCTTCTGTGTGGCCTTCAGTGTCCACTCTGCCGCTTGACGCTTGTGGTGTTTTGTTGCCAGGCCTCAGCTCCCCTTCTTTTTGCACTTTTGAGTTTGTCTTTGTTTTGGTACTTCAACACTTCCGTATGCACTCATACAACACATCCAAGCATTTGCATTACACCACTGATACTGATATCCACAATCCATTGTTGTTTTTGTTAATAAATATTCATTTTTCTACACTTTAACCCCTGCATGGTCTCCCGTTTTTGTTATGACCTTGAGCCAGTCGTAACAACAGGCTAGTAAGAAATTTTTATTCTATGGTCAGTTTTAAATAAAAGAAGCACTGTTGCAGTTTTTAAACAAAAAATTAAAATTCAATGCATAACGTAATTAGCCTTGGGAAGAAAAACAACATTTGAACAACAACAAAAATCATTATATTTTATGTCTTAACACACCACATTTTCCATACTAAGTCTTAAATCATGTTTAGGTTCATCTTAATTTTTTTTATCCACTTTTTGCTTCCTTCATTTGTTTGTTTCCACAGAAATGAGCCAGTAACATTCAAATGCTCCGTAACTAGCGGTTCTGGTAAACACATGTGGACGTTCTTCCACAAAAACTACAAGCCCCATGCAGCAAAATAGCAAAACACACAGCCTGTTGGATTTTATCCTGTGAACCTGCAACACCAAAACCTTACTTATTGCACATTTATTTAAAAAAAAAAAGATTTAAACATTCATGTTACTTTATCTACTACAATCTTCATCATGGAAAAGTCTATCTTTAAAGCAGTTTGGCTTATAAAACAACCTCAAGAAGCGGTAAAAAACTTATGGCTTTTCATTGAAAGGGGTTTAAACTGTAGGAACAATTTGGCAGATAACTGGAGAGATTTTGAATCATTTATTGGTAACTTTGGTATAAGATTTAAACTCTAGATTCAGGGTGGTAGATTACCGTGTTATCTGAAACCATATTAGAAAATTTGTATATTGATCCACCTTGTTTAAGGACTTCTCAAATCTCCATAGCAACCCTGACTACAGACAATAAGACACAGCAAGTCTCTGAGTCAACCTTATTAAAGTTCAATAGGTTCATAACCCAACCACTCTGCATCCTGGGAACTGGTTATAATATGCATCTGATGTAACTCATCTGTCACTCCACTAAAAAGATGACATATATTCTGCAAGGCTTTGTACTGTGATACACTTGTTTCCCCCCCACTGGAAAGTACACAAAAAACACCTCATAAACACACAAAACTTTTTTTTTTCCTTCTCTCCTAAGATCTCACTTTGTCACACTCAACTCTCAATGAGTTATTTTTTTTTTTATCTTTCAGTGGGAGGCCTTTTTTCCTTTTCAGCTCAGTCTCATGCATCTATTCCTTTCATTTATTCAGCGTCACAAAGCAGAACCTGTTGATATTTTGTAAAGCTCCCAGTGACTCACTGTATGCTTGCTCCATCCCATTCTGCAGCCGGCCACACAACACACACACAGAATAGGGCTATTTAAACAGCTGGGCTCTGCATGTTTATTACTGCCATTATGATGGTGCCACTCCTGGCATTTCTAGCCGTTCTAACAGCACTCTGTTCTACTGTCGCTATAGAAAGTTTCAGTAAATTCAGCCTAAATGACCTCATGTTGATGGTTCATCTGCAAGTGTTTGTTTTTGAGCCATATTAACAGAGTCTTGAAAGAGCAGTCATAACACTTGAACCTTTTCATATTTTGCTTTGCCTCAAACCTTAATGTATTTTAATGGGGAGAGGAAGGAAAAAATAGTGGCAGCATCATGCTATGGGGATGCTTTGCTTTCGTAGGTGCAGAAAAGCTACTAAATTGATAGTAAGATGGACAGAGTTAAAACAAAGGGCAGTCCTATTAGAAAACTTGTGAGAGGATGTAGTTAGAGGTCTATCTTGCAGGGGCACAATGAGACAAAACCAACAGGCAGAGGCATGATGGAATGATTTAGTTCAAAGTATATTATTGTTTTAGAGCGGTCCAGTTGATGTCCAGAACTAAATTCAACTGAGAATCTGTAATAATGCCCAATAATGCTCAAAAATAAACTTAGTGTGCACTAATTAAAAGGATAAAGTAGGTATAGATTTGTAGGAAACGGGTGTGCAAATTATTGTACATCAAAACATCTCCAATAAATGGATATTTTGGACGTGAACCTTTTCCTCTTTTGTTTTCTTGTGCTGGTGGATCAAATTTCTACCACTCAAATTCAAGTTGGTGGTTGCACAGAAGCAGTCCAGGGGCCACAAATGGCCCACCGGCCACACTTTGGACATCCCTGCTTCAACCCATTATATCCCAACAAAATAAATTTCAGTTTGTGATTGGAGTATGACAATAATGTTATGCCGCATTTTATTCTTTGAAGTTATATCATTAGGAATCATCTCAAAACTTAAATTTCCCTTTAAAACTCAAATCTACACATCAGCAGCTGTAAAATTATTTATTTAACTTCTTCACAGGAAAAGATGGAACGCTCATGCATGTGGTTCATTTATTGAGGTTAAATCATGCCAAAGACAGATAAACCAAACAAGTTTAAATATGTGTAGTCAATCCCGTTAGGCTGTTTTGTCTCATTTCTGGTTGAAAAGTCAAGGAAACTGCTGATTTACAAAAATGATTCTAATTCAAGCAGGCAATAAACTTACCAAGAGTTCTGGACATCACTGGTAGAGCTGAGCTCAGGACCAAGATGGACACACAGCAGCCGATAATCTAAAAATATGATAAAATGGTCCCATTTTAGTTTCCAGGTCGCTCAAGCACATAATGTACACTTTATATGTGGAGGAAGGAAAGCACCTGATAGTTCCAGTGCTGATATGCCCACACACATACACACCACTTGATGTTAAATTGGTTCCACATATTAGACAATTAGTACCTCTGAAGTTGCTCATTACCAGGTTCCCTCTATTGTCCTTTCAAGCCCTTTCACTGAAGCGTCATGGCTAGTTAACAAGCTGCACCACTTCCAAACTCATTACCAAGTGAAAAGGTGCCCCTATAGGCTGAACAGAGCACACATCCTCAACCCCCTACAAACCCCAGCCTCCCCTCTGATGTATAAGAAAGGAGCTTGCACTTTGTCAGTGTTTACGCAACCCACAAACAAATATTGGACAGATCGACGAAAGCTGTTGTGAAGCTTTGAAGGGTAGGAATTCAGGGGAAAAGGAGGTAGAGGACAAAAAAAAAAAGGAACAGATGAAACTCCAGGAGTCCCCAAACACATCATCAGTACCTCTGGAGTAATTTCAACACCTTTGCCCTCCACTTGAGCCCATCTTTACCGTTGTCATGGTTGTGTCATCCTTCCTGGGAGTGAGTCCCTCAAAGACACGCAGGCTGTAGAATCCGACGACGGAAGACACCATCAAGTAGCTGTTCAGCAAATCAATCAAGGAACTGAAAACGCTTTGCTGCAAAGAAGCTTTATTGAGTCTTTTATATGTGTGCCTGGATTGCTCCTTTTCAACTATCATAAAAGGTGATGAAACAACACAACATGTTCCCGGAAGGCGTTTGGCTGAGCTATGCCCTAAGTAAACAAGGCAGCTGTTGCTCTTGGTCATGGAGCATATGACAAACAAAGGGGAGGTCACTTGAAGGATACAACATGAGGATGATCTCCACCACCGCCTGAATCACGCCAAATGTGGACAAAGACGTGTTCCCAATGCCTCGCTCCTGGACGACAGAGAGACAAAGAAAAAATGCACAGTTAGCTCTCGTCGCATAGAGCACCCCTTTAAACGCATCCAAAATGAAACAAAAGGTTTACGATAACTCTAGTTTATTGGGAGGAAAATACTGAATTACAGAAATCTTGCAAAGTTGGTACGTGTTGCTCAACGAGTTTTCCTAGAGAATCAGAATAAAAGCCCGCTAAATAATGAATAGAAGAAGATGAAAGAGGCTCCTAGAATATATGAACAGGTGTTCAAACAAAAAACACCTTATTGCTTATGGTAAGAAGCGTAGACAGGCTGAAAGCATGCCAAAAACATAAAAACAACAAAACAAATACTTAAGCAAATAGACTACACGTCCCTCCCCCTCAACCCCCGACCTTCCCTCCACCTCAAAGATCTTTGGAAATCAGAGCAAGACAAACATCTACATATTCTGAACATTCCAAGCAGCTGTTTTGTTATATGATTAATATTTGCTTTTGTCAAGTCTTGGCACAAGAACTGACCTTTCAAAGTGAATTATATGCAGCAACTTAATTACTTTATTGAACTAAACTGTTTAAAACTCAGAGTCAAGCTTTGCAAATCTGAAATTAAAGCACCTACATTAAAAAGAAAAAAAGCAAACGTGGTCGTCTTTGCTGATCCAGAAAAACATTAAACATTTTATATCAATTTATTCTGGTTTTTATGGGATTTCACTGAAAAATGCTACTGAAGAAAGAAAGAAAGAAAGAAAGAAAAAAAAAACCCAGTCTGGCACGTTGTTTCATGCCTCTTAATGCAACTGTCATCTTTAGGAGCTTACTGCAAAGCCATGCTGCAGAGTTCTTACTCTATTACACGGATAATTTAGTAGAGCTGATGTCATTTATTATAGCAGGAATGGCGAGCATGCATTTGGTTATGTGTGCCCTCAATATGCACGAATATAAAAAACTCACAGAAGCTAGCTTTAGATAAGAATTGTCAGGTCTTACTACAACTAAGCCTGTTTGTAGGAGGAGTGCTGTACATCTTTGACTAACTCTTACAAAATAATTTAAAGAAGAAGGTATGCCCACAACAATAAAATCATTAACAGGTGAAATGAATCATTTGTTTAGATGGCGTATCTCAGACTAGTTTCTAAACATGTCTCAAACAATAAAGCTGCAAAAGCTGCTTTAAAATGGCAGACATGTTGACACAATCACAACTGGACAGGTGTAATTACCCAAATTCACACCTGGGATTTCTCAATTAGGATCACAATAATCACACCATACATTAAAAATATAACCATTATTACACAGTCAAATGTCAGATCAGTAACCGAGGGAGTGTATACTTTTAGTAGTTTGTATTGCTATTGTACTGTGATGTCATTCCCAGTTTCACCCGACTCAACTGATACAACTCAGTGTGAATCCTGCCTCTGAGGGTAAAAACACCACAACACACACAGTAGGCCCATAATAAACAGCAGCTTTATGGCCTGTGCTGTAATCCACATGCTGTGTGCAGGCTGTAACCCACCACAAGATGCTTGGGAGCTGCACGTGTATTTATTAATGAGTTTATACACTAATATCCAGAAAGCGTGCTGCAAAAAGCCAGGTTTTATATCACAGTGGGCAGGTTGTTTGGATTTTAGATTGTGTCACAATAATTACAGCATTTGAAATGAATTGAACAGCTTGTTATTTTTTTATTTTATTTACCACATCCATTTAAAAATATACAGATTTTTAATACTACTTGTACGGAAATTGCCACAAACCTGAAGGGTAAGTGTCCATCTTACTAGAATACAACATTTTTGCGACAGCTAGCAACAGAAAGGACCTGCAGTAACAACTTTACTAGTCCCTCTCAGAGTTTGTTCATAAAGTCATTAAATGCTGCTCTCTTTAATGGAAGTAGCAACAGCTTTACATGTTCTCTCTCTTTTTACTCTCCTGTTCTGTAAAGCCGAGTGGGACACTGCTCAGTATGCCGAGGACTGCAGCAGGACGCTCAGTTAGAAAGGAAGACAAACGTTGACATGGCACTTTCATTGTGTGCGCTCCGTATAACAATTAGCATATCAGCGGTTCATTTGACTTTCCCACAGTCTGAGGCTTTGCTCGGGTCGTGGCGCGTCCGGATCTCAAACCAGATGTTTTTCAACTTTCTTTCCATCATCCAATCAAACTTTGGGCAGAGGGAATTTTTGTGCCAGAGGGGGAGAGTGAATTAATGTGTAGGTTACATAGGTAAACAGATGGATTTCATATCCGTATTGATTGTTTAAGAGGACGTGACACCCCCTTCTTCTGGCCCCGTGAGATTAGATCAGAGGTGTGGCATTCATCCAGTTGAACAGACTCATAACTCGTTTTAATTGGGCCAAACTATCAGGGAGGACAGGTTCGAGCTACATGACGCGCGTAATTTTGGGGGGGGATTTTCGCAGATGTGTCAAGTCAAAGCAAACATCATCTCAATAAAATAATTGGAATGTGGAGGGCAGCCCTGTCAGTTGCCCGCCAGACGCAAAAACATTATGTGGGAGAAATAGGATACATAATGTTGCCCCCTTTTCCAGACAAGAATACAACCGCAAACGCACGCACATGCGTGTAAATGCACGCGTGCATGCACCTCTGAGTGCCGATGAGGTGAGATACAGAAACCTTTAAACGGCTTTCTTGTTAGGTGAAGATGAAAATCTCCAAGAGTCATTCCACTCTCTCAGCCTCACACTGAGAGTCCTCCACTTGGCCCTGTTTGTCTTTGCGGCAAGGAGGAAAAGCAGCTTTATTCAGTCACCGTGGACATGAGACACGTAACAAGCTCATTGAGTCTGCAGGCTGCTGTGAAATGACTCTGAATGAACTTCCAAAACAAAACCGGCAACACATGGTTCGGGCCAGATTACCATCTTGTTGAGCTCTTTCTTCCGAGGTGCACCTGAGCATATCCGGAATTTGATTTATGTCTCTGCTGAGGGCATGGCAGGTCCGACCGGCGTGCTCCTCTGCAGTTTACATTCTGGGTGTGTGTGTGTGTGTGTGTGTGTGTGTGTGTGTGTGTGAGAGAGAGAGAGAGAGAGAGAAATTGCTGAAAATGTACTGCAGTTAGAGGGCTTACCGTGGATCCCTTGGGCATGGCCGTCTCATCCACTAGAAGGTAGAGGATGTTCAGTGCCACCATAATAACAGAGATTGTCTGCAAACACAAAGGAAGATATAGATTTGTTTACATACAGCGTAAATGTAAGGTAATTGTTCCATTTCTTTCAGAATTTGCCATTGTGATATACTTAACTTGCTGATTTGCAGGAATGGTGAGGTATAATAACTATTTTGTCATTGTAAACCACTCCAACATAAAGCTTTAAAAAAAAAAAAAAGCTAAATAATGAGAAGTAGGCAGGACTGTGACGCACGTGCCGTGCTTCACCCTTCTCCTTTTCCAGTGGTATTAGATGGCATAAACAGTATCTTTCACACTGTAATTTATACAAAATCCCAGTTATTGCAAGTGGCTAATCAGCACTGTTTAAAACAACTATTAGATAAAAGTAGTTTCCCCACCCAGACTCTGTGGGAAAAGTTGAGTTTGGAGGTGACTGTGTTAGTCCCAGTGGCCACCAGCCAGGCTGCAGACGCCGAGAGCAAACAGAGCTTAATGACAGGTCAGCCTCAGCACTTACCGTTCCTGCGAGCAGGATCAGCATCACCATGGGATACAACAAGTTCTTCTCCCATCCTGATGCTTTCTTTCTTCTCTCTAACAAACAGCAAAGTGCAAAGTTACTCTTAAAGACGCTGGGCCTCGTTTACCAAACGTGTAAGATGCAAAAATAAGTATAGTCTTTTTCACATTCATTTTGAGATGCACTACTCTGGACTTGACTGAGATTTGTTTATTTTTAATTATGATTATATATCTGCAATACATATATACATATATATATGTATTTTTTTTTTAATCAGATTTTTTTTTATGTATGCAGGTGACACATGCTAGTTTATATCGGTGTGGACCAGAAGAAATCAAGCTCTGTCATCCATACTAATGAAACATCTTTATTTCCCATTTGATTTCAACTAAGTGATACTGGAAATTATATTTGATGAAAATTCATTGGAGAACTTTGCAATTTAGAGAGAAGGACCACAGAAACATGTCAAATGTTCTGCAAAGTTAGTGTATGAATCTGGGACAACGTTATTAATGGCTGATCAGCTGCACAGTGATCTTTTCGAATTACAAATCTGTGGCTGATAATCATGTAATTGCACACAGGAGGATCAAACAGATTTGCATTTATAAAGAGTGAACGCGTCACCTCAAATCTGACCTTTCACACACTTCAAACCACCTCTTATTGGATGCTACAGGTTTACTCATTAATGGAAATAAATCTGATTGATGGTAAATAAATCCTTAGTCTAAGAAAGATACTGAATCTCTTTTGCTTCTTTAAATTTATGAGAATGTTTGCTTGCTCTGACTGAGGCCACGCTGTGGAGTCATGCATTGGCTTATTAAAGTAGAGAAGTCTTATATCAGCTGCACTGAATCAACTGTAGGAACTCTTTAGTACATGATTAAGAAACTTTGTGGCTTTGTTTCGGTCTGTGCCGATTTACAAATGAAGACGCTGGACATTTGTGTCTGGAAAGTACATAATCCTGCCCCTATAAGACGACCAATATATCTTTTTTTTTGTTTGTTTTTGTCCCCCCCCTTTCATTTATTCATGTCATACAAGCTGTAGACGAGGTCATCAAAACAGTTACTGAACAGGAGTGGGAAGTTATTTTAAACAACCCCTGTTCTCAGCCACTACATTTATCAACTATATATATGCTGATATTCTGCGGTATATGCATATTTCATAAATCATGCATGGAAGAAATTCTGCAATCATTTTTTGTGCCCAAATCTAAGCAGTGAAGAGTGTAACTTCACCACTTTAATATGTTCATCTGAAACCACGCAACGTCTAACTGTACTCAGAAGGTTCATGTTGTTTATTTTAGTGAATCATATTGCAGGTTATGTGCACCAAACGCATCTCACCTGTGAACGAAACCACAGCACCTCCAGGTAATACAAATCTCATAACCATCAAAAAACGATGCTCTTCCTCTTTAATCAGCCACACTCATCATTGCCTTAATTAGCGGAAACAGTAATAAATCTAGAGATAAAATGAAACGCAGCAAAATTAATTTTGTGATTTATATTTTGGTTTCAACATCTAAGAGTGCGGCGGGCAAACCGACGTGACTTTCTTCCAAGCCAGATGAAACATTTCAATTTTATACCTACGCCGTATTTCAGCAGCTGATCAGTCATGTTTGTAGTTGCGACTGACAGCTTGTAAACCTCATGCACTCTGTCGCTGTAACATCCACTGTTCTCCTACACTGTGTATGTGACCGTCCTTATATCTCTGACATATTGATTGTCTTTGTCTATTCCCAACCAACAGTCAGTCCTCTGTATTCTCAAAGTGTATTCAGTCTGCCTGCCCGAGAAGTTTGCCAAGTGCATTTTATATGCACCATCCTTCTAAATTAATGACATCACTAAAAGGCTTGCTACAATATAAAGTTTGCATCTTGTCCAATATCCTAAGTGCCTTTGTGCTCTCCTTTCCCTGCAACACGGTTCCCCAAAAGGCTCTGGCTTCATTTATAATATCCTAAAATGGATGGAAAATTATCAGGCAGCTCTGATCCAAGTCCAAATTAAGAAATTAAGGCAGATGAAGAGGGAGCAGCTGCCTGTCAGCAATATGTAAAAAGCTAATGTCTTTGGCGTACATTACTCTAGTAATTCAAGGTCTTAAAACAAAATACATCAGTCTCATCAGAGAATGCAAACGCGTACCCAGTTTATTCTTCTGATTTCTAATATTGTCCAGTTCTTTAGTGAGTTGAAAAGTAAAGCTCCCCCGGATGTAGGTGTGCGAAGATGATCCTGTGGGAGAACAAACAGATCAAACTTTTACCGTCATAGAGTGAGTCAGGCTTCACAAAATACTGTGCAGAGAGGTTTTTGTTATTGTGATAAATATCAAGATTATCAGTTGAAACTGTTTATCTTTAGTTTGACTAAATAGTTAAAATATTTATATGTCATCTAAAATTAATATTATACCTGCTCAGGCACATCAGTTAATTAGAAGAATTTGAAGAAAATTATCTTAAAAAGTCAAGGTAAAAGAGGACTGCACTTCCAACTCCGATTCTTAATTTACCGAAAGACAGTAGAAAAAAAAAAATCCTCTGCCTCTCATCTTAAAATTGAATGAATAGGACTCTGAATAAACAACAACTCTAGCCAGATCACATTGTGTCATTACTTCTTTAGCAAAACCAACACACAGAAGCA
Organism: Poecilia mexicana; assembly: GCF_051168715.1. NCBI lineage: Eukaryota > Metazoa > Chordata > Actinopteri > Cyprinodontiformes > Poeciliidae > Poecilia > Poecilia mexicana. The sequence continues at coordinate 14,655,989 of NW_028263389.1, forward strand.
CAATATAAGAAAAACAACATGTATCCTTACAGTTTCCTTAAGAATTAAAAGATTAGGAAGCATCTAGGGGTTTCTAAGAAAATGCAGCTGAATAAGTGATTGTCAGTAAGCGTGAAAACCTCTAAAAAACACAACTGACAACTTCTCAACAGTCTCCTGATAAATTAAACATGCCAGCAGTCGGGGAAGCAATTCTGAAAGTACACAGCAACAGTGCAATAATCTTAAGCACACAAGGAAATTTACAACAGAAGAGTTAAACCCTCTAGAAATGTCACAGAAGACAATTTATGGATAAAAGTTATTTTATCACATGGTAACCATTAGATTTCACAAACTGCTTCTACAGCTTGATTTAGCTTTTGTAATATTTTTTTAACGCAACTTTCAGACTTCTTTAAGAACACATATTTTATGTCTCGCCACCAAAATATGTCATTTAACTTTTCTTCGTAAGAACATTTCACCCAAGCACGTAACCCTGCTTAGCACATGACAGTGTTTTTAAATTTCGACGTGATTTCACACTAAAACTACTCAGGAGCCATCTCGCACATGCCACAACTAGTTAAGCGGGCTCAGTAAGCCGGCAAGGGATTCTCCAGGAAAACCACAAGGCCGGCTCATTTAGGGCTAATTTATCTGTTTTACTCTGTTTTCCTTCCAGCTTGACACACTAGCATCGAAGGCCGGTGAAGCCAAAGTGGAAAAGTATCCACTTGCATCCCTCGGGGTGACTGGCGGATCGAGACCAATTAGCTCAGTGTTACACCGTTACTACCATGCAATAAAATTACCATCTTTCATCTTTGTTACAGGAGTGACTGATCACTTTGATCAAACCTCTTCCTTTCCACTGTCATTATGACACACCCTGTCTGGATGAGTTTAAGTAGGTTACAAAGGTGAGATAGGAAGAGAGCAAGGTGGAAGTCTATGTCTAAGCCTTTAGAGATAACACTAACTGTCCTGGGATCTGAAAAGGGAGGAAAGTTTGAACCCTCAGAGCAAAATCAAAGAGAAAAACGTAGCACCACAGGAAATGTCGTCAGTTTCGTTCAATCACAAACTAAAGTGATCATCTGGGAACTCGAATGTACTCAGTCAACTTCACAGCTTTGCCAGTTTTTCATACAAACAGGATTTTAGATGTAAAAAGTAGATACAAATGACAGCTGAAAAACTAGTAGATTGCATTTAAAAACAAAGGATTTTTTTCAGTTGTCGAAGCAAAAAGGGGAAGTGATGAGGAACTGAGCTGCAGTATCTTCAATGACATCATTCCATACTGAAGTTACATATATCCTTCCTCTCCCTCTGCTGGCACCGTCAAGTAACAGACTGAGTTACAGCGAGGCAGAGATGCTGAGTGAGTGCTCTGGCAGCCAGGAGGACTCAGAGTTAATTCAACATATCCTCTCCAACCTTCTCCGGCGCTCAAAAAATTACGTCATCCCCAAATATGCTAAACACCATGCTGAGAAAAGAGAGGCAGCAGCAAGGTCATTGTGCCGCATAGCATCTGGACGAGCACCATGTTGCTTTGTTTTCAGAACACCAGGATGTAAAAACATCACTTTGCAATAAATTAGTTATATATCCCCAAAATCTACATAACGCATTGGTTAAAAAAAAAAAAAAAAAAGAAGAAAAAAAGATGTTTTTCTTGTCCCTACGACTTAAATATAAACTACTGGAGACATCCAGTGGTACAGTTGCACATTTATATGCATCTTGGTTTTTTACACCACACCTATGCTTACAAATTCAATTCTGGCCAGATGTCCATAAATCCAGGGCTTGTCATAAAGCTGAAAACTAAATCATCAGTTTTCACAAGCATTTGCAGTTTGTTGAGACGCTGAAGGGGACTGAGGTCTGCACAGATCCAAAGAAAACGTGGCCAAACCGAAGAAAAACCTGAGTGGATATAGTGCTGAAAGTTTAAATCTGCCTTACAATATATTTATGCATTCGAGTCGCAGTGTGCTTGACTTTAGCAGAGTTTCTGTGAGTTCTGCAAGCCATAAAAAGCCTTAAGTTTAATCATCTAAATTTAAGGCTTTAAAAAGTGTTAGATGTGCCCAGATTTAATGCTTGGTCTTAAATTATATTTACCTGAGTCTTAAATTTTTTACGATTTGTTTATTCATTGCTCTTTCTATAATTCTATCATTTTTTCATGCACTTTTTATGCACTGGTAGCATTTATTTGTCTGTGATCTGTACCTGTGTCATATTGTAACAAATATATATGTCCTCTGATGTTCACAGCCTACTGTAGGCATTAGAGTCAGGTGTAAAAAGTCACATACAAAGAGTCACATACAAAAAAGAAAAACAATTCAAGTAATAGTCAACTTGATGAAGTCATCAAATGAGTTAAATAGTTAATAGTTAAATGTGGCTTGAGCAAAAGTTAACACATGCCTGAAACGTCCTATCAGGACTTTAGGTCCTGACATAAAAACATCACTTTAAAGTAATTTAAACTTAATAAAAAGTTAACCAACTTTTTATTATATAAAATTGCACTCTTTAATTATAATCAATTACCTTTATTGCTTTTGACCATCAATTCTGTTCATCTAGCACCAAGTTACGACAATATCCTGCCAGAACACTTGTAAATATTTGTATAATTAATGTGGAGTTTTACAAAAGCCAAATTGGTACAATGTAATTATACAGTCAGATTTGGATCCATAGTGGAGTGCTAAATTATTTTGGTGAAAAATTAAATGAAAAATCTGCAGAATGTGCCCATGTTTAATTCGATTAATCAATGAATCGTCAGAATTATCAATTGATTAATCAATATTTGTTAGGCGAGGCCCTACAAAACTACTGTTAGTTTGCAACAATGTCAACACCCTAACTTTCCAATTTTAACAACTTTTAATCCATTTCATGTCACAGAGCTGCAATATTTGGAACAATTTCTTAGTTTCTACTTCCAACGATTCATCTATCGATTTACTGGCATTTTCTTAACTGCTTGTATAAAAAAAATAAGCTATTCTGACTGGTGTTTCTGTAATTACACGTTAAAGCCACAAAGTAAGTGTTTAACACTGTAAATGGGCTGCAACAAACAGTTTATCGCTACATAGTACGTTCATGTTATGTGAACTCTCTTGTTTTTCCACTTCAAAGAAAGTAGACACATGACTACTGATCCTCGAGATGTACTGATCCACACAATTTAAACCGCAGAGATGTCCCTTTAAAATGGGCAATTACACATCGAGGGACCACAACAAAGAGCTCCACACGTAAACAAACATGAATGCATCGACTGATGAGGCTCAACAGTTTGCGTCTAGAAAACACAAACCGGCGAAGGGGATAATCTATCAGAGAGCGGACACAGGTGAAGCAAGAACACACTGACGTCTCTGGAGTGTGTCCTGTGAACTGTTCCTGAACCGATTTCTTTTCAATTCTCTCAGATCAAAAGAAACGCCACCCGAGCCTTCGGTTTCACCAACATAGAAACATGAAAAACAAGTATTTGCATGTGCATAAAAAACACTCGTCTGATAAGGAAAAGGGTTATCCTCCACTGAAGAAAATCCTCCCTCGCTTCTAACTCCCACCTCTTTAACAAGCAGAATGAGCTGCAGTTTGGCCTCAGTCCACTGTCAGACATGTGTTGACCACAGTCCCCCCCCACCCTCACAGGGACTTGAAAAGATCAAACAGTTAAGGAGATGATAAAGAACAGATTACAATTATTCTATCAGATAGTTCAAAGCTGGGCAGTGTGGAATGAGCGCCGAAGAGAACCGTACGCATTGGTGGCAGTCTATGGAGGAGGCAGGCGGTGCATTCAAAAACACACACACTATCAGGGAGAGATCTTTCTCTTACCTTCCTGGTTTGAAAGGACGCTTGTCCTCTTCATTTACTCACATCTGTACACTTGGTTGCGTGCTTGAGTTCATGCTAAAGTAGGTTTTGGAACTTAACTTCCTGCTTTTAGAGATAATTCCATGTCAAACAAGGATTTTATGGAACACAGAGGGGCTGGACATAGAAGGGAAATGCAGGCCAAAAAAATAACATTTTTATCATCTTTGAACTCTAAGCTTTCCCTTTGTGAACAATTCCTAAGAAAAGCCAAAGGACTTTGGTCGCTCTTTCAGACATCAATAAAAAAAAAAAAGCAGGTCTTTAATGTCCGCAGCAGCAAGCCGCAAATTCCTCAAAAGCTTTAATTTCCTCCCTATTAACCAGGATACCATTCTAGTCCCGACATTAAATGAGGCAATCACTTCACCAGTGGTGACAGAAGCTCTGCAGAAAAACTTCCCAACCATAAAATATCGTCCACGGTTAAGGTGGCTACTTTGACCTTTGGCAGAAAGTTAGAAGAGCGGAGCTGCGTGTGGAAAAACCTATGTCAAGTGTGTGTGAATTTCTTTTGCCCCGCTGAATTCTTGATGCTAATTGATTCCAGCGAGGCCAGCCTTTATCACACCCAATAGTGCAGTCAACCTCTACCCCTGCCTATAACGTGCCAACACGTCTTCCACAGACATACCGTTTAATCTCCTCTGAAGGGCTTCCTCCTGCAAATGGATGCAGTAAATCTGCTCATCCAGGTCCTCCAGGATCTAAAGGGGAGGGGAGCAGAGAAGGGAAAGATGAAATGGGTTATAATTAGGTCCAAAGTGGGACTGGAGCGATGGCAGATGGGAGGATGAGTAGGTGATTTATTTGTAGTCCTGTCATGCTTTTAATGGCTGAATGTTGGAGCTTTAGGAACAGAAGAGCACAATGTAATAGATCTGACACGGATTCTGTTAAAAAAAATAATAAAAAAACACAATAAAGCATTTCTAACTTAACTGTATAAATATTTAATTTGAACTGTTACCTACCGTCGGTTTCACTAATAACTGGCCCACGACAGTAAACATCCTGGACATCCCCACAGGAGTGCACACTTAATAGAAAACAGAAAACGACTCTGATTATCACTTCTGCTTAAGTGAAAAAGGGAAAACGAAATGAGGGAAGTTTATGTGTTGTGTATAGAATTGAATCAACTTACTTAGCAAAAGCAGTCCTCCCATCAGGGATATACAGGAATAGAGGTATGGCAGGTAGAATTCCCAAAGATCTAGAAGAAATTATTTCTTTTTTTTTTAGTTCATTTTTTTTATTTGAAGTGTGTAATGCATGTTTTCTAAGCATTTTTTTAGTACAGAGTTAAATTTCAACATTCAGCATTTGAATTTCTTTTTAGGGCAGGAATCTGGACCAATTTAGATCAGCTCTATTGTAACTTCTAAACTTATTTGTCAGATTTATTAAAAACAGAACAATTTAAATGTGGGCAGACTGAATAAAGAGGTTAAATAGAATTTTAATACATTTGGAAAATGAGGTAATAAAAATTATTACATTTATATTTGGATAAGTCAAAGAAAAAAGGTGTTAATTAAAATATATACATATATGTATATTATTTTGAATTTTTCTAGATAATAAACCAACAAAACATATCAGAAAACTCAAGTTTTTTTTTCTAAACTGTTTTCTCTTTTCCAAACATTTACAGCTCAAACGATAAAATTCAATAGTTTGTAAAGGTTTTCAAAATGAGGTTGGTTTCCTTTGAATCTCATCCTGTGAACCATTATGTGCAAAATAATTTTTCTACTTTAACTTTTATGGAGTGATCGATACTGGGTCATAAAGTAGATATTTAAGAGCTCTCGCTTTTTAATAAGGATATTTCTCAGTCACAGTGGAACTGTGCCCCTGTCTGACCCTCTTACAGGTTACATTTTATAGCCACAATAGGGACAAGGTGAAGAGCCTTACAAAAAGTGAATGGTTCACCATTGCAGGATACTTTCTAAGCTTCAAAGCACACTCAAACACCAGCTGGCCATGAACATATTTTGATGCCAATTTGAGGTTATCCAGTCATGGTCATTATTTAGTCCAGAAGAATATGAATTCTAAAAGTCACTTTTTTGGTCCAAATGTAGCCTGAACAAAGATGATGAAGGTCAAGTTTAACCCTTACATAATATTGCACCAACATTATTTGGACACTAATAGATATGTTTAGATGTTTCTATGTCTTATTTCAAGAAAATCTCTTAAAACAAAATTAGTTAAATTTGAAAATGCATGACATTAACAGTTGAATCGAAGGAAAAGATATTAAGCCACTTACCATAGAGCGATTCCATACTGGCTGCATCATTGTCAATCAGGGCTGATGCCACCCACACAATGCCAAGAATGAGCAGAGCCAGCAGGAAGAGCATCACAAACGTCTCCAGAATGCGAGCCTTTATGCCCTGACAGAGGACAAATTATGGGTTAATGTTCAACACAAATATCACACTATGAATTATGATCAGAAAAGACATAACATTTCATCATTCGTTTTTTTGTTTTCTGTAATTCATGCAGTTGAAATAATACAACTGAAGCAGCAGACGACAATTAGAATGGTATTAAATTAACAATGAACTGTCAAAGATATATTCCCTATTTTTAATACAAAATGGTCAAATATTCAGGCTTCAAAATTAATTCGGCTCCTGGGACATGGACACTTGCGTGACAATTTGAGTTTTCAAGGATACCATTCAGACATGTCTTTCATTGGGTGATTCAATGACTTATGTGCATGAAACACATTTACAGACACTGCTAATTGAATCAATTCATAGGTTTGTGAGTTATAAAATAGATTTACGATTCTTTTGTTTTTCTTCTAAAAACCAAGACTGACGTTGACAAAAAGTTGATCAGAAACTAGCTGGAACACTTGGACAGCTAACTCGACACCAAAAGGAAATGTGGTGCAAAATGACCAGAAACACTGAACAATGGAGAGTGCTGCTCAGGAATACAGTGAATTGACCTGATTCTTCTGTACGATAAAAAATTATTTTGCACAGATAGAGACAAAAAATATTTCCAAACATTCACTCAGTTCAACATGTTCTAATGTCTCCATATTGCCCATTTAGCAAATTCAAAAATACTGCTACAATTTCACAGTACTGTGGTAACTGTACTTATTTGTTTTATCTGACAGGTTAATTTGCTTCTACATTAGGATTTAAATTAATAATAACAAAACTTTTGCAAGAAGAGGATGGTTACATTTTCTTGTATGGGATGTTCCTAATCATGGAAAATGATGCATAAAAAACGTTTTGCATCATGCTCGTCAAAATCTAATTGAAAAACATCTCAAATCTTGATTTCGTATTTCAATATTTAAAAACATTCGTCAGTTCTTTATCAATTTTTTCTAGTTATTAGGATCCAATGTGGACGATCGAAAGAGCCACTTGAGGCTCTGGAGCCACAGGTCGCAGACCCTACTCTAAAAACCCCCAGAACACCTGGAAGAGAAGAAGAAAAAAAGTAGACAAAGAGTAAACGTTTGTACCCATACAGAAAGTCTTGCTCAACTTATACCAAAGCGACATTCCTGTTTCCATTTATTTCCCGTTAAGCTATCCTTACATAAAAATACTTACTGGATGCCATTTCCAACATCTGACATTTTCAACAGGAAGCAAACCGCTCCCCCCACCCCCAACACCAAATCACTCCTTTTTAAACTGCCTCACCTAATAACAGCATGACTTCCACTAACCCTACACAAACATCACATAAAGGCTCCCATGGATCTGTGTGTAAAACAGCTCTTTTATACACGCTTATTGTAGTCTATAAAATAGGCCCAACAGAGGCCGACAGTGGCAGAGGCGAAATTAAAAAGAGGAGGGGAGCAGGGGTGCTCCAAGGGGCGCAGCTACTGTCTGCGATCAAGAGCAGACCTCCCATATGGGGCCGATTAGCAACTCCCTGAGTACTGCGGCCAAGTCCCATGTTGTGTGGACGAGAGAGTTTTGGGGTAATTTGGGTTTTCCGGGTCACAAACTGCTGAGTGGTTAATAAAGCCCCTTCCTATCTGTTCTCACAGTTTCTAAAACCTCCCTCCTCTGGTGGAGACACGAGCTGTCTAGGGCAGAAAGATGGATAGGTGCTCCCAAACACATGTAAGGTACACAACCAGACATGGGATAACAAGCGTTCCCTGCCTTTTTGGGGAGAGCCGTTTAAATTAAGGACATGTGAGCAATTTGTTACCAACTAACATAATGGCTGTGTGGTTGCTGTTCAGTATTTGCCAACAAGTACATTAAGTAGGACCCTCTTTGAATGCTTCCCCTCTTAATCATGAGGCCACTTTATAGAGTGGACCCGGCTGCGGTTTGAGGAAGTAAATCATACAATGTTCTTCATTCCTCAGCACCCTTCCAAGTACACCTGTCCTTAGGGGTATGCTTTATTATACAGTTCCACCACTGTATAAAAGCTTTTTTTTCTCCCCATACTAAAATGTGTTGGTAACTTACTTTTAAATTCCGACATCATTTTATATATACACGTACAACACCAAAGCAGTTTTAATTTTGTCACACTGCAACCACAAACTGTGTTCTATTAACATTTTATGTGATACAATCATTATTTTGAACTGAAAAGTAAATGAGCTGAACCTTTTGTCCTTAACCCACTTTGTAGAATCACCTTAAGCTGTATTTACAGATGCAGTTCTTTTGGAATAAATCAGGGTGGCTTTGCAAATTTACAAATCAAACTCTTTGTCCGTTTTTCTTTTCAGAACGGCCATGCCGCCGTCGATCAATCAAGCTGGTCAGAAAGCGTCAAACTGTAATTTTAAATTGAATCTAGGTCTGGGTTTTGATTGGGTTGGATGGATATCCCTCGACTTAAACCATTTTATTAGACCTGTGGTTGTATAGTTGAGGTCCTGTTTGAGTATAAACCTCTGGCTTCAGTCTTTAGCAGACATTAAATGACTTGCTTTCAGCTACAATCAGCCTTCTTATCAACTCTGAGCAGCTTTCCTATTCCCTGCTGAAAAAAAGCATCACGTCATGGTGCTGCTGTCATATTAATTTGGTAGCGCACCTTCCTTCACACCTTTATGTGTCCCTGGGATGGCTTTTAAACTACAAGAACTTCTCATGTGTCCTCCCCCACCCCCCCAAAACTATGTTATTTTTTTTTCTTGACACCCCATAAGAAAGACCATATTTGGAGAGAGTTAATTATTACTAATGGTCTTATTGAGAAATGCAATCACTAGTTTGTATCTCTGCAGCTCCTCCAGTTACCTAGGAACTGTTAATTGCTTCTTTGATTCATGCTGTCCAGATACGAAGGGTATGAATAAAATCATTGGCCATATCTTTACAAGTTGTGTCATAATTTGTTTTCAAATGATTGATAGAACAATGTCTTTTGAATATCGAAAGCTTAGAATATTCCTTTATCACCCAATTTCTCTTTAAAGCTCTCCACAACTGTATCCCTGACCTGTCTTGCCGTTTGTTTACTAATGTTCCCTAGCAAACCTCTGAGGCCTTCACAGAACAGCTGGATTTATACTGAGATTAAATTACACACATCTGGACTCTGATTACCAATTAGATGACTTCTAAAGGCAGCTATTCACACTAGATTACATTTGAGGGTATCAGGGTCCAGTGAGTGAAATACAAATCAAAGCTACACATTCTAATTAGTATTTTTAATTTATAAAAATTAAAAAAAAGGTTAAAACCAATGTATTACTTCCCTCCAACTTCCCTATCATCCTCTATTTTGTGTTGGTCTATTACTGAAAATCCCAAATATCTGAAGCTAGAAAAAGTTCAAGGGATTTCCACAAGTTTGCAAATCACTGTTTCTGATAAAACATCCATCCATAACCACACATCTATTGAGCATGTATTACCAACCATTATAGAAAAATAGGACTGCAGGCTTATTCACATCATTGGTGTAAATCCCCTACAGCGTCCCTTTGCTATTATTGAGCAATTACATGCCTCCTCTTATTTCAGGAAAAGCCTCAGTGAGGGTAGAATTTTCTAGGACAACAAAGAAGATAATGGGCAGAGACCAGAGTGCCCCAGTGTGGCTAACACAAACACTACAGCTACTTTACAGGTGACTGAATTGCAAACAATGTTTGCAATTTTTTTTTTTTGTGCAAAAACATTCTGAAATTGGTGACTCTATGCATCTACAGATTTGACTAACAATTTTACTCACTGTCTTGTTCATTAAACTCTTGCATCCTTTGAACATTAGGCGGACATGTTAATCTTGCATCTCACAGCCGCATACAAATACACTCAACACAAGAAAAGGAGAAGAAAAACGACTAACGAGAATAAAGAGAAAAAATAATGAGAGGGAACAACATAGGGAGACTGGAGTCAACGTCTGAGCAAGTCTCATTCCCCAGAGTTGAGAGAGGTGAGAGAGGAATGCTTTCAGGGACCTCAACCACGTCCCACATGTGCACTCTTAAGGATGCATCAGAACACGCAGAACCCACAGGCAGGACATGTGTCCAGTCAAGCACATCAGTCCACCTTAACAAGCTGCCCATGCCACACTGAAGGTATATTCCCTTTAGATACGTCTCTCAATCATTTATAAGGCTCAAATCATTCCACATTCACATCATTTAGGGCAAAGGCAGAGCTCATCACCTCCTTCACTGTCGTCTACAATCTACTGTTTCAGGCATAATTTCATTATTGGAGAGGAATGGTGGCTTTGTTTTGAATCACAAAAGACACAAGGATGAAAATATGGTTTATAAATAGAAGCCGTCCAAAAGAGTCATCATTAATGATCAAAGTTTTAATTGTCAAACGGTGAAGGCTGGGAAAAAAGGGAAAAAAAACCTGTGCCTTGGCATCCAGAGTGCCCGTTGAAAGTTTCTATTCTTGCTATTCTAAATGTGTAACTACCTCTAAATATAGCAGTTCTAAAATATTCAACATCCCCTGATCCTCACACCGACATCCAGCGAGGGGCTGGTTGCCTGCTGCAGATCTGCTTATACAAGACTGGAGAGATTTCCAAGAAAAGTGGAAAGTATCATAAGACACATGTGACATATTTATTCGTCAAATGATGCCAAACAAAAGTATTCATAATATTTAAACTTTTCTACACTTCATCACATTACAACCGCAAACCCTAGTGAATTTATTTTATTGGAAGTTAGAAGTTAATTGTAAAATCAAATGTAGGAAAAACTACCCATGTTTTTTTTTTTTAATTATCCAAAACCAAAAGAATAAATAAGTAAAACTGAAAAATGTGCCATGCTTTTTTTAATCCAGCCCTAAAAATCAGGATCAAAAAGTGAGGAGTATCCTACAATCCTACCAAGGCATGGCGACCCAACTGAACTGTCATGTCAGCTAAGATAGAGTCTTAATCAGAGAGGAAGCAACGAGGTCCATGACTCATGTGGACTACACAAGTGTTAGCACTGGAGGCCACTTCAAAACGAAGGCCAACATGCAAAACACTGTGTGTGAGGGAAAACTTGACACTCAGACAATAACCCTAAACATGTTCTGCCAGAGCAAAAGGCCAAGCTTACATCCCACAGAGAAGCGTAAGATGTAAGCGCCAAAAGTCCAAAATCAATGTTGGTAGAAAATGCCAATCTGACTGAAACTGAGTAGTTTTGCAATGGAAAATAGGCAACACTGATTGAGACGCATCCCAAAAAGACTTGCATTTATAAAATCTTCAAAAGGTGCCTGAATGCTTACGTATGCCACTTTCTAATGTTATGCTTGCAACAAAATTTCACTCCTTTAAAATTATGAACTACTTTGTCTTTCTGTATCGAATAAAACCCAATAGGTTCCAATGTGACAAAACATGAAAAGATTAAAAGAGGTACGCAATCTGGAAGGTACTGTACCTGATGAAGTACCATGTCCAGTGAAGACCTAAATAGATGTGAATCATTTTCCCAATTTATAGAATCAATTGAACGGGAAACTGCGAGGTTTAAATTTAGGCTCAGCAGCAGGCTTTATGCCTGGAGCGAATATTTCTAAACGCGAAATAGAGACAAGCTATTTGCAAAGTTCCTACGGCCGCACTAATGAAGAATAAATGAGAGAGAAAAGTGAGAAAAAGGAAGAGGCTCCAACAGGAGCTTCCTTGTTGCTGCCATCAATTTTGAGCAGGTCAGTAGGTGGTGGCAGAGACTGTTCTGCGCACCATCTCTCTGCTGACTGTCAGGTAAGCGTGCAACAAGGGCCAAGAGTGTAAAAAAGTAAAGGAGGGGGCAGGGCCCATTTCACATCTCAGCAAAAACACTGTTCTGTTTGGTAAAGACGTGCCAGATGCTCTGGGACCTTGTTAGTGTATCCTTCAAGCAGTCGGCAGCAGCGCAATGACCGTGTCAAAGACAAAAAGCAGAAAAGAAGGACATTCCCCTGTAAACCTGCTCAGTGCACTTCTAAAGACCGTTTATACTTCTTAACGAAGCAACGATGACATCCGAGACTGGAAAATGGTCACCACTGCAGCAAAACGCAGATTTATTTCATTTAACTTTAGTTCACAATCACTTGAATGAAAGAAGCATCCATTCTTTATATCCATAAAGTGTGCTTCTCAGAAATGAGAAAATGTTTCCTCAGTTATTTATTTTTACACTCAGCAACACAAGTCATACTTTTCCAACACTGCCCAAATGATTGATATCTTTCTCTGAGCAAAAACAGCTTAGACTTTGGTCAAGAATCAGTTAAGTTTCATTCGCAACGTTTCACTTCAGTTTAGGAAAACTGAGTCATGAAAGGACAGGAAAATCTCGTTTGTCCTTTTTAAAATTCCCCCGCTCGAGCTAATATATTGCTGTGGTAACCAACATTGTAACGGGCAGCTTTAGGGAGACACTATGACCCTAAAGGAAGGTATGTAAACACCACTATATTCTCCGGCTGGGCCTGCCTAGAAAGAAGGCCTGGGAAAAATGTCTGCATGTGCAGGAGATTTGAAATAAATATCCAGGCTCCCATTGTGGAGCGCCAACAAAGAGGAGTATCTTAGTAACACCGAACAGGGTTTGCTCGGCGAGACGTTTTCACCCTCTCCGCCTCCCCCTCCTCCACAATAAACACACTTCTCATCATCGGCGGGTTAGGGCTTAGGATGAGATTGATGAGGAGTTTCTTTAACTACCAGATGAAACCTGTTGGCCCTTCGCTGGGTCAGTCGCAGGGTCAAACTCGTTCCAACTCGTTCCAGGATCAAAAAGATTTCAATACTGGTTGGGACTAAAAGACTATTCAACATATAGCGTGTTGGCAGCTTCAAATAATAATTAGCAGCTGAAACAGATGGGAAAAAATAGAAACCCTTTATACTTCTACACTAAAAATAGATTAAGGTTGTCTTTATCAAAATGCGATTTAACATAAAAATAACTTCAAACTACCTCAGATTCCCTTTAGTTGATTGAAGCCACTTAGAAGGCTAGAGAGTACACTTTTATAGTCTTCGGGAGGAAATGCAAATGAATTCAGTAGGTTATTATTGTTCCAACATTATCTAACATTAATGAGGTTCACTATTAAACAAAATCTGTAAGCTGAGCTCCATAAACTCTAATAAGTTACACTAACAGCTAACACCACAACAACCCTGGGCGCCCAAAGTAATACAGGTCTTAAGCAAAAATCTGAGAACACGGCCATAAAGTGGGAGACATTTTACAGCAGCAACTAAAGCTAGATCATAACTTCTGACATCACAACCCTTAGTCGCCCTGATTCATCCACAATTTGGACAATTTGTTAAACTGTTAATCATTCGGGGTGACAGAGGCCCTAAAGAGTTCCGCATAAAAAAAAAAAACACGCATTAAAAAAAAGAAAAAACATCCACATTTCCATCCTTATTCCGTTGGCGTCTTTTAGTGCATCGTCAAAAGTAAACACAGCCACATGAAAAGGCTGACTTATAGTGTTAGCGGTGAAATTCATCATTCACTTCATTTCCGCAGGCAAAGAGACCTTGCGGGGCTACAACATAAGCCCAGGAGGTTAAAATGCCACATAAAACCTTATTACATCTTGGTCTAATGCTATTATTGGATGAAAGGATAATATCACATTATAAAAATGGAGATCTGTGTTTTACGTTCTTCTTGCTGTCGGAGACACTATTTCCTTTACAGGCGGCTACGTTTTTTTTTTTTTGGTGGGGAGGTTAGGGGGGTACTTGAGTGTCAGCCCACCCCCTCCCTCTCCAAACACAATATATATCTAAAAGTGAAGCTCAACACTGAACAGTGCTTCCTCTGAACAGATTTATGGAAGCTATGCTGCAGGAATTAATTTTGTTCAAGTCTTATTTGTTTAAAAAAAATTATACAGTACCTTAAACTTTTTCTAAACCACAATTTTCAATACATTGTAGTAGAATATACTTTTTGTTACATGCAGAGGATGTTGTGTTCTGGGTTAGGGGTGGGCATTTATCGCATAGTTTATCATTAACCGAGAAAAGTTTCTTATAAGAATTTTGATTTATTGTTGTCACAATAAATTCTAATTAATGACATAAAAAAAACAGATCTGATCCGTATTACCAGAATTGATGTTTTTACTATTATCTCCAATGTTTGTTCATTGAAAGAATCAATACATTTGAAAATCTGATTAAATGCAATTACCATGTGCAGTTTAATGATACAAATCATGATTCTTTATGCGATTACCAAGGAGAATGTTTCTATAGGGCAGTATTTGTGTTTGGGGGCCTATAATTGCTTTGACACAGTTGTTGCCATAAAGAAGAAAAATAGTTTTAATCACAAAATATCATGATAAAGCTTTAAATTCCATCTCATCCACTCCTATTCAGGGAATTAGTTTTCCATCCCCTATAGCGTTTTGCATGTTTTGGACTTATCTGGCCAGAGTACTTTCTTCCACTTTGCCCCCAAGGCTCCTCTTATTGGAGCTATGGATCTCTGCAGCTCCTCCAGAGATACCTCTTGGTTGCTTCTCTAAATAACCTTCGTCCTGCTCTGCCCATCAGTTTGGGGGATCAGTTTTAGTCGGTTTGCAGTTGTGCCGTGTTCTTCCCAGTTTCAGATAATCAGTTGAGAAATGCCTTGAAAGATGCTTAAAACTCTGACTTTTGCTTTATAACTCTGCCGTTAACATCTCCACAGCTTTATCCCTGAGCTGCCGTTTATGTGTCTTGAAAGCATCATGACGCTGTTTGTTCACTGGTCTCGACTGGATTTTATTAAACCAGTTGATTAGAGATTTCTCCGACTCATTTGCAAAAATAATTTACATCATCTTTCCTTCACTTCCCGATTATGCACAACTTTGTATTGACATCACATCAAAGCCTAAGAAAATACATAGGTGTGGTTGTTATGTAACCAAAGGGTTATTATGACTTTGAAAAGGACTATACTATTATGTTAGACCATTGCAGTATATTACCCAGGTTTTGGAGTAATTTCTTTATAACCAAGATTCTAAAGACAGAATTGGTCCCCTTCATCGCCATGTGCCGAGTTCCAATTGTTCCCCCCAATAAACAAATTAATTCAACTTGTTCAACTTGTGCCCCTCTCAAAAGACTAAAAAACAGAAACTTGTTCAAATTAAAAAGAACAAACAGGAGAATTGTTGTCCTTCCTACACACCAGGACCAGCTGTCTACATAAGAAATCCAATTGAAACAATTAGTGGCCTGCCTGTCCACTACAGTATGGACTGATTTTTATGTGCTTTGGCCAGGAGGGACATAAACCAGAGAGGTTTCAAACTGTGACACAGGATAGAGGCATATTAAAGGCAAATCTTTCCCTTTCCTTTCTGCAAGGCTCTATTGTCCTGTCATGTTGCTGCCACTTTATGGACTTCTGGGACACGAGCACCCAGCCTTTTTTTTTTTTCTGCTTGGGGTTCAGGTAATCAATTAAACGAGGAAGTTCGCTGAGCCTTACAACTCGATTATTAGCCTGTGCTTTTGAAGTTTTATTTTCAGGGGGCTGGGGAAGGGGTGACAAGGAATCAGGCTTTAAATCAGTGGGGCCGATGCAGCAGTGTTGAAGCGTTTGCAGCCTATGGCCTTATTGAAAGGGTTTGTCAGGATGTGGCACTGAGCGAAGACCAGATTCAGACTTTCATGCTTAATGAGCTTTTTTTTTTTTTTTTGCTGTGGCAGTTACAGTGGCCTGTCTGAGTCAAGCAGAGGGGCACAGGCTACGCACCTGCTGCCACTGGCTGTTCACAGAAAATCTCCTGCACCGTGCTCATACAACTCAATATCAATCAATGAACAGAAAACCCACCGAGAAATACCTAATGTATAGAATTCCGATTGTCTAACAATAATCAAGGATGTTCAAATTTGATTTAGATGATAAAGTTCAGAGAAATTCCCAAATATATTGTGTGGCATCCGTTTTCCAGAACAAGCTTCGAGTGAAACAAATCTAGAATGGAGAATGTGAGATTTCTTGTACCTTTTTCGATCCAGCAAATCCCTCAGACTCCAGAAAGAAATAGGCAAATGGCATCAGGACAAAGAGGCAGAGGTTGGAGAACAGCGACACCAGGTTCCACAGACCTGCAGGAGCCAAGCAAGCTATTAGCAGCACATACAGAGCAATTCCCAGTTTACTACTTTAACTCTTAAAGATGCCACGTGACCCACTTTTGCTGGTTTCCCCTCAATACTGCTAAAGTAGTTTGCCATAAAACAGGTTTAATCAAACAGCATCAGCTTTTAAATTATGGACTCCGGTGCCACCTAGTGGATTTCAAGTAGCCTAGCAGTTTTTTTTTTGTTTTGTTTTTTTAACAACACTGAAGTCTGGAAAATCTCCATTTTTAACCTAGGACCACTGGAGCTGCCTAACAGTTTTTGTTTTTGATATTAACCATGTTATCCATTTCCCCTCCCCAATCATATAAAGTGCAACTCACAATGACATTTGGCAATTGAAAATTCACTCTTATTTCCTACACAAATACACCACAGGGTAGGTATAGCAAAACTTTACTATATTCAAATATGACATGAATTTTTGGTAAGAGTATTTTTATTTGACATAATCATGTGATCATTTAAATAGCAAGAAGTAATAATTATTCTCGTCAGTGAAAGGAACAGATCCATGAACAGTGTAAAGTACTGACCATGAATGAGGGAACCATTAAGCCACTGAATGTAGTAGTTTCTGGGGAAGGAGAGGAGGATCTCGCTGCTAATAATTGAGAAAGGCAGGAGGAAGACGGCACCGCCGGACACAGCGAGCGTGAAGGTGCACAAGTATAATCTGTAAATCAAACCAAGACACACACACACGCACACATATTAAAAACATCCCCAATCCAAGCAAAACTCTTTTACACCTTTACAAATTAGATAAGGCTATGATTTAAAGCTTTGTGCTATGACCGTTGTCTTGAGGGGAGATGAATTTGTTCCACCTCTGTGACGTATCACTCTAGAAGGTATACAAAATTGATGTGCATTTTGATATTTTTAATAATACTGCAACTTTACTTTCAGCCTTGTGCTATCTTACAAATTGCATAAAAGTGTAGATTTTTTTAAAATAATCTTAGTTCCTCAGAGCGAAAGTTGAAGCTCGAAAGAAATTAGCTTTTACTTCTGATATTAACTTTTAAAATCACATTCCTACTTTTAAAATCACATTCCTACATCGGAAACCAAATATTTTATTTTCCTTGCAGTTGAAAAATAAATGAGCATCTTGTCTGACAATTTGTTGGTCTGCAGATTAAAGTAATTCTAAAAGTTATAGATGGAAAAACTTAAAATGGCATCATTTTTCAAAGACGAGTGAGATAAAAACAGCATCGCTTACGATATCCTGTTGACGACAGCATCTTCATCCTCGTGATCGTCTGGAAAGTAAACAAAAACACTTCGGTCACAGACCCAGACATGGTAGACCGGAATGCTAACCGTGTTGGACATCACACACATTTTCAAAATTAAATTGATTTATCTTGAACACCAGAATAAATGACTGAGTTTTAAAGCAAAGGATTAAGCAGGTTGGAACACAAATGCTTGGTTTCATCAGAGCAGAATAAAGTCCCCAAGAATATTTTTGGAATGCGCCTTGATGTGTTTCGAGGAACAGGGACAAGTGATGTAACATTATAAGAATACAGAAGTGTTGTCACATACAACTCAACTAGGATTCGAAGGAAATTCTTGTAGGATTCATGTTTCTAACTTTTCATTTCCTCGTTTTTTGAATAACTAAATTTCTTTCATTTTCTTCACCTTTTGTTAGCCATATCCTCAGACTGTTCCTCAGTAGTCACTGACGATTACAGAGAAGGATTTGTCAGCATTAAGAAGGTATTTTATTGTGAACAAATGTCTTTACATTACACGCAGCTAAAGTCCTAAACAATTAAGGGTGGATACTGTTCATGCTCACACAGAGCTAAAGGTGACAACTGGCTCTATAGAAAAGGGTGTGGTCTGTTCTACATACTCCTGGAGTTTTTATATTAATGACCTGGTTTTAATCTGAACACAATGAAGGGTTTTGTGTGTGTGAACAAACGAGTTTGTTCTTAAATCTTAATGGTCCTCAGTGTTCCTGTAGCTAATGCACAGACATTTTTCTGAGCAACAGTCTGATGTGTTGTTACAGAGACCGTACTTTAAATAGACGTACCACTTTTCCTTTTGTATCTGGTTATAATGCAGTAGGAGACGATGTAGAGGACGGCAAACAGGAGGAAGCAAATCTTAAAAATAGGAGAAAAAAAAAACAGATTTAATGATGCAGCACATGATTCACATATATTTTTTTAAGAATGTGGAGATAAACAAAAAGCTTTGTAGATTACAAAGTTTGATGTAGAATTAGTCATTTTTGTCTCAAAAGAAGAATAGATGCAACCTTTTGACAACTCTGATCAACTTTATGGATCACACTGCTGCTCTGGGTGTATTTGTAGAGACACACAAGGCTGATGTCTACCTCCCGCAGTCACTGTGGGAGAGGTGGGATAAACCCTGGACTTGTAATCAGTCCATCACAAGGACACACAGGATAAATAACTTTCTGGACCATGGAAGGAAACCAGAGCACCCAAAGAGAACACAAGAATGCATAGAGTGAGCATCCAAGTAAAACCTCAAGCTAGGATCTGAACCAAGGACGTTTTTGCTGTAAGGCAACAGTGCAAACCTCTGCCTCAAAATGTACTGTAAAAAAATGTAGTCTACAAACACATAATATTGTTTGTGCGGTCTGATGCACCGCAGCATGAAATAGCTGTTTATTGCTAGACGTGATAATGTACACTAATTTAATGACATCACTACGGTTAGTCAAGAGATGACTAGTTTGCTTTAAAATACATATCAAACAGAATTACAGATCATTACCTCGTAGAGTTTTAGAGAAAGGAGCAAGTTTCAAACAATCGCCAATAAAACTGCTGATAGAAATGACTCAATATTAGCCAATTATAGGATATTTATTGTAAGTCATTTCATACGACGTTGTTTTTTGGGGTTTTTTCATGGTGTAATATCTTAGATGATATGACGTCAGGCTCAAAACTAACTGGGTAGTTTTACAGAAAGATCATATACCACATTCCTTTTTTCCAACTGGGACACTAATCAGGATGTAACTAATATTAGAAGCTCTCACTTCAGCACTTTGCATGCTGTCAACACTGCACAAATCATTCTGTTTTTCAGACATTACTCAACAAAACCGTATACATTTCAGACACGCGTTACATGCAAGCTTCAGAAAAACAACTTCCCTGCCTCATGCTGTCGTCTTGCAAATGGAGAAAATACTTATGCATTTAAAGCTAACACGATTTTACCAACACTGGCCAAAGTCAAGAGAAGTCTACCGCAATCCCAGAACAATCCAGAATAACCCAGAACCAGGTGCCGAGTTCTGACAAACCAGCTTACAACAGAAACAGAAAGACAAACTGAAAAATAACAAACAGCTCGTTCTGAGCATATCTGCCAACACATGAATCTTAGTTACACCCTGTTTACTCCTTAGACTAGAGAATTACACGCCAAGTCGAAGAAAATGGTATGCAGTATCTTTTTTGCTCTAAGCACAGTACAAAAACCTCTAACCCTTTTCATTGAGAGAATTTTATGCCTTTATAGTACAGAAAGAAAACTGGAAAGGAAATATAGAAAACGTTAAGTCACACATCAAACATTCACAGAAGACTCAGTGCAAAATCAGGTCATTTTGAGCATGGTGTGTTCCCATGCTTGATGCCCACACCAGACATCAATTGTAATTGCCAAGATGTTCAGGGTCAAAGTTGACATTGCAGTCTCCCACAACCTTAGGGATGCACCAAAATGAACATTTAAACCCATATTGACAGCTGACATTTAAATTTGTGCTGCTTCATGGTCACCGTCACATGCCCAAACAAATACGACACAGTTAACCCCTCGCAAAACACACACAAACGGCAACAAGATGGAAATAAATCATGCTTATTAAGATCAGCCCAGTTTTACTTATGGGACCAATAACGATAAGTTAAAAATTAATAGACATTGGCTAATGTTGACATGTGATACATTCCTACACAATGTACAATTTTATGCAGCTGGCATCATCAAATGTTTGTACAGCTATGCCAGATAATAAACTTATTCATATCATATGGAACAGAACTTTATTTTTTGTTTTTTTAAAAGAGCAGCGTTGTGAGTTAAAATAAAATGTCGCAATAAGCAATAGATCAAATAATCCATAATAAATGAAAACAAACTCAATCATTTCCATTTGCATGATTTATAGTCGTTCTCTTTTCTCCTCGCTTTCTACCAAAAGCTGGATGACAAGTCTTCAGCCTCTCAACTAGCCCTTTTTTGAAGGACAAATTTGTTTACAGAGACTTTATGATTTATGCTATTTGTTGTCTCTGTTGTTTTGTTTATTTATTTTCGCTATTGAAAATGTCTTCCAGTTGCAGTGTTAAATGCTCATTAGAATTCAAAGTTGATTGATTTTGAGGATGTGTTTTTGCATTATTATCCCATTACCATTACATTACTTGAAAATGGTCTCAAAATAACAATATTTTATAATATAAGAACTTCTGGGACAAATTCATTGTCCAGCAAAGTGTGTTATTGTGACAGGCCTATGCATACACAGAGAATGCTGTCATAATCCAATTTCTCAAAGAAGCTTGACTTATGTGTTCTTGGCAAGGACTAGTTTTACTTTTTTTTTTTTTTTAAGAATTATTTAACAGGTCGTACAACAAAAGTTCACCGATTACACATTAATTACATGCATATTTTCTTATCACAGAGCCATGTTAACCTATTTTAACCCTAACCCTAAATTAGCACAGACAACCTAAAATATGCTTGTGTAAATCCATCCACATACTGAGTCACAGAAACACTACTGCTAACCGATACGCTTCACACCTTGCTGTAAGGTTAGGCATGTTGATATGGGATATTAAGAAGCAGAGACGCTTAGGACAACATGTACAAGCCAACGCTGAACTGTTGAGCCTGCTTGCTTCCGAGACATTTGATAGGTTAAAAAATATTTCTTTTAAAAATGGGATTATGAACTTGCCCATACATGAAATTTCCCAGAGTTTTCTTAATTTGCTCTACTGATGCTCTAAAGAGCTAGAAACAATTCAATTCTAAAAGGTAGATGAGCATGACAATAGGAAAACATGTACTAATGTTGCTGATAATCATTATCCAGAAACTGATTGTTGTATTAATCAACATTTTCCACACAGTTACATTTTATTACATTTATCACTATGGCATTACTACTTTCTCTAATGTGCACAGCTCTTGACAGTGACCTTGTACATTACTGGCATGCAGAATAATGAATGCATGACACTTCCAATACAAGGATGATTACATCTCAACAGTTTCTTATAAGTGTAATATCATAAAAATTAAAACTGTGATTCCAAATGTGATTAAACATAAAGTGCAGCTCTAGTAAGAGGCATTATAAAGACAAAAATAAGAATTTTCACCCATCTTCATCCCACTCCAGTACCGTTATGTACAATAATGTAACTTGTAGCTTTTTCATTATAACATAACAACAAATTAACTTTTCCACTCCTTGTCCAAAACTACACAAACCTGTAAAAGATTTACGTCATCAGTATTTCTCCAAGAATAGGTTCTCAATGGTCAAATTGTGGACCTAGACACAATCTACAACAATTTGATTTCCACATAAAGATAGCTTGACAGCGTTGCAGCATGAACGTATAGAAAACCACGTGCTTTAAATGACACTAAAACCACTGAGAAATAAATTGTGGAATAATTCATTTCTTTTTCGATTTATAAGTGTAAGTTGGCTGGTGAGATTTATAAGCCAGGTGTGGTGTTTTCACTAGCACATTTCATTTATTTCCTTTTAGATTTGTTGTGAATTGGTTTCTATCTAACCAAAGGCATGTTTATAAATATTAAAAGTGCTGAAAATAATCCTACGAAATTACCTATTTTTATGTGCTAACTAGCTAGCTGTGGCTAACGTCAACTACCCTGGAGAGATCTCCCGATCCTCACAATGCGGTTTAAATTAAAACTAATGTAGCAAGTGCTAATATTCAAATCCACAACAATGAAGACCGGAGTATCATGTTTTATAATTTCCCCCCAAAACTCAATCTGACCCACTGATAAAGCTAATGCTAGCCTCCAGAGATGTGCTGACAGAGGACGTTAGCCAGCTAGCTCCATTACTTACAATGTACTCTCGAACTTGACTGTGAAAATTCTGCTCTCTGATGGTAACATCGTCTTCTTCCATTCTTCATATTGCAAGTACAAATAGGCTACAGGTTCTCTACATTCTAGCTTGCCTCACTGGCAACAACTGCCACACAACTGCGAATCGCTCTCCACTGGGCGCAAACTGTTTTGGCTGTTTAAGTCAGGCTTCTCCGTGGTAAGTAGAAAAAAACTCCCCAAAATAATGGTCGTCATTTTAAAGCGTCAAGCTTTTAAACGGCAAGCATCTTTGGAACGTCATCCCTGCCGCCATATTGGAGAGGGAATGTTTTTTTTAATAAAATACAATTTAGTATATAACATAATAGTATCAACTGAATGAAAATTAATAAGAAAATAGCAATAAGATAAAAAAAAAAAGCCCTGAACCTTGCAGGAGGTGTCCGTTTTTTAGAGCGTTAAAATTACTTGTTTCAAATAAACACCAATGAATGTACTGTGATAAATGAATGAAGCACTACTTATTAATTTATTTTATCACCAAAGGCATTTAAAGAGTTGTGTAATAGTAGCCAGTTAGAAATTATGAATATATCTAAAAACATGTGGAGGAAATTTTCCACATTTATTAAATATCTAAAAATCAACAGAATATGGAGACAGACATATTGTTATCAATTTTTTTTCTGGTAGGTTGAATTTTTAGTTCTCCATTGGATCATGCACAACAATCATGTAGCGTCAAATGCAGGTGGTCCTTCAACACTTTTTTGAGTTTAAGGAGTCTCTGGTTAATTACAAATTTCAGCATCATCAACTGACATCATGTAGTATAGTACATAGTTGACAGCAAAGAACATCACACATTCCCACAAACTGGAAATGCAAGAAGCATAAAAAAATCCTATTCAGTGTGCAACTGGTAACATTTAGCCCTCATTTTGAGGTTCCTTGTGGTGTACTACCCTGGGCAAAAAATCAAGGAAGGAATACAAATACAGTTATTAATTACCTTTCTTAGGAAACCACAACCTTGTGATAAATGCTGAATTTGTGGAAATGGTGGTAATGCAGCGCTCATATTCAAGCAAGCTTTTAATTATCTGGAGATGAAAAATATTTATCCAGCTCTATATGTATTGAACTTATGATTGTGTGTGTGTGTGTGTGTGTGTGTGTGTGTGTGTGTGTGTGTGTGTGTGTGTGTGCGTGTGTGTGTGTGTGTGTGTGTGTGTGTGTGTGTGTGCGTGTGTGTGTGTGTGTTTTATATAAACTTGAGTGTGCAGATGTATGTAAACTTCAAGTTTCAGCTGTCTACCGAAATGAAAAAAAAAAATACTGAATGTTACCTAATTTTGTTTAAATAGGTAACATTTTTCTGTTTATGTGACTGATTTACTGGCCAGCGTCTCCCCTCCCAATATGGCGGATGTTCTGACGTCCGCCATTTTTTTACTCCTAAAGTGCGACCTGGAAGTAAATAGTCACGTGTCATGTCAACAAACCTGCGCTCATGGAAACACATGTGGAGTTTCAGGTTCTTATTTGATCAAAAACAGGAAACATATTACTTAGCTACTTATGTTGACTGCAACTATTCGTACGTTAAGTTTTCGTGTCGCCGGTCTGAATTAACTTTGTTAAGCTAACCTTGTTCAGTTCCAGACTGTTTGTAGAAATGAAAGGGGGGAAAAGGAAACAGAACAAGAAGAAGGGAAATGCGGTCTTACAGAAGTACATGTGTGCGGTGGATGAGTTTGTTAAAAATATTAGTGATCATGAAGAAGCAGACAGAGACCAGAGGCTGCGATCCGTGAAAACCAAAAGCAGAAAGGAGTTACGCAAAGAAAAGAGAAGACTGAAAAAAGCCAAAATGAAAAGTCACTATGAAGGGAAAAAGAGCGTCAGTTTTGCCTCAGATGTTGGGGAAAAGTTGGAAGTCAGATTTGAAAATAAGCACCAGACCCAGAAGAAGAAAACTGATCAAATAAAAAGGGAAGTGACAAAACCCCTTTCAAACAAGCAGCCTGGGGTTCCTAAAGAGAAAACGGAGTCATCTGGACCTAAATCCTCCTCTAAGAAAGGCAAGAAAATTAACAAGCTTCAAGAATCCAGAAAAATGGCTCTGCTGGAGGCAAATGAACAAGAGGACAGAGAGATAAAAAAGCTGGAGCGATGTCTTGGATTAAACAAAAGGAAAAACAAGAAAAGTCTCCCTCAGTCTTTTGTGACTGATGGACTGGACTACATCCTTGGAGTCCTCGACTCCGGCTCATCTGGAGCAGGGATATACGACGGTGAGTTTGATGAAGATGAGGATATGGACACTGCAAGAGAGAACTTTGAAAAGCTGGATCAGGATGACTCTCCTCTGTCAGATGAAGATGGGGAAGCTGAGGATGACATAGCGAGTGAGGGAAGTGATGATGCTGAAGAGGAAGAGATGGGGAGTGAGGAAGATGAAGAGGAGGAGATGAGTGACGAGAATGATATGAATGAAAGTGGAGCTGATGCTGCTTCAGGAGCTGAAAGTGAGGAGGAAAGTGACGAAGAAGCTTCCCATCCTGACCAAAGATCGGAAATTGTGAGTGTAGATTTTAACTTGCATCATTTTGTTGCTTGTTTCATAATTAGTTATTGTGTTATGTTTTTATCATTAAAAAAGCTGTGAACTGCATTTTTGCTGAAATTTTTTATTACTTTTTTAAAGGCCACCTCAATAACTGGCAAGTATGTCCCACCTCAGCTGCGAAATATCACAGATGACAAACGCAAAGCTGAGCTTGAAAAGCTGAAAAGGAAAGTGAAAGGCCTGCTGAACAGGTAACACTCTGCTGCAGCAGCACAAATGATTCAGACAGTAAGACATGGAAAATGTAGTTTTGAATATCTAACCTCTCAGGTTCCTCTCATTTTTAGCACCAGATTTTCACTTGAACACAAAAACGCTCTGTTAAAGCTTGTGCTTGAACTATTATGTCATATCCTTCTAATTTGCTTTAATTAATGCCTTAAACATGACAAGTGGTAATGATTTGCCTGAATCTCTAATCCTTCAAGTGTCAGGCTAAGAAAATTTCAAGAAGTTGTGTTTTTCCCCATAACCCATATATGTGGATTGTAAATTCTTGGGCCATCATTTGAAGGATGCCATGTATTATTTATTTCTGTGAATTTTTTAAGAACAATATCAACTGCATCCCTAACCATACCTTAGCCGATTAAGTTCTGAATTCTTAAACCCTTAAATTCCTTTGAAAGAACAAAAAAGTATATATTCTCCATTGCATATTCATCAATTGGGTTATTATCCAGTTCTAGGAAAGTCAGAATTTTGAAACATTAGTTCTGGTTTACCGTACATTTTATTTCTGTAAGTTGTAGATAACTCACTCAGCCTGGATGCCTTGGATAAAAACAAACAATCTCTTAATTATTAACATGTCTTCATTTTTTTTCTGCAGTTATGTTTTATTAATCCAATCATCAACCTCAGTCCTCACCGCCCTTCAAACATTCATGAATTTTCTTCCTTCACGATTTACATGACGGAATCCTGATGGCGACAACTGATAATAAACCTGCACCCTGTCCTCCTCTCAGTTTCCTAAACTAGAATCGCCATTCTCAGGGATGTGTTTTATTCTCATCAACGTGCCGTTTTCAGGCTGAGCGAGGCCAACATGACCTCTATCTGTGGTCAGCTGGAGGAGCTGTACATGAGCTGCAGCAGGAAGGACATGAACGACACGCTGACGGACGTTCTGCTGGCAGCCTGCGTCACTCCCACCCTGATGCCCGATAGGCTGCTGATGGAGCACGTGCTGCTGGTCAGCATCCTCCATCACGCTGTGGGGCTGGAGGTGAGGCCCTTCAGTTCTTTGCCTCGAATATTTTAGATTTGAAATGAGAGAGAGGAACACGGACGTCATACAGACTGGCGAGTTTCATTTTTCTTTGTGGTATTGCATTTATGTTTATGCCTTTGCTGCAGTTTGTGAGAAGCAGATGCTTTTTTTTTCTTCATATTAACGTTGGATATTTTGTTATTGGTTTGGTTCAGTTTTCAAAAGTATCTAGTTTCTCTACATGTTTTAACTTCTGAGTTAAAATCTTTTTTGAAATAACTCAAAAGCAGTGACTATTTCTTCCAGCTATTTAATATATTCATACAGGTTTGATTTTAATTTAGTATTTTGTCATCAATGACTAGGGTAAGGATTTTTAAATCATGGTTTAATTTTCCTTCGGTATTATCCCACAAGTTTCCTCCAACGTCTGTAACAGGTTGAAATTTATTAAAGGGTTTTCCAGATTTAGGTAAATATGGCATTTGAAAATAAATTCATATTTTCAGATTGTATTCCCAGTCTTAATGTTGGCATGGTAAATATTTCTTATTTTATTTCTTTTTTTTTACTTCCAGTCTGCATTTTCTGGTGTTTTAAAACAAAATATGCACCCATCCACACATGCATCCGTCCATCTTCCTTCCTTTCATCCCTGGGTCCATCCTTTCCATCTGTCAGTTCATTCATCTGTATGCCCATCTCCAAAGAGGACTGAATTCTGACTGTATGGTATTGTCATACCTGGAAAATGGGTATATACTCTCTGACTCCAGCCATTTGCACCGTCTCGTATCCCATCACAGGTCGGAGCCCATTTTCTCGAGACAGTCGTGCGGAGGTTTGACGAGGTCTACAAGAACTCCAGCGAGGACAAAGAGTGCGACAACCTCGTCGCCATCGTCGCTCACCTCTACAACTTCCAGGTGGTGCATTCTGTCCTCATTTTTGACATCCTGAAGCTACTGGTGGGAACTTTCTCAGAGAAGGACATCGAGTTGGTTCTGTTTGTGCTGAGGAACGTCGGCTTTGCCCTGAGGAAGGACGACGCGCTCGCTCTCAAGGAGCTCATCTCTGACGCTCAGCGCAAGGCCAGTGACATTGGAGCAAAGTTCAAGGATCAAACCAGGGTAGGCCGTGCGAAATGATTTACCTTCACACAAAACTCACTTTCACAACATCAGTTTTGCTTAAGTTGATCATTGCATTTCTACATTTATTTTGTTTTTATGTTATAAACCTAGAAGGCTGCTAAAAGACTCGTTACTTTATCTCCAGGTGCGATTCATGCTGGAAACCATGTTGGCTTTAAAGAACAACGACATGAGGAAGATCCCAGGGTACGATCCGGAGCCTGTGGAGAGACTGAGGAAGCTGCAGAGGACCCTGGTAGGTCGGGCTGACGTCGGTGAATCTGCTGCCAGGTTGTCTTTAGATTTCATTTTTTCCAATTTTTAAAAATATAAACAGAAGTTTAATAGGCATAAACACAAACTGTTGGTATGAAATGGATGGACAGATGAATACACCTGTCAGAGAATGCCCTAGAGAACAAAGTTTGGAAATCTAAACATGTTTCTGTACTCTGTTTTTCCATACTTATCTAGATCTGTAAAATATTTCAGTCTACTTCCTCAGTTTTCCTTGGTGCAATCTTTTTAATTGTTTCACTTGCAGTATTTTATGTTACCAGCAGGTGGCACCAGAGTCCAACTTTCATATTCTCGGTCATCAGTGCTGTTGTTACATTCATCGTGACTTTTTGGAAACTATTAAAATTCCTACCTGTTTTGTGGGATCTTTTTTATTGTAATCCTTTAAGATGAATTTAATGTTACTTGCTGGTGAATGTTTGATCCCCAGATCCGCAGCAGTGCTGCAGGCAGTGACCTGAAACTGAGAGTGTCTCTGGAGAACATCCTGAAAGCGGAGCAGGTGGGCCGCTGGTGGATCGTTGGCTCGTCGTGGAGCGGAGCGCCGATGATCAGCAAGCAGGATGACACAACCTCAAAGCAGCGTGCTGCTGAGGGACAGGTAGATTAACAGAACCATGAAATATTATGTGAATGACGGGAATAACTTAACTCAAATCTATTCCAATGTTTTCATATGGTTTCTGGTACCATCTGCTTACTTCCTCTGCATCTCCATTTAACAAACTTCTGAGGCCTTTGCAGAACAGTATTGTACTATTTACCGATTAAATCACTCAATCTACAAAGTACACCCAGATTTTTATTTATTAAAAAAAATTTAATAATGCATATCCTATTCGTTCATCTTTATACAGTTATGTACCACTTTGTTATTGTTTGTAACTTTAAAAGTCTGGTAAAATCCATTAACATTTTGATCGCTATGTGAAGTGATGTGGATAAATTCAAGAGTTGTAAATACTTTTGCTTGGCACAGTAAGGTGATATAACATGCATCAGCTAAGAGTCCAGAAAGTCAACCTAATACTATACATTGGCTTCACGTTCAGTTAAAAATGACCAGATGTTATTCTGAAATTAGAATTGAATAATTAAAATTCTCTACCAGTTCTGTTGTTCCCTGCCCATAATATACCAGTTTAAACCTTATTGTGATGTGGGCACTACTCAAATTCAAAACTTCTTCTCTATGATAGGAATATCCTGAATATCAGAAATCTGAAATCCATATGCCAATACAGCTCAAATGCTCTCAAATTGGATTTGCTGGTAATAATAAGGCACTGTTCTATTTCTTTTTTATTTTCAACAGTAAGTCTAATTGTATCAAATTAGATTGAGGTAGGATTTTTAACATGTAATATTTTATTTAGTCTATTTCTAAAGACATATTTATTTAAAAAAGAATGTTAAGGCAGAAAGACAAAAGCTTAGAGAATAGTACAAAACAAAAGTACAAAAATAAAGAGAAGTTGTTTGTAAATGCCCAGAAATTCCTTTATAGTTACTAAAAATATGTGTATTTCTTATGATTATGATGAGGCTTTTTAATTGGAAAATTTAGGTGGAAGAAGTTCCTTTTTTACTGTACATTCTGTTTTAATATTATTGAACATTTTTGCTAAGTATAAAAAGAAACAATAAACCTTCCCACTCTTGCAAATATATAAAAATAACAAACCAGCCAGAGGTGGAAATCCTAATTAAATGTGTTCTATCACAGACCTACACAAACGTAACAGTTTACTCGGTGCAATTCAATATAATAAAATTTTACATTTGCATTTGAGAAGGGTGCCAAACACTGTTGAGCTGGACCTCATGTTTACAATCCTGTGTTGAAGCCAAACACATAAACAAACCCGAACATACAATGCTAATTTCTTTTGTCCCTTTTACTATTTTCCATCTCCTTCAGTTCAGCCAGAAAGTGTTAGAGCTGGCCAGGAAGCAGAGGATGAACACTGAGGTCAGGAGAAACATCTTCTGTGTCCTTATGACCAGCGAGGACTACCTGGATGCTTTCGAGAAGTTGTTGAGGTTTGTTTTGGCCCGCATAATTGTCCTTTCATTGGGTTCAATTCTCCAAAAGAATCATAATTTACTATTTTCAGTAGTTTGTCTCACTTCATGCTAGAACTCTTTGTGTTTTTTTTTCTTGGTGAAGAATGGGTCTGAAGGACAAGCAGGAGAGAGAGATCGTCCATGTTCTGATGGACTGCTGCCTGCAGGAGAAAACCTTCAACGCATTTTACGCCGTCCTAGGAGAGAAATTCTGCTCCCAAGATCGACGCTTCCAGGTACAAATAATGCAAACCCCGTAATCCATGTTAGATGCACAGTTATGCATTATACAACAGTTTGAGACACTATTTTTTTACAGTTTAAACTGTATCAGATGAAGTAATGTACACATTGAAAAAAAATGGTAGTTAGACATTAATTAACTGTATAAAATTAGGAACGCTGCATTAAAATTGTATTCTATTTGTAAAATAATATTCTTAATAAATTATTTTGTTTTCTAATTACAATGACTATTTAGTTAATTACCTTGTGGGTAGATTTGAATGTATGAAAAGTGATCTATAAATAATTAGTTACACATATAAATGACCACCCAGTGTGCGTTGGTGTGCGATTTAATTGCGGCCTTCAGTTCACCTCGGCAGTGTGGGAGACCCTCACACCTCTCGCTCCTGATTTGAGTGCAAACATTGGGGCTGCGAGATCACCTGCACTACTGCCGTGGTAGCCAGCAGCTCATATCAGAGACCAGTGGCCATTGTCCTGATCAAAGAGCTTTAACTGGAGCTGCTGGGACTGTTTGCTCTTCACATGTAAGCTGGATGGAGATGCAGTCACTTACTGCTTGTGAGAGTTAACCTTTTGCCTCAAATGACTTGCAAATAAACTGAGGGAAGTTGTTCGATGTTTGGCACGCCAATAAAGAATTCAGCATAAATCATGGAAGATATGTTCTTGGATACAAAATGAAGACCTTGTATGGGGTGCCCCCGGGGACATAAATCAGGATGAACTTCCATATATACATAAGAAATTAAACTTTGTGTTTTTTAAGTAACATTTCTGAAGACATTTCATTAAAAGAGAAATGAACATTAGAGAAAATGTCAAGGAGAAACAGACAACATTGTAGTAGTTCTTTTTCATTTTCTTGCAATTTTTAAAATGTTGTCTTTATTGTTTCCCTTCTTTCTGGACTCAGTTTGATTCTGGCTATTGAGTTTCAGTTTATTTAGTCCTGGTAATCAAATATTTTACTGGAATTTGAAGGTAAATAATGGCAAAACCTCTAAAAAGTAATGTGTAACAATTTTATTGTGTATTATTTTCTGAACTTTTTAAATTCCATCCTGCTTCAGTTTCTTGTGGTTCTGATCACTGTCAGGTCTTGTGAAAGTTGAGAAATTACCACCTTCCGATTAAGCAAAAAAAAAAAAAAAAAACTCTAAATTACTGGTAAATAATATTGACTGAGTCACCAAAAGGTGCAGTATAGTATGAGCAGATTATAGAAAGTTACAAGTGTCAAAGCAGGTACGAGACTTTCCCCAGTATTGTAGAAATTGACCGTTGGCCAGTAGGAACCAAACTATGCATATGACTCTTTTCATAGTCAGAAAAGTTTGTACAAAACCACTAAATCTGTTTTTGGAGCCCAAATGTTTTGCAAGAGGCCCAAAGCAGTTGCAACATTTGCTTATACCTCAAACTGCTTTGTGAATTTCCTAGCAAACCATATTTGTCTGGAAAACGTCAGGGCAGTAATGAAAGAGCATCCAGTATGTTGATTTAAAAGATTAAGACAACTCTGGCTTTTAAAAAGCAAATTGTAAAGTAATAAAGGAATGACTTTATGTGCAGACTGCCCCTCCCCCTCCTTTACTGGATTGTCCTTGTACTAAACAGGAACTGTTACTTTCCTAGATGACGTTCCAGTTCTGCTTATGGGACAAGTTCAAAGAGCTGTCAAACCTTCCCAGCTGTGCATTTACCAATCTGGTCCAGTTGGTGACTCACTTTCTTCGGAAGAAATGCCTCTCACTCTCCATCCTCAAAGTGAGTCATTCATTTTGTGCCACTATGTCCTGTCATAAATCGAGTAAGACATATCTTGTGTGCTTATTTCCCTTTCTTTGCGTCATTAGGTGATAGAGTTTGGGGAATTAGATAAGTCCAAGGTCCGTTTCTTACGTCAGGTCCTGACGAAACTACTGAAAGAAACTGAGCCAGAGGAGATAGCCAGCATATTTGGGAGGTGAGGTTCTTTCTTTTCCAGACTTGTATCAAATAAGCAGTAAACGTTTAAGTTGTTACAGGTTACAAAATTACAGTATGCCACACTTAATAGATTTTTATTCATTTATTTATTTGACCTTATTTTATTTTATTTACTTTTTGAAACTATGCTATGTTTTGTGTTGGTGTATCACATCAAATTTCAGTAAGATCTATTGAATGTTTGGTTTGTATCATGATAAAATGTTTCTAATGTTCTTTGTAGTGATACAAAAAAAAATCAAATGACCCCACCTGAAAGGTCATGTAAAATAACTGTTAATTACACTTTGACATTTTTGTAAAGTCTAATAAGAAATATCTCGTTTCTCCATCTCACCAGGATTTCAGGAATTGCTAAACTGGGATTGCTGCGAGACGGCTTGAAGCTTTTCATCAGTCACTTCCTCCTGAAGAACTCCCAGTCTCAGGGACCGGCTGAGCATGCCGCGTTGCTGCGGGAGCGTGCTCAGGTCGCCACCAAGGCTATGGAAACTAAAGACACCAAGCTCAAACTGTAAAACAGACCCAAAGTTTGTGGCATTAAAAGCTTGTTGGGCTGAAATAAATCCACAAAGAAACACCTAAAATCACTCAATGTTGAAATATAGGGCTGAGAGCCACCTTTGGTGATCTACGACAACCAACTAAAACATTTTGCATTCTCTGATTTGTGTATGTAAGAACAAAAATGTTTTGTTTCCATCTGCAACATACACAAACAGAGTCTATCTTTGTAAATTTGTTTAGCCCTCCGACACTCTGGAGGAGCGCAGCAGATGTCACGGTCAGACAGCAGGTAAACAGTTGGGGGAGGGGTGTCCCGTCAGACCACCAATTCCCAAAACCACACACACACAAAAAAACCCTGAAAAGCTTCTGGGGTCCAAATGACCCCATCTCTTAAGACCGCGGGAGGGTTAAAAAGAAGCATAATAGTTTTTCTCCAATTAACTTTTTGTGAAAATCATATTATACAGGTACTGTACGATCAGAGTTTGACTTTTTTGTGTGTATTATTTTTATTCCTAGCAAAAAAAAAACATTTTTACATTTAAAACTCAACTGAACCTTAACTGTGTGCTTTGTAGACTTTTTCCCCTTTCCTGTGTGTTTTGACCTGAACATTAAGAGGTTGTGGCGTTGCTCTTCAGTGTTTACACGCCCTGATAAATTGACTCGGGGACGCTGAATATGGCCTGTCCTGTTCGTCTGCTGACACCAGTATATTTCCCACATGGTTTGCATAGCAGAGTCATTCTGTTACATTTGATACTTGCTCCTATAAATTAGCTCTGTCGATGCCTGTATTATTCTAAAGGCGTAGAGCGGGCAGCCTGGGGGTCAGCATCAGGCCGGGTCAACCAGATCAAGTGTTTGTCAGTTCATGAAGTAGACTGCTGCTGATAGGAGGTCGAACTTTTTCCCATTTAAAGCCAAACATTCAGTGATGTACACAATGTTAAAAGAAAAATATTAAAAGGTAAAATATTTACACCCTTTCAAATTTTTTTATTGTGATGTGGTTAAAGGACATTAAAACTATTATTTTGAAAGCTCTTCACAAATAAAGAAGAATTTATAGTTTTCAGACCAGATTTATTTTGGTACCCCTAATTTAAACAAACATACAACAGTTGACTTAAGAAGTCACAAAATTAGTGCAAAGAATTTTGCTCTAAATAATCCTGGACACATCTTTCCTACTGTAAAGCACAGTGGTGGCACCATCATGTTGTGAGGGTGGGCATTGAAGTCAAAGCTGGTCCATGTTAATGGAAAATACAGTTAAATCCCTCAAGAAATCCTACAGAAAACTTGAAGCACAAACATATTTATATAATTTAAAAAATGTTTTCTCCTTCTTCTTCACAATTATCCCCAAAATTGTGTCAATGAATAAAATACATCAAAGTTGTTATACTGTGACAAAATTCAAGTTTAGGGGTAATGAAGACAGTAGTGTATGCATCAATGTTTAGTGCAATTATTTTTTTGAGCACAATTTTAGAGAAGCACTGTTAAAAATAGATCTGTAAGCTCACTACAGCTTGATTTTTACCTGCTGACCCTAAGTTGAACTTTAAGTTAGCCTGCTAAAGCAAACAGCTACAGATAGCCAACAGATTACTTTGTAAACCTGGTATAAATGGTCCAAAAATCTCTCGGGTGTTGCTGTCGATTAACAGTGATCGCTGCAGGAACACAAAATCTTTTCAGTCTGCCGCATTGCACCAACATATCAGGAGCTCACTGTAAAGTCGTATTAAAAGTTGACAAAAGTCTAAAATGAACCCTTTCAGACAATAACATTGCTAAAGTAAAAGACTCATATTTTGAACCTGCATGCTAGATTTTGTTTTTGTGAAATCAACTAAACTCTCTTTAGGGATCATTTATTATCAATGAAGCAACATCATGGTCAGGTCATTTATTTTGTTTAGTTGTAAATCACCATTAAATGAAGCTAAAATTCACACTTCCAAAAACACTCCTTCATACCTCTGGTGACATCACAAATGGTATCTGACCACATTTGTTGTCATCAATTCTTTTAAGTGTTTTTTTCCCCCTATTATAATCACATTCATGCTCAAATTCCTGATTTAGCAACACATTTAGACGTGTTTACTTGTTTCCTGCGGTAGTTAGTGTTAGCGTCAGCTTTTTTGTTCAGGCTGTTCTCCATCATTGCGTTGTTGTGACAAGAGTCAAACCCTAGCACTAACATGTAAAGTTGAACCCTTTACTACTTAATAATAGTAACTCCTGTGCTATAAATATTCTTAATATTGCCTGATCAGCGATTCTTATGCCTCTTGTGACGTCATCGACCCAAATGCACGCACGCAAAATGATCTCTTTCTCTCTTCTGTGCACGTTTTAAGAAATGCTTATATTGACGTCAATCTCCATTTGTTTTCTACCAATATGAGGCCACTGGATCATTTCTTTAAATTGGACACGCATGTTTTTTGTTTTGTTTTGTTTTGTTTTTTTAATTTCTTACTTTTACAAACTAAGTTTCAAACCGATATTACAGATTATAGCTACCCATATTAATTAAAATCTCCAGTTTACGTGAAACTATCCAGCAGCATCCATGTTCCCCTGCTTTTTAAAGGGCGTATTAATACGAGCCTATTGTCGGTGTGGTGTGAAATGTTTCCTCTGTCTGACTGCCTGCTCGCTGTTTGCTCTCACTGCCCGTTTGCACAGATCCGACAGCGCTATTAACAGTGATTCCCATGACCCGAGCTGTCAGAGCAAAGAGAGGGACACAGGACTCAAACACTCCCTGTAAATCATGAATGAGCCTCTGTGTTTCCGAAAAGAAGGAGGAAAAAAAAAAGAATACGCCGAAACATTACCTGATTTTAATTTTAAGTTAAAAAGAACATTCTATTTTACATTATTTGCAGGGAGATGAAGGTCAAACAATTATTATTGGCATGCATTTTTTTTCTATGAGCAATTTATTGTATAAATACATTATAGAAAAATAATTTTCCGTTTCATTTGTGATATTGCTGTGAATAATTTTGTTTTATGGCCTCTTTTCCCGGACAAACCGCAGAATTTCGCCAATTCTGACCCACTCCAGGCTTCATGCAGTGTCTTTATGTGGGTGCGCAATGAGCATAGCCTAAATAAAATGCAGGTCTTCTGATTTATTGCTTCTTCTTGTTTAAACATCAGCTTCATTTTTTTTATTTTTTTTTTTTTTTTTTTTTTTTGCGAATTTCGTTCAGGAAAATTCTTGGATTACATGCAACTGCATTATTTTTCTTTTCTTTCTTTCTTTTTTTTTATACAGTGAAACTTCCCAAAGTCAGTCAGCTGAAGGTCAGCTCAGTTAAGCCTGCGGACTGGCGTCGCTGTTGTGATTGCGCTCCTCGTCCGAAGAGCAGTCCGACGAGTTGTACAAGAAACTGTCGCCTTCGTCGTCGTCGCTGTCTCTGAAGTCTCTTATTCTGCCGTTTTTTGAGTCCGTCTTGCTGTGATAATCTGACTGTTCAAGTCCGTCTGATTTCTCCTGGCCGCTCTTGTTGGTGCCTTTCTGCTTCTCGGCCTCCTGGGCGGCCTGCTCTTTGGCCTTTTTGCTCCTCTTCCATTTCATGCGTCTGTTCTGGAACCAGATTTTCACCTGAGGAGAAGAGGAGTCGATAATTCAACTAACAGAAGCGTCAAAAAGGTTATTGGACATAATTGTTGTCGGGGTCTTTTTATAGTTTTCCATTTACTTCTTATTTCACGTCACTTCTCTTTGTAATAGTGTTTTAGTCATTTTCAACGCTAATAAAAACTATCTTATTTCTCCACTAAATGAAATTGAGACAACAAAAAAATAGCACTCGTCACCATCGTTTCCACATCCGCGTAGCGAGATTGTAGGTGAAAACAGTTCATCTTATAATAACTATTAAAAAATGAAAATAATCACATTTAAAAGCAGGTCTTATTTTTAAATGTCACTCCTTTGTGTATATTATCAAAAAGGGATCCCAAATGTAGCAAACAAAGGTCTTTCCTCTAAGCAGTTACATTTTTCAGGTTGAAAGAAAAAAAACACCATTTAATGGACTTCTTTATAAAATCTACAAAATTACATAACATTCAAAAATTATACCATTTTATCTCAAGTTTGTCCAGCTGAACTGTTTAGCAGCTGTAAAATTATTTAAAAAACACAAGGCTGTAAAGATGGCTATAGATGCCTAAAATAGTTCGAATGTGATTAGAGTTCATCATACAGGACTACCAATAATTACTTAAATAAACTTAAAATATAAGCCAAAATGTCAAATATCTAAGTTATTCTTTCTAGGTTAAAGCAAGCGTTGGCTAACCATAATGTTTGCAGGGTACAGTGTTAATCATTTTATATCGTTTTATGTTTATTCTTTCTTCCAAATGTTGCTCTTTAAAAATATTATAATTACCCATCTGGTTGTGTCACTTGTTTTTAACCTTTACTGCTCAAAACAGTATAAAAACTTAATAACTGTGAGTAAAATGTGAGTAAAAGTCATCAATCCACCTAACACTGCCCTTGCTGAGCTTAGTGTCCCGGGGGATTGTCACAAAAACTTTCAAAATCTGATTCATTGTATTTTTTTTATTTACTTAACATTATATTAATCAATAAATCAAAATCGCAATGAGCTAATTCAACTGGCCTCTTTCGGTTCTTATGTTTAATCTGGGGTTTAAGGATCATCCTATAGTATCAGTAATCTGAGATTCCACCATGGGGGTGCTGGTGGGCACTTTTCTAAACCCAAATAATATAAAACAATTAAAATGAGCCAAAATAAACAATAGAAACATATTTTTTAAAACTCCAATTGACAACAACTTGACTCATCTGGATTTATGACTACGGCATATTAAAATTTCTTAAATTTCTTCATGGTTATTGGTTTTGGTGTGCCATTCCAAAGTTAAAAATGGTCCCCATTTAGCCGTCCTTTTAAGAGCTTTCTAAAGGCACCATGTCAGCACTGTATTAAACACAGCAATGCTAAAGAACGGGCTAATCCTGGTGGCTGTTTTAGTAATGCTGCTGTATTTGACAAAATAGAAACTTGGATAATTTCTTGTATCTGAGCAAAATCTAATGCAATAGAGAAGACAATCCATCCATCCATCCATCCATCCATCCATCCATCCATCCATCCATCCATCCATCCTTCCATCCATCCATCCATCCATCCATCCATCCATCCAAGTGAAATTGGGAAGTTAAAGGTGATAAAACATTTGTTCAGGCTATATTCTTATCTGCTCTACTCTTAAGGTGTACAAGTCATCAAAAATTATTTAACTCCCAATTGAACATTTGACTTTGTAATGTAATAATGCTCAATTCTAACAGCATTAAGGCTTGTTCATTTTGTTGTTGTTGTTTTATTTGGGGTGTTTTTTGGTACCAAATATTACCTTAACAATTTGATCAGTGAAGTTATTCTTGTTTTTCATGTGCTGTGTTTATCAAGGGACAGTTAGGCTAATAAGTTAATATGATTGTTAATATGACAGTATAATATAAAAGGTTAAGTATTGTTCAAACCTCTGGTTTAGATAGGCTGTGCTCTTAGCAAAAAATAATTTCTGTATCCCGCTTCAGCTGTCAAAAGTGTTAATGCTAACATCAAACTTGGAGGAAAGTTAAACTTCTTAACGACACTAATGTTTTTGCCATAGCAACAAACAGATGTATACTTATTGTTTTTGGAGACATATGAGTAAAATTATCGTAGTTATGTAGCTTAAAATAAATGTAATTAATTATGTTTAGTAGTTGATGAATTGTCTGTTGAATCTCACATGATGTCTAGTCAAATGTGCTGATTAAAATGTACACAAAAACTGTGTGTAAATAGTTTTTCATTAATTAGATTGAAACACTTAGTTTTTTTAGACAACTAAAACAATGCCCAAATGTAATTTACTCTGTTTTTGTGCTTTTAAAAATTATAATAGTCACTGAGTAAAGCCATTATAAACTGGGCTTTTCTTAGTATAGTTACTGTAAAATGCATAGTGCCATCTTTCAATTTGATGAAAAGATTCCATCATCTTATAAACCAATTTTAAATGTGGTTTAAAGTTGAAAAGATGTTGGTATAAAGCCGTCTACCATACAACTGTTGGTTAAAAGTCATAAATATTAGCTATTGAAATTATGTACCTAAATTCAAATTGAGTACATTGGTATGTAAATAAAACGTTCAATAACTGTTACATTTAAACATAAGCTTCTGCTTTGGTAACAAACTCGTTTCAAACCTTTTCATTATCAGTTAACTGCAGGTGTTGGTTTTATTAGCTGTACTTGTCATTTGCTAATTTAAGTTTATAATTGAATTAATTGACTGAAATGAAGGTTAACAAGATTTTTAGTTGAGGTAATTTTGTGTTGGAGCAAGAATTAAAATTTTCATCCAGCCTTAGCTAGCTTAGCAACAGCGCTAGTGCTAAAACCAAATTTCCAGTGAACTAAATTTACTTCGAGGAGGTCATTGTAAATGAACAGCGCTTCTTAGTTGTAGTTCTAAGGAGAAGTTTATTTCTGATAAAGTAGAATTTAAAAGTTTGCATCCTCTTTATAGTAACAGTGCTAAACAATAAATGCATACATTTTATCAATCCCACACTGGGGGAAATTGACATCACAACAACAAAATTACAAATAATAAACAATCACAATGAAAAACAATCTAAAAGAAACTAAACACTTTGCACAATGTATATAAAAAATAATAAAACCTTTTTTATTGCACCTATTAAAATAATGTATGAGATATGACTTACGAAATATGGTACAATGCCAATGCAATAATAATTGCATAGATGAGTTGTAACAGAGACATTAGTGGTAGCAGGAAGTACTAATTTACCAACAAGTTGTAAGTTATACAGTCTGACTGCAGTTTGTATGAATGACCTGCCGTATCTTTCCTTCCTTTAAGTGGGTCTATCAGTTTGCTACTGAAGGAGCTGCTTATGCCCCAGCAATGTCACATAGAGCATTAAATGGATTGAGAATTTTGCTTTCAGCTTAATGCTAAAGTTAAACATACAGGCAAGATGAGCTTTGTAACCTTGTCGCAGTCGTTGCCTATCAATAACATATCCAGCTGTAGTTTTTCAGGGAAAAAGTTTAACACAATGCTTGCATAGTTTTAAAATAGATTTTAAAGGTCTGTGTTCGTCTTGAACTATTTTCTCAACAATGACTATGCTACAGTTACACTTGTCAGCAAGCTACACCTTACAGGTTGGCTTGAACAACACACAGCTTCCTTGGCAGCTCTTCTTAGCTACAGTTGCCAGGGAAAGTGTTCACATGCAATATGTTCATTGCAAATTTTGTAGCTTTTTATGCCTCAATCAGAAACCAAGTACTTTTCTTGTTTCTTTTTCTTTTTTAACATGGGAGACAAGCATAATTTAGTGAAAGAAACAGTGAGGGTGACGTGTATATTTGGTGTCTAATGAAATGCATTTGGCATTAATCAGTCTGAACGTGCAGCTTTTTATCTTAATGAAGACAATTCTGAATTGAGAAATGTGACATAAATGGTGGCTTCTTTTGATTAATGACATAAAAAAAATATATATATATAGTCTGTTGTATCTAAATTCCAAGCGAATTCTAAACCAAATAATTAATTTGTTTATTTGATCAATCAAAACTGAATTAAATTAATTTAGTTTGATTTAATTCCACTGAAATTTTTAATACAACAAATTTTGCTAAAACTGTTGTAAACTGGAATTGAACGAGTTGAATTGTTACTATGTGATCAACTGCTTTAGAAGTGTATATAGAAAGAAAGAGTTCTGCTTTCAGTGTGCAGTCAATAAATTGAATTCAATAAACTGAATTGAATTGTGCATTCAATTCAATAAATTGAATGCATAAACTTAAAAAGAAAACTGTTGGCCTGTACGTTTTCAAGTGTTGTGGTGTGTAATATTTTATTTCTGAGAGCAAAGGCAGGTCCTCATTTCCAAGTTGTTTGCCTTGTGTATCACGCAATACGCTAAATAAAATGCGCAGGACTGAGTTATACCTGAGTTTCGGTGAGCATGAGCGACGTGGCTACCTCGAAGCGCTTTGGTCGCGACAGATACTTGTTCAGTTTGAACTGATGCTCCAGCTCCAGCAGCTGCTGACTGGTGAACGCTGTCCTGGGTCTTCTGCACTTTCCGAGCAGGTTTGACTGCGTCTGAGCTGCAAGACAAAGACAATGAACAAAGATGCGTTGTTTTCTGTGTAATAGTCCTTTATAATAATTAAATTGGTCTCATTGTAGAAATGTACGTTCTTGACAGATGCGTTGATATTGAGTCCAGTTCTTAAAATGAGATTCTATGCGGTCAAAAATGATAGTTCCACACATGAACGCAGACAAACTTTCTGCCCTCTTATTTTTTGAACAAATCCGCTAAAGTGAGCAGAAACAAAAAAGCCAGTATATCTGCTGAGCAGATCGCATGTCGGCTGTGGCTTTCACACTCCTCTGCCACTTTCCCCCACTGTCCATTATCTGTCCATTTTAGTTCCTCTGCAGAAAAACCAACGCTGCATGACAGCCTCCGCGTCGAGGCCATGCAGTCTGGTGGGAAATGTGAGCCTTGATATTTCAAAAATAAACTTGTATAATTAAAAAAAAAAAGATGTGCCTGCTGTTTTAACGCATCTTATTACGCAAAATATTTTTTTCTTTGTTATATTTTAGTAAATAGAATGAAACAAATTCAGCATTTATAATTTCTACTACTGCTGCTGCTTATTTCCACTGAAAGTTCTATTTTTATTTGGTACAGCAGTTTGCACATTCCTCTGAACCTTATTTTTGGCATTTTGCTTTAACTGTATTATTAAAGTTTTATTTTTTTTTCTTTCAATGTGTTATTTATTTATTTACGTTATAGTTTTAAACTTAACATGAAAATAAAATAATAATACAAAAACTTTCCCCCTAATAATCCTAAACGGAGAGGAAGGGTGAGAAAATTCTGCAACTCACCATTAAAATCGGACATCTTTGGCAGCATCATCCCAGCTGTGGACACTCGCAGCCAGTGGTCCAGCTGGAAGGTGCTGGCTGTCAGTTTAATGGGGTCGCTGGTGTGGTGGTGATGCGAGCCGTGCGGATAGGAGTAGGACAGTGCGGGGTGTTGGCCCGTCAGCGCAGCGGCGGAGTATGTGTACATGGGATGGCCGTAGAGAGCCTGCGCCGGGATCCCCGCGCTGCTCTGCGGGTGTAGTCCCACCATGCCGTGCGCGCTGTTCAGGAACCCCGGCTTGGGAATCAGCCCGCAGGTGGAAATCCTCGGCGGAGACGGCGGCGTCTCGGCGCGTAACGATTCGGCGGCTGCCGTGAGGTCCGGGGCAGCTCCGCTCCCGGACGACGGGATGGAGGAGGAAGATGCGGAGGAAGAGGACAGGGAAGTCACAAGTGCCAGCGGTGAAGTCTGCGCCTTTGGCGTATCGACTGCCAGAAGCGCGTCGATGCGAAAGTTTTTGGATTTCTCCATCGGGTCGGCCGGTGCGCGTCCTGGTAGCCTCTGCAGCCGCTGAACTGGAGAAGAAATCAACCCTGCTTTCCTCACCTTTCAGAAGTTGATGGTGTCCTCCGAAGTGTGAGAGAAGAGCGCTGTTTGACACTTAATCCCGGTCAGATGGAGGCGATTGGTGCAGCATGAGTCAGGGGGCTGTCCCACCGGATGCACTCAGCGGACTCAACACCGCCTCCTGCCCTAATGACCGCGCACCAAGATGATGGCAACAATATTTACGCCACGATTGGCTTAATGGCAGCGAAAAATAAATA
Organism: Poecilia mexicana; assembly: GCF_051168715.1. NCBI lineage: Eukaryota > Metazoa > Chordata > Actinopteri > Cyprinodontiformes > Poeciliidae > Poecilia > Poecilia mexicana. The sequence goes on from NW_028263389.1 coordinate 14,698,607, forward strand.
AATAAAATGCTGATTTAAAATAAAATCAGTCATGACTTTTTCCAATAGTGAATTTGTATGTGTGCGTGTGTGTGTTTTTAAATATAATAAACTATTTTTATTACTATTATTATTTAGTTCTACTAGTCCTTCAGATAACCATTGTACAGCCATTTTAGTGCGTCGGATAGAATTCAGACAAGCAACAACTTTAATTATGCTCACATTGGGTGAACAATTAATAATAAATCACATGTTGATTTGATGTTCAAATTTGAACAGATATACCTGTGGCCAATGGAGTTCAGAGAACTCCTCTTCTAATGAAATGGTTAAATAAAACAACGCAATAAATCTGAAATTCTTCAGAACTTACAGTGCTGTTAAATGTTTGACGCAGCCTTTTTATATTAATAAAAAAATAAAATAAGACAAGTTTTATAATAAAAAAAAATTGATTGACTTCGACTCAGTATTTTTTCTTTCTAAAATTAAATCCGTAAAGGTTGGCGGTGAAGGGTTCAAAAGGCCTTTCAATATGGTAGCTATTTAGTCATTATTAGACATTTGTTCTTCATCTTAGTTTCCTCAGGTGAAGTTCAAGTAAGCAAGTGCTGCATGTAATTTCGGTTTAGATCAATTATGCATTAGAAAATACTGATCTGATATATTTAGAATAGATTATTTTTAAATTAGACACGAATTAGTAAAAAAAAAAAAAAAACAAAAAAAAAACGGAAACGCAAGTGGTGTCATGTTATTGATATTGGAGGCAGATATTCAGTGGCTTTCATACATCCTGTCTTTCAACCTTCTGGAAACAATTTTTGTTCTAATCATAATTTGCGATACTCACAGGGTGATTGTTCAGGTCTTTTCCTGCTGCCCCCGCATTGTGATTTGATTTGCTTTGTCTGTACTTGGTCATCTATACCTTCCTTCAGAGCAGGTCCAGCACAACGCCTTTAAAGGGAGCGGGGAGCGGTGTGTGAGAAAAAAAAAAGAAGGAAAAAAAAGTATATTTCCACCACTTGTGTGTGTGGGAGGGTTGTTTTTGTTTATTTGTTGTTCGTCTGTATTTTTTAATTTTTTTACCTTTATTAAAAGTCATTTTATCACAAGTCTTCTCTTCCCGTTAAAACTGATCAAATCAGACTCTTTGTTAATGACACTGTTTATGCTTAAGGTTGTCTGCCCCAACTTCTTTAATTTCTATAATGTGAAGAACGTCAACACATGAGAGGAATGGAAACAATGTGTCTGCACTAGAGGCCAACAGGGAAATTTAAGTAAAAGCCCTCCTTCTGTCACTCCCACAGTCAGAAGCTGGCAGATGTACAGCATGCGCAATAAATCCAGACATCATCAGCAAACTGTTAATTGTGCATTTGTAAATATTGTGAACAAAATGTCAGGCAACAAAATTAGAATAAAAAAGATTTTTGCTAAATTTCTGGTACACAGAAACAAAATTACTGTGTATAGATAGATAGATAGATAGATAGATAGATAGATAGATAGATAGATAGATAGATAGATAGATAGATAGATAGATAGATAGATAGATAGATAGATAGATAGATAGATAGATAGATAGATAGATAGATAGATAGATAGATAGATAGATAGATAGATAGATAGATAGATAGATAGATAGATAGATAGTATTTTTTAAATTTAATATCCTAAACTAAGTTATTTATGTCAATTAAATGTAGAAATAAAATGAAGACAAAATCGTCCAAATCATGACGAGCAGACGGAGGGACTCGGTCTGAATAAGCCACTTAAACCTAATGGAAGAGGAGGCCGAAAACGAGAATTATTGACACCCCGTTGCCCTTAACCTGTCTCCCAATAAAGCTGATTGGTTTTTGTCTATTCATCAGCGACGCTCGCTCCCCGGGACGTTTATTTGCTCGGGGGAAATCAACAAGTCAGCCAGGAGTTTTCTAGTAAAGGATCGCCGTTTAATTGCGGACCCTGATGATCATGACCAATTACAGAATGATAACTGGGAGATTGATGCGGGTACTGGGATGTCATCACACGGGCCTGCAACTAAAGCTGAAAAAAAAAAATGCTGGAAGGTGGTGGTGGTAGGGGGTCGCGGGGGCGGGGGGGTTGTATCTTGCATGAAGGTGTTTAAATTTAATAATTTAACTTATGTCGAAAATGACTATTGTGTTTTCAGCTATTGCATTCAGATTAAGTTTTCTTTGTTTTCAAGTAGATTTTGGGCACTTTGGAAGAATTAAAACGAACTGGGAGCTCTATGGTTAAATCTGCAACACTGGATGTTTTCATAAAGAAACGAAGCAGAAAATTAAGTTAAACGCATTGTTCCAGCCTCATTTACCAGCCCGAGTCTTCATCGGCACACGGGTTTAATTTCATTAAGGGCCCCCGCATGAATATTTCTATTAAGGCAGCGGTGAAATATGGGGCCATTTACTATTGGCCCCGACCGATCACCCAGATTTATCGCCCCTTTTCATCACATCTTTAAACGAGAGAGAAATTAATAAGGCGGCCCAAGATGGAGTCGGACCTGCAGAAGCCTTTTTCTTCCCTGAAAGCTGTTAATTTGCCCCGTAATTACGTCCACAATTAACTAAAATACAAATCAACGTGACAAATCGGAGGAGTTTATATATTAATTACCTGTGCTGAATTAAGTGGGAGCTGCTCTGTCTCTTTTAATGCAATAAATATGTTCGCCCCAACTGGCCCCAAAATGGATACATTTATGAAATGTTTTGGAAACATTAACTGCTAATCATTTTCATTTAATCTCTCTCTCTCTCTCTCTCTCTCTCTCTCTCTCTCTCTCTCTCTCTCTCTCTCTCTATTTTAGCACACCTCTTTGGCTGACATTTTCCGGTTTCAGGAGAAAAACTAAAAGCCTTTTCTCAGTCCAACTATAACCAATAATCCCAGTGATGAACTAACTAACTAACTAACTAACTAACTAACTAACTAACTAACTAACTAACTAACTAACTAACTAACTAACTAACTAACTAACTAACTAACTAACTAACTAACTCAAATATGACCCAAAGATTGCTGAAGGCAACAACAATGAGGAAACAAGATATTCACATAATTTTACTGTTTGCATTTTCTTGCATTAAAAATGTATTTGTTTATTTATTTATTACTTTTTATTCATGGAGCGTTACATTTTATTAGATTTTTAGGCAAGTGGCTTGTTGGATCTTTCACAATGGCGCCCCAAATCTTGACAAGAAGTGATTAGAGAGCAACAACTATTTTAAAAAAAAAATAGATATGCAGAAAATTCAATTTTGAATTGAATTTCCACAACAGAATGTCACCTTACTACTATTTAATCATTATTTCATTGCAATTAACAACATCCCATTGAAGGAAATGTGTCCAGCCTCTTTTTGCTAAGGTTTTTATTTTTAAAACCCATCAAAAATGACAACATATTTCACACAGTAGGAATTTCTTTTTTCAAAAGATCATGTGACAGTTGAAGCTCTGAAAAAAGTTTGGGATAAATGTTAAAAACAGCTCTTTGGACCTTACAGACTGTAGACCCCTGCTCTACAAAAGTGTTGCCTAATTTGAAGTGGAAGAACAAAAACACAGGGTTTTAAAATGTGGAAATTGTCCATGTGTGGATTCAAGTGTGGATTTGAATGCATCCCTCCTTAGGCAAAACTTTATTTTTATTTATTTATTGGTAAAACTACAACTGCAAGACTCATGGCTCATGCAGGTTTGAACATTTATGCAGTAGTAGAAACAAATAGAAACACAGAAGTGAACAGGAGGATCTGGCAAAGATCAAACTGAGAGGCTTTGATGTTGGTGAGGTTGATCACAGGAATGGAGGCCAGTGGGACTATTTACTTGATAGATAACAGCTGATGGAGAGAAGAGCGTTAAAGAAAAAACAACTGAAGAGCATCTAATGAAAAAAATAAATGATATGTTTCCCAGATAAACAAAGCACATAACTTTGGCAAAATGGAAACTAAAATGCAATACCAAAGCAAGGACAAGTGGAACACAGATTGCACAAAGGATGATAACTAAATTCACAGGAATGTACATAAAACCACAAACCCAAGCATAAGAAAGACAACAGGTATCAATTTTCAGTGATGGGTTGAACAACAACACAGAGACACAAATCCGATGAGGACTTATACATAAGACATTATATTAATTTTGGCCTTTCGTGACTTATTTGGGCTCTTAAATCAACATAGACTGGTTACACAACAAATAACTGGAATTGACTTTTATAAAGAAGAATTTGTTTCACAATTTGAATTTATTTGTTTTTGTTCTATGCAACACAAGTTCAGATAAAGGTTTCTATATCTCACAACCAAACTTGTATCTGTTGATTTGATGCGAAGTGGAGGAATTTAGATGTAGTTGTAACATTTTCAGGAGTTATAATTTAGAAATGACACAATAACTTTAGCAGTATTGCATGAATCTCGAGAGTTGGGCAGAGTATACCCCAAAGTCGCACTCAAGTAAGAATAGCACTACAACATAGTAAAAGTAAGAAGTCCAAGAAATTATTCAACTAAGAGTAAATAAGTATTTGGTAAAAACAGGCCACTTAAGTACTGAGTAACTGATCATAAAGTCTAATTTGATATTTTGCAGTGATGCAATCAGACACACAAAAATAAAGTTATGTGCAAATTTTGGTATTCTAAAGACTAAAATGAAAAAAAGCACATTTTAAGCATGAGAAACAATTTTTTAAACAAATATTTTCTATATAAAACTGAGATAATAGGTAATGTATAAGTAGGCCTGTCACGATAAACGATAAATCAATTAATCGCACGATAAATTAAACCTATCGACCTCATTTTAATTATCGGCTTTATCGTCTCTTCCTGCCTTTTTTTTCTTTCTCTTGATGACACTGAATGAAAAAAGGCTCAACTCCGGTGTTCTCCACTGACCTTCCCTTCCTATTTCCTTAGTGTAATGTCCAGTGCACACGATACGAGTTGTCGGCCCATTTTCAAAACCTGAGAGACACATTAGCCAGCAGAAATCCTAGGTATAACAGCTCGATCGGGTTCGATCGTGCTGTGTGGTGTCCAGCTACAAGTCCAGACCGGCGACAATCTTAGAATGGCCAATGATCTAAAATTATCTTAACGGGAAAATAGGGGGCAAAAAATCGTGTAGTGTGAACTACTGCATTAGGTAGTCGGATGTGCCCGTCTTCTCTATTTAAATCTAGTGATTACTGAAGGGCAATATAGTATACAGACTTCATAATCTGCACTCTTTTGGTTGATTGCAGGATTTATTTCCACTTTGGCTTTATGTTGTTTAGTTCTTATTCAAGTACGTTTTTTGTTAATGGCGACTGAGAATCCATTTTATTTTTGTTTTTGGTTGTTTTGTTTTAGTTTATCAGTTCCAGTGTTATGTGTTCTTTTGAAAATAAAGTGTATCTATCTATGGCAGGAAATAGCGTGCATTATTATTCATTTCCGTTAAATCAGTGTCAGAAGGTCTTGAAACAATATTATCGTTTATCGCAATAATTTTTTTAGACAATTAATCGCTCAGCAAAATTTGTTATCGTGACAGGCCTATGTATGAGTATGAATAGGCTAAAATACGTCTAATGACAATATATGGTGTTGATCTTATAGTCACTTGACCTCTAAATAGCACATCAGACAGAACATTAGAACTATAATGCTTGTGGAGAAACAAGAAGTTATGCTTTAACGTACACTGTAGGTTTATGTTCGCATTTTTGGTTAAAATTTGTTTTTTGTTTTTGTATTAGTGAAGCTATTGGCAATGTATAGTGTATTTAGAAATTTGACATAAATTAAATGGTACTTCATAATACTTAATTCAAAATAACAAGTATTTCCCATTCCCCAAAAAAGTGATTCTTATAAATGTAACTAGTTGCTGCTCTCCTCTGATTTATTGTTTATTTTATAAAGATACCATTTTGAAGTTGGCAGGACATGGTTGAGCAGCTATCACTTTTGAGTATGTCCACAAATGTAACCAAAATCCAACCCAAGACCTCTCAACACGTAAAACTTTATTATGAATTACAACAAATTGATCTTTCCTGTCCCCGCAAAATATACAATTCTTGTGTTCACACATTTATTCATAGAAGCTTCTCAATCTATCTACTAGAAAGGCGGAGCTAACGCTTAATTGACGTGGATTTTGTCCAATCATCTGCTTGGGATTTGCAGGAACCGGAAGAAGTTAACTGTTTCTGTGTTGTGATGATTTCCAGAGTGGAGGAAAAGAAGACTTGACAATTGGCTTTCTCAGTGTCAGTGTTTCAGTTGTACTTCGTATTTTACAAGTTAAAGGTAAGAAGGTTATTGATTGTAGATATGGTGTTTCTTGGTGTCTATTTTGAAATTTAAATGATGTCAAACAGAACATGGGGGTAGAAAGAATCCCCACGTAAAGTTAGCCTCTCTGACTTCTTAGCCGGTGGCTAGTTAGCTTCAGTGCTAACGCGAACAAAATCAGGCTAAATACACGGATATTATTGTATATTGTTGTGTTTGATCATTATTTGTTGTATATTGGCATTGTTTCGGTTCACACGTTGTATCGTAAGTCATACACCCCCTTAAAAAACCCTGACAGCTGCTGAGTCATGAGCTACAGTAGCTAAGTTAGCTAACTATTGTTGCTGCCAAATTGAGACTGTCACTTTGAGAAACTAGGTGAAGTCAGACTGCTAACTATTTCTTTGATAACTAAAGTAATTGACTGAGCACATGAATTAAAACGGTAGCTGTGTGAAGGCTTTACGTGCAATGAAACAAGGTTGTTTCGAAATTAGAGCCCTAGTCCAGGGTCGTCAGAGAAGTTTTGATGCATTTCAATCTGACCTGGTTTCGTTTTCTCTTTTAGAAATTCATCAGAAAGTCTGAATCAGTCATTGGGAAACATCTAACAATGTTCAGCTTTGAGGGAGATTTCAAAACACGACCCAAGGTGTCATTGGGAGGAGCGAGTAAAAAGGTAAGCATCAATACAACGTGGAGACATTTGCTCAAAAACAAAACTCACGCTATAGTGCTTTTTGCAGAAAAATAGACCAGTAATAAAACACTACCTTTATATTGTTTAACTTATCTTGCCTCAGGAAGAAAAAGCCTCCTTGTTGCATCGTACACAAGAAGAAAGACGGAAAAGAGAGGTAATCTTTTATGACATATATGAGAGAACCAAACATTAAGATCTTTTTAATCCAGGATGTAGTGTGTTAGAAAAATATATGTGTGGCAATATTCCAACACTGATACTTATTTTGAAAAAAGTAGAGATTATTTTAGGTTCATCTCACAATTTATGGTTTAAAAACAGATCTCAACATTATAAAATCCTCATTCAAATATGTGTCACCAGACAGTGCAGTGTGTTGCTACGCCAGAAACATTCAACAATAAATGGAAAGTAACTTCTTACATTAACGCTTGTATTGTTTGATTTAGACTTTTAAAAACAGCGATCACTGTGTTGAATTTTTCCAGAAAATTTCTAACAAATTTAATGTGTAATTGGTCCAGAAAGTGTTATTTCCGCTGCCTGTCATACTTGACACTTTTTGTGACACTTCAAGTAACAGTTTAACTTTACATTTCTTATGAAAACTTTGACTCATTTAAACAGTTCATGTTGGCAACTCGTTAATTCCTAACTTTTTAGCTAATAATGGATCCTCATATTTGTCTGTTCTGTCACTTTATATTTGTTCAAATAAGTATTATAATACTAACGTTTCATCCGTTGAATTATGGTTGTGTTATTTTTAAGCTTTGCTTCTTTTTTCTGCTTTAGGAAGAAAGAAAAAGGCTGAAAAACGCAATCATCATTCAGTCCTACATACGTGGCTACCAAGACCTAAAGCAACAGGTATGTCTGCCTCCTCCACATCAACAGATTTTCTTTATTCACTTTAGGAACATATTATGTTATGTTGATTCCGATGTCTTTCTGCTGGAGAAATAGTTGCAAATATGAATGTTTCGAGGTGTTAGCAGGTTTTGTCCATTTTGAGCTGGAAGTGAGTTGCTCCCTGAAGGATTATAGTCTGATTCATGAGTGGTAATAAGAGCAAAACATGAGCTTAAGAGGTTGATTTCACACCATGTACTGTGATATAAATGTTCAGTTGGCCTTTTTTTTCTGGCCAGAAAACTGAGCTGAATAAGCCATTTATCTGCAATCTGTTTCAAATCATCGTTGTACAGTAAAGACGTGCCCACAAATAACCTTTTCCTCACACATCATACTCATTGATCTGCTGAGACAAAGGGGCCATGTCCGTATTCAGCTGATGGTCAACTGCCCTTAAAGGAGATCAGATTTTCTGTTTCTCCATTAAAAGGAACCTCCGACCAAGATGACGTATGTGCATTGCCTTTGGGAGACTTTTTAGGATATATTTCCACTAGAAGAAGACTAAGGACAGAATCTGAACACCTGGAATTAATTATCACCTCGAAAGGGGGCAAGTCTGTAGATCTGCTCTTAAGTTTTTGCAGGGCTAAATTTATGATTTCTCAAGTGACTCAAACTTTTATTTTTAGTATTTACTTTTTAGATTTTTATAAGGAAAATTTTGAACAATTTATTTCTTTATGTTTAGCTTCACCGAACAAGTGTTTTCATTCAATTACTGTATTTCTTCCCTTCAGTATGCCTTTCAGAGAACTAAGTTTGATGAGTCTGTCAGTCAGTCCCAGGCAGAGGGAACGCAGCACGTCATGGCTGCCTCTACTCTATGCCTCCTATCGAGACGACTTATATTTTTCTACAGACAAAGTGTGGACGCACATAGATTGGTAAGAATGCAGTATTACCAGTGCTTTTTTTTTGATAGTTCTTTAATTACCATGTTATGTTGAACATCTGCCTGTCTGTGTGTTTGTAAAGATATGGTTATGCCAGAACCTGGTGAAACACAACAGTCAGTTCGTGAAGCTGTTGAACAGTCCCCAGAAACAGACGTGTGTATTTCAGATCAAAAGAATCCTGGGATTCTGCTGCAGGTAAGGTTCTGGACACACAAACACAGGATGCTGATTGATTGCCATGAAGAAGCTGAAACTTTCTATGGACTTACATACTTATTCTTTTTCTCCCAGACTCCTGCAAAACTGCCCAGATGACAGTTTAAATGTTGCTGTTCCCATGCGGATGTTAGAAATCTTTTCTTCAGAGAGAACTTATCTTCTTGTTATTCCAGATGCTAACAATGTAGCTTCGTTACTTGAGCAGATTTTGCACTATATGGTACAAAAAGGTGAGCTGGCGGTGCATTGAAATAAAATGCATTTTTACATTTAAAACATTTACAAAGTTGTTAGATGGACCTTAATATTACTCTTTTTGCATGGACTGAGGCCGTTCAAATTATTGAGACTTCAGTTTGAGTTTTTTTGTGAGATGGTTAGAAAAATTACATAATTTACTGCAGCGCAATAAACTTTTCCTAAACATTTAGTTTGTTTTAATTTGTAGTTGGTGTAGTTTTCGTGCAACCTAATTTCTTCTGTTTCTTTTTTTAAAATTTTTTTTAAGGATACTACAAGTCGCTGTACAGTCTTGTAAATCACAGACTGCCCTCCAGCCTGGAGTACAGCGATGCTCCCTCTATTCCTCTGGCAAGCACACTGTTGGAGCACATCCTCAAACCTTTGCACTTTACTTACTCCTCCTGCACAACAGGCGCAAGGTACACAGAATTTTTTTAATATTTTTTACAACCATTTTAGTTGTGTTTCTGCTTTTTGCTCACATTTGTTTACATGTCTGGTGTAAACAACATGTCTGGTGTAAACTGTAAAAGACATAACTCTAGCTAACAGCAGTTGGGAGTTACCAGGCAGGGATTACTTAATGTGCTGAACTCAAAAACTGGGCGTTGTTGGAAAAGAAACCCTTGTTGAAAGTTGTTTGGATAAAGTTAAAGCAACTTAGGCTTTAGATTGTTAACAGTAAAAGAACTACCTCAGTTGGAAAGCAGATGATTATGAACAAAGATATTGAACGCATTTCAAAAGGTATCCAGGTATGCAGCCCCCACAATATCTACAGAAAACAACGGGAGAATTAAGCGTGTAAGTTCAGGTTGCAGGCTTATTGCTTCTTCCTATCAAATAAAAGTTTTGTGTCTGTATGCTCTTCCATCAGTCTTAAAGCAGTAATTGCATAAGAGACCCACTGACAATAAGTCATAAAAGATCCACTGGATTCTTGAGCTGAATATCAGACTGTTGACACTCAGTTTAAGACTTTTCTAATAACGACAGGAGAATTTATTTTCTTTTATGAAGAAAGGCACAGCAGGATGGAGACAAACTTGTGCACACAGTGATTCCAGTAGTTAATTATCTCTGCTTCGCCCCACCAGATGTTATTGACCAAGTTAGACAAAGCACTCCTATTTGGAGAGACGATATTGTTTGGTTAGAACGCCAATGAAGCAGAATTGTGTTGAAACAACCCCAATAACCAAAACCGGTTTGATCTGCCGTTTTTCTACACTGCATTCAAAGGGATGTTTGGCTGTTGTCTCGCAGGCAGTTTGTATTTGCGGCGTTTACCGAGGAGTTCATCTCTGCGCCGTTCACCGAGCAGATCTTTCACTTTTTTATCCCGGCGCTGTCGGACCGTCGTCTCTCGTTCCCGTTCGAGGCCTTCCTGAGCTCCCTGCAGGTCACCATCGACTCTTTCTCGGCAGCACAAAGCCAGGCGCCGTGGCTCTTCTACTTTGTCCTCTCTGCAGGAGAGAACTGCTTAGGTAGGTGACACAATTAAGTTGACCATTTTTCCTGTGCATATTTAATTCCTTATGTCGGTGAAGTACGCAAACTTAAACAATAAACAACGTAGTAATGGTGGGTGTATGTTCGAAGGCTCGCTGTCAGAGGAGGGACACCTGCTCTACCTTCGGGCTCTGCAGGCTCTACTGCCGCTGCTTCCGGTGTCGGAAAGCACCAGCCGGCCGGAAGTGAACAGTGATTCAGAGGATGATGACGATGGTGACATGCACCCTACACCCATGCAGGTACAACCAACACATAAAAACACATATTATCTAAAAAAACAAAACAAAAACAAAAACTTTTTTTTTTTTGTTAAAACGAATGTTTTATTTCATTCAGGGAATAAAACAAATTTGTGTTTTGGGTTTTGTAAGGTGAGATGAAACTCCTGCAAAATAAATCCTGATGATTTCTTTTCTGTGATGTCATCAAACTTTTAAGGATATATATATATATATATATATATATATATATATATATATATATATATATATATATATATATATATATATATATATATATATATATATATGTAACTGGTGACAATACAAACACTTGAATGAAGCTTTTATGAAGGCCAAAAAGCTAAAGTTTGTCCTCTGACCAGACTACTGCATTTCCAGGGTTTTTATTGAGTGTCTATCACATAAAATCCCACGATGAATGGAATACATTAATGTTTGTAGTTATAGTTTGGAAAAAAAAAAATGTATTCGGACATTAACTGTAGTTAAAAATGGGTTATGGTAATAAGTCTCTCTTTTTTTTTTTCCACACGTCTTTGTTAGGACAACAGCCGCATTTCTGTGCAGCTGATAACGGAGGAATGCATCCACAAGCTGGACACGAAACAGCAGACTAATGCCCTGCTGAACCTGGTTTGGAGGGACTCGGCCAGCGAGGAGGTCTTCACCATGATGGCATCCATTTGTCACACGCTCATGGTGCAGCATCGACTCATGGTGCCAAAAGTCAGGTAGAAATCCACAGAAAGGATGATTTAGCACTCTGTCTGGTGTTTATTACTGTATTTCCTCTCTTTTGTTGTTCTGGTGGCTCTTTACTCGACTGCGATCGTGAAACACTCGAGAGTTTTTGGCCAATTAAACCACATGCCTTTGATTTTAAAAAGCAGTCAGGGCACTGATGGCGGACATATCTGTCTGTCTCCTCCACTGTAAATTCACAAAGTACTAAATGGACTTTCATAATGTAAACACACACTCAATTTATGTTTTTTAATCCCTTTTAAATAATGTGAAGCAGGCACTAAACCTTATTACAATAATTTCCCCAATCAGTCATGGATTCCACCTGACTGAGAGGAAAACTGTTTTATGTGTTGCTGCTCCGCATTCAGCAATGAAGCTAATGGGGATTTTAGACAAGCAGCTATCAGTGGTCCGCACCCACTGGCATTTACAACCGGCAGAGATGTCAAGGAAGCCGTCCGTTCTGGACGAGGGAAATTAGCTCTTTTCCTCATTAATTACATTAGGGTTGGGATGGATGTCAGCGACGGCTTAGGATGGAAGGCACTGGCTAACAGGAAGTCAGCTAGACCCACCTTCATGGACAGTAAACCCAGCGGAGTTAATCATTAGTGGAGTCATTACCTGTTAGTTGAGTTGTATCTGATGGGGAGAGTTGGTGACGAATAGATAAATATCACAGTGGTAATTTTAGTTTACTGTATATTCAGCTAAAGAGTAGTAGTGGGGCTTAATGAAAAGATTTAATTGAGTTAATTGCAGTGACTTCACTTTATTAAAACCATATATTGAGAAAATAAGCAACATTGTCAATTCAAAGACTTATTTTGCTGCTAAATTATGTAACTAAAGACATGTATTGTTTTTAATCTATTATTTAGTCTATTCAACCATCAGATTGGTGGAGATTAGTATTAAACCCATTAGACTTTTAAGTGTTTTAGGAATCCCTAATCATTCATGTAACTTCTTTGAAAATGTACTTTAGAAATATGAACTGTGAACGCTGACATTAGTGTTGGGAACGTCTGTGCTAATTATCCAGCTCAAAGAATGTTCTAAAGTTAGAGTGGTCTAGTTAAAGCACAGATTAAGAATATGTGGCAAGACTAAGTCGATGTTCACATGGGCTCGCCATCCAGTCTGACTCAGCCTTAGCTGTTCCACAGAGATGAATGCAAAAAAGACTTCTTTTAGGACACTCAACTTAGGGTTTTTTTTTTTAATTTTTTGTAGAGTTCTTGAGGATTTCTCTTTCAATCCCTGTCCTCTTTTACAGCTTCCCTCTCTTCTCTACTTTTATCATAAATCCTGTCCTTCGTCTTCCATCATTATTGGATATCTGTAACAAAATAATTAGCTCACGGAGGAAGATTAATTGCTGCAGGAGTGGACGGGATAGCTTTACAAGAGGCTAAGGGGAGCAAATTGCATCCCGGTCTTGATTTACTGCTTTTACAGCAAAAAAAGGAGAGACTGGCTGCATGCAGTAGGCCCGGCACACTTCCTTTGTAATAAATATAGAAAATGTCTCATTAAATTTCTCTTTCTTTGCTGGTTTTAATTGGAGAACTGCTTTTTAACACGCTCAATAAGTTGATCTTCTGTTTGTCCTGCTGAGCGTGTTGTAATTTATCTCTAATTGGTAAAGTTAGATATTTGGTGTAATTTCCCAGCATAACACCAATCTGCTAACTGGTTCCCTTTGATGGGAAGCAGTCCACATTTACTTTTAGATGGTTGCTGCGATTTTTGTGTTGATGTGAAATAATGACGTTGATGATGAAGATTTAATTTGCATTGAGGCAGAAACTCGCTCTGGTTTCCCGGTCTCGGATCCGACCCCGGCCTACCATCGGACACGGTTTTTCTTTTCATCGCAGCAAAAATGAAACGATCCAGACATTATTTATCAAGACGCTCGTCGCACGCACGTACATGCAACCCCCTATTGATGCCTTGACTTTGTTTATTAGTGCCTCATTCCGTGATTGAAATTGGGGAGGGGTTCGGTTTCCCCCTCGGCTGTAAATCAGCAGGTCAGCTGGCATTTAGTGCTTTGTTTCTCATTTCAATCAAACACCAGCCTGACTTGTTATGAGCCCCCAGCGCTGCTCTGTGCTTCTCTTCTGAGCCTTGTTGCACTGACAGATGGTCTGTGCTCGACACCAACCATTTTTCATGCCTTATTGAGGGTTCGCCTGACAGTCTGCCCCCTAATGTTCATTTCTAATTTAGGATTTCTGAATGAGCTCTGATATATTGAAACGGAAGGGTTGGAAATTAAAGGCTTATATTGAGGATTTGGATGTTTTCTCTTCCTCGTTGTGTTAAAGGATAGCGTCTTTACAGCTGTCCCTCCTAGACAAGGGCCTATTATATTTAGGGATGCTTCATTTTGCCTTTTAGCTTACTTACCACTCTACTGTCACCTTTACTTACCCTCGGTGTGAAAAACCGAGCAATTCCAGCGTATACGCAAACAAATACTCTGGAACAAAGAACCCCTTCACACCTTCTTGCCTCAGCCTGCTGAGTCCAACAACATGGAGGTATGTGGCTCCTTCTGTGTTTCTCAACTAATTCAACCTGAGTGTGGAAGCATGCTAGTCATCAGGGGTCACAGCAAGGACCAGGGTGCCCCTCCTCCTTCTCCTCCATCCTCCATTGTCCTGGTTCCCTGGCCATTAAGTTAAATGTGGGTGGGGGGGCTCCAGCAGGAAGCCAGTGGGGCTGTTTATGACCTGAGCTGGGCACCCTCGCCAGCAACTAGTTTACTAATGGAAGGTGCCTCGCCTAAATAAAGCTTAATGGCTCATTTAATCTCCTTTTGGCCCCTCGCAACGCATAAAAGGAGGGAAAGGCCAAGAAGATTCTATAACTGAAATGTTTGGTCACAATCTTTTTTATTTTTATTTTTTCTCTGTGTCCGCTGCTAAGCGAGGCAAAGTTAACAGTCTTAGCGCTGCGGACCGTTAGGCTGAGAGTAATTTTATTGTTTATTGCCCCGATTGTGTCATTTGAACTGCCTTTTAATGCATTTCTGTCTTAAATCTTGTTTATTATTAATTCGTTGATTGTCTGCAGACTCCTGTACAGCTTAGCTTTCAATGCACGTTTCCTGAGGCATCTGTGGCACCTGATAACCTCCATGACAACTAAAATGATTACCGGGTAAGATACTATGGCTGTTTCTGCTCTCTAGTGAGCACGTAATGTCGACGGTATCATCATGCTTCTGCTTTTTCCGTGTCTTCCTCCTCAGCTCCATGGTGCCGCTGCTCCAGCTGATCTCTCGGGGTTCCCCCATGTCATTCGAAGATTCGAACCGGATCATTCCCCTCTTTTACCTCTTCAGCTCTCTCTTCAGTCACTCGCTTATCTCTGTGCATGACAGCGAGTTCTTTGGGCATGAAATGGAAGGTACTGGGCATATAAGTCTGTTAAGTTAGGTGTTGTAGAAAATATAATAACATCAACTTCAAGTTTGTTTCCAAATTATTTTTTTAATACTTCTCCTTTATATGGCAACCAAAGTCATATAAAGCGGTGTATAAGTATTTATACCCCGAGAAACCTAGAACATATTTTATTAAATTTGATGTGATAGGCCAGGGGTCCCCAAACTTTTTCCTGCGAGGGCCACATGACTGTCCCTTTTTCTGGTCAGGGGCTGGTCTTAGTTTTTCGAGAAAGAAACCTTAGAAAAGTTTTGTTGATTGGGGGGGGGATTACTGCCGACAACATATTCGCGTTTGTAGATAGATTTTTACCCAGAATGCAAATGGAAAAAAACCGTGAGCGAAACGGTGACTGGTACTGACTAGTATATATTCCATTGAGGGAAACTAAGTTTCATATCTGCTCAAGAGCCCCCCCTGGTGGTTGAAGAAAAATCCACATATATATATGAAAAAAAACACTGAATGCTCTCTGGTATTGTTCAGGGGGCCGGACCAAATGAGGAGGCGGGCCGGATAGTTTGGGGACCCCTGTGATAGACCAAAGTAGCACATCGTGGAAATACTAAAATAGTGAAGTCTGGTGTGTGTATGCTTTCAGCCCTTTTTACTCTGATACCCATAAATTAAGGCTGCAACTAATGATTATTTTAGTGATTGATTATTCTGATGACTATTCAGATTTTGTTTTAAAAAACGGTTCATTATGCAGATTTTTTTCATCAAACCACTTAAGCATATATTATTCAATAACAGAAAAAAATGAAAATAAATAAATGTATTTTCAAAAGAAGAAATTCAATGCATAAGAAAGAAAAAAAAAAACCTTAGTATTGCCTCAAATGCAGTATCATGGGATTTCTTTAGTGAACACTTGATTATTTGTTACAATGGATGCATTTGCAGCTAAAACCACACTTCTAGTACCAAAGTGTGAAAAGTTAAGTTGGTCATCTTAATTGCAAGGTATATATTTTTTTTCTACAGTTTTGTCTTCAATGCTGCTCTGAGAGTTTTGGTCTTTCAGCAAATGACCTGTTTTTGAGTTTGTATACTAAAGTTAAAAGTTACTCTATTACTAAATTACTTTTTTTGTTCTAGTAATCGCTTGTTCACTAAATGAGTTGTCTACAGCAGCTTGAACAGCTTGTAGAGGTCGAAGCTCGTTAGAAGACTTTGAGCACGTTCTCCTTCTGAGCAGGTCAGATGCAGTCCTCCATGATGCCCTTCACTCTGTCTGAGCTGGTGACTTTGTCCCGCTGCCTGAGAGACGCATGCCTGGGAATCATCAAGCTGGCCTACCCCGAGACTAAAGCAGAGCACAGGGAGGAGTACATGGCCGCCTTCCGCAGCGTGGGCGTCAAGACGAACACCGAGGTCCAGCGGCGCATCCAGGCCGAGCAGAAGCGCTGGGTGCAGCTATTCAAGGTATGTAATATAGTTAATTCATTAAAGCTGACCAATAATCCTTTATGCCTTCAGATTCTGATTGATCATTTTACTGAAATAGATTTTCTTTGTCTTTTTAGTCAATTCTATAAATTCCTAGTGTTTCTAAAAGTGATTTTTTTATGTATAAATATAGTTTATGTTTGACAGCTTTTAATACAAGTTTCTTTATTGGCTTTAAAGCTTGATGACTTCACAGGACATCTATCTTATACTGTCAAAACATGGAGACAGTTTTAAGAAATGTGTTAAAAGCATATTTTTGTAAAAGTTACATACTACTCCTTTAATATTAGGCCACTTTATCCACTTCTAAATTAGCTTCAATGTGTGTTTGGGATTGTTTTCCTATTGGAACAAGAATTCCAAGTTTCAGTCACTTGGTAGTCTCCCTTTTTAATGGTAAAAATGGTAAATGGTCTGAACTTATGTAATGCTTTTCCAGTCACACCAACCACTTAGAGTGCTTTGCACTACACCCACATTCGCCCAGTCACACACGCATGTATACACTAGTACGGAGATTGGTAGGCAACTTAGTGTTTAGTGTCTTGAGAAGGGGAATATGTAAATGTGGCAGTATGAAGCTGCCACAACCTGCTAATTTCAAATCCATCACTTTATCCACTGAGCCACAGACGGCCACTGTAAAAGCCTTAATATGAAAGCATAACAGTGCCACAGCATGAGGCTGCTAATACAGCCTGCTATGATCAGGACCTCATACAGTGTTATGAAGTCTGAAAGTCACACACTGACTCATAAGAATAGAATATTTGTCATTTAGGTCATCGTCTGACCAGATTTGGTTTTTCCACTGAATAATTCTGTCGACCTGAATAGTTCAGACTTTGGTAATCAGCCTCTCATCCCATGGTGATATAAAATTTGTTCAGGTCAGAGATGTTCCTTCAGTTTTCAGTTATTGACAAAATTCAGCCTTCCTGGTTTGTGGGTTATTCCTGAACAGAGATTCAAAATGAAATTGAATATTTGTGTTGTTCCCTTTAAGTTTCAAGGTGAATAAAAGGTCCCAGTGGCCATGGATACATTTCAGGTGATTATCCTGCTAGTTAATTAAACACACTATTTCCACAGTGTGCTGCGTAATCTGTGTGTTGTTGTCATTAAATTGTTGTGTAGTCTCTATGTGCATTGATGCTGTGATCATTATCTGTTAGTGGAAGTTGGCAAAATATGCCTGAGTGGGCAAAGACAACGAGCTCTGGTTGTTTACTGTGGGGAAATGAGGCTGAAAACAGGATCGACTTCATTCCTCTCATTCAAGGCCTTCTTTCGTTTTTCTTTCTTCTGTTTATTCAAGGAAATGGGCCTTAAGTCACTTTTGTTCTTGGCTGTTAGAAGTGAACACAAGCATTTAGAAGGAGGTGGCAAATACTCCAATAGCACGTCGAGGGAGTTTTCATAAAAGATCAGTTCAAAGGCCTCTTGTCAGCTAAAACGACCCATTAAAGAAGTGAGGAGCAGGGAAAATGCATTTTCCAAATTGAACAGTGGGATTTACAGTTGGTTTAACGCCGCTGACCCCTAACACGTTAATGTTTGGTTCGTGTCATCAGCCGTCCCTCTCCATCTTTTATCGCCCCCATTGTCGAGCTATCTATTTAATTGAAAGAAGTTAATTGAATGAAAATGATCAACTAAGCTTGTATTAATATTGCTAATGGAACTTTCTTCTTGGCCATGTTTGGAGAGCGATGTCACGGAGGAGTTTGGGAAAGGCCCATTAAGGTTTGCACTTAACCCGATGGGCTAATTAAGGAATGCTTATTCATTCCCAGAGTCAGGGGGTGGGTCTGCTCCGAGCCCATCTCCACGCACCTTTTACAGCATTTTGCACTCGCCATTATTGCGGACTCTGGTTGCCTCCTGGTGATTGGCCGGGATTGATTGTCGCTCTATGAAAATGACACGCCTCAGAGAGGAGGGTTTCGATTGAGCTAATCCAACTGGGGTATCATATGGAAATGGACCGGGCTTTGAGTGTTATTGCGTCAATGACATACGTGACATTATTCAAATGTGTCTGAATGTGTTTTTCGCAATAGCAACAAGGAAGCCTATTATAATTGAATGAGAAAGTCTTGTTTTTTTTGTTATAGCTCTAAGAACTTGATCTTCGCTTGTGTCCATTATGTAACGGTATAAAAACCTTTTTCTGATTTTTTTTTTTTAAAGTGGCAATATAATTTATAGAAACTCCTGATACCAACCATCAACATTACATCAAAGCCAGCTAACTTCTTTTTAACGTCCCGTTAGACGGCCACTCTTGTACTCAAAGCACATGGAGCTGTAAAGCCTTGGCGTTCTCTGTCCGATGGCTGATGTCAGCAGACCTCGCTGGTAATTAACAAGGCTGGACATTGAGGGACGGCACAGGTCGTTTTTCTTTTATACTCCCCATAAATGGTGCACTAATGGCTGACTTCTCAAATTGCTTTTTTCCCCCTCTACGATGAAGCACTTCATCCTGTTCAAGAGACATTTAAAAGAAAAAAAAAAGGCTTCACTGGACACTTTGTTTTCAACTATTATGAATATATTTGTTTTAGTGAAAGATGCTAATGTGACTTTTTTTTTTTGATCTACAACACAGGTCATCACTAACTTGGTGAAGATGCTGAAAGCTCGTGACATCAGACGACCTTTCTGTCCGGTGGGTCACTGGCTGTCTGAGGAGGTCAACATCCGGGCCGATAAGGTGCTCCACCTGCATCATAGCACTTTAACTTTAGCTCTGATTTCCGTCTCAAATATCTTTTAGATTAACAAATTAAAAAAAAGTATAGAGTGCATTTTAAAAAATTGCAGGTTAAGTACTAAAATATATATTTTGTTAAAATTAGCAGTATGCTTTAGGTGCTTTTACAAGTGTCTTCTGTCATAGGTGAGTTATCCACACAGTCTACCTGAGAGAAACTGAGCAGAATATGGATAAATAGTTTACCACATTGTTCTGTCTATTGCAATTTCACTCAAATTTTAAGACAAAAAAGGAATAGTTTTTTTTTTTTTTTTTTAGAAATTTGAGTCTAGGGAAGTTTTGAAACTCAAAATGTTGAAAAACTTGTAATCTTTGAAACCTTAAAGCAACTATGGTTCTTCATCTTCAACACAAAATGATCTTCATCTTCATTTCTGTGTAGGTCACCCAGCTTTATGTCCCATCAGCAAGACACGTGTGGAGAACAAGAAGGATGGGGCGCATTGGGCCTCTTCAGTCTACGCTTGATGGTAATATAGGCTACTTTTTAATTTGATATAAATGTATAAGATGGATTCCACAAAAAAAACCCCAAAAAAACTGTTTGTAGATGTTCTGAGTACAGAACTCAAACCATACTTTGTGTCCCTACTTACTCAAAGCTTATGTTACAATTGTGTCGTCAACCTTTTTTAATCTCATTCGAATCATTAAGTATTTCATTTAAGCAGTTTATAATTATGTGATGTTAGGGTCCTCTCGCCTGCCCACGCAATCAGTGATTTCTTCCTCTATGTTTGCCAACACAAATCAAGCTGGTCCTCTCATTTAGCCACACTCAGATGGAAACACGGATGCACGCAGGGCTCATTAGGCCCACTTTTAACTACAGCGCTTTTCTCTGACATATAGTGTGAAAACAGGCAGATAACAATGTGTGTATGATCTCCCTAATGCCACTCAGAGCCTGTATGAGATAAATTCAATTAGCGTGAAAGTACCTGATGAACTCAGCCACATCTGGTGCATGTGTTTGTCTGGCCTTTTCTCATTTCCTTAAATGGACAGGCCCAGCGCTGATAAATGAGGTACGTATTGACCACTCGGAGGCCATATTTTTCCTCAAAGATGGAAACCTGATGGGAGAATGCAGATCAGGTTGACTAATTTGGCAGAATAATTGAGCTGCATTTGAACGACCAGGGTAAAGAGCAGTTTAGCAATTGGGGCTGTTTTTCCCCTCCTTTGAACCTTTGAATTTAATCAAACATTAACTTAGATGGGTTTAGAAAATCAAAAAAAGACAGAAAAGTGCAGTCCTCATTTAGCTCATGCACACAGTTACAGAAAATACATAAAACGAGATTTAGTTGGGTTATTGACCGGCTTTCTAGACCTGAAGTTCTTTGTGTTATGAATACTTTTAAGTTTACCTGCATGTGTCTTGAAATATTTATTAAAAAAAAGACTGAAAAGATATTTTCTACTCCGAGTCCTGATAAAGAAGATGTGCATGTGTTTATTTCTGCAGTTGGTTTTGAGCCTCCGCAGCTCTCTGTGTCTGAAGAGAGACACCTGGCCATCCTCACAGAGTTGCCTTTTGTTGTTCCATTTGAGGAGCGAGTCAAGGTATCCCACCACTACACAAAACTGCAACACAAGCCTAAGAGTTGAATCATAATCAAACATTCGAATTTATCCTTTTTTGGTTTTACCGTTATGAATTTACCCCTTTAAAGGTTTTGTGGAATGTCTTAAAAAGCTCAGAGTTTCAGTACTAACTCTCCTGTTCATATAAATGTTAATTTCATGCTTTTAAATCCTTCCTTTCCATATTTAGATCATTCAGTTGCGGTCTGTATAAAGTGGAAGTACAATGCTTTAGTCTGAATCCCTCGTTATCGTTATCTCCTTTGGCGCATCTTTTATCCCAGTCCTGAGGTGCGACTGAGAGCAACTTGTTTTGGTTCCGTCTCTTTAAATGCAACTGAGGCACTTCACAAAAAATGTCAACAGAAGACTCATCCATCCATCCAGCCTAACATGTTTGAACCAGAAAATGCTACCTTAAGGGCTCATCATAGTTAACGAGCTAGCTAACACCAGCGCCAAGAACATCATTTGGACCATGTGTTCCCCAAGACAAGAACAGCTAATTTGTTTATGTAATAAAACTATTTGAAGCACGCAGTACGGCTATGTCCTCAAGGAGCTAAAAGCTACCATACAGCACTGACATAAACAGGCATGATGCTGCTGGTGTCAAAACAATGTGCAGTATGTCATATCAATACATAATAAATTAATGTCTAATATAAGGTTTGTCATTTTATTGTTACTTGCAACTTACCCCTTTGCTGTGTCCATCAACCAGCTATATCTTGTATCAAAGTTAAATAACTAGGTGTGAAGTTAAATAAACCTCTCAAATATCCTTTTTTTTTTCTTTTATTTTGTGATGTATAAATGGGTTACAGTTAAAGAAAAAGTTTTTGCTAATATAAACCTCTTCACCTATCAATATAATGATCATAGATAAAACTGTATTTAGCTTGCATTGATTTCAGCTGAAAGTAGTTTGTTACCAACTCCATCGCTGGATGTACGTCCTCCCTCCAGATCTTCCAGAGGTTGATCTCTGTGGACAAACGTGACGTGCAGGGGGATGGGCCGTTCCCCGACGGCATCAATGTCACCATCAGACGCAACTACATCTACGAAGACGCCTACGATAAACTCTCCCCAGAAAACGGTGAGGCGAGCGTCGAAGTCATTTCAGTAAAAGCACTGCCAGTTGCGGTGGACTTAAAAAGTCCGTGCACACGTCTGGAAAACCGTTCTGTAACCGCTCCATAATTTATTTATTTTTTTCATTTATGCCGTGATGACGAACACCATAAGACTGAGATGGTTTACTAGATGCCCATGCTGCCACTGAAACTCTTGTTAAGCTATATAAAACTCCGATATTAAGGACAAGGGTTAGATTTTGCATAGAAGATGAAGGTTACCTCCATCCTCGGGCAGCATATTGAATTTCAGTAAAGCATAATTGTGATTCTGATTATTATAATGGATGACATAAAAGCCGAATCAATTATTTTAAGTCACCTCTTTTGTGTTTGAGTTTGAAAGGGTACTTGGATGATGGGGGCACTCTGATTAAAAAGAGTAGTAGGCGACCTGGGTTGAAGACATGATCTATATCATTTGTGTGTCTATAAGTTAAAGCTGCTCTGATTTATCGCTCTACATTTATTATTCTGGAAGACAACCTCGTATAGAATTGATCTGAATATTCCGTAGGTCAGGATGAGCAAGTCTTGTAAATAATGTTTGTTAAACAAAAAGCCTTTTCTTCTTTTGTTGTGATGTTTTCAAAATGCTCACCGTGCCTTGGGAAAGCCTTAAACTTTATCCTTCAACTAAATATTCCTACCGGTTGATGTGGAGATCATAAGGTACGCGGTCACTCACATTGTTTTGCATATAATCCAAAAGGTTCTCAGGTTTTTATTTGGGTGAAAAATTTGTGAACAAAGTATAATTTTCTTCTACCTCACAGTTTGTGCTCCCTGCTGTGTTTGGGTCTTTTCATTAAAATTACAATGAAAAGCAGTAAGGTTTGTAAGAGGAATGGAAACATTCTAGCAATTAAAAACAATTTAAATGACAAAAAGCAACATTTAATAATTTAAATTTTGTGCTTTTGAAAAGTTATTTAACTTAACACATTACAACTATACAAACAGCAGCTTTAAAATCAGTTGAGTTTTCCTGATCCTGAGGTCTATTTAGAAAAAAAATAACTATAACCACAATAAGCTCGGAAGGTAAATAGCCAGATTGCTAATGTCCCTGCTAGAAATTGCTTTTAAACAAATGAAAGAGTAAATTAAGTACAAAATATGTTTTAAAAGGCTCAAGAGTGACAGTCATAAATTAGTTGTTAAAATATATTTTTGTAAATCCTTCTTTTTCTTCGTTTTCTTTTGACTTGTTACTCAATCAGAACCGGACCTTAAGAAGAGGATTCGAGTCCACCTTCTCAACGCTCACGGTCTGGATGAGGCAGGCATCGACGGAGGCGGCATCTTTCGCGAGTTCCTCAACGAGCTTCTCAAATCGGGCTTCAATCCCAACCAGGGCTTTTTCAAAACCACCAACGAGGGTTTGTTGTATCCGAATCCTGCTGCAGAGATGCTGGTGGGCGACTCCTTCACAAGACACTACTACTTCCTGGGCAGGATCCTTGGAAAGGTGAGTGTGTCAGATTAAAGGTGGCCGGATAGAAACTCAAGAATCTGACCAGTGAATGCAGTTGGCCACTGTCAGGAAACGCCAACTACTTCACTTTTCAGTATGGATGTTATTACCGAGGAAAGAAGGATCAATGTTGGCTATTTTGGTGTAAGCGAGAAAATGTATAATTAAGTTAGAAGAAGCACAGTGATGTAAGAAACAATTTAAAAGGAAAATGTGATGCTAAAGAGAGCAATATTTTATCATACTAAGGCTAAAAAAAGAATCTCTAACATGGATTTGGAAATATTTACGTTTTTGAATTCCCTGGCAGCTGAAATGTGCTGTTCAGATAGACTTGACAAAATTATGATCAGTGGATCTCTTCATTACATGTGACAATGTAAAGATCATGCAGTATTTTTGTATAAAATTAGACTTTATTTGTTCCAAAAGCTTACATTTCTTAAACTCTTGAATAAAATTAGGTTTAGTGGATCCAGTTGGAATTTAACTATGCAGTTAGATGACGTCTGCCTGCTCCTTTACTCCTCTGATGCAGCTGTTTATTAGAGCCTAATGTTTTTAAATCATCCCTAATGCAAGTGGTGATGATTGTTTATCAAGATGCCTTCCTCATGAGGGAGCTATCATCTCAACACGAAGAGGAATTACCTCATGACAAGCGGTCGCCTCTCAATTAGGGCTTCCATTAGCGGATGATTCCTACCTCTTGTTTGTGTAGCGACTGCATTTGGCCAGCATTAAATCAACGGCCTCACAAAGACGGGACATAAATAAGCGTTCAAAGCATGTGGTAATAGCATTTTGATCTGTTTTACAGTCAGGAACATCCAGGGCTCTTCTCTCTTAAACAGTCTCGGACGGTGTGGTCCACTTACCGGAGCGCCGTAACTCCTGCTCCTCCTCTTCTTGTTTCCTTTTCTTCTCTGTGTTCTGTTGGAGTGAGAAGCAATCAATCTGCTCCCACAGTTCCTGCATCTATCGCGCTGTGCTCTCTGTAGCTAATGGTCGGGGCAATTAGGCTGAGGGAAATTAATTTGAATTTGACTTTCAATTAACCCTACCTTTAAGTTCCTCTTTCTCCATAAAAATGGACGTTTGAGTGGCCATTTGAGAGGCGTATTGATATTTGTTTAGTGCCCGTTATTGCCTGGATGAAAGGCGAGCCGTTTATATGGATTGGAATTGCATCACCGCTGCCGCAGCGCGCGCGGTGCACATTGCGGCTCAAAGGACACAGGAGATTAATATTCTTAATTAATGTCCGAGGCGTGCCATTGTTGTGGAGGTGATGTATTACAGGCGGGAGTGGCTTGTCTGGGGGTACTCACTGAAATGGGATTGAGCATCAGAATAGAGGCCGGCCATCATCCCTCTTCCTCACTTGTCCACCCCGCTGACAAGCTGAAAGATTTAAGCTACACACATTGAAAACATACACAGAGGGTTGCTTTGCATTTCTGGCTTTGGCCTAAAGATTCCTCTTTTTCGTATGCGTCCTGGTGCGAGCCGTGAGAGATTCTCCCCGTCTCATTACCGCCAAACCTCCGCCCTCATCAGCGGCACTTCTTCTCACTTCGTAATCGCTCTGATCCTCCCCGAGCCCGGCATCCTCTCTGCAGACGCGTGAAAGCGTTGCTGCTCTGATTGATAAAGATGCGTGTGAAAGGCATTATAATTTTATTGATTCATAATGTTGTAAATTAAGGAATTTATTTGGCAGCTAACAGAACGCACCTGCAATGCCGCTGGCATTTATTCCACCTGATGGTGCCACGATCTGCTTTAATTGCGTTGCCACTGCACTCACTTATATTAAAAGGCTCCGGGCCATAATAATTAATTCTTTCCAACCCGAGTCATTTTGGCACAATTTCTGGCAATAAACAGTCATAAATAAGGCTGGTGGCATTGAAAAAATAAGGCTACAAGTTTTCTCCATATACTTATTGCTGCCTCTTCCCGGCACAAGTGTTATTGATAGGTTTCAAGGGGCCACGCAGCGCATATGGTCTGAAATTAGTACCGGCCACGAGAGTAACACTAAGTGGATTATTTTGCATAAAAAATAGACAATGTTTGAAGTTGCGCAGTTAACCTGTGTTTAGAAAATAGCTGTGATTTATGCATTTGTGTGTGTTTAAGATGCATGCATTATGGAAATCCTCTAGATTTATAATCCATTTAGCTGATGCAGTCAGGGTTTTTAGCGCTATCATTTATAAGGACCTGTATATTTTAATGTCTCCAATAGGCTCTTTTTCTACTATTCCAGTACATTAGCTTAGAGGTTTTATGAGTCACCTGCCCGGTTGCACTTCTTAATTGCATTTAGGGTCAAGGTGAGAATCGACATTTATAAAGTTTGAATCGAGGGAGGAAGAAGCCGAAGATCCGTGTTCAAGATTGATTGGACTCTGTTTTGATCTCAAACGCTGCGATCGGTTTAGCTTGACTGCTGTAAAACTTTGGTGTTCAACAGGAAGTTTGAATGTTTTCTTATCGGACAGTGCTTGACGCAAACTATTGTGCGTATAGTTCAACTGATGCAAACCTCTGATTTAAGGGTGTTTTTTATGCAAAGGATCAACTCAAAATAATGTAATATTGTGGAGTAGAAAAATGATTGATGCTTATCAATTCTTTTTATTTTGATGCACCTAAATAAAATCCGGTGCAACAAATTGCCTTTAGGATTAAAAGTGAAAAGTCCTCAGAGGTTGGAGAATTACACTATAAAGGTGTTTCTATACAACTCAGAGAGGTGGAATTAATTTACACACCACACTTTCGAGATTATTATCTTAAGAAATGTGAAAACCATGCACAGTCTTGCACTGCTTTGTGTTGACCTCAAAAACATCATGTTTTGAGGATTTAACATGACAAAATAAGAAAAACCTTTGAGGGCTTCGTTACTAACGTTGGTGTTTCTCCTCAGGCTCTCTACGAGAACATGCTGGTGGAATTGCCCTTTGCCAGCTTCTTCCTGTCCAAACTTCTGGGAACCAGTGCAGACGTGGACATCCATCACCTTGCCTCTTTAGACCCTGAGATGTATCGCAACCTGCTGTTCCTCAAGAGCTACGAGGGCGATGTGGAAGAACTGGGTCTCAACTTCACTGTGGTCAACAACGACCTGGGAGAAGCTCAGGTAACTCGACCGACCGAGTACGACAAGCGGCTCTTGTGTGTTTATTTTTCAGCTCTGTTTCTTTCTCCTGTTTGGTTTCTCTTTGTGGCGTTAATAATTCATTTCCCGCCTGATGCACCACTTCTCGGCCCTGACAGAGATAAAGCACGTCACCGCTGTCGCTCCAAGCCCTGCTGCAGTGCAGAGGACGCAGCAGCTCTGTTGACCGTTCCAGCCTGCCTTTCGCTCCACAAATTATCTCACGCCACGCATGACAGAAGCAGCCAACAGCTCTTAAGCATGTCTCCTTCTCTCTCTCCAAAAGCTGTGCTCAGACCCGATCTTTACATGGGAGCCCTTGTTTGCTCAGGACCTTAACGTGTCTTATTAGCTCTTCTCAAACAACACCTGAAACAGCAGAGTTACAATGTGGCCCTTCTGGTCACCAAATAGAGTGCAATGGAGGAAAACAATTTGTGGAAGATTAGGCACACCCGGGAGCAGTCTGCCCTGCATTTGCCCTTGTGAGATAGCCAAAGCAAGCAAGATAACAGCAGTAATTCTCTTACATTAGCACATAATCAGTATCTGGTGGGAGGGAGAAAAGGCAGAAAATGGATTCCTGAAAGGTGGAGTTTGCAGCACTACGGGAATGAACAGATTAGATGGACCCCATTACGTTAAATGCCAGTGTGTTCTCAGCATTGCTGCATTGAAGCCTAGTGTTCTTTTTTTTTTTTGTTTTTTTGTTTTGTTGAGAATGCATCATGGGGGTCCTGATTAGTGCTTTCTGTAGGTCTGATGAACAAATATCTTTTAAAGCATTTTTCAACCTGAGCTCAGCAACAGATGTGCTAGGTTTGAATTCATGGAGATTTATCTATAACTCTGGATGTTAGTTTGTTTACCGTCCATCATTATACCAGTTATTTTTCTTTTCTTTTCCTGTTTCCTTTTTTCTGTTTGTTCTTTCATTTTCTTTTCTTCAGGTTCAGTATTTACATTCTGAGCACTGTAACAATATTTGTTGTAGAATTGTTGTATTTTTACTTTACAAATGGACTACAAAGAACTGAGAAAACTATGGAAAACCATGCCTGAAAGTTCAACATAAATGCGCAGAAACCCCGGTAATGACTACAGCTCCGTAAATGCCTCGTTTGTGTCTGTTCCAGGTGGTTGAACTGAAGCCAGGAGGAAAAGATATCCCAGTGACAACAGCCAACCGGATAGCTTACATCCATTTAGTGGCTGACTACAGGCTCAACAAACAGATCAGGCCTCACTGCCTGGCCTTCAGACAGGGTCTGGCCAATGTGGTCAACCTTGAGTGGCTGCGCATGTTTGATCAGCAGGAAATCCAGGTACCGAATTACTGAACTAAAGAAAGATGAGATTTTATTTTTATAGCGTACATCTAAAAAACATGTTTCCTGCCTCATCCTGACAGGTGCTGATATCTGGGGCTCATGTTCCGATTTGTCTCGATGATCTGAAAAACTTCACAAACTATTCAGGTAGGTTCTTATTAGTGCTGCACAATATTAGGAAAACTTGCAAAATGCAGTAATGTAGGTGAATGTTGCCAAAACAATAGGAGTTGAGCTATGAAAGCAATCTCATAGGTATTACATAGGAAGAGCTCAAGTGTTAGCTTAATTTCAAAAGCTTTGCTGAACCCTTATTTGAAGCGTAGATATTTATTTATTTATTTGGAAATTAACATTTAAAAACTCTTTGGCAGCTGAGCTAACAAAAAGGTCTAAATTGAGCCCCTCTGTTTTATTTTGTTGCATTATTGGATTGGTGTGGATAAACCACACGTGTTTTGCAAGTAAAACTGAAGGAATGAGTACAAAAAGTTATCTAATTGCAAAAATGAGCTCCACAATACTATTGGAACCTTTTAGCTAATGCTCAGATATCTCTTTCAAAATATAAATTTTGTCTTTACATGTCTTTATTTTTGTATAATTAGGCTCTGGATTCCTAATGGACCTTAAGGCCCAAAGCTGATCTACATCTCATGTGTTGCATTTGTACAGTTTTCATGAATCTACGCTCACTTATTTTCTTTAATTAGGCTTTGATCGTGGACAACATGAGGTAGTAATGTGGTTTCTGTTCAATAATCTCTTTTAGGTGGATACTCTGCTAACCACCCTGTTATTCAGATCTTCTGGGAAGTGGTCGAAGGATTTACAGATGAAGAAAAGCGCAAACTGTTAAAGTTTGTCACCAGCTGCTCCAGACCTCCGCTGCTAGGCTTTAAGGTGAGCAATCTTCCAGACGCAGACTTCCTCTTTTACTTCCTGTACGTTTTCATCCCAACGTTTACTCCTATTTGAAGCAGGTTTCCATACCAGACAGAAGTTCAGTTAATGTGCCTTTATCAAAATACCCAGACTGATAAGAACCGTAATAATGATAATTTTCCTATTAGTCGTGCTTAGAGAAGGTCTCTGCGGTGAACTCTTATCGCCACGTTCGCTATTGTGTTATAGTTCGTGACCTTCCTCTGTGGAAGAAGTCTGTCTGCAGCTCTGTGTGTGTCTGGAGACCTTGGCTGGACAAATACTGTCATTCTGAAGTTGGTTGATGGTTAAACTCTTCACCTTTTTTCCCCCGATTAGGTCACGTGGCAGAAAGCAGCTATAGCCACGAGGATAAATTGCCTCGAAACTACGTCTGTCTGCTTCTGAATATCATTTTAAAAGTCTTGAATCATTACAGCAAATTATATCTAAAACCATGTCCTAATTGGAAGCCATTCAGGTTTTTCATTGACCTGATTTATGGGACACTTAGAAAGGTACAGTGAAATGCTAGAAAGTGTTGGTCAGGGCTATTAGAGTTTTTATGCCACACTTTGTCCCACCAGGAGCTGCAAGTCTATAGTACCTTCCATAAGTATTCATACCTCTTGAATTTTGTTTCACTTTTCTTTCATTACAATCAACTTTAATGTGTGTAATTAGGAATTGATATAATAGACCAACACAGAGTACTGCATAATTGCAAAGAAGGAAAGTAATACATAATTTTAAAAATATATTTTCTAATAAAAAAACATTTTTATGCACATTTTGAAGTATCACATTAGAAAGGGTTGATGGAAATGGCTGAATTTGAAATAACTTTGTCAGTTTAGCAAAAAAAAAAGTTTTTATGCTCTCTTGAGGTGGTTTTTGGCTTCTGCGAAAACGAGTTAGTCTCCTGAAGGGGAGATGGAAACACACTTGCAGAATAAGAGCTGATGTGACAAACACTCCCATCCGCTGGTGGTTCTTTGCCTTAACATAGGCATGAAACTCTAAAACTCTAAAGTCAAAACTCCATCTCACAGGGAAGAAGTCTCCATTTTCCTGATATGTGTGATGAGCAAGTTTGCAACCTGTGCGTCTTGTTTATTACATCCATGTGTCACGTCAACGTTAATTTGTTCCCAACCAATAGATGGAAACGCGCCTAATTTTGCATTTTCTTTCTTGTGACATTTTTAAAGGTTTGCTCGAAATTCAGTTGACAGTTGGATGGACACACAGCTTGTGTTTGTCACAAAAGCTTAAATTAGCGGTGTGAATACTTTTGCAAAGCACTGTAATGTACTTGTATTTCATAAATTAGAATATCATTGAAAGTTCATTCATTACAGTAACTCACTTCACTAAGTGAAACGCACACATTAATTACACACTGATTTCAAGCCTTAATTTGTCAATTAAGGTGATTTTCTGTACATATTTAATAAAAACGCATTATTTAAAGTTACAGTACTATGTCAGACCAGTGAACAACATTTTCAAGACAGAAATATGGGCTTAATAAAAAGTGTGTTTAATACCTGATTAAATTTTATTTTTAAAAGCTCCTTCTAATCTGACAAATTAGCCTCATTGAAATGCTTCTTCTAATTCATTAAATATGACTGTGATTAAGTTTTCTTCTCACTGCCATTAGTCAAGAAAATATTTGTGTCGCTTTAAACTTGGGAGTGACAACACTAAACTTTAAATCCTTCAAGCTTTAAATGCTCCCCTCCCTTCTTATTAACTAAGTTTGACTTTGGCCAGCATTCAGACACACCGCCCCTCCCACACAGATGCCTCACTTGAGACTTAAAGGGTGGTAATTTGTGGGGGGGTGACCCCCTGACCTGGCCCTCGGCTCAAGCCAGCAAAGCCTTAATTAGCTGTCGTGAAAACTGCCCAGGATTCATTAGAGGAGAAATAGCTCTGTCAAGAGAAGCCATTTAAAAAAGATGATGGAAGCTGTCTTTTTATTTTTTCCCTCTCCTCAAAATGATAGTTGTGGTAATGATACTTTTTCAATAGGCAATGATAGTTTAATACGGTAATTGTCAGAAAAATGGGGTCATTACGGCAAAGCCCCTGAAGGGCCATTTAATTGGGTAAGTATAGCCGGTGGGACATATAGTCTAACGTTAAATATCGTAATGGAATCAGGGCGGAGTAGTTTGTTCGTGATGGAAACCGTCAGTGTCACAGTTTACAGATGAAGTGGCCTCATCAGCTGCGAGGTTTGATTTAAAAAAAAAAAAAAAAAAATGCCAGATGGACAACATGAAACGACCATCCTCTCAGCGTCTCAGCCAAGGGTCAACCCGTGAGCCCGTCTCCCCCTTCAACATCTTTCAAAGCGCTAAGCTGATTTTCTAAATTTATACTTTGGCTTTATTCGTTTGGCTCTTTACACGTTTAATCCCTTGTGGAATTTGACATTTATTGCTTAATCGGGATGGGTTTGGAAATTGGGATCATTACCGACACGTGTTGATTCATTCTCCGTCTGGCTCTGTAGGCGTTCATCCACCTCGCGTGGCTAATTAACGCCGGACGTCACTGGGATCGAAAAGACGGTTTGGAAGATATGCACAATCACAACGTGTGCAATAAATAGTTAATCAAACCTAAATGAAGCACTGTAACTAAATGCAGCTATGATAAGCAGGCAAATTCAACTCAAATATGCTGTTATAATATATATATATATATATATTATTGTTGTAGAATGGGATTAGAAACATCCAGAGACACTTCAGCTGCCCTCAAATATATGTAGCCAGTGATTTTTCTTTTTCTTTTTGCCTACAGGAGCTTTATCCAGCCTTCTGCATTCACAACGGTGGAAGTGACCTGGAGCGCCTCCCTACAGCCAGCACCTGCATGAACCTGCTCAAGCTCCCAGAGTTCTGCGACCAACACCTGATGAGGAGCAAGCTGCTATACGCCATCGAGTCGAGCGCCGGGTTCGAGCTCAGCTGAGCCAGGACAAAAAGTTTGTCCGTTTCAGCGCCGGCGGACCCGACGCCACTGAGGTGGCTTTAGAGTAAAAGACTCTAAATAGAAGAGAGAAGGCAAAAAAAAAAAAAAGGAAATGCACTGATTGATTATTGTGTTTCTGTCAGCGTGTGTGAGAGTGCCAAGTAAAAGAAAAGAAAGGGTGAGACTTAGTGCGATGTTTTCTTTTAAACCCTTGTTTTTAGGACATTTTTAAATCAGTTTTGAGAACCATACAGAATATCAGTGTTGCGTCTGACATTTAAATGCCGATGACGGTAAACAAGAGCAATGGCAACCCACTGTGTCATTTAATGACGTGAACTATTATTTTTCCACCAAAGAGAAAGTGGTGTTGTATTAAAAAAAGGCAGTACGGCAGCTTGCGGTGCACCAAAGGCTGCTGGGAGGGACCATCTTTGCCTAAAGCTAACAGTGTTTTCGTGTGGAGGTCGTTGAAATTCCAGTTTCTGTCATTTCTAAGTAACTGTGCCTTGCAATAGTATTTATACCCCACAAAGTTTTTCCATTTTTTTTAAAACGAACTGTTATGCATTTTATGCAATCGCTAAGTAAGGATCAATTAAGTGGAAGGATAAGAATGTAAGAAGATTTCAGATCTAAAAAAAATTATGCATGCATTTGTATTCAATTCTCCTAGTTCAGTCAACCAATTTTTTAAAATTTTTTTTACAAAGTAGTTCAAGTTCCGCCTGATTGTATTAAGTGTCTGTGAACATCAATTTTCCAGTTTTTCCACAGATTCTCAATTTATCCTTAGGCTTGGACTTTGACTGGGCCACTCTAAACCATGGATATGATTTGTTCTGGCTTTCTGCTGTATCTCCGCCCACAATGAGGTTTTTGTTCTGCTGGTAGATTAGCCGAGTCTTCTTTCGTCTTCTGTTTTTCCTCCAGGACTTCCCTGCATGTAACCACTGCATAGACTTTGATCAGCTCTCCTGCCTAGTAAAACATCCCATAGCATAATGCTGCTCCCATCATGTTTTGCTGTGGGGATGTAGTGTTCAGGATGATGCGTAGTTAATTTTTTTCAGTGTTTCTCATCTGACTTGAGCATCTTCTTTCACCTGTTTGCCTACAAGCCCTACATTCCCACAAACCCTTAAAGGCCTTTGGGAAAATGCAAACGGGACTTCTTGTGGCTTTTTTTTTTCTTCCATAAAGGCTGAGTTTGCAGATGATATACTTAATAGTTGCTCTATTGGATCTCTGCAGCTCCCCCAGAGTTACCAGTGCTCCATTTCTACTACTCAGATTTTTTATGGCCTTTCGTTCTCCACAGTTTCATCCCTTTTCTACTAATCAATTAGTCTTTATAAGGCTGTTTGGTCATTGTCATCCAACAAACCTCCGAGGCATTTTGAGGATTTTGCTGGGCTTTATTAAAGGGTGCCGGGGTGAAAAGAGTTGAAAACAAATGCATGCATCAGGTATTTTGTGTTGCTCTGTCACAGAAAACCCAATGAACGACACACACGTTTATGGTTGCAACATGGTAAAATATGGAAAAGATGAAGGGCTATGAAAACGTTTGCAAGGCACTGTAACTTGTGTTCAGTTTTATGTCTAAAAACCATTCTCCACACAGTGTCTGACATCTTGAGAAGACTAGTCTTGCTGGGATAAATTAGAGGAAAGCATTATATGATTACGGCTTTGTGAATATGTATATGTTTTAAACCGCTCTTGTATGAGTCATGTATTTGTTATTTGTACAGGTTTGTTTCCGTTCCCACATGTACCCGCTTACGTGAACAGTTTTTGTTTTTCTTTTTTTGCCTGATCAGCACATGAAGGCTCGTGTCCTACTGATGACCTGCGTACCAACAGGGTGGAGACAGTGAATACGGATATGAATAAATCCGCTTTTCTTTTTGCATTTTCCGTCCATTAGCCGTCCAGTTTTTCTTGTTGCTTGTAATTTACAGTAATGACCGAGACATAAAACGGTGCTTTGTGGGGAAATTTCCGCTCTGAGTTTTACGGCCTCTGACATATAATTAAAGAAACATCCAGTTAAGAAACACTGAGCAGAACTGTGCTGGCCTTGAGATGCATTATCGGGTTGAGCACAAATTAAGATTGTGTGCGTTTATCATAAATCTCGCTGCCCCCCACCCCCAATGCCACACGACCTGGGAAGACATCCATTCCTTTTTGGACTGAGTCCATCTCTCCATCCTATCCTTCTCTTTCTCACTCCCCGCTCGGCTGAAATGACCAACGTCTCCTCTTGTGTCGACGCCGGATCCTCTACTCTTCAACTGGCCCAGAGAACTCATAGTGGTAATTGGGTCTTAAAAACTGGACTTGTCGTTGAAATGAGGGATTTATCTCAATTACTGTGAGATTTATTTAGGTCTATTACCTTGTGATGGATTGTAACTGACAGCGTTAATGCAGGACGCTATGAATCTTCTCCAGTGTATACTTTTTTTTAGAGGATGTCTTATGTTTGTTGATCTGACTTCAGAGAAAACATGTTTATATATATATATATATATATATATATATATATATATATATATATATATATATATATATATATATATATATATATATATATGGCAAGCACCATTGATACACAAGGTAATGTGAAGTACTTTACACAAAAACCAAAATCAAAACAAACGACAAATCAAAACAGCAAGGCGTCTCATAAAAGAATAAAACCATGAGCCCTAATAAAAGTAGTAAGTTAAAACGGCTATATTTAAGCTAATAAAAAGCCAATACATGTTAGAAATGAAAAGTACCATTTTAGTCCAGAACAGATTGAAGAAGTCCGACGTGAAGAATCTACACAATTACCCGATTAGCAACTCTGAAAATGTATTTAGACCATCAAGATTTGAAAATGCTATTTGAACAGATAGTTTTCATTTTGTCCTGAAAACTATGTAAGCATAAATATCTACATGAAACTGCTAGCTGAAACAAAACGTGTATTTGGGCTATTCTGTTTTTGCTTATGACATACTGCCATCTGGTGGCTGATTTGGTACTTAACAATTTAAGCATTTCCAGTTTTTAAAAAAACAAACAAAAGAACAAAAAGACCATGTGTCAGACGATTTCTTCTCCAAGCCCTCTCATCTCCAAGGATGAGATTGAGTAAGCGTCATAATTTCAAAACTCGCACATTTTAACAGCGTATGAGTGTTTATTCACATTTTGATCTGGGAGTTGCTTCATTTTAAAATAATGCTTGTTAGCAGTAGTTCATCATACATTTAATTTGTTTTAAAGTTTACAGTTACAAGCCATTTTTGTCTCCTTTTAAAATGCATCTACAGTGATAGCAGTCCAATAAATACATAAAGATCTTTATTACAACATTTAGACACAGCTACTGACATTGATGCCAGGGTCCTCTAGTGACAGTAGTCAGAGAAGGCAAGAGGAGATTAAATTTATTTTTAATGAGAAACATAGGAATTTGAATTTGAATTGAAATGTTTAAAAGCATACACTAATTATTTTTAGTTAATTATTTTTTCATTATTGTATGTTTTATATTGTTAGTAAACTATGGCTTGTGAAATACACCCTAACTTTTTTAAACCTTTAGTTTACTATACAGCATAAGATTAAGACGTCATTAAAATAATTTTAAAAAGTGTTTAAGAATAGCAAAATGCTATTCGGTTAAACCAATTTTAAATAGTTATTAGTTTAAATTTGTTTTCCAAAATAGTACATGACCAAGATGCAGCAGAAAAGAAGAGTGCTGATCAAATTTTGCCGAGCTCACGTGAGGAGCGGGTTTTGTGTCCACTCCTGACTGGAGGCATGAGACGAAGAAATGCTGCCACGAAGTCTTTCACATTGTTACAGTGTACATAACATAAGTATTGTTTTCAAAATCTGTCGATAGATGGCGCACCATTTGGACCATCTTCGTCCATGCCGGATAGCAGTTCCTTCCTATGATTAACAAAATTTCATTAACGATATGTTGCTTTAGGTCGGCAACTCCATTTAAAAATATTCGGTTTAAACTCCCAATGTACCTCCACTGCAAGATGTCTTATGAATTTCCACAGTGACACCGGAGACGATGCGTTTGTGTGGACGCTGAAAGACGTGCTACCTTTAGCTATCCCTCGTAAATACAGATTGCAGAATGAAATTCTGCTTTGTATTTTTATTGTTGTACAAACCTAATGAATTCTTATCGATGGTAAGACAATAATCGAACTCAACATTGGAAATTAAATGCAACATTTTCAAAATTGTATTAGAGTAGTTGTATAATTTCTTCTTACATGTAAGTTATTTATATTGGGGTTTATTGCAAATTGAATCTGTTTCTAGATGTGTGATTTGAGATATATTATGAATATTTTTACGGCCGCAAAAGTACAGCTTTTAAAGGATACCCGTAAAAAGGCCGATTATTAGATTTCCGACAGCACCTGAAGGCAGCAGTCGCAGCTAGTGGGCAAGGCCAAAAAACCTCCACCATCATTATTAACCAGCTGCCGCCGACTGCAGCGACAGTTTCTGTTCTCAGGAAAAATATAGTCTGAACAGCAATAAGAGAGAGTGGGCATTAAAGTGGACATCTTTGTTTCAGAGGTATGTATTGTAATAATTACCTTGTTTAATTTTTTACGGAACATTAAACGCCGTAAGGCTGGGATCGGCCTCTGTAAAATCGGTTAAAACCTGCCGTGCCGCATAGAGTCATATTGTGATGGTGTGTTGTCCTCTGTGCTGTCGTTGATAATATACTTAAGTTATTAACGCCTTTTTATGTCCGATTACGCTTTAAGCCTGCACCCATAGAGGCGGTTTTCGAGATCGTCGTGGGGGGTCTTCTACGGTTTAGCAAATCAAGCTAATGGCTATTACTAGCCACGACTGTTAACTAAATAGCATTAGCTGTTCTACAGTTAGCTAGTAACTATCAGCAACTGTTTAAACTGTGTTTATACGTAGTGTTTGTTGCGCTGGTTACGAGAACCTCAAGTTCATGCTTTGTCTCATAATGTCCTAAAATCTTGGGGTAAAGCTATTGTTAGCAAGATAAGGTCCACAGCCTAATGTCAAAGTTACCATGACTTTACTTTTTGAGGTCGTTAAAGTTGTTTATTTTTAATTGGTGTGTCGCAAATAGTTTCTGCTGCAAAGTGCGTTTCAAGCCGAGAGACTTTCTAGAAGTTTCGGTATCTGATCGACCGCATTTTATGTGCTACCTCGCTATTTTAGGCATGTGATTGGCCTGTTTGTGCTAATTTTCAGAAAACCTGAACATACTCAGTAGTTTTCCATTTGATATTTAGTGATTAAAATTACTATAGGTGAACAAGGATAGTTGCTATTGGTGACAAAGTCCCGGGTGGGGGGAGGGGTTGATTAAGTTTCAACAAATGATAGTGATTCATCAACTCTGAATTTATCATTTAATCTGTCAATTTATTTTTATTAATCGAGTATTTTCAATAGTATCACGGTATATTCTGGTTTTCCTCTTCCTTCCATAATAAAAAAATATTTCATACCAATCCTTTCTATTTGGGGCATCCATTTTGAACCATTTCTTGCATTGTTTTTTTCTTGTATCAAATGCCTTACGATCCAAATAAGTGTATTATTTATGTTTGCCTACAGAGAAAAGCCCCAAAAGAGTTGATCCCAATAGAAATATGGGTGTAACAATGAATTGTCATATGATTATTTATTTATTTTTAGGGTGTTTACAAATCCTAGGAGCTGATATTTGGGGCTTGTTACCTTTTCTAACTTTTCTAATTTGCGTGGGGTGAAACAAAAATTGAGCAACATTTCTCATATAAAAATTGCATACATTGAAATGAATTCTTATGATTCCATTGTTTTTCTTCTTCTTTAAAATAAACGTTTCTTATATTAATGGGATTTTATTTGTCGGGTATTAATGCAGGACTGCAAATGTTTTCATGTGAAAAAACATTTAAAGAGTGCTTTTCTTATTAACTGGTATAAATGGAAAGGGCAAAAGATAAATTTCCTGTGAAACCTTGTTTGACCCAACTGGAAAGTTGAAATTGTCAAAGAGATGTGCAATAATAATAATTTTTATTTATGATTCCACTGCCATATCGAATTAAGATCTCAAAGGGCACATTCACACGCTGATGATGGCAAGTTACTAAATTGTAGCCACAGCTGCCCTGGGGCAGTTTAAATGCCATTTTGCGCCATCAGCCCTTCTGGCCACCACCAACAGGCGAGGAAGGTGGGTGGAGCGGGAACGCTATGATATTTAAACCAGGGTTCTTGGAACACATTATGGCAAATTTATTTTCTTGTGTTTTTAGCAAGTTATTGTGTCACTTTAATATGTTGAAACCTTTTACCTTTTAAAAAAAAACAAAAACAAATAAATTGTTCAATTGTCCAGCTGCTCACTTAAGTTTTTCTTCAGATCTATTTATGTTTGGATAGAAAATTGCTTATGAAGTCTACAGTTGAAATGCAGAGTTCACATAAGTCCCACTTAAATGACTTTGATAGTCATTTCCTTGTTATCACAGGCAGTAAAACCCTTTACTGAATTTTATGTGTTGTTGCATGGCTTGTTTCCTCAAGGCCTGAAACTTTCACATTATGTGCCTTGTGGTTTTTGTCAAATTAAGTGATTTGATGATATTAATAATTTCATCCACATGGATGATACACTGACGCCACAGTTAAACGGTGAAAGTTAAAGGCAAAATCCAGCCCGAAGGAGTTTCTCTCTCCTGTTTTCTCAAGCTCTCGTTGCCCGAATCATTTCAGGTGAAGGGCGTGGGGTTTTATTGTGGTGCTCTTCGCAGTCACCTGGTTTTCTTCTCTTGTCAGCTGTGGTTTGTGTTGGATCTTCCCTGTTCCCTGTCGGGGTTTTTTTGTGCGGAGCTCTTGCCTAGTCGATGTCACATTTGCTGTGGCGTTCTGGATGTTTTCAAGCACAGACGAACCTCCTCTTCTAGTTGTTTATGAGGTCAGTCACGTTGTCGGAAAAACATTAGGAGTTCGGTTTGAAATCTTAGAAACTTTATTATTAAATTAAAAACTTCCATGTCTTTGTGGGGGGGAGAGGGGGGAGGAATAAAATGCTCGACTCTCATCAGATTTCTTAGTCTCTTGATAAAATCTGAAAGCCACCTGCAGATAATTAACTTGGGATGTTTGGATGATAATGTTGGTCTGTAAATGGCTGATAGGGACACAGAGTAGACACAAAGGGTTGAGTCTTATCTATATTATATTTTTATTGACGTTTTATAGACCTGAGCAGTCATTTCTATCAAGAGAACAATGTTACAGATAAAATACATTTAGTTTTTGAGAATCTATTAAAAGAAACGTATATTGGGAAAGACTTGCAGTGATGACAAGTGGTTGTAACATGGACTTGGATATCTCCCAGTCACATGTTGCATTTCAGAACTAACCAGATTACTTAAAAAAATAAATAAATAAAAATGGAGAGATGGCTTAAATGGGAAGATTAATAACTTTTATGTAACCATCTTAACACATTCAGTGTTTCCAGATTTTTGAGTTTGTAAAAAAAGTCTTGCTCATTTAACATTTGTGCTCCTAGAGTTTAGAAACTCATCGACTGAAACAAAATAACAGTGAATTAACAAGTCGGAATGTTACAAAGTCATTTTAATGATTCTTTGGCACTTGCATTGTTTTCACTTGAAGGCAAAGTTGAAGTACTGACTCAAATCTTATTTTAAGAGTTTTAATGTAACTTGTTGCATAATGTCACCCCTCAAAGGGGAAACTCATTTTGGCACACCAGCGTAACTCAGCTGAACAAAGTCTCGAGCAGATGTTGTTTTAATCTCTTGCTGCTCTACAAGCCTGTAAGTGTTTGATTCACATTTCGGTGCATAAAATGAAGAACATTAAGATCGGACCATGCTGTTGAGTTCCCCGGTGTGAACTTTCTCCCACGGTGCAGATCTCATGAACATGTGAAGATGTTGTTTTTAATTGACTTCTAACATTAACTCATTTCCAAAAAAAAAAAAAACCAAACATCTAATTTGATTTCTTTAAATTAAACATGATTGATGTTACCGAGGTTATATTCTTAATTCCTATGTCGTAAACGATAGCTTAAACATTTGTGTGTTTCATTTTTAACCT
Source organism: Poecilia mexicana (assembly GCF_051168715.1). Taxonomy (NCBI): domain Eukaryota; kingdom Metazoa; phylum Chordata; class Actinopteri; order Cyprinodontiformes; family Poeciliidae; genus Poecilia; species Poecilia mexicana. The sequence goes on from NW_028263389.1 coordinate 14,738,919, forward strand.
TGTTTCATCTTAATTTATTCAACTTTACTTCTTTATTTCATTTTCACTATCTAAGTTTGGATTGATAACATTATATGTTTTTATTGTTCTGTTACTGATAAAAGAAAGTCTAGAAGTTTCTGTTGGAATCCTTGTCAGCTCATTTCCTGCCATACATGTAGGGTGTTTGTCTCCAACAAAAAGTCTTGCCTAAAAACGGTTTCGTCCAATGAGGTGAGGGGCAGTTGCATGACGGTGGATAAAGATGTGGCTGTTGTCCACCTGGTAATGGAGATAAGTTCAGACTTGGGGTGTGTTCTTTTTTGTTTTTTTGTTGCCGTGTCTATATAATCATGCGATCTGTGTTGTTCGGGGCTCTTCTACTGACTGTTCATGGGTGAGATGGGTCTCCGAACGCTTTTGCCTTTGACTAAAAACAAAGATGAATCGTTCTCTAGTTATTGGAACGGAGTCTCATACTTTGATAGCAGAAATTTCCACAACGAAACGCATAAAACAATGTGTTTATGCAGTGTCAGATTTATCCGTAAGTAAATCTGAAGGACTCGTGTGTTTTTTTTTGTTTATTTTTTACCAAAATTGCAATTTTTAAATTTTTATTGATCTGAATTCCCCTTTTTTCCCCTCATTCCAACCATATTTAACCCAGAAAGTTTGTAATTCAGTGACTGAAAACAATTGAGTAAATCAATAGTTAGTGGTTCACATTTACAGTTGTTCAGTATAACTAAGGGCTGTGCTTCAGCAGAATATTAACGTTAAATGCTTTTACCAAGTGTTTCAGAAGTGTAACATTATATACAAAACAAATAATTTTTAATTTTTTTTCTCCACATTTAAAACAAAAAAAACTCGCAAACATTAAATCCTTGCGTACTTTCATAATGGACAGGAACTTTGTTCATTTTTATTTCTTCCATCTGTCACTGCAATGAAGTACCGGTACCTGATTGTTAGTGTTTCTGTGTTTAGCTCTTATGTTCCTGCGCCAACGCTCCTGTTTTTTTTTTGTTTTTTTTAAATGCTTTTTTTCCTTTTCATTTTTTCCTGAAAAAGCCTAGGCTGAGTCAGCACACTAAGCAACAAAAGCGTTAGCAGGCGTAACTCTCTTCACAGTGAAAAATGCTTGGTTGGTTTAGGAATTCTCAGATTAGATCAATCTGGTATTCATGGATTCTAATCCAGTTTTCCAAGCCTTGCTCACAAATATAGGCCTCGACTAGAAAACTAAATGGATATCGCTGGGACTCTGAAGAAACAAAACAAAATTCTGAAGAAAAAAAGTCATTGTTGATGGATCTGCTTTGTATCTGACTGAAAGGAATCAATCTACGTAAAATGCTTCTTTCTGTATTATTAGGCTTACCCTCATCATGATCAAGTCTGTTTAATTCATTCTGGTAAAGCATAACTAAACAAATTAACATGAGTAATCTAATTTCCTTGGTCTGCAATGCCTAGTATTTATTAAATGAAATGTATAAAAAATATATTTATAGTTGAAACCTTCTGCAATCTGAATAATTTGAAGGACTTTAGCTGGAGTTCATCTCAGTGTGATGCTACCCGAGGCTTATATCACACCAAGTGTCCAAACATATATGCAAGCTTGGAGTCGCCGTTTTCCATTATACTTCAGCATATTGTGGTTTAATGGATCTGTAATGGCTACATTCTCTGGGGAAAAGCTACATTTAAAGGGACAAGTCTGTCTTACAGGAAAAAGAATCACTTTCTGGGTCATGTCTCCAAATTTAGATGGTCTATATTAGGACGTGAAGGTGATCAGTGTTGACTCTGATTAATGTTTTATCAGTAGATGGTAAGTTTATCTGACAAAAGGCAAGAGCTCAGCCTGAGTGTGCACCCCGCTGCAGCCGCCGGAACGGGGAGGTCAGCGCCTGGACTGTTTTCCGAGCTGGAGTCGGTGTTTGGCACCGACGCGTGCCAAACGGCCCCCGGCTCCCCACAAATAACCCAAACACAATCTAACGGCAAAGGCCACAGGTTATATATAGCAAACAAACAGAACACCGTGCGCCCATGTCCGACTCTCTGGGTTGTTTATCTTTTGACGATTTCTTAGAGGACATCTTTCATAATCAAAAGTGAGTTTTGGGGGTTTGCCTATTAAGTGTGTGGTTTTCACATCTGTGGAAAAAACACACATGGTGTGTTTTTTTTTTTTTTTTTTTTTTTTTTTAGGTTAAGGTTTTACTAAACTTGAAAGTACTTTGTCATGTGTAAACTGTAGCAGCCTCATAAAGTTAAATCTGTCCCAGTTTTGTAGTTAAAAATTTAAGCACTTTGTATTGCCTTGTTGCTGAAAATGCGCTATATAAATAAAATTACCTTTACCTTTAAATATAGATTTACCACCATGTGAGGGAAGCAGATTTATGTGCTGGTTCACGCTGAGTGAAAAATCTCAATCTGATAGTCTCTTGATTTGTATCAGACTTGTCTTGGCATGTTTTTTTTGTTTTATTTTTTTGTCAGGAGTTTCATAACTCCTTAATTTATGGCTCTACAGCGAACTTCAAAAATTAAAGGGAAACATTTTTCATAGTCTCTTAGAGCCTCAGGCTTGAAGGATGTTCTCAGTGGTGTCATTTTGCTTGGCTTCCATTGGCAGCTAAGCTGTCATCTTTCAAGCGAACAGAGCAACAGCGTTGGGTTTTTCCACCCTTTTAAAATATGCTTCTTCTCTCTGATCAGGAGTGTAGGAATCCTGCAGGTCACACATGACTTTGCTCTTTTGCTTTATTATTATTTTTTTTTAGCTTGATTTAATCACTTAGTTCCTAACAAAGCGTATTTCTTCCCACACAGGCCAGTCAGAAGAGCCTGAAGTAAATCAGCACAAAAACAGACAGAGCCATGGTGGAGTACTACCAGATATTGGGAGTCCAAAAGAATGCATCGCAAGAGGACATAAAAAAAGCGTAAGTGCTTGCGTGTTTGCTGCTTTGTATTGTTTGTTTTTTGCTTTCTGCTGATGTTCCAATTTGTCAGCCTCTTATTTAATAAGGAAATAATGCAGCAGGAAAGATGAGGAGTTTTGAGTGACCTACTGACCAGTCCAGTTAAGGAAAGAAATAAAACTTGGTCATCTGCTAGAGATAAGGATGGAAATTCATCTTTACTGTGAAAAGCTTGACGAAGTGTAGGTCTTTTTTTATTATTTGTTTTTAGAGCAGTGTTTGTGGGGTTGTAACAGGAGTCACAACCAGACAGTTGCCTAAAAAAAAAAAGACTGTGGTAGTAATTTGCATGTTTCCATGCAAAGTTAGAGAAAACAAAAGCTGCTCCCGTCTACTATGGAGCAATGTCTGCCGTTTATTGAGAGAGAAAACGAGACTTGCCTGGGTTCTGGTTTATTTAGTGTCTTTGCCATATCGAACATCAGTTTTTATAGTTTATATACCTCGCAAATTCCAGTCCGGTCTGTACCGCAGATCATCTTGGACTCGTCTCGGAGTTTATTGAAGAAAAGCTGATTGAATCGGAGCTCGCAGCTTGCATGATATTTTGAAGACATAAAATTGTGACATTGTTGGGATATTGTTTAGAAATAAGGAATCCACATCAGAATGACTCCACCACTCTTGTTGAGGTTCAGGATTTGGTCACTCGGATCTTAATCAGGTTGGAAATGACGTGTTTGATGGTCAGTTAAAAAAAAAACAAAAAAAAAAACTTATTGGATTATTAGGAAAATCAAGTCGTCATTTTGAAACTGCATTTCTAACAAAATTTCGATTAAACTTTTTTTTTAATAAGACCAGAAACTGTTTCATCCTTGCTACATGACATTTCTAAGAGCAACTGTGTTTCTGCTGCTGCCGGGCTTAGAAACAAACGGCTGATGCAGCGTAAGCCGCTCTGCAAGGCCCACTCTGCTGGTCAATGCGGTTCAGTCTGTCTTTGTTAAATCAGCTCGGGAAGGGGAGGGGCGCCGTCTCTGTCCATTTGGGTTTGGCGTCGTCATGGTCACTGCCTCCAAACAACCCCCCCCCCCCACCACCCCCCGACGTGACCGTGCGTTTCTCCACAGAGGGATGTATTTTACACGTGTGACAAACGAAGTCATCTGGTTCTTAACTGGGTTGTATAATTATTTGAGTACAAGTCTGCAATGAGCAGCAGTAAGAAAGACGGAAGGGCCGTGTGAAATCTGTACAGGTCGTAAATTAAAAGGTTTTGTGGTCTGTGTGATTTTAGCAGTGTTGTGGAGGAATTTTGGCCTCCTTATGTTTCCAACATTCCTGTAGCTCATTGAGGTCAGAACGCATAGAAGTTTATTTTAGGGGTTGAAGCTTGTTTTTTTTTGTTGTTTTTTTTTCTTTTTTCTTTTTGAACCGTCCTGGAACGGAGTTGCATTCAATATCAGATGTACCACCATAAAGTAAAGCATCAAATAGAGTGAAAGCCAAAACTGCACATCAAGACAACCTTGTACGCTTTAATCTAGACGTTGTGTATCTGCGCTGTAATGTGTTCTTTAGATGGGGAAGAAGGTTTTCCCTGACAATCCCTACAAGACTGAACAAGTTATACATATTTAGTCTTCATCCAACTGTACTGTCTTGGACTTTTAGCGTTCTGATGGAGGCATGTGCAGGTTAAGCTGCATTTGTTTTTTTGTTTTTTTCTGAGTGTGTGTGTGTGTGTGTGTACTTAATTGGAGCATTGTCCTGTCTGACCTCAGAGTGAACTTGCTTGTACATCCACTCCTGGAAACACTGGCACTCGTGAATAGCCTTTTTCATTAAAGAGCCAGAGATCCCAACTCGTCTCAAAATTTTAATTTGGGATTGTTTGGAATGACAGATATGTATAAAAAATGTGTTCAAATGGAAACGAGGGAAAAGAGCAAAAAACTACTTGTCAAACAAGCAATATCAGATAAATGCTAATATAAATTAATCTTATACATAATGTAACTGTAATAATCTGTTGTTTTAATTTTCTTTAAAATGTCAGTTCTGTGATTTTTGACGTAGATGTTATCATGCAATACTTTCACCCAGTTGTTTAAAAACTAATTGCCTCATAAAAATGTGTGTTATTTTCTTTGAAGTAAAATCTTACGACTTCTGTTTCTCATTTGTTTTTTGAGGACACTGTAAGAGAACAAGAGTTTCGGTTTCATGATACAAGTATCGGTTTTAAATTCAATATTAAAGTACGTTATGTATGAAAGTGACGGTAGTATGTGTACCTTTTATTATTATTAAATTCAAAGAAGTGTGTAAAGTAAATGCTGGTGGCTGATGTGTTTGTAGACCAAACAAGGTGGGAATTCTTGGTTGCGATGCATTCAGTGGATAAACTAAGTGTGAAAGTGGTCAGTTCTCATCTCTGGCTGATTGATTTCTATACCTCAGATACAGCTGATTGTCCCACCTCTGTATTACTTGTGTTTTCTTCTTTTTGTTTGTTTGTTTGTTTGGTTTTTTTGGCATATTTGTGTATATATGATATGCTGCTTGCTTTAACTGTGTTGTTTCTTTTTCCCCTCACAGTTATAGAAAATTGGCATTGAAATGGCATCCTGATAAGAACCCAGACAACAAGGAAGAGGCAGAGAGACGATTCAAAGAGCTGTCGGAGGCTTATGAAGTCCTGTCAGATGGTAAGATGGGTCTATTTTAACTTCAAATGTTCTGTTTTTATCCCTGATATGTTGACTCTACCCTCTCTGATTTTTCTACTCGTTATTCACATTAAGTGGTTTTGTTTGGGAGACAACTGTTTATATGTTTTTTTTTTAAAAATCTATGTTTTAAAGTTTCTTAGTAATGAACTACAAGTCTCTTTTTTTTTTTTTTTTTTTTACAAGTTTTTATGGAAAGCCTCACTTCAGTTTTGTAGGGAATACAGTTAAGTCTTTAGTAATTTGACTTTCAAAAAAAAAAAGTTTGTTCTTCAAAATGAAAAAGGGGTGAAGAGCTCAAGGACTAAATGAACACCCTGCAGGGTGAAAAGGGGAAACAAAAGACTCGTAAATCCCTTTCAAGACAACATTCTGCTTGTTGCAACTCTACAATTGTTATATAAGGTTGCTAACTTTTCAAAAGCATAGCAACACCTCTCTTGGAAAAATGCCACCAGCAGTCAAATTGTTCCTTTAATTCCAGTTTGCACTTTCAAGAGTTATACTACTATTGGTTGGTTGTGAAGAACAGAGGGAATCCAGTTGTAAATGTCGCAGTGGTGAAAGAAGATGCCTGCAGCGGCAGTTCCTGTGTTTTTTGTTTTGTTTTGTTTTTTTTCCATTGCACCATGTCGGACTTCTGGAATGCATATCTCATTTTTTTTCTTCTTTTTCTTTTTTTTTTCTCTCAGAAAAGTCTATGATTTTCCTCATTTAGTTTGACACAGGCAGTCTGACAGCTATGTTTGGCTTATGAAGGTAACCTGTTAAGCCGTTTCATAAATAAAACATCTCTGGATGTCTCACTCGTGTCTGGAAGTGGCAGAATAACGCTGATGGACTCTATGGCTTTTATATAAACCTCAAATTTACAGATTTTGATTTGTTAAAAATAAAAAGCTTTCACTATTTGCTAAATATAAAAGCCTTTTATAATATTGGTTTGCTAAGCATCAGAACTTGTTGGATGTTGTGCAATTTGATGATTTGTGAATGTGTATAATAAAACCTGCTGTTCCCAAACAATCCAAATGTTTTCCACCTAAATTACCAAACAGGAAAAACTGCTCCTGTAAGTGTTTTACCAAACGGGATTAACTGGAGCTGCAAGCAAGCAACATTTTGTACGTGATTATCAACAAGGGATTTTAAGAAGGAAAATTAAAAATATAATCATGATTTAACCTCAAAAGAAGAGATGGTTTTGTCTTTTTTTATTTTTTTTAATTTGCACTGCTATGAAAGGCATTCATATTTTTCTCGTTGTGTAGTTTGACATGATGTTAACCTTTTTAACAAAGAAAAGGCAGGTATCCAAAATGGTGGGGCGGGGTCGATCCAAAATTAAGTCTTGCAGGTCATATGTTAAAATTTTCAGTTTATCTTTTCTCACGTACATTTTTTTTTCTCTCCCAGAAAACAAAAGGAGTCTTTATGACCGATATGGAAAAGATGGCCTCAATGGAGGAGGTAAGAAAACGTTCAAACAGGCTGAGGATCCGTCGGCGTTCTAGACTTAACTGATGACATTTACCCGTCATGACGAAATAAGACGATTATTAGGAGACGTATCTCTTTCATCTCAGTTCCTTGTTGACGTACTGACACGTTATATTTGCAGTGATGTGTGTACATTGTCATGCAGTTAAGTCTTTTTTCTTTTTTTTTTTTTTTTTTCTATAATGTTTTACAGGAAACCATTACGATAACTTCAGCCACAGTGGCTTCACATTCCGTAACCCAGAGGACGTTTTCAGGGAATTCTTTGGCGGGAGAGATCCGTTTGGAGATTTGTTTGGTAAGGCCGCCCTACTCTGCTCTGCACGCACACACACACACACACACACGCGTCATGAAACGCTAACATGTTTCAGAAGTTGGGAAAAGAGGCTGTCTATTTGCATCTGGGAGCTATAATTACCTTGTAAAATGTGTTTGGTAAAAAAATTTTAAAAAATCAACCCTCCAAAAAGTTTTTTTCTTTGTGTGGAGAGCAATATGTTCTGTTACCTAATTAGTTTGCCCTCCCAGCCAGGCTTTTTCCTGTGGTGTTTAGTGCAGCTCTAGACGTAGAAGAAAAGTCCCGGTGTTAATCCCTCTGCCGTCCACTCAACACTCTTCCCAAAAAGATGTCCTCTGCCAATGAAGTCTCATGTAGATCCACTGCTGACTTTGCTTTCATTACATAACCTCCTCCATTTAGCAATTGTTTTGACCTTTCCTGTAACACAACCTTTAACTTGCGTTAAAAAGTAATCGGCCTTTTCCCATTTTAAATGGCGAAGACTTTTTTTTTTTTTTTTTTTTTTTTTTAACGACAGGAACTGTAAGTTTGCTTGCTGATTCCTCTCCGTACAGATATTTCCTTTGCATGGGAGTGCATTTCCATCATGTTGACAGCTGTATCAGATCTTATGTAACCTCCAAAGGGACTGTAAATAATGGTTCTGGTTGGTTTCTGTTGTATTTGTTAAAGTATGTCTCCTGATAACAGTAAGAAGGCAAAGTATCAGAAGTTTTATCGTTTTTATAGCACATGTAGTGCTTCTTCGGGGGCGTCTGGGTTGAGCAGAAGGCTGATTGCATGTTGTACTTCACCTCGTGTTACTCTAAATAAGGAGTTCAGACGCAGGCAGGGGATGGATTGGACCATCTACATCACTCAACTGGAATGCATTCAAAAATAGCTTCCGTGTTAAAACAAAAGCAGATGCAATAACGGCAAGCGTGTCCTCACCTCCTGCCTGAACGGACGTGGAATACACCGATTCAAGATTTTTCCTCCTTTTCGTGACGTTACAGTTGTTGATATGGAAAGGGTGGCACGGTGGAGCTCGGCTGTCGCTGTTTACTTGTAAACAGTGACCATAAAACAAGATGGCCGGGTGGAAGAGTGAGATTTAGTTTCTGTTTTGACTTTAAATAGCCTTTATCACATTTGTCTGACTGGTAAACAGAGCGATACATTACCTTGGAAAAGTATCCATACCTCTTGAACTTGCTTAACAAACTTCACAAAAATATGTGTACTATGTCCTGTAATCTAATTACTTTTATTTGTTTGTTTTTTTTTTTTTTAAATGGAGTGCCTTAAATTCTCCTAACTAGTTGGTACAATCCACCTACGGGTGTTTTCTGAGCTTAGGTGATACTTAATTCTGGCCTTTGTTGAAAGAAAACAATACGAACATCTGTTTGCAGGATACAGAGTGGAGATGCTCTGGTCAGATTAAACCAAATGATGAATTGCTACCCTTAAACGGAAGTCCAGGAGGCACGGGATGTAACGCGCAATATAGAAAATAAATCTAGCAACCAACAACAAGCACAAAAGTGACTTTTATTGCTTAAGTTAAGGATTTCACACGGCTTAACAAAAAGTGGAAGCGATCCAACTTCAAGGTCTCGAAGGCCAAACCAAACAAAAAACGCTCCCCTTTTGTGTGAAAGTAAAAGCTTTATCTGTAAAAAAAAAACACATGAGTACAACGCCTAAACTCCCTGTTTGACCTAAAAACAGGGGGGGAAAAACAAACTAGTTTAAAGAAAACGGCAAAGAACCCATGTTAATATCCCATCTAAAAGTGATGTCTTAACTTAAACATTTATCCAAACAATATCTAATCGCAGTATTACTCTAAGTACACAGGATTTACTTCAATAGTCAATCAAATCACTGATGTCAAAGGGGAGAGGGTGTGGCGCTGGATTATTGAAGCGCTTATCCAGTCGCTCCAGTTGTTAGTGATCGTGAAAATTCATGCAAAATCAACAAATCTTTTTCTTTTTTCACACTAGTGCATAGTTGTGACTTTATTGCAAACTGGGGGGTGGGAGGGGATTATTTTTCGCACCTTGCAATAAGATATTCTTGGAACGGGTTTAATGACGAACAGTTAAAAAAAAGAAAATTCCTTGTTAAAATATCAGCACAAAATCAGTGATTTTGATTGCAAGAAAAGGTGCTGTTAATGCAGTGGTTTAACGGAGCATTTTACATGAAAGTCAAAATGTTGTGTGCTGCAACAACTGCTGCATAAATACCTGAACACACCATCCTGATGAGCTAATGTGGTAGGGGAAGCGTCATGCTGTGGTAACGCTTTTGAGTGTCGAGCCAGTTGGTCTTAATGAAACTCCATAGAGTGACTTAAAGCTTCTCAGCTCAACGTACCAATGGCAGAGAAGCAACTTACCATTCCAGGAAATCAGTTTATCCTCCGTCATCAGTGGCTATGCTAACTGTCTTGAGCATGTATGGCAGGCTCCGTTGTGGGGAAACTAGCTGTAGCGTAGCAATGATTGGTTGTTTCTGACCTAACGGTTTATTTATGCAGATGGCAATAGGACCACAGTAAGAAGGCAGAGGAGCTCGATTTTTATCCTTATCTTCACATCATCTCTTACTCTGTCACAACATAGTGACCGTTTCAACAAGTATGTGTGTGTGTATATATATATATATATATATATATATATATATATATATGATTTTTTTTTTTATAAAAGCTACATACTGCAACTTTAAGTCTTTTAAAAAAGTGAACATATCGTTTCTCGTGCCAATTTTTACAGTACACAAAGTTCAGTTGGCATGTTTAGAAAGAGCTCAGTCAGAGAATGTGTTTGTAAGTCCCATCCAGCCCTCTGCTCCTGAGGGTCCAGCAGCCTGTCTTGCTGAGCAGCAGCTGGTCCTGTAGATCTGTCACTCAGCCACATCAGAGGGACTAGCAGCTTGCAGGGAGGGGGTGTAGTGGCTGCAGTGTTCCCCTGGGACACGGACTCGCACCGCGATCCGGCCAAGATGTCTGCCAGGAACAGCAGACACTTGTCCTGAAATGAACATGGGATGAATCAGACTGGAGGGGGGGGGGAGAGAGAAGAGAGAGAAGAGAGGAGAGAGAGAGATCAGCTGACTCTGCTCTGGGCTCCTCGCTTGTTTCACAGCAGAAATTTGACAGCAGCTCTGTTGGAGTTTGCTGCATTTCGACTTATACAAATGCTTGTTTGCGTTTTTTTTTTAACACCATTATTCAGTGTGTAATTTGCAGTCTCAATCCACATCTGCATTGATGCCCTCAATCTTTATTTTTTTTTTTTTTTTAGTACAGCCTCACTCTTCACTCAGATTTCCAAAAGCTGAATCACAGTTCAAGTGTTAAACAGCATTCCTTACAGCTTACATTCCTCTTTATTTTTCCACTGATGCGTAACTTCTGTGCTGAATCTCACCCGTGTGCGCTCGGAGGGCCACTTCTTGGTAAACAGAAACACGGGAGACTTTTATTTTAAGCTTTTCTCTCAGAGGGAACAAGCACATCATTCTTTCTTTTTTAAATGCACCCTTGGTACGCTCAAGGTTGAAGGAGGAGTCTTCTTTCAGTGCCAGTGATTCCAGCCTTATCCTGCCAGGGTGACCCAGATCGGCAGCACACAATTAGCAGAAGCTCCTCGGGGGGGTGACAGCGGCTTTCGGATGAAAATGGGTTTGCGGCACTTGGACGGTTTTTAACAGATAACGTTGTTCCAGAAATGACTAATAAACGCTCTGCCACCAATGAGAGCCTTTCTCTAATCAGTTTCTTGAGCCTTTTTTTTTTTTTATTCAAGCTGAGGCCATTTTCTTCAAATAAAATCCTCGAAATAATTCAACATTGATACTCGGTTTGGAAAAGTGTTAAATTTGGTCATATTTTTCTAAGTATTGATTAAATACTACCCTTCCATCAATCTGTTCATCCTCTACTCCTATCTATTAATATATGAATTCATTAATCTCTCCATTCATATATTTGCCCAACAATCGTTGTGTCCATACTGTCATCAATTTATCGGCTACCCATCTATCCCTGAATATTGCTCCAGCCATCTTGTCATCTATCACTTTTATTTATATATATATATCCATCCATTCATCATCCAACCATCTATCAATCCATTAAACCATATCTACCCCATTAATCAAGTTTTCCCTCCATTTGTTCATTATCTAACCAGCTGTTTATCCATCCACCACTCAACTTGTCGTCCATCCATCTTATCTTTCCATCAGTGGAAAAATACTTATAAAATGTGTTAAGATTACAAGAATATACAGAAATTTAAACGACTACTAAAGGCCACACTGAAAGTGAGACCTTTAGTAGTTGAAGAACCAAAGAAGGAAATCTGACGGTGAAAAACACTGCAAGAATTTTTGAAATAAATACCTCACCGTGGCAAACTCTGTTTGCTTTTGCAGCTGACGATCCCTTTGACGATTTCTTTGGAGGCCACAATCGTCAAAGAGGTGCGCACAGGAGCCGGATGGGCGGGTCGCTCTTTGGGTTCGGCGGCTTTCCAGCATTTGGGCCTAGCTTCTCAGGGTTTGAATCAGGTCTGCACATCCTTTACGGTTTTTGTGATTTACTTTGTATTTTATTGAAATAATGGGCATTTAAAAAGAATGACATTGTCTGTTAACTGAAATTAATACTTTTTTTATTTTTTATTATATTTTTTTTGTTGCCATTTATTAGGTTTTAGCTCCTTTGGCGATATGGGTGGCGGAGGATTTACTTCCTTTTCTTCCTCTTCGTTCGGAGGCAGCGGAGGAGGGATGGGCAACTTCAGATCTGTGTCGACCTCTACCAAGATTGTCAATGGCAGGAAAATCACCACAAAACGGTATGAGCGTTGAACTCGTGGGTACAGTACCTCGGAGTACATTCATATTTTGAACTTTTCTAAATCTTGTAACGATACAAAGAGACTTTTATATTTTTAAGATTCAAAACTTGTCAGATGAACAGTAAGGAAACATGTTTTCCTGTACTTTGATGCCAAACATTTAAAATTTTGGTATAAAAATAAAAAAAATTAAATGAACCATGAAATATAAAATTAGAAATAAACTGTCCTGAAATGTAAACTGTTCAGAATATAAACTTGCATATGCATTACATTAGTTGATATGATCACTAAATGTGTTAAAATACAAAAAAAAAAAAAAAAAAAAAAAACAGTTGCATCTGCTGTGAAAGGTTGTGCTACAAAGTCTTGACTCTGGGAGTCCACACTTTTCAGATTTTCTCATGCTATATGAAACTCATACATAATCAAAATCTGAAAAGGATTATTAAGTGTGACTATTTTTAGAAGATGTTTTATTTTCTGTAATTGTTGCTCCCAGGTTCCTAAAGAAGCTGCTGTCTTTCTGTGTGTTTGTGTGTGTGTGTGAACAGGATTGTGGAGAACGGCCAGGAGCGGGTAGAAGTGGTGGAAGATGGTCAGTTAAAATCCCTTACAGTTAATGGTAAGGAGCAGTTACTAAGACTGGATAACAAGTAAATATCTCGCCACAAAATATGACCAACATGCAATTGTCTCATCTGGAAGAAGAAAAAAAAACAAAACAAAAAAAAGTCTCTTCTCTCTCTGTTCCTCCTGCATCTCATTCCCAAAGAAGAATTTTCTCATGTTAGCTTAGTTGCCAGGGAGAAGAGAGAGATGTTTTCAGTATTTGTATAATTGTATTTATTCCATTATTTAGGGGGACCAGCTTGCTGGGATTTGTTTTTATTTTCTGAATTTATTGAATTGTACTTTTCTGCCATAAACGCTAAGTTGGCTGTGTGCTGTATTTTTTTTTTTTTTTTTCCTCCTTCATTCAGGGTGTATATCGTCTTTAGGTGTTGTGGCAGAAAAAAAAAACAAAAGATGCTGTATGTTTAACTTGCGCATGTCATTTTTGCTCCCTTTTATTTGATTAGTTTAACAAGTGAATGAGAAGCTTAACCACCTCACATTAATGTCTTTAACATAAACTCCACTTTGCTAACCTGTTGGCTATTGTTCATGCGAGTGTAATAAGATTTGTGTTCATTAATAAATTAATTATAACAACATGCATATTTTTGCTCATTTTCTCTGTTTGGAAGCGTGTTTGGTTTGTTTCTGCATGACAGAAGGAGGGGGCTACCTTTATGATTTCACATTAACTGCTTCGCCGGCTCAGACCGCGAATTAAAACGGCGACACCAGCTAAAGGGGAATCGCTGAGGACTCTTTGTTCTCCCCGCAGCTCAGATTCGATCAATAAAGTTTTAGTTTGTGAAACGTCATGGAAACCCCACCGCCCTCATCTGGCGTCTGTGTGCGTTTCTTGTGGCTTTGAGTGGCTTTGAATCATCTCTCCTCGTGGATGTGCGAGTTTACCCGCTTAACACGGCCGATCGCAACCGCACTAAAAAGGAACCACGCCGGCTGCTTCCTGTTGTACACTCACTCACTCACCACCCATCACACAGCTCACCGTGTGTATTATGTAACTTACTAATACCTCAGTGACTCACATTAGGGTTTGGTGCCTGTCTGTTCTCACTCAAGTAACCCTTGTCATTGTTGGATGCGTCTTCACTGGAATTTCATCTATCTTCAATCTTGGAGCTTTTTTTTTTTTTTCCCCTGTTCCCTGATTGGTATATTTCCATTGAACAAGTCGGCTGATTTTTAAAATGTCCCCTTCTTATTCACAGTTCTGTTGGTTTACAGCGTTTACTCACCAATAGAACCCATTAAATGCAGAGACACTTAAGTTTTTATGGTGATTGCTGCTAAAGATGCATCACCAGCTGAAGCCTCCGAATGTTGAATATCCCAGGATCTCATTAAAGGAGGAGAAAATTAAATTCCCTTAAATATCCAACCAGAATTCCACGTTTTATTAAAGGTTTAAGCATTTTTGAGGTCTGTATGTGAATGAGTGTGGAAAGATTTCCTAAATGTTTTCCCTGTCTCTTTCTTTGTTCCTCTCTTCATCCATCAACGTCCGTCCGTCTCTGAATTATTCATCCAACTGCCCATGCGTCTGTCTATTCTTTTGTCTACTCTTCATCGCTTTGTTCAGTTATCTATCTGTCCCATCCATCCTTCCATTATTCGTTTATCTGGCTACAGATTCATCCTTATTTGTCTATTATCCATGTCTTTATTCAGCCTTCAATTTGTTTCCATTATTTCACCCATTCATCCCTCCAACCATTGTTCATCCATCTACCAATTTGTTTTTATCGGTTATTCATCCAACCTTCCACTTATTCTCACATTATCTGTCTATTGTAATTTTCTCAATTATCCATAAGTCCATCCATCCCCTTGTGTCCTGTCCTCTGTCTTTGTTTTTTTTTTTCCTCTAGGTTCCAGATTTAAAGCCTGATCAGAATGAGCTGGAACTTGGATTACAACCCTGAAAATCTTAAACCAATTTATCTACTTTTTTTTTTTTTTTTTCACATTTTCCCTCAACCTGATTGCAAAACAAAAAAAATATCCAAATAGGACTGCTACACACATTTAATTTAAATTAATAAAACAAATCAGCTTGGGTAAAGAAATGGTACGATCCGTCCCATAATGCTTTACTATAAAATCCTTTCAAAATGATGCATCTGGTCATGAAAATTCATTCGTTTCTAGACTAGACTAAACCCCCAATGTTGCTGATTTGCTGCTTAATCTCTTTAATGTCTTGTGAAGTGTAAAATGAAGATGTACACGAGATAAGACACTACAGGAAATCGTAGCATTTCCTGTATTAAACCATAAAGCTGGAGTCATGGACACTGCATTTGTTTTACAGCTTGCTCACAGGAACACACAGAAAAACATGAGTGTTCCTAAAGGAATGTGCTCAAGGCTAGTTTATTTGAAGAGGGCCCACTTCAGTTTTTGAGACATGTCAAGCAAAGGAAGCGGTAAAATCGGGGTGAGGCCTGCAATGAGTCAAACTGAATCTGCAGAGCTTCCACTTGGATTTCTAACTTTTTGCATATCTGATTCCAAATGTGTCTGGCAGAGCTGGTGCTTAGATTAACACACAATCTATTTCAGTTTGACCTCTTTAGATTTCTCTTATGAGATTAACTACTAGACTAAAAGCTTTCAATTATAACCCTTCAGGTTGGCTCTGTCGCCTCTTTCCCGTCAGTATAATTTTATTTAAATGTGACGTGGTTTTTTTTTTTTTTAACCCTGTATTTTAGTGCCCCAGAATCAATCATTAAAGAGATGGAAGAACGACACAGGGTGTAGGTGTCGGATTTGTTGTGCAATAGCGCCATCTTCTGGTCTTCTCAACCTTCCTCTCAATTTGAACAGTATTACCATTTTTGGTGCGTTTAGCATGTTAATAGAATTAGAAATAAATAGAAAATGTCGAGATCCTTAAGGATATGTATTTTCACTCCACTATTAACATTATTTTGAACTTCAAAATAAGTTCAAAACAGCAGAATTGCGTCGCTTCAAAACTTGAAGATGCTATTTTGACTTCGGTACAATATGTGGTTACTTTAGCCACCTCTGGTTATTTCACTGAATAAAATGCGAACCTCTTGTAACCAAAAATGCACAACATTGAAGCCTAAACAGTTTGTTAAAGTGAGACTATTTTCGCTAGAGTCATAGGCAGAAAATGTAATTTAGAAATCTGATGTTTGTTGTTGGTAAACAGAACACAGACATCCGCAAATGTTCATGAAAGAGGACATAATAGTTGATAACATAATTATTACAACAAATATTACTGATTGGGGAAAAAAAATACAATTTAAATGTACAATCATAATACATTTATTTGTTTAACGTAAAAACATTGGGAGGTTTAAAAGTGTATCTCTCGTGACCACTAGATGTCATCATTTGTATGCAAAAAGAAACCAATCCAAAACAGGCAAAACTACCATTTAGGAAGAGAAATCACAAAACCCCGAACTCGGCTGAACTCAATTTACTACGGAAAGCAAGTCTGAAGAAACACATTTTCAAAAAGTGCTTTAAAAGTGTAAGCCAATGTCAGTTAATTAGGTACAAAAATTGCTAGTCTTTTCTTCAGCAAAATAATTTTTTTTTCTCCTGTGCATAGAAAAACAGTAACCAAGAAAACTCTTGCTGCTCTTGCTATTCCCTCTTCATCCATCTGCTCCAGTATGACACACACGTCTGATTTGTTGCACCGCCCCCGTCCTCGCCTCACCTCGCCTCACCTTATACCCCCCCCACACACACAGCCTTTTCCTCCCACAAACACACAGAAACACAGTCTGCTTGACAGCTTAGCACGACACCAGAGCCTGCAGCCACTGGCTATTTTATGAACGATGGGAAAAGATAAGCCGCCTGCTTCTCCTCGGCCGTGTCTGAACAAGGATTTTATCTGTCAGTGCTCAGCAGTGGGGTCCCCGTCAGCACGACACCAGACATCCTGAAACCCAGCGATGGCGGACTGTTGAATATAATCTGGCTGCAGTTGTCATCCAGGGTTAGCCCTCCTTTGGAGCTGTGATTTATTTCAGACTCTTTCAGTCCATGATTCAACCTCCAGTCTGCTGCGTGTAACTCTGTAAATGTCTCTCTTATAGATTTAGTGTTAAGGTGCAACTTGGTGTCTGTGTTCATGCCTGCATTACGGCTGGCCGCGTTATTTAACCTGGAGACAAATGACAGGTGCTCTCGGCACAATAGCGAGCAAATGAGACATCTTACTGCTTGAAGGGTGTTCACTTTTTAAATAAAGTCTTTGATCCAGAAAATAATAGACCACTTATTTGAACATTAACTAAAACCCTCATTATCGCTTTAGCTCTTTGATATTGTCTTTGTTTAATTTGATTAAATGCTGCTGGATTATGCAACTTGGTAGCAGAAGAAGAAACCCTATTACCGAGGTAGCAGGATGCCTAATAGATGCAAATATTGATCCTCAGGAGTGGAGGAGGCTGGAATGAAGCAGGCAGCCTTGAAGTCACAAACGTTTTTGGCTTAATCCAGCCGTCCAACGTCACCTGATGGGATCGTGAAACAAATATGGGTTGGAATTGAGGAGCAAGCCACCAATTTTCCTGCTGTCTGGAGGTCCACTGAGAGCCGCTGTCTCCTTGTAGGGTCGACTCTTGGTTGTCCCGTTTAATAAGCTGGTTTGTAAACTCTGAAAACAATAGGCTCTCTGGTTTGAGGCTAAAAAGGCATAAGTAACCTTAAAGTGTGAGCTTTTTTCATCGAGAGGATAAACACATTTTATGTGGATCGTTTCAGAATAAGTAAGAGAAAAAAATCCTTTTGTGAGGAATAAATCAGACTTGGTGTCACGATGAATGACCTTGGGTAAAACGTTTTGTTTAAAACCTGGGCATCATGACAGTGTTTTGCTAGAACTGAAAACAAGTTTTTACCTGAAGCACTCAAAAAGGACATTACAGCCCATTTGGAAGACACATTATACATTCACAAGCCAGCTTCCTTTGTATGTTTCCTTGGTAGAAAGCCGATGATTTTAGATCATCTTGGTGAGGTGAAAACAACATGTTGAAGATAAAAAAAAAAAACTAAAAAAACCCCGAAGACTTTGGTGACTTAATGTGGTATTGCTGCCAGTTCCAGCCATGCTGGCCTGCGTTTTTTTTTTTTTTTCCCCCAGGAACTGATGATCCGCTTTTTATGTTCAACCACAGGTCAGATAATCACTGCGTGGACAAAACAACTTGTTAACACCGGGTAAAGTGGTTCTGGATAGAAGAGTAGCCCAGATAACATGTCGCATCCAAAATGGGCAGAAAAAGATCTCTCCAAACGTAAAACATGCTGACCGTTGAAGCAGACTGGCCACAGCGTCAGAAGACAACAGCTAAAAGCAGGAGCCTCAGGCTACAATTAACACAGGCTCGCCAAAATGTGAAAAGACTGGGAAAAAAAAAAAAAAAACATTCCCAGGTCCGATGAGACTCAAGTTTTAGCAGCAAGACTAAATGGTTGAATTAATCTTGTATCAACATTTCATACTGGTGGTGGAAGTATAATGGTGTGCCAGATATTTTTTTGGCATACTTTGGACCTTTTACTACCAGATGAGCATTATTTACACACTACAGTCTGAGTATTGCTCCTGTCAATGTCCATCCAGCCACAACAATTATTACGTTTCAACAGAACAATGCACTGGCACAACACCTTGATCATCTCAAGCTGGTTTCTTGAACATAAAGATAAATTCTTCTCCAAGAGGCCTCCATGCTTGATTGCAGTTGTTGCTGCCCAACCAGTTATTAGGTTTAGTGGCCAATCACTTTTCCACACAAAGCCAAGTGGAAGTGTAACAAACATGTAGAAAAGAGGGCAATCACTTTTCGTACCACTCCGTTGACACAGCAGAGGTTTAATCATGCTCTAGACTCTGCTGTGTTTTATACATGTGTTCATGTTAGTTATATTTCTTTTCCAAGCTGGTGCAAACCCTCCTTTAATGGGACCGGTTTCAGGAAGGCGAGCATCTGGCTTCCTTTCTTCTCCTCGGCGCTGCCTTAATTACACAACACAATGGCGATCCGATCTGCCTGTAATCTTCTGGTATAATAACCCCTCCATCCCCCACCCCCACCCGCCCCCAACCACAGCCACCTCACACCATTCCCTTGCCTGCCACTAATTCAATATAAATGTAAATTACCTAGAGAGAAGAATAACCAAATCTCATTTTATTTACATGACTAATCACAATCAAAGTCAGGCAGATGAAAAATGAATGAAATATGTGCCTGGAGTTTGATTGAAGGGAAGGGGTGAGAGTGGAGGAGGGGGGTCTGTTTACCTTAAGGGTACCTGGTTTATATCATCTCTGTTTTTTTTCTTCTTCTTGCTTACATCAATATACCTTTCGGACTCACGCCTAACTTGCAGTAATATAAGTTTGTATCTCTATTCCTGTGTCTGATTGTATTTAAACAGCCAAGGGCATCAGAAGGCAATATGTTTTTCTCTTTTGCAACAAACACATCTCATGTCAAAAGGGACAGGGGAGGAGGAGGGCGGGGGGGGACGACTTTATGTTGAACACCTCGGGCAGTCCAACCAGACAGCGATAAGCTTCAAGGTGTGATTCATTCCCTCTCTGCTTACACCCACAGATATCGCCCCCCAAGACCCGTTTGAGGAGGAGTTTCGCAGCCGCAGACAAAACATGCTCCCCGGTTTGGGCCTCCACCAGCGCTACCTGAGGAACTCCGCCCAGAACCCCTCCGAGGAAGAGGAGGAGCACGGCCCGCAGAGCCAGGGACTAACGAGAGGTCCGCCCTGCTGCCACTGCAGGCCTGATTAATCACCCACACACAAGAGCTCTGCCTTAAAGACTCCTAATGAGCACGGCTAATTGTCTGCTTTTGTGCCTGACGGCCTCACAAAGCACAGTGACGACGTCTGATTGGCAGATGTAAACACCGAGGACAGAGATGTTCATTAGCCAGCTCTGTTTTACGTCGCCGTTAACGACCAGAGGTCAGAGTCGGCCCCCTGTTTTCCTTCACGGGGTCAGGAAGTCAGGCACAAAAGCTGAGCAATTACACACGGCCGCCGAGCGTTTTTTTTTTTTTACATGCGGCGGCTTCGTTAGCCGAGGAGGGAACCTTTAATTTCAACGTGCATAGTTCCTGCCGAGATACAAACAAAGAGCCTGATTCTCAGTCGCGCTCTCTCTGTCTTCTCAGGGAGATTTTAACTAGCATTCCTGTCTGGAACCCGGAGAAAATGAGGGCAAAATCAACAGCGAGGTCTGACGAGTCCCCTCCTTCCCTCCCCTCCCCCCCCCAAAAAAAAAGAATATAAAAAATGCAAAATTACAAATTTAACAAGCTAAACGTGGTGCAGTTTACTAACAGTTCATTAATCATTCACAAAACCATGTCGCCATGCTGCAAAAATATTATGGATGACCTATGGTTGCTTTGATGAGTCATATGTGTTCTGCAAGATGTGGATCATCTGGGGGGGAAAAGCTGCATCTGGATCACCGATGCAGTTCAGTTTTTTGGATAATGAGAATAATTCCAATTAATAACTGTACGTTCTCAATTTTAGCACTAAAGAAAGACCCTCATAGTGCGATTAAAATGCAAGAAAATGCTTCCTTCAGTTGCAACATATGCATTCCTGTTTCCAAAATTATCCAAAATTATAATCTTTTTTTTATTATTATTAATTGCCAGCAAATTACTTGCAAACATATTCATCCTACTTTAACAAATGTCAGTGTGCAAGATTTTTTTTTTTTTTAAATTGAAATATATGATAAATGGTATTCAGCTAGTTTCCCTCCAATACGCCGAAATAAAATATAGAGTAACAAACTGCATGCAAAAGTAGCATAACTAACCTCAGTGTAAATACATTTGTTATATGTGGATCTCATAAACAGCATCATGAAGACCAATAGCCACAACAAGCAGGTCATGGATAAAATGGCTGAGAAAAAGGCATATATATGTGAAACAATATTCCAAATCGAACAATTTATGGCTGTCCGTCTCAGCTGATTGGCAAAAGAGAGAGGCTGTTGCAACTCTGGAAAAACAGCAGAGAAGAACATCTGTTAAAACTTGAAAATGGATCCTCACAGATTTCCTCATTTTCAGTCAATTATTTTGAAAAAAAAAAAGGAATGGGCAAAAGTTTGAGTTTCTGAAAAGCAGGTAGAGACATTCACTAAAGGGTTTGCCGGTGTAATTGCAGAAAAAGGTTTTCTGCAAAATACTCGAGGGGGCTGAATATAAATTAACCACATCTTTCAATCTTTTACTTGTAAAAAAAAAAAAAAAAGAAAGAAACATCTTGAAGACTCAGTGTAATTTTTCTTAACTTCACAATTACTCTCTGTTTTGTGTTACTCTAGCACATAAAGTCCCAATAAAAATCAGTTAACGTTCGTGGATGTCACAATAATTTGGAAACTTTTGGTAGGTGTAAACCATTTTGGGGTACGCTGTTTGTAACGGGGTAGTTTAAGAGTTATTAAACAACGCCCTCATTTACTGACACTATTTTTCTTCTTTGCTGTTTTGTAGGACATGTGGACACCAAGAGGAAGAAACTGTGGCTGAAGGAGGCGGAATCCAAAAAGAAGCGAGCTCCTCGGCATTTCCCTCGTTTCAGTGGCTTTGGCACCTATTTTTGAACAGTTCTCGGTTACATTTGGCAGATGTGCCCTCAGCTGTATGTGGCATTAGTTTGTTTCGGCTAAAATTCAGAGACCCTACTCCTCTGCTGCTGCGTCATAGTTCCGTTTTTTTTTTTTGTTTTTTTTTTTTCTATTAGCTGCAGCAAAGAGTATTGTGTCTCTCCTGCTTGTATTAACCAAAACCATTCTCTCCAAGTCCTCCGCTTAATATTTAGATTTGTACAGCATTCATTGTAGTTTACTGGTTGGCAGTGGTGGTTCTTGCATGAACGGAGCCCGAGCTGAGACCCAACCAATTAAAGTGTGGGAAATCATCTATATTCTGAGATAGAGTAAATTGCAATGGATTTCCACACAAAGCATGTAAAAGTCTCCCATTCTCCAGCAGGAAGCAGGAGACACCAGCTCTGAATCGAATGTGTACACGAATAAAAGCAATAGAAGACTTGTTCAAGGTGCAACTGCGAGATTTTCAGGTTTTAATTTAATGCTATGTTTTTTACCTGATGGTTGTGTGCTCCCCTTTCCGACTCAACCCTAGGCAACTGGCCATGTGGCCCACATCAAAAGCTTTATATATATAAAAAAAAACATGCATGGGTTTGGCCTTGAAGATTTGCAAATAAAACACACACACAACCAAAAAAAATAAAACATCTAAATGAATCTTTTCTGATTGAGCTTTATCGGTTGCTTTGTGCGTTTTTGAAAAGATACAGGTGGAAGGAGAATGACAGGAGCAGCTCTGTTTGAAATTAGCAGAAAGTTTCTGACACTGGACACAGCATGTGAGAGTCAGTGAAGGTCAAACCATGGATCCATCTTTAATAGGAGACAAAGAGGAAGAGAGAAGACTGGAAAATGTGAGCGGTACAAAGGCTTAAAGCTTTGGAGAGTGTTAGAAAATGATTAACTTGTTCAGCTCAGTTGAATCACTTTTTTTTTTTCCTCAGCATGAAAGGACACGATTACCGCTCTTAAATGCTACTTTAGAGAATTAATTGTTTGTGAATTCATTGTATTTGTAATAGTTTTCTCTCAAGAAACGTTTTCCTCATTTGATGACTCCTGACAAATCCAAGAGAAATGTTCATTTTTTATGGACTCTCGTGATTAAATGCTTAAAGAAAACATAACCTGAGTTTTTTGTTTTTTTTTCTCATGTTTTGGATAATTGTTGTAACTGAAAGACTTAAAATGACTCATTGTTATTGTTTCTGGCAAATGCCGACATATTTTTTATTTAAGATGTCCTAGTGCATCATGACTAGATTTCCTTTGGAAGTTAAACAGGCCCACAGCATCATTGGTCCTCCACCATACTCAACAGTGGAGATGAGGTGCTTTTCCACAAACTGATGCTTGATTTTACTCCGCACTCATGGTTACTCATCAAATGCATCAAGAAACACTGTCTTGTGTTGCAAAACAACTGCTGACAAACTTACTGAAGAGGAAGAGCTGAACCTCAGGGCCGAGGCGAATTGATCAACATTTTCATCGCTCACATATAATAATGATACTTTGGTAAAAACAAATCCATTGCACAAATAAATCTTAAATAAAAAACTAAAATTATGCAAACATTGCACATGCCATTTAACAGCATATAGAACATTAAAATTTTGTGTTTCGGGCACTTTCAAGGTTTTGATTACAACTAGTGCCATCAGGAAATCTGTGAATTTCACAAATTTGTTCTTAATGAAAGATTGACAAGAAGACAGGAAGGAAATGAAACCCAAATGAACATCTGTGGCAGAAACCTACGTCTGCACGCCGAACACATCATTCCTATGGTGGGACATGGTGGCGGCAGCAGGATGAAACGGGGGCAGCTTAACCTTCCACCTGACAATTATGCATTTCAATGTGTTGGTTTATCAGAAAAAAAAATCTCAGTAAAACACAGTAAGTTGTCACAAATGTGTAAAAGTTCAAGGGGCATTAGTACTTTCACAAGGAATTTATGTGGTTTATTTGCGTCTTTTTACATAGTCAAACTTTCAAAAACATTTTTATTTCAGATGCGTAAGTTTCTCTGTGCTGTCAAACAGTTTATTATTTCAGAGTCACCTGCTCTTATCGCATGCATGGATGTTTACCAGCTGCTCTCCAGGGAACAGTAACTGAACGGTGCCAGAGACGAATCACCCCGAATTTCCCTGTCACAAGTGCAAGCGCCTTAGAAACAGCAGCATTCCCACAGTATTTTGAATGAGCCTGCCTTGCAGTAGTTTGTATTATTCATGCGGCAGAACTCTTGCACATGACCCGGCAACTCATTTTGCCCTTATTCCCATGCAGCCAGCGGTCTCAGAGGGTTTAATTAAACTGCGTCGAAGCAGAGGCCCATCTCTTGCCGTTGCCTTAAAATCTCGCAAACGTTCCTCCCGCTGACTTCCACTCAGAGGACGTCGACGTCCTGAAGAGCAAGGAGGCGAGGCAGCAAGCGCAGCGTCAAGCTCTTCTGTGTCAACCGGCGGCTGCTTGAGAGAAAACAGCACCTGAGTGAAGTGGAGCGCCTATTGACACCCATTACGACACAGAGAGAAATTAGGTCACAAGTAAGTGTTCTACACTGTAAGGCAAATGAGAATTAAAAAAAAAAAAAAAAGAGAGCAAACATAACTTGAGTTTGTTTCGACCTGGATCGGACTGATTTAAAAACCGGCTGCTGGAACCAAAAATCCTTCTATTTAAAATATCAGAGCATAAGTAGAAGACACGGGAAAAGGCTATGGTTAGGTTTTCAAAACATCTTTAATGGCAGTGTTCCTTTCTGAATTTAGCCCTGGTTTCCCGTTGTGAGCTCATGGGAATCCAGCACTAGACCTCATAATCAATATACAGTCATTGTCAGTAACTTAGAATATCATTCAAATAAGGCTCATTTGTCAGGTTAGAAGTACTGTTTGAAAATAACAACCTTTAAGTAGGTATTTATTATAATTTTTGTTAGGCTCACATATCTGTATTTAAATATTTATTTTGGTCAAGTGTATAGTTACATGTTTGTTTTTTACTGTAAGTAGAAAATCCTTATAATTAACAAAAAAATAAAGGCTTTAAAAACATCAGTAAGTGTGTGATTAATATATCACTTAGTGAATTTAGTGAAATAAACTATTCTAGTAGTAATATTCTAATTTATTGAATGTAAGACGTGCACATGGAGAACTTTGTTACAAATCTGCCCCAGCATTTTAATTCTTCATATAAGATTTTTTTTTTAAATGTAAGTTTTGACTTCACTGAATTTATGAATTCTCATTCTTCACACTAAGAGAACAAAACTATAGTTGTTTTTTTTTTTGTAGTTTCCTTAAAGATGTGCCTTTTGTAAATACAAGAATACAAAAGGTAATTCCTGACCAAATAGCCAGGTTTTGTAGCTACTCCTGTAAAGTGTGAAATCAGTCAATGTTAACAACAGGCAGACAACCCACTTGTTAGCTTGTCAGCAGGGTAGGTAAAACCTCGATGGTTAGGAAGCAAGCTGGGATGCTCTCTAACTTTTTATGGAACAAGCTATCAAGCTATTTTATGTACTTATCTTGCTAGCAGGCTAAAAATAAGCCAGCATGGTATTAGGCTGGCTAGTTGCACAGTTAAACTAGTGAGTTCACCAATTTTTTTGGTTGGCTTGCTAAAATTGGGGTTTATAATTCAAATTTAAAAACATTTCTGTAATCCTACAGGGAAATAAAATGTTGTATCTCATATAGTTTTTTTTTTTTGTTTGTTTGTTTTTTTTTTAAAGTTGTTGCAGATACTGCTGACTGTGGGAATGCCGGAACTCCTGTAGCAGTCTGTAATACAGTGATCTGAACAAGCCTCTGACAGAATACACTGCTGTTGTATAACAGTCTCATGAAAATGATTCTCAGAGGTTTCCCAGGTATTTTTAATTTTCTTAAAAAATCCTTGTGTTGCACAATAATGTCCAGATGTTCCACAGTGGTCCCAAGAACAGACTTAGCCTGGTTCTCATCCTGACGCCCCAAAGGTTTACACTCTGCACAACAGACTTACAAAATCCATGCAGTATCCTGCTGCAAAACATGAAGGACTTAAGCTTCCCCAAGAAGCACAGCTTGCTCTGTCCATTCTTCCAAACAGCTTTACTGTTGCAATTCTGGTCCTGGTCTGTTGCCCAGGTGAGCAATGCGGCATTTATATTCCTCAGCTTCTTCTCGAATCATTGAAATAGTGTTTGATCTATTTCTGTTTCTCCTGAAATCTACAATCATCTGCTTTGTTTTGTGCACATTCAAGATATGATTTTTGTGCAGCTTCTTCACCATTTCTGATAGCGATGCTCTTTCAGACGACTGCAGTCATCTAAGCATTTCTGTAGATCACAAGAGTCTGTTTTGTATTGGAAGTCAGAGTTGTACAGAATGAAAATAAATGGTGAGAGTACAGTCCCCTGTGGTGCTCCTGTACTGTTTTTTCCACCTGGTTAGACACACATCCCTTCAATCTTACAAAATGTGGTCCGTTTGTCAGGTAGCCATTGATCCAGGTGATTGTTGAGGCCTCTACCTATCATCAGGAGTTTCTGGCAAATCAAATCAGGTTGAATTGTGCTCAGTTCTCTGGAGAAATTAAAGAACATGATTCTCACAGTGTTGGAAAAAAAAAGAACTTTCTAGCTATTTAGTGTGTTAAACAACTTGCTAGTAGGCATTGCTATCAGGCTAGTTAACACCCTAGTTTCTAACTCCCGAGTTAGCTTAATTGTGGGCTGCGTTTGCTGCAGTCTGCTGTGAAATACAGTGACTGTAGCTGCGTTTGCATGCACGCCTGATTAAATTAAAAGCACATAAAACAGAATAAGCCTATTTCTTCTTCTTCAGAATAATCTAATTGGTTTGTTGCTGTATCGTTCACCGATCCCCAGCATATCAAACAAGCTTTCAACAGTCAACACTGTGCAGGAGGTCTCTGCTTGTTACAAAGGGAGTTTTTTTTTTTGCCTGTGGACAATAAAAAAAGGGGGAGTTCAAAATGATAGAGTTCTTCAGGGCTGCTAATCATTAAAGAAAAAAGACATGCAAGTTTGAAAATCCTCATATTGTGGATCAGCTGTTAGACAGAGATTTAGGAGCTACTAAATTGGAGGGAGAATATTTTTCCAGTGGTGCACTCAGCAGATTAGAGGTAGAGCGAGGGGGTGGTTCATCAGCTGGAGAAAGCATTCATACTTCCACCTCCAACAATTACTTGGAACACATTTATGTAAATGACTTGTTTCTCAATACAAAATCAATCAATCCTGAAACATAATTTTACATAAACCTGTTTTTTTATTTCATTTATTTATTTTATTTTTTTTAGGGTTTTTAAAAGGCAGCTTTTTCTTCACACTAAGAAAAATTAAACACATTTTCACATTTGAGTGAGTGGCTGTTTCTTTGTTCTTAGTGGTGTTTTGATTGTGCTCCTGTTTACCAGAGAAAAAACAACTATTACTTGTGCTTGTTTTCAGAATTGAGGAATTATTTATACAAGCCAAAAACAGCAGCCTTGAATTTTGTGCTTGTTTACAAGTTGGATTGGGTGCATGAATCCGTGGCAATTTCAGAACCGCGGCAGCTACACCAGACTATTGTCAGAGGGATGTGTGAGAGTAAGTAAAGTTTTTGTCTGACAGAGTTGCTGTTTTTCTGACAGACACAGAAACTTCTCTGGACAGTCTGAGTGCCACTTAATCCCCCAGATAGAGGAAAGTGAAGCTCAGCAAGGAGCTGGAGGTGCAAAATGTACTGATTTTGGGTCCAAGTTTGCAGGAGATATGGAAAGAAAACTGTTTAGATGCTCTCTCAAAAAGCAAAGCGACATTGTTTGGAGGAAAAGCTGTCCAAACCGCTGCTGGGAATTAAACGTTTTTCTCCGCTGTTGTACAACTGCACTGTTTTTCATCACTGCATAATTCCTTTACTGCGAAACATGGTGGTGGCTTCGTCATGCTGTGACGATGCTGTTTTCTCACCAGGGATAGGAGGGTAGGGCTTGGTAGACAAAGAATGTAAGACATGATGTCCTTTAAAATCAATAGATCTTGTTTTTGCATTTTTACTTCAAATTGTTTTTAACCAACTTTTCCTTTTCTCTCCAGTTGAAGGATTCGTCTTCACACATCTGTCTCTTTCTTGTGAATAACCCTCACACAACCTCTCAATCTCTTAATCACCTCTCAAACAGTTGTTTTAAAGGGTTCTCAAAAAAAAAACCATTTTCCTCAATGTCAGGAGAAGTCCGGCATCTGAACATAAAATGCTGCAGGCGGGGGTTTGAAGAGAGTAATTTTCAAGTGCAATGAAAACCTCACCTGGAAAGCTTCGTCTTCCAACGAAAACTGGATGTAGTTTCCCCCCCTCAAACGTTGAGATGTTACTTTGAGACTAAAATGATCTGAAATGTGTTTCAGGGGGAGACAGTTTCCACATAAAAGCAGAGTGCTGATTAGAAGCAAACTCTGAATTCGGAAAAATGTAAAAAAAAAAAAAAAAAAAAAAAAGAAATCAAACTGTGAGACAGAAATATAAAAGGGACAATCTACAGCCCCATTTAAATGACAAAAACACCGCTCTCCTGCTGCGTGCAATCAGCACAGAAACATAGAAGCAGCGACTAGACGAAACAATATGTAAATCACTCTGAGCTGCCTCTGAAAGAAGCATTTACTCCCCTTATATGGAGGCTGTTGACACAAATATTGTGCTATTTCAACTTTTTTTTACCCCCCAGAAAGTATTTATGGTTTCCGCTCTAACAGTAGAACACAAATATATAAGGCGTCTTGTAGATTAGACTGGCTGTGATCAAGAACACGTACTTTCACTGAGTGCACCAACAAACGCTGCCATAATAGAGTTATTTACATTCAGTATCTCGGAGAATTTCGGTGTTGCACTTTAAAGAACCGTGCAAACTGTTTAAGAAGTTATTTTTCTGCGGCATTCATCTTGGAGTTAATATTTTCAGGTCTGCCGGGACCCAAAATTTTCATGTGCTAAATGGACGGTTTAGAACATTTTGTCTGCTCATTCTCCTGGCTGTGAAAGGAGAAAGCGACTGTGCCCTCTGCAGAGAGAGCAACAACACTCCAAAGCGGAGAGAAAGACATCAACACAGACCTTTTGAAAGCAGCAGAGAGCATGTTCCTTTGAAGTAAAAAAATCAGACCTATCTGAGATCAAATGATGGTCAAAGTGCTTCTTTAATATTGATGGATAATTTCAGGAAAGCCAGTGATCAAACATGGAACACTGCTGGATTGTCTGCATGTGGGAAGATTGAGTGGGAAATCAGTAATGCTGTCATTATGCTGTATGCATGCAGCTGAAGGAGACAGTTTCAGCAAAGTACAAATATGAACAGTTTAGATGAAAAGAGATAAATGAGCATATAAATTGTTTAGTTAAAAGGAAATTCAGTCAGTTTTCTTTAACACTAAAGTCTTGCAAAAGTCTTCATACTCATTGAGTATTTTCAGACTTTGTGATATTACAACCATAGGCTTCCATGTAATCCATTGTGATTTTTACATGACATGATTGTGAAGTGGAAGGACAAATATTATTAGGTCATTTCACGAGTTGGACTTTCGAAAGGAGTTTCATTTAAAAAATTCCCTAAAGCAACAGCAGATGGCTGAAATATGCATAAGTGTGTTCACACATATCGACATGAACACACCTTTTACATTTTGAAACATGGTGGTGGCCGCACAGTGCTGAGTGGATCTGGAGACAAAGCTGGTCAGAGGTGATTGGAAGATTTGCAATCATAGCACAAGGTGATTTCACCTATCAGGAGGGGTTAAATACAAATATCAACCTCAAAACTGCAATATTAAGGTTGATATATATAAATGTGATGGTCATGTAACATTTACCTTCCACTGCCCAATTCTTCATTACTTTGCATTGATCTGTCACACAAAATCTCAATAAAGCTTATGGTTGTGTAAAGAAAGATGTGAACATTTTCAGAGGTATCCACAGTTTTGCATCCCACTAAGTACAGAACTATGCACATAGTTTTGCTATATAGTGGAAAAAGAAGGAAACAAATGTTTCCATTATCAGAAATGTAAATGTGTATAAGCACAAAAACATAACGCTTTATTTTCTGGACTATATTCTGCAGTAATATTTTGGGTAGAGCGTGCCTCGTTTTTTATGTTTGTCCAAAATGCATAAAGTCAACGTCAAAAGAGTGAACTTCAAAAGAAGGTTTGAAGGAGTAATCTGCTGGTCTAACCTGCTCACTTTACTTTCACGCAGATAATGAGTACAGCAATATTTTTTTTTTCTACATTTCAGCCTCTGTTTGGTTTGAGTTTCTACAATCATTCCACATTTAAGCTCATCTAAAAGGTGCAACTGCACAAATGAAGAGATTTCCACCTAGGTAGTTAGTGCAAACACTTATTTGTTTTATCAATTGAGTGTGCAGCCCTCAACACGTCCCCGTCTGAAGAACAGCTCAAGAAAATGCATCATCACGCTGCCTGCCCGCTCCACCTTTTTCATTGGCTAAATTTTGATCAGACATCAAAGTTCCTGATAGGTTGCCACGACGGCGGCGAGTTGTTGCTGTTGCTAGGATGGCTGCCAGCTCGGAGAGCTCAGCAGGATACATGTAATGAATCATGGATGGTTGATTTTTCTCTAAGCACCCTAATCTGTGATGCAGATGAGCTCGAAGCCCACCCTTCTCCTTCAAACACATGCACACACACTCACACACACACACCCTCTACCTCTGGATGGGTTTATTAAAGGGAAAAAAAAGATCAAGTTCAGATTTCAAGGACTGACATTTCAAATAGTGCCGTGGTTTCCATACAAGGTGGGGGAAGAGGAATAATAAGGTCAATTCTAATGCAAAACAGAGAGGTTAAAGGTTATTATCAGTTGTTTATTGAAGGGGCAAAGAGCAGTGGTGACCCCTGAGATTACCCTATGACTTGCAAATCTTGAAAAAATCCCTGAATAAAAGGAAGGACGCATGCAAATTTCTTCCAAACAGAAGGTAAGAAAAGTGAACTTCAACACAGAAAACTCAATGTTCTTGTTTTACCAACTCATGAAAGAGCCTCATTAGTGTTTACAAAAGGTCATCAATTGCAGCACAAATGCGCCACTGCGACTTAACAACCGCCTCGGGGATTTTTAATATCACGCTGTTACTCTGCGCAGAGGGCACACAGGACTGTGTTTAGCTCGCCACATTGGGGAGGATGCGCCAGCCCTCCAACTGAACCACAGCACGCACGACTTATTTATTCCTGTCCTGTAAAAAGTAAAAAAAATAAAATAAAATAAATAAAAATAAAAACAACAGAGCAGCTGTTTTATATAAAGCAGGAAACAGTTAAACCGTTCAGATGAAACATTTCTCGTACAGACAGTGAACATTACCCACTGAGGGTAGGACAGTGTAAAAAGTGGTAATTACCGCCAACAGATGACAGACAATATGGGCCTGCTGCTTTAACGCTACACGGCAGAAATACAGGAACGAGCAGCTACAGTGACTCCTCTGTATGTAAACATCTTGTGCTGTTCGACGCTGTGGGTTTTTCTTCTGCTGGGGTGATATTTCCTTTGATGTAATTATATGCTATATATCAGAGTTGGCACATCTTGCTGCATCCTTCTGCTTTCATGTTAAACGGAAATCCTTTGGGCTATATCTTTCGCTTTCTCTTACTTTCCCCCCGCTACAGTGGGTTTGCGAAAGTGTTTCTAGCTGTTGATTTTTTTTTTTTTCCACACTTTGTGAAATTACAACCAAAAGTTTCAATGTATTTGATTATTTCATGTGATAGAGCTAACACATTAAATAATCAATACGTTAGCTTTATTTCCAACCCTAAGCGGGATAGAGTTAGGAGTTTTGGAATTAGGGTTAAAATTAGGGTTGGGAAGAAAGTTTAAAGGAGTGTTGGAGTTGTAACCCTTCTTCCAACCCTCCTTCCAACTCTCCATCCAACCCTTACCCTGTCCCTTTCCCCTAACCCCTAAACCACAACCCTCATGCAACTGTGAAGTTCCCAATTTACCGGTTACTTTAAATTTTAAGCCATTCATCATTTCCCTTTACTTCACAAATATGCACCACGTTGTACATAAAATCCCCATAACATACACTGAAGTTTGTGTTTTTAACATGACAAAATGTTACAGTGTAAAAAAAAAGGGGGATTGTATCTGAATGCAACGTTGTTGACTGTTTTCTGTTGTAATCTCCGTGGGGTGTCTCTTTCACATCCGGCCTCGCTTTATCTATATTTTCCATTATTGGCCTTTTAATTAACCCAACGTCTTCATGCAAAAGTGCTTCCCTTGACAGTTCCGCTCTTTACTCTCGCTGCCCTTGCGCCCCCAGCTTTTCCTCCCGGCACGTCACCGAACGGATCCTTCAGCAGCCAGTTGTGTGCCCGACGCTAATACCTCCTGACACGTTTGTTCACGCCGTCTTTATCATTAATAATTATGCAAAAGAGGCGAGTTCTCACCCGAGCAAAAGAAAGCAATCTTAGTATGCAAATGGTTAAGGTCCCCGCGGAGTGTGGCGATTAGATGTGTGTTGATAAACTCACTTATGATGAGTGACGGGGAGCGGGATTGAAGTCGCGCTGGTCAGTCCCGCCGCAGACACTGATTAAAAACTCCGCAGCCAAATGCCAGCGAATCCCCAAGATGCACGATGGTACAGGGATGAAACTGTGTAAAATGTCATTGGGGCTGTTGTGCAGCCATTAATAACCTTAGAGGAGGAAGCAAGAAGGGTAATGAGAGAAGATTTTCCCACTGATCGTCTTTGGCTTTCCTGCTCAGACAGATGTTGAGTGTGACTCCTCACCTTTGTCTCATAACCTTTCACTGGATCTCTTTAAATATCACGGCTGGACCATTAATCCCACGAAGCACCAGTGTGACCCTTGTACACCTGGACTGAGTTGTGCACTTTATGAATCTTTCACCAAATTTGAAAAAGCATCACATCTTAATATACTGAGTTTTCTAAATGGGTCCAAGGTGCAAGGAAAGCTTGCAAAACATGCGTGACTGCCAATCGTATCCCATAATGCTACTCATTGTGATGACTGTGGATCATAGCCAAAGATAACTTAATGTTATTGCCGCAATTTTAGTTATTTGAGCTACTAGATCATAAGGTGAGCTTACTTTTAATATTAGCCTTTCTTATACTGCAGAAAAGTCAAACATTGTGTCTGTTTTGGCTGGAATATCAAGATTTCTTTGGGCATCAAGCTAATTTTCTGCATGGGGATGGTGGGAGTTCACACTTTAAACTACAAATTAGTTTCAAGTATGAAATATTATTCATGCAGTATCAACGTTCTGAGGATTTTTGCAGCATCTTGATGGACAACGATGAGGAGAAGGGGAGGAGAGAGCCTTTCAGGGAGTGTAAGTTTAAAAGCTTGTTCGTTCCTTAATAAGATCAAAGGTATGGAGGCCTTGGACAGACATGAGAGGAGCAGCTTCTGCATTCTGCTCTTCATTCACTCCTAACAACGTAAGCAAAGAAGGAAAAAAAGAAGAAGCAAGCTTTACTTTGTAGAGAAACCTGGACTAGATCCCATTAAGCAAACACTCAGGGACTTTCCAACAGTACTCCTCATGAAAATGACATGTTCGTCTTTTATTTTTTTCCTTTTATGTTTGATAAGCTAAAGCGCCTCTCAGACCTGGAGCCAAAATCCGAACGTGACACGAAATGTTAAGCAGCTCTGCTTCTCTTTCTGACTGAGGCGAGGTCTCGGCTCCAGATAGACTTCCCATCTACAGTATCTGGTGAAAGCATCAATTCTCCTTGAACTTTTCCACATTTGATCACATTACAACCACAGTCTTCTATGTATTTTATTGGGACTTCATAAGACCGTCTAATTGAAATCATAAAGTGGAGGTTAAAACAGACAGCCTTATTTCCTTTCTACAAAAAAAAAAAAGAAAAAAGAAAATGAATATCATGCATTTGAATTCAGTCCACTGAAGTAATGCCTTGCTTTTCACTGCAATCACATTTAAAAACTAGACATATTTTTCACCCCAGTCTATCTCTCAGAGCAGTTGACCTGATTTCAGCATTGGCCTAAGATCCATCAAGTCTATATACATAATCCATATTTAGACAATATGTCTACATTTGAACCACGTGCGTTTGCTCTGATATGCTCATTTAAATCTCACGTAATCAGTTACAAATCCAGAAAAACCTCAAAGTATATAAGCAAAACAGCACAAACCAAAATGCACTAGTATTGTTTTTGTTTGATAATGTGATTAAAAAAAACATTGCATAGAAAATAGTTGCAGTATTTCAGTTTATTTCTTGAGAGAATAGTGATGAGAATGAAAGTATATTTGCTTATTTTTACTGGAGGCAGATGAAAACACCTAATATGTTACTAAGCATTTTATAACCTCTGTTTTCCTTTTCAATACTCAAATTAATGGTTGCATTTTTCTACATTGCTCTTTGTGAAATAACGTTACTACAGTACAGGACTGATTTTGTGAGTCGCTTGTATTGATTGCTCATAAAATCTTTAACTAAATATCCAACTATTTCAGGTTTGGAATGATTCATGTAATCTAAAATGATTTGATAAAAATAAATCTGCCTGGGCTTTTCATGAAAAAGCAAAACAAAACACAAATCTACAAGGACAGAGTCAACAGTGATTACAATAAACTCCAGGTGACCAACAAACAGGAAGGAGCTGTAAGAGTCACTGAGGCCTGAGGCTGAAACGGCCCACTTGATTCTTGGCAGTATGGAGACCTCTGAGTTTTAATCTGCTTCTTCCAAGGTCAAATCGATTCTGTGATTCCCTTTAAACCTCCCTCCTGTTTAGAGAGCTGTTTCCCAACATCGATCCTGTTAATTTTTTCTTCTGCTTCCTATGGGTTTCTTCTTTGGTTGGCCATTGCTTATCATAACCAGACATTTTCTGGGGGGCATTTGCTCCAAGTCTTGGTCCCTGTGATGCTGCAGCGCTCTCTAGCCAGAGTAAGATGCTGAATTGAACGTTTCTCACTTTGTTAGACTTATCCGAGCTTAGGCTTTAATTTAGAAAAACCCTAAATTAAAAATCACTTTGAGTTAAACCAACCATCCAAAAGAGTGCAACGCATAATTTCTAATTTTGGGACTTTTACATTAATCCTCCCAAATGGAAGCTGACAGGATATCGCGGGCTATTGTGGCTAACCACATACCTCAGGAAGCAATTACGATGAATACGTCTTCTAATAAACTTGTTCCCATCAGATGATAAGCAATTAAACATGCGTAATTATGGTTTCCATACAGTAATTTCTAAGCTGATTAGGTTTGTGTGCTTTACAAGCTGAATGGGGTGAATATTAATAGAGCCTTGCTTTGGTTTGGAGTTGCTGGTTAGTGGTGGCAGCTCATCAGTAAATCATATGCAAATGAGGCCTCAGGAAGTGCATGAAGCTTCATTCCCACCTATTAGAACTGTCAGGGGAGGGAGGGACATGTCAGCGGGTCGCACATACATGAATATGCATCTGAATGAGAACCCCACGCACTCATTGTTGAGCGGTAGGAAATTATATATTCTCTATACATGCTCCTCATCACGTTTCTACTTGTGATATAATCAGTATTATCCTCCATGTCCCAGTTTTCCACTTCTTAGGGTATCCCACAGCATGATGGGCTGTCTTTGTATTCTTTCATTTTGTTTTCCCTTCCTGACCTTGTCTTTCCTGGGTTTGCAGTTGAACCAGATCCCCTTCACTGTCTGGCATTAAATCAGAAACATTTTCAGCATTTCGGAATAACTAAGTATGATGCGTCCATTAGGGCAATTCACGACATTCCAGTTAAGCGAAGGGACACTTGTGGATGTGTTTAAAGGCAACCCCCTCAAACAGACTGCTTCCTTGTGTGACGTCGTGACAAAATCACAACAAATCAGCCAAAAACAATTAACGATTTGCAACAGTGAATGAAAAACTCGAGCAGGACGCTTTTGTCAGCTTTATCTTTTTGTTTGCAAATACTTTTTTTCGTAAAACAGTTTGGTTCATAATTTGGTAGTCTATATACCAAATTACTCTGGCGTTGCATTTGACTAAGAGCAACTAAAAACTTTATGTGTAATTAGCGTCTTTTAGTGTTCCACCCGTCTATCGGTCCGACCGTGCCGATCCATCACAGGGCGGATCTGTTATAATGCTACTAAAAAAAACAACCTGGAATGTTGTCTGTCCTTCAGGTTTCCTAGTTTTAGCGTTTTACAGTTGATTTTCAAGATATTAAAATAAAACTTCAATATCAGTTTGTGGAATTGATATATTATTATTGTACTTTGAATAGATGGACAGCCACACCAATATGGCCGTCCATCAATTGGATGTATAATCCAGATGTGTGTGTGTATATATATGTATATATATATATATGTATGTATATATATATATATATATATATATATATATATATATATATATATATATATATATATATATATATGCAAATTATGTGTATACATAATGTATAATACATTATACAAGGGATGTATAATCCAAGGGATGGTTGGATTACACAAAGTCAAAATCCAAATATTCTTCCACAATCTTTTTTCACACTTATCCTGACCTGGAAATTACTTAAGTTGTATTTCAGGATTTGCCAGAGTGCAGGAACTCTGGTGTGTATTTTCTATTTATTTTTTATCTCTCTTTCAGTTTTTGAATAAGATGAACTTAACTGGAACATTTTTCCAGATTAAAAAGTTCACCATGTAGCAGAACTCCAAATTATTGGTATTAAAACGCTTTTGAACAAGCCATGACAGTGCTGTAACAGATTAAATGTGACAAAATCAGGCATGCTATCATTATTTTAAGATTACATATTCCAGAGCTTTAAATATAAAATAACCAGACTATTAAGACCTCAACTTGCTTAAATATGGCCCGACTTCCTCAGAGCGCAAAAAACAAAACTGATTTCATTTCACATCCCGGTTTCCTTCTGTGCTGCAGAAGCAACCGTTTCATCTGTACAAGCCAGTGTTTCCCCAGACACCAGCCTCCCCCAGGGATCATGCACATCATCTCCCAGCATTCAATCAAACCCTGCTCAGTGGTCGGGCAGACAGTTTGTTTGAAACTGCATCAGCACAAGCACTAAACAGCAGAGAGGTGTTGTTTTAAAGTACGGTAGATTTATTATCAATCTGAATAAAGTCATCTTTTACTTCTCACACAAAATATATAGTTCTCACAGAGGCCCTCGGTGTGTTTCAGACAGCACAATACGAGGATTCTTTAAGTCATTCGGTGTCTATAGAGCAAATATTCTGCACAATATGTCACAATATACAAGCAATAGAGGGACGAATTTACCAAAATCCCCACATACTCTCTTCCTAAATATATAATCTTATTACTATTGATACAGGAGGACATGGTTTCTAAATAGAGGCTATAACTATCTCAGTTTGGTATATTTCACATTTAATATTCACAGAGATGTTCACGCACTGAAGAAAAAATGTGAAATCGATGTGATACGTTGCAATTATTACAATCTGTGAGGGTTTTTTCTTTTGTCGTAGTCCGAGATCCATAGTCACAAGAACACACATGCACATCAACATCTGACCATGTGATGCCGATGAATATATATATATACTAGACTAGCGTCTTCTCTTCACAGAGAGGGAGAAATGTACGGAGTTTATAAATCCAGCAACAGCACTTCATCTGGAGGACAGAATCTGTACAGAAGGATGAATTTTACAGGCAATAATTTTATGTTTTTCTTGGTTCTGAAAGTGTTACAGTTGAGAGCTGCAGCATTTAAGTGACTTTATGTCTTAAAGCAAAAAAACAAAAAACAAAAAAAAACACAAATGTAACATCTGCTTCCCGCTTGTCGGGACTATTCTTTGTTTTTTATGTTGCAAACAGTGCCTTGCAAAAAAAATATTTAATATTTTCACAAACCAAAAACTTTAATGTATTTCATGTATCTATTTGATAGACCAACACAAAGTAGCACATTCATTTGAAAGTGGGAGGAGGAGGGAAATTTGTTTCCAAGAATTTGAACAAATAAATATCCAAAAAGGGTGTGGTGTGCATTTGTTTTGTCACACCTTTATACCCCTGAAAACCCCGGTGGAACCAACAGAATCCACCTAACTCCATGAATCCAGCTCAGTTCTGTGAATGGAGACTGAGGTCTGACGCAACATTAGAGAACAAACAGCATGACGAAGACCAAGAAACACAGGCGATAAGCCAGATTATAAAAATCTCACAGATCACTCCTTCAACTGATCATCTGGAAATGGCCAAATCAAAAACCGACAAAATCATGGCCGTCAACCTAAATCAGAGCAATCTCCAGGACTCTCTTGGTGACTCTGGATGATCTACACTCATATTGACTCAGGTGGAAAGGCCTGTAGACAGCACAACAAGTATTGTGTATTCCACAAATCTGGCTTTTTATGATATAGGAAGAAGTTGCAATGACTGAAAGTGTAATTGAGCTTTTTGGCAGTACATGCAACATGCAAATACACACCACACACTTCTAACAATTTAAATTTTTTTTTTTTTTTTTTTTTTTTTTTTTTTTACAGTTTTGCACCATTTTGTGTTGGTATCTCACATGAAATCCCATTAAAATACATTTAATTTTGGGTTAGGATTCCAAAAAGCCTTGGAACATGTTTTGTCGAAGCAGTACATTTTGGAACATTAGAATATTTAGTCAGCTACAAAAAAAATATAAAAAAAAAAATAAATAAATGAACACAGACTCTACCATATTTTTTCTTTTAGGATTTCACACACAAAAAAATGTAACCAGTACAAGAAGAGAAAAAAACAAACAGCGGCTGCAGCCGTAGATTACCGGTAGTTTTAAACAGGTGACAGCTCAGTTAGTAATCTTCACGTGACGTTACATACACATCTCATCAGTGGCACTGTGACAGTATGTTCAGGAACAACACCACAGCATAGAGAACCATGGGCTCATATTCAGAAATTGCACAGTGGGAACGCGGACCTGCCTCCGTTATCCTCAATCACCACAACACCCATCAAATCGACGTTCCAACTCTGGAACTCGTGAATACGGACGGATCCGGCACGATATTCAGCATACAGCATTGTGTGAAGGTGCAGAGGAGGTTGCGACAGAAGAGGGGAGACTGTGAGGGGAGCGACGTCTGCACCGAGTGGGCAGAGAAGACCGGCGCTCCGAGATGGAAGAAGAGAAGGTCTTTACTGAGGGAGCGCTTTCAGGATGGCGTTCACCTCCTCCGCCACGGCCGTCAGAGCAAACTCAAACTGCTCCTGCGGAGAAGAAAGAAGAGGATAAAGTGTTAGCGTGTGTCCAGGTTTGGAGCACGCCTTGAATGCCATTTAGAAGTGACTGACAGCTGGCGCCTCCTCCTCCTCCTCCATATCTCCTGACCCCGGCTGGGCCTTGGCCACCATCTCGAGCCGAATCGCTCCGTGAGCTTTCAACCTGAAGCACACGCACAGCCCGGCACCAACATCGATCCAGCCAGGTGTGTCTTAAAATGCAGCTTTGTGAGTCAAACTGTCTCTCAGCTTTTTTTTTTTTTTTTACTCTGTGTGTTTTATTGTGAAACAGCGCATGGTTATCCCAGAGGAACTGATTGATGTCTGCCCTGTGGACCTGCCGCTTTTATATTCCTCTCCTCTCCCCAGGCTGCAGGCCATGGGGTCTTCTCGCAGAGAAAAGGGAATGTAGGAGGTTTGCAGGGAACAGTCCTCAGATGAGTCAACACACAGCCTGCCATGGTGTGGCCCGAGGATAGGCTGAATCAATACTGCGAAGCCACCAGTGGCCGCGGTTATGTGGAGTGTCTATTTTCGCGTATCCTCTGAAGTTGTGATGGTCCAGAAAAATGTATAAGTCCGTCCGCATTTGTCTCCAACTCAGTTAGGCTCTTAAGTTTGAGTTCAAAATTTTAAAACAGATTTTAAATCCTCCTTTTGCATGGTTTCCCATTTAAAGCACTGGGGGGAGATCAATCTCTGCTACACGGATCAGAAATTGATGTTAGAGAGGATGAAACGTGCTCACATGTGTCACGGTTGCCACGTACAGACATCTGTCTAAAGCAGCCACCACCAAAAACCATTTAATATTTTTCTTTAAGCAATTTTAGCTTAACGTTTTTTTAAAAAAAAACTTAAAGGTGAACTACTAATAGTTCAAAGCATGAGTCATAATTCAGAAAACAGTACAAATACTGTTGCTGTTTTTTATGCCTATCATATTTGCTTGTCTGCTGTAAATTGATTCTCAAATACAGTGTGTTCACTAGCCGAGTCCTTTGCCATATTTCTCGCCGGAGATCCACAGAATACGGATCCATAGTGGGGGCCCCCAGCCCCATATATGTGATAGTTTACCAAATAGTAAAACTTAATTTTATGCAGATGATACAATTGTTGTGCTCAACATGAACAAAGAGAGACATCCATAACCAGATGCACCACTGGATTTGGTGGAAACAGTTATGACATTAATGTAGCTGATTATGGTTAACTAAATCATTAATTGGAGGCTTGGTGTTCAAAATAATAACAGTGTGACATTTGATCAATGTTCATTCTTTTAAAAAAACAGGACAGTTTTCCCTTATTCACAGACAAAGGCATCTACTGTTTCTCCAGCATTCCTCGCTGAAAATCGCAGTAAAATGGATCATACATACCAGACAGTTGTCAGGAGAAAAGCATTTGGTGAGAGGTATGCATATATTAAAAAAAATCTATAATAGGCTGCTCAAATAAAATGATCTGAAATGCTGCACGATGCAAATCAAAACAAATCAGAAAGACATGGAAGAAAATGGAGCAAACGATCAGCTCCCCGTTGATCTAAAACAATATAACAAAATAAGTCTATAGCCAAGCTGTCAACAAGAAGCCTCTGCAAAGACTCACTGTTGAAGAGGTTACCAAATGGGGTAACACTTTTTTGGTCATTACAATTTGTTAAATGACCCTCAAAGAAAACAAATTCAAGCCAACTAATTGAAGCATGGTGGCTTCAGTTTGTTATGGATGATTCATTTATGCGTGTGGTTTTTATCACAAACCAAGAGTCATCAAGACTTTTGAAGTAATCATGTTGCACTATGCTGAAGAAAAGACAATGACTCTAAACACATCATTAAGCAAACATCAATTTGGTTCCAGACCAACAAACTCAAAATTATGGACTGGCCAGCACAATCTTCAGATCTTAATTCAATGGAAAACTTGTGGAAAGTCATCAAACATGGCGTTTCTGGGACAAAACCAAGAAAAGCAGAGAAACTGTGGAACGTAGTCCAATGATAACAGCAGTTAACACAGATATGAAGTAGCTCCCACAAACGGTGGTCATACAGCTAATGCACGTTCAGCATTTTTTAAAAAAGTTTGAACAATAAATGTTTGAGTTTGTAAAGAAAGGGCATCCGGTTTTGGTTTTTTAACACCATGGAGAGAAACTGGCAGCCTACATGCACCAGGGCTGTTTTGTTACACAGAGGATGTGTCTAGATGGTATCCTAATTGGATGATTGATTTCATTAAATCGAGACTGGACCAAATCAAAGTAGACAGGCCAGATTAATGAAATAAGAACTTGTTTGTCTGACCTTCAACCATTTATTTTGAGGCTTAGTCACTTTTCTGAACGCTCAGCTACTATTTTGAACACAAGTGTGTCTATTGCGCTCCTCTGCCAGTAATTCGAGCTCATCTGTCCTTAATATTAGGAAGTTCAATTTTACACAATTTAATTAGAAGCAAAATTAAGAAAATCATGCATTTAAGGATGCATGATCTTTAGGAGCGTAGAAATAGGTTGAAACTTACATGAGAAATACATCTTGTTTTTCTCTCCATGTGGATAAACAACAGGGTTTCTGGTGGATTATTTCTGAATGCAGTGGCTAGCATCTAAAATACTGTCAGTAACATCGTGCTTTGCATTTCACTACCGAGTGTGTGTTTACACGTGCAAATACCACATCCAGACGTGAAACTGTCAGAGCTCGTTAGCCACTTGATTCGACCAGTATTAGTTTTATATTAATTGTAACACGTTTCTTTAGAAATTGTTGTAAATTTCACTGCTGTTGTTACATCTCACTAGAGATCTTTACCGAGACAAATAAATCTAACAACAACAACAAAAATAGTTGGAAAATCATGAAGCTAACTCTACATTTCATACCTCATTATAATCTAATTTCTTTGAGGAGCCTGAACGAGTCTGCAAAGAGGAATCAACCACATACCGCTGTAATTCCTGTCAAACCGAAAAAGAGAGTCTTTGAAAAAGGCTTTGCTCTGCAGAGAACAGAGCAGAGCTCTAACGGCAGCTTTAGCAGACCGTTCAGAAACAGTGCAGCGGGTAAGCAAGCAGCTCCCACTATCACCCACTGCAGCGTCAATTTTATTATTATTATTATTATTATCCTCACAAAAGGAGGGAGTAAAATAAAAAGGGGAAAGTCTTTGTGTTTGAGTTGAGGATGACGAAAAAATGGCTGTTGTAATGTGAACTGTACAGAGAAATGACTGTGATGCCTGTAAGGTGAGATTGGGACGATGTCCAACATGTTGTGGCAAATGATTCTTTTAAAGCGAATCTACTGAAACAGGGTTTTAAATTCATGTGCCCTGATTTTTTTTTAGTGTTTCATTTTATTGGAGATTCAAGTTTCATACACATTTTTGTGTTAAAATTAAGCGTTTTTCCAGTTTCAAACCAACAGAAGGATGGTTGGATGTTAAGTTGAAAAAGAGTTTTAAACGCAAAAAAAAAAATAAAATAAAATAAAATAAATAAATAAATAAATAAAAAAATCCCTGTGGATATTTTTGTTGGGAATCATTTTGGGCTCTAAATGATATTCTTATGAATATTTTTCATGTAGATTTGACAATCATTCATAACTTGAAAAAAAAAAAATTACACCCTGGAGAAGTAATCACACATTTCAGCAATATTTTATCCATCTAATTTAATCAAATTATATAACTGTGCAAACATATTTCTTTCAAATTTTG
This sequence comes from Poecilia mexicana, assembly GCF_051168715.1. NCBI lineage: Eukaryota > Metazoa > Chordata > Actinopteri > Cyprinodontiformes > Poeciliidae > Poecilia > Poecilia mexicana. The sequence continues at coordinate 14,781,712 of NW_028263389.1, forward strand.
GGTAATTTTCTTTGGGCCCCTACGATAAATGTGAAGTTATTATCCCGCAAGCAATATTTCTGTAATCCTGAAAGCAGTTATCAAGTAGAGCATCATCATCATTTCCTCTGATCCTGTGTGGATGAAGCAGACAATCATTACTCTAAAATGCCTAAAACCCTGTTGCCCTCCCTGGGTCCCCGCCTCCTCCCTCCACCCCCACCTCCTCCGACTCAAAGCCAGGGAACCTTACCTTTGTCTGGACCATGCCAGCTCTCTGGTCTCTCAAGTGCTCCAGGGTAGCGGCAATATCAATCTCTTTAGCACCTGCAACAGAGCGAGAATTGGACTGAGTTCAAAGTGACGCAGTAATCCTGCTCACATCTGTCAATCTCTCTTTATGCCGCGCTGCGCTCCCTTTGGAGCAGCACAGCGATTGAAAATTATTACATTCATCCTCGGAAAAGAAGACTTGGATGGAAGCCACGGACTGTTTCTTGATAAAATATGCATTTTTTTTTTTTTTTTAGTGGGGGACATAAAATATACAGCACACCTTGCCTTCGCTATGGGAATCACATTCAAAGAAGACGTCCGACTCGCTTATTATAACGGTTTGCTCTGCAGCAGCGATTTCAATGATTAACCTGTGCAACAGTTGCTTCACCTGTAATCAGCTTCCTTTCAGTCTTTGATGTTACGCGAGGAAAATCTCACACCACTCCGAATGTATGGGCTGAAAGCAAGCCGGAGCTGATTTGAGAATGAGAGGGATCTAGAAAATGCATCTAGGGGAAGCAAACAACATAGCGAAGAATAGATTTATGCCTGTATGTGGGAGAGAAAGACGGGGTGGGGGGAGTGGGACTCGATGCACTCAGAGGTACTTCAGCGTTCCGGCAGGACTTTCATGTCTTAGATTAGCTGGAATCCAAAGTTACACTGAAGAGAAAGCTCTCTGGCCGAAAGGGAAAAAAGACGGCTTTTTGGAGCGCGAGAGCTTACGTTCATTTCATGCATTTTGATTCCAGACGCAGAAAAACAAAAGGTTGAAAGCGGATGGCGAGTCAGCTTTCATCACCACGGGCAACGGCACATTTGTCACAGACGTACTTGAATTGCACCAGGAAGGGTCAGTCTTATTACTGTTTAACAGACAGTGCAGCGAGGCGTCCTTTTAACCTCTTCTGACTGGGCTGGCTCGCTAAAGGGGTAAAGGGCAAAGATCAGGGGCCAAAGAGCTGACTAAGGCATGGAGGGACAAAGTCTGAGGCAACAATAGATGCTTATAACCTGCATTTCTCAAAAGAACTCAGAAGACAAATTAAACTGTTTATTCATGCAGAATAAGATGACTAAAACTATTCCACTTCTGTTTCAGCTGCTGGTGTCAGAAAATATGTTTATTTACAACCCCTTCCAAAAAGTACTCCTGCACCTTCAGCAGTTTTTTGCATTTTGTTGTGGAACAACCACAAAACTGCAACGTGTTTTACAGGGATGGTTGTGAAATGGAAGGAAAATTATCAGAGGTTTGTCTGAGAACTTTAGAGAACAAGCAGCATCATGACGACTCAGGAGCGCAGCAGGCAGGTCAGGATGAAAGTTGCTGATGTGTTAAAGGGTTACGTTGTGAAAAACAACATTTCAAGTTTTGAAAGTTCATTCTAGAAAAAAACCTTCTAGAAAGTCATTCACATACCACAAGCGGCAATGTAGGATGGTTTAGGTTAAAGCACATTCATGTATTAGAATGCCCTGGTCAAAGTCAAGACCTAATCCAATGGGAAATGTGATGCAATAAAAAGAAAACTGCTGCTGATAGATGCTTTCTATCCAAACTGAGCTAGAGTTAGTTTGAAAAAACAATTGACAATGGCAAAGACATGCAGAGACATATCCCAAATGGGTAATGATCCAGAGAGGCTGAATACATATACAAATATTTTTACTTGCAGAATTTTTTTTTTTAAAAGTGTTATTTTCCATCCACTTGATAATGACTTGACTTTGTGTTGATCTGTCACATAAAATCCCACTGAAGTCGGTGATTGTTCCAAATTTCTGAATACCTCTTGCAAAGCACCGCAGGCTGGTGCCACACCGGAGCACCAGACAGAGATAATCCAATTCAAAGCGGCACCAAGCAAAACTAATAAAGCACCTTGAAGATTTCCATCAATGCTAACTATGTTCACAGTTAGCAGCATAATTGCATAAATTGCCAAAAGAAATTGTCAACACTGCTCTTTTAAGAATAAATCAATAACAAAATCAACAATGTTCCATTAAATATTAAATATTGATTCGAGCCGGCAGAGCAAACAGCTATTTTATTTTTTTTTCTTTTAATAAATTTTCGACTTTAAACATTTCATTTCCATGCATGTGCTATCTAAATTCATGTTGCAGCTACCGGTGCAGGTCAATGCAGTGTGAAGGTTGCTTAAATAGATAATTACGAATGTGGGCGGAGGTTTCTTTTTCATTTCCCTTCCCTGTCTTCCCTCTTTGTTCTGATCTCCCCACTCCCAGCAGCTACCCCCTCGTCTCCGCTGCCTCTCCAGGCCTCAGAGAAGTCACCCTCTAATGCATCCCCGAGACCCTCCGAGGAGAATGAGAGGCTTTTGCGTTGCCAGGGTTTCAAACCAACAGAGAGAGAGAGACAGAGAGAGAAAAAGGGGGAGCCATTGATCGTTACCTTTAGCCATCCTATTGAGGACCATGTCAATCAGGATGTAGGTCCCACTCCTGCCGGCTCCGTCACTGCAGAGACAGGAGAGATGCGGAGATCATTAAGGTGGCGGCACAAAACGCTTTAATCTCAGAGTGTTCTTCTTATGAGGAAACAAATTGCTCATTTACATCGGCATCTGCTGTGAGACTTTTGAGTATATTTAAACACAAATTAGTCTATGCATACAGAAGCACACTTCTTTATTTGCATAAAACACGATGCTGGATGTGAAGCGGGAGAAAGAAAATGATCTAAGTCCTTAGCATTCTTGGGAGAAATACCCAAACAGATCTGAATATTTCCAATAAATGTAATTACGCTAAACCTTTTGCACATGAGCGCATGTGTGGTCTTGAGAGTGACTGTTGGAGAGAGAGGGAGAGAGAGAGAGAGAGACAGAGAGCGCAAGAAAGAAAGAGAGAGCGAGAGAGAATGGTTTTCTAAGGCACACTGGGGACAAAAGCTTTTAAATTCATGCACCTCAGGAGCAGAGGAGAGGTTGAGAGGCCAGGGGCGGTTCGAGAACAGCTTTTGGAGAGCCTTGCTTTTCCATTACTCCAGAGATAGCCCCATGAAAAGCCTCCCTTTGTGCCCGCCGGCCATTCAGCAGCTCTGCATGTTAATTGCAAACAAGGCGTGGACATCTCTCTAATAAAGGCACGGCCAATAAAAAAAAAGGAGAGCTGCCTGAGCACCACGGCTTCATTAATCCAGCGCTAGATGCTCGGCTCCTTAGAGAGGGAGAGAGTAGGCTTACTGGCCCCATGCATGACTTAACAGGATGTGACTATCAAAAGTGGTCTGACAGATACTTGGTGTTTAATGCAAGCCAATCAAAGCTGGTTAACTAACTCAACCAGATGGGAAATGGAATGGTCTACCGTTCAATAAGCTTGTGCCACATTATTTACATAAGAAACAGAGAGCGGAATAAACAGCGGTGGACCTAGAGTGGATTTTAAAATATAAAGTTGTAACACACACACACACACACACGCACACGCACACACACGCACACACACAACAAACAGGTGTACTTGCCTGCAGTGAACAATTATAGGGCAAGATCGGCCACGGTAGCACTTGTTAACCTTTCTGGAATAAAGCAAAAGAGAAGAGACAATGTTACTGCGAGCTTGATGAAAAAAGCCTCAGACGCAGGGGCCTGAATAGTTTCTTTTTGGTTGAATGAAAATAGCGATAATCACAGCAAATGTGACTCAAGAGGGACTTGTGCACTGCGATCTGGATAAAAATTAACAACAATCAAAGCAACAAACACAAATCTGAGATGCTTCCTCCTCCTCCTGCTCCTGTCAATCAGTCAGAAAGAAAGCCGTAAATAAATCCATCTTCAGGTTAGTAACAGTGGATCGCTCTCTCTGACGTGTGGGTGATGGACGTGGCGGTGTGATGTTGTGATTGCGGCACGCCAACGCATTAACCTCGGCCAATTATGAATGTTATACACCACGGGCAACGGTGAAGGCCAACAAGCCTTTTCACACCCCGCTGCTGCCATGGCAACTGACTACACCAAGACCTTCCACCAGTGCCTCTTTGCTTCCTTTCATTTCTCCAATAGTGAAATAGCTCAATTTACTGGCCACATTCTTGTTTTTGTAGGGTTTCAATATGTGGAGTTTAGAATAAGAAATAAATACATATGGGATTATGAAATGTCTACAATAACGAGTCAACATAAATTTGCACAAATATTTTTGTAATGAGTAATGATAAAACTGAAAACCATTTGAAAGCATTTCAAAATTTATGAAGTGTTGGTTTCAGAACTACAAAATTTACCGTCACTGTTTTTGTGCTTTAAACAGAAAATCAATTTTCTTTATGGTGCAGCAAAACCTCCTCCCTAACTTGTTGCTGTGAGATGTAAGTCTGCTTTGTATGGCTCAAAGGGTGGAAGCTACCTGAAGTAGACTGTTTATTTCACCGACATGCTAACTCTTGAGACTCCTACAAACAACAATTAGCATTTATGCATGCAAGACAAATAGCTTGTTCCCGGTTCACAACAGGGGATAACAAGTCACACGTTTTAACATTACTGAGTAAATTAACTTTATCTTTGCTAGTAGCCAACCTGTAGTCGGTTGTTTATTTTACAGACATGCTAAATCTCATTTGTTCTAACCCTTTCAAGAGTAAGCTTGTCAGAGTGTTTTGTAGGCTCAATACGGAGACTAATACGGCTGTACGGACGTTTGACAAGCTGAAAGGTATTTGAATTAAATAATTTGCGTTTTTATCAGCTATAGTAAGCCTGCAGATTGCTGGTATCTTACAAACATACATGCTAATTCTTGTAGACGCTAACATCCTCAAGAGTCAGCATGTCTGTTTATAAAAAATAAAAAAAAAAAGCCAATTGCAGGCTTGCTACTGGCAATGGTATTCCCAATAGCGAACCTACATTAAGCAAATAAGCATTGGAATGTTAGAAAATGTGCAAGCTTTTGCTTAATTTGATGTTTTATCCCCATTACTGAGTATAGGCAGTTGATTTTTCTAAGCTAAAATTTAATTGGGCTAACATTGTACAAAGTTACTTTTGTTCACAAAATTAGCTGTCTAGTTGAGGCTCGCTGATAGGTATTTCAAACCTCAATAAATAGCTAGACATTAATTTCTTTAAGTTCCTTTACACAGAGCAAACCAACATAAAGCTATTAATAGTTCATTCTGTATTGTGTTAGAGGTCTTCCTCTACTTCAAAGGTCACTTTAATACAAATGAAAATCCCCAAATCTTTTACATCTCGTTTTTAGTTGACATTAAATTGACTTTAAATATTAACCCTGGAGCTCAGACTCCAATTTCAGCCTTGATTTGTAAAATTTACTGTTTTCTTGTGCACAGTTGTGCATCACAATTAAAATAACTTTTAAACCCAAACTATAAATATCATGATACATATTGTGCTAATTAATATCACAGTAGTATATTGTATTGTTTTTGCTAGTTAACTGTTTACAATATAGCGAACAGATCATGGGATTTAAAGTGTAACACTGATGCACTTATGTGAATTTTATTTTGACTATTGCTAAGTCATTAGCATTGCAGAAAAGCTTACAAATATATGGACTGAAAAACAAATAGGATAAAATGCATGTATTTTTTTGTTTTTATTAAATTTTTATTATGTCCAGAGTACGTCTTTTGGATACTTTGTTGTACAAATGAACATGAAGATTAAACACAACCTTCTAAGATAGCTGAAGTTCCCATGCAAGCCATAGGGCGGAGCAAGTGAGAGGAGGGGAAGGGGAACAGAGTCAGGAGTGAAAGAAAGACAGTGTGTGCACAGGCCTGGCTGAGGAGACACAGTTTCCAATGATCACTTTTGTGACTATGCAACTGGGCTCATATTACTAGCTGCAACATCACAAAAATGACACTGGCCACCGCAAAAAAACCAACACGGCCAAAAACCACAAACACTGAGAGTGTTGGAGTGCCTTGTGTGGATCGGAGAGCTTTAAGTAACCTGCAGTGGCATTTACGAAGCTCAGTCAAAGCTAACTGAATCTCAGCAGAGCAAACAATGTGCAGGTAAATTAAACAGCTCAAACCTACACACCAATTAATATATACACGACTGAAATTAATTTGGAAGAAATAGCGCAAACCGGCTTAGGTAAGTGTGTGAACGTCACACAATCTTTCACCGTTTTCATTACAAACGAGAGGGGCAGACTTCCATCCACAAATCAGATGCGTCTATTCTCATTTGGAGGGTTTTTGCCTATCCCTCCCGGGTTTTCCCAGAGGAATACTCCAGCTCTTCTGCCAGAACACATTATCTGGAGAAAAAAGTGAGGTTATTCAGTCACTAGCTTTCCGCCCCGTCTCCTGTGTTTTGGTGAGACAGCTCTCATTTAATTGGGCGTTTGAATTAGGTGTTTTATTATTCTTTCTTTCTTTTTGTCCCAAGCCAAGCCAGGCAGTGTGGAGCCGTTAATTTGCTGCATCACATGTGCTGGAGGGAGGTGAGGGAGATCGGCCTGGGATGAAAGGGACGGGACAGAAACTGGGTCCTTATTAAGAACAACCGTTCTCTACAGGACACACAAAAAAAAAAAAGGCAGAGGGAGCAAAAAAGAAGAACCGGAGAGGCAGGATAAGGGAAGGTGATTAAAAAACAAGCAAGGAATAAAAGGTCAGCTGTAAATATGAAAATCTGTCTGAAATCCAGCTAGGCAAGACTCCTGGGTTCTTCTCTCTACCTGCGGAAGTCTAACAGGGTCCGGGCTGAGCTGGGGATCCCGCGGTCCATCCAGGACAGGAAGTGGAACTGGGTCACCGTGCGCGTCTCGTTGGTCTGCAGGTTTTTCAGGTAGAAACTCCGGACCAGGAAATCTTCACACCAGATGTGTTCAGACACCAAATTGACCTAAATATTGCCAAAACAAAGGCAGAAATGAATTTAATCTACACAACTCTAAAATACAACTGCTCAAATATTAGCTTACACAATCAAATTAAATAAGTTGGCTCTTGCTACATAACAATTTCAAGAATTTTTTTTCTTTTTCTTTTTTTTCGGCCAAGAAACTTTTGAAGAAATTATGCATAATTAGGGACAACCTGCTGCACTCTTCATGTACTGCTGAACACTTCGTGTTCCTCCTTCTCCTAAATTAAAGTCATTTTGTGGCAAAATGAGACGTAACTAAGTCAGAAAACAAAGAATGTGAGCGTAATTAGCTCACTTTGAATATGCACATGCTTCAGTGCTGAACTGAGAAGACAAATAAACTTTAGGTTATCTTTGTTTGTTGTTGGAACTAGAAATTCTGAACTCAGACATGTAATTTGAAGGAGCAACACCTCTGCAGAATTGCGGTGTTTTGTAATTTGCTGATTTCGAAAATTTTACACCCATTTTCCTTAACGAGTTTATGTTTTACCTTGCAATTTTTTGACAGACAGAAAATAACATTGGGAGGAATCGTCCTACTCACAATGTTTTAGTTCTTCTTTTGCATCTTAGCTCTTATTAATGTTGATGGAATATACCTGTTTTGTAGTCCTTTTTGTTGTTGTTTTTTCACAAATACACACATGCATCTCAATAATTTTGAATGTCATCAAAAAGTTCAGTTATTTCAGTATCTCTACTTAGAAAAGTGAAGCCATTCTACAAACACACAAAGAGTGAGGTATTTCAGGAACTTAGTTCTATTAATTTTACATTCTTGACTGACAACTAACTCACCAATAATCATTAAAATAAATAAATAAATAAATAAATAAATATATAAATATATATATATACACACACATATATATATATAAATATGTAATGACCATGTTTTGGTCAATACAATCATGACAACCTTCCAGAGTAGTAGAAGCCACATAAAAAGAAAATCACTGTTAAAGGAGCTGGATGCATCAAAGCATTTTAATGGAAAGTTGAGTGGAAGAGCACCAGATCTTGGCCCTTTAGTATTTCTGGTTTACATATTCTGTCTTCTGCATATTTTGAGCACTTGTATCCCTGCTACACATATAACATTCTGTTATAAATCTATGTTAAGCCTGATGAAGTCTACATGTCTTATATAAGTGCTTAGACTCCAAAAAAAGTTGGATGGCTAGCCCCCAGCTCCCCCTGAAATCCTTTTATTTATAATTTACAAATACCATGTAGCTCTAGTATAAGGAAGCTCTTGGTCTTCTAGTTTATCATGACAAGTCTTTCATCTTTGACTATGGTAAACTGTGAGGAATAATCTTGAGCTATATAACTTTTGTGTCTAATAAAACTATTGATGATATTCTAAATTAGTGAAAGGAACCAGTAACTTTTGGAAATTTTCACTTTTAGTAAAAAACTGATCACAGGTGCCCACTTGTCACCGGTGTCACACATCTTTGTGTGATGCTCTGGTTATTTGGCAAATCAGAGTCAAATTTATCTTCAGGATCTGGTTTGCAGAATAGATTTTTAATCATTTGGAACATTTTGAGAAAAAATATAACAAGTTCTGCACCTAGTTCTGATTTAAAACAATATCAAACAGTCAATATGGATGTTTTTGCTTGTGAAATTCAACAGTGCTAAAATAACCAAATATCAACATTTGACAAACGCTTGATTTCATCACTTGGATCCAGCTTTTGGACATTTAGGTGGATTTTCAAAATAGCATGGAAGTTTTGACAGAAAACAACCAGAAACACTGTGAGGCTCGAAAATATAGTACCAACATGTTGCTGCTGTTTTGCAACAAGCTATGTTTGTTGTTTTAGTCAAGAGAGAGATTTCTTAAAGTCGCAGCTTGCAAAATCCTACGTTTAGTTTTTCCAGGTGCACAGACTTTATGCCTGTTGTTGCATACCTCGTATATGTGGTAGATGTCTGATCCCTCGTCAGGCCAGTAGTGGTGACACTGCTTTACTCCATTTTCCGACAGGGGGGTCAGCATCACAATGACGACACAGCCGCTCTCCCACACCATCTGAACGTTAGGAGAAAAGAAACGCATCCGCACGTCAGACGACAATCGGCATTCGCATATGCAGACTTACTAAGGACTAATGTGCACTTGAACTGGGCCGCTAAGAGCAGCACATTGCGCTGCAACCTTGTATTGGGGTGAAATTGTTTTCTTTATCTTTGTGCAAGAGGTATGAATAAATGTCACCTCTTTGCATGTGAGAAATGGTGAATGTTGGGCGGATGAGTGGGGGTGCTGAGTGCCTGTTGTCGCTCTCTCTGGCGTCGGAACGAGATCACAACATCTTTTCCACTGCCGCTCCATTTCATCTTATCGCAATCTAATGCGTCCTTGGGAAGACATAGAGGCCCACTGGCAGCCATTAGGAAAATTAGGAGGAAATGCAGGTTTTATGATTGCTATAAAAACACAATGGCCTCGACTATACACTAATCACAAGCTTCTGCGATCCAGCCCAGTGGACACATTACACGCCAACTGTGCCAACTGTGCCAAGATGTGATGAGATTTGGCAAGGTGATAATGTGAGGGAAAATTTATTCATTTAGTCTTGTGCAATTTAGCTCACCTGAGGTAAAAGTGGAGCCCTATATGTCCCATCTCTACCTAAAACAACCCCACAATCTTTTTTTTTTTTAAATGTGATTAAGAGTTTCTAAACTCCACAGAGCATACATCAACCCACTGACTTTTACTCGGTGAACTCATGCAGATTGGCTTCTCATTCTGAGGGGAAGGAAGCATGAAGGCCCAGCAGTACTAAGGTAATAGAGGGGAGATGGATGAAGGAGTAAAGTAAAGGATGAAGGGATGGAGGAATGAGGAGCAGAGGATTAGAGCCAAGCAGCCTTTCAGAGCACCGCCTGGGGCCCGGCGTGGATTAGATAGGAGAGAGCAAAAAGATTCGCCTTCTGCATGGTCCATTTGCATGAGTGTGCCAGTGTTTTTTTAATTTTTTTTTTTTTGTGTGTGTGTGTGTGTGTGTTTGTTCACTTTTAATGGGTGAAAGTGTTTCTTTTCAGTCCTGCAACAAACCAACGTTCACCATACTGAATAATGAATAGCTGTACATTCTGCAAGTCAATCAAACTTTATGTGTTGCTTTGTTATTTTGTGCTTAGTTAGGAAAGATTATGAGTTGAGTTCATTGCCTAAGAAACAAATATATAAACAAAGTTTTCATTCATACGGAAAAAGGAAGCATAGAAGCAGATAGTCCTAAAAAATTAGGATATCCCATGAAATATTTAGATTTTTCTGAGGAAATGCTTTAATATCCAATTCAATTTTCTTTTCTTTTATATTTCTAACATGTAGAGTAGAATTGTTTACTTGTAGCAAGAAGGTCCTGGATTCGACTCCTAGCCTTGGGTCTTTCTGCTTGTTCTCCCTGTGCATGCATAGGTTCTCTCTGGGTAGTCCAGTTTTCTCACACAGTCCAAAAGCGTGATTGTTAGGACAATTTCTCTCTCTGAAAGATGTGAGTGTGTGCACATGGTTGTCTTTGCTGTGTCTTTCTGTTGCCCTGTGATGCATTGGCAACCTGTCCAAGGTTTACCCCGTCTCTTGCCTAACGACAGCTACAGAGAGGAACCAGCCCATGATATTGAATGGTTAAAAAATGGATAGATGGATATTTTGTGAAAAGTATGTGATTTAACTTCAGGTACCCTTTACAAACTAAGCTTTTTTATTCATTAAACAAAAAGATTACAAAAAGAAACTTGAATTCAAGAAAAGGTAGAACTCCAGTGACTAGTAACTTCACTTTGGATAAAATAACTTGGCTGAAATGACTTAAGTCACTTCTCCAGATCTACCAGTCTCTGAGGAAAGTTTGTTTCAATCCCCACCTTTAGTTGTGAGATGTTTAAGCGATTTCTTGTAGGTATGTATCAAAAACAACAACAGCAGGGCTTTGACTTTGTCAGTTTGTACTTTTCCATCTCTTAGTCTTCAGGCAGTCCTTGGTGGTTTGGCTGGAACGTCTTGGGTCACTATCATGTTATAGAGCCCGGTTCTGTTTCATCTCATCTATTTTGCAGGTGACATCAGATTTTCATCAAGCACCCCCAGAGTTCATGGTGGATTCTGTGATGGTAGGGTGGCCAAGTGCTGAAACAAACTATCCCCAAAGCTATGACACTTCCATTGCTATGACTCGAAGTAAGTAAGTTCTTTATCTTCAGGTTTCCAAACAAGTAAATGTCTGTAGAAATAAATTTGTTCCACAAGTCTTGGCATCCATTTCCTTCAGTTGAAAGTTTCTATTTTTGTTGGAGAGCAAACGTTTCCTGCTTACTCACCTCCCACAGAAGTTACACTATTACAGGTTTCTTCTGGGTACTGTTTTTCTAGTGCAAAGGACAAGACCACTCTAAATTTGCTGCTCTCTTCAAGCCCCAAACACCTCCTTCCAAACTAAAACTCAGCACCGTCGCGATTATCCAAAATGAGTTCAGCCTCCGATGCAGAGTGCAGGACCAGCTGGTCCACCAGGATTTATGCCTCTCACTTCCACAGCCCGGTCACGTCTATGTGGAGTCACTTCACCATATGGAGGTGATGGACCCACTAATTACTACAGTGCTGTCCTATTAACACAGAAGAATGCTATTTGGCAACCGTGCATCATTTAAGGCGCACTTCAACACAACCTGACATGTTTTATGACGGCCTCCATATGCAGTAATTGATGGGGAGAATTTATTTACATTCACAGACAAGGTGAGAAATGGCTCTCAGATATAACGCAAATATGAGCTAATACCAGCACCATTTAACTCGTACATACAATAGTTTTGCTTTTATCATAATTTAATGATCCTGTTTGTTTTCAAGATGTCCAGTGATGATCATTTAAATTCTTGTTTTTGTTATGATGATAAAATAAAATCATGTAAATGGATACATGTATACAGTTCACCTGAAGAAACATACAAAAAAACTAATCTGTGATGTAAACATGTAAAAACAAGCAGTCCTAGTTGAATTTTTCTGACTTTTCCTCATATAATCCCCTATGCAATATTGTACAAATGTATCAGTCAGGAGAGGGGTACAAATAATTACACAGAATGAATTTATATAACATGCACAGCAGTGATATTACGAAAACTGTAAATTTGTACAGATTTACTGAAAAGACAATATATAAACTGATCAGGGAGGCGAATGGCAGCCCTGAAGGACGTGCAGGAGTTTCTAAAAATACTACTTGTATTTAACATGTGACAGCATTCCACTGTACGGTCAACATGTCTAAGCTAAGGAGTAAAAATGTGGGACAAAAGTATTTACTTCCAAGAAAACTTCCAGGCCTGGGGGAAAAAAACCCCAAACCTTTTGGGAGAATAGGTTATCGGGCTGATGAAATAAAACTTAACCTTTTAGCCACTATTCCAAAAACCTACACTGAGCATAATCACATCATGCACAGTGAAATGTAGCATCTTCATGTTCTGTGATTAACTTTCGTTAGATAAAATCCAAAAATTTATTTCTGTCCAAAGCCTTCAAGAGTCAGCTAGAATTCTTAAAGATCCAAATTCACATAAGAATGAATTTTGACAAAAAATGATCAGGGATTATTTTCTGTTTATGTTTAATACAAGGCAACTTGGGGTAAAACTTGAGATCCCACACTGACTTGCTGGCTATGTGCAAGCCTTTCTACTTCACATCAAGAGCACAAAACTGTGATGTCAGAGTCCTTTCTCCATAGCCAACATGACAAAAGCCCCTTCAGGAAGTATTTAGATGCAGCCACATAAAAAGGGTTTAAATTACAAAGAAACAGTAACAGAAGTGACTCTACTGTACCAGAGCAGTTCTAAACCCAACCCCCTTCAAAAACACTACCTGCCAATGTCACAGTAAAACTTAGTCATATGTCTTATTTGCTGTGTATCCCTGAATGAAGTGTAGCAGAAAGGGTCAATAAACCCTCATGATGCTGACAGTTTGAAAAAGTCATGCAACCGGCAGGGAAAATAAGAACTCTTGTCCACGTTAAGTCACACCACATGCCAAAAGACGTCCATGAGCTCAACCCAACATTTCTTCTGCTGTTACTTCATTGATCCTCCCTTATCTGCATATACTGAGAATGACAAAAACCCACAGAGCTCTTTTTACTGCAGAAAAGTAAATGTGAAAAATAAAAATAAAAGCCATACCTGCCAAAAGTCTGCCACAGTGGAAGCAAGTGGCCCCTGGGCGGCAATGTAAGTGGGATTGCGAGGGTCGTGATCCATCTGGGAGAGGAAGAGCAAAGGATGTGAGACAAAAAAATTCAGTCTGATTTCATCAAAGCTTCAATATGGGTGAAGAAACACACAAACATCGACTGAAAGAAACCCACTTTTCCAATCTTTCTTATAACTTATAACTGCAAACGTTACATACGGAGAAGAGGGCAACATATAGACACTGAACTTTCCCTGTGAGCACTTCCAAAGCTTATGATGCAACAGATCTTTTTTGAAGTTTATGATTGGAAAAAAGCTGCAAATCTGGTGGCTAATCTGACTTTATACACCTGATTTTCAATGAGATTTTGCTTATTAGTATTTTCACATGCACACCCTCGCTCCAGCACTTTGTAGAACGGCTTCAAAGCCAAGAAGTGGCTGAGATGAGGGAGACCCATGATGAAAATTAAGGAGTGGGATTTATTGTGAGAATGTAGTGAGGCTTCGTTCCCTACCTGCATATTAAATATGTATTTTTATATCCAAGCATCAAGAGAGGTTTCTCTGCACCTATTTAAGAAAAATAATTATCAGCAGAACAATAATTCTGTAAATATTTGTAGAATAACAATGAGGTCTTATTAATACATGTTTAACTTTCTGAATGAAGTTTGACAAAAAGTTTTTAGGACATCTAAAAGTGAATTCTTTGACTTTTCAACCAACCAGTGAGACTAAACAGTCACTCAGTTACAACATTTAAAAAACTGTATTAACTTGAAGCGCAATCAGGGAACTGCTAAATCAAGATCCGCTACATAATTTTTGCTTTCTGCCTACTTTGACGTTGGCTCTCACCATCAAAAGCAAAACAATTTAGGAGTATTTTTTCCTCTGCCTCAGTGCATAGCTGTTCTCTCTGGGCAACTGGAATTCATTTTAAAGCTCTGAAATGCTGAAAATGCAAAAAAAAAAAAAAAAAAAAAAAAAAAGTGTATAATTATTTTTAAAGGATTTTAAGATGTGCAATTTAAGGTTCCATAAAATGGAATATTACTGGAGTAACCTCAGTTTTCTCTGGCACAATGTTGCCCCTCTCTCACCAGTGATTCTGCACTGCTGGTCAGCTGGCTGAAAGAAAGTTACTAAAATTTACTGGAAAAACAATGTTGACCGTTTTTAAATTTTATTTAGTGAATTGCAAACAGCAAATCTGCCAAGTAGGTGACTGAAGACTAGCTACCACAGCCTGACAAGTTAAGCTACTAATATCAGCTTGTTGTTTATGGAAGGAAAAAGTAATTAAAAAAAGGCTCTGCTCTGCAAAAACACAACAAAAAATTGGTCTTAAATTACATACAAGCCATAACTATGTTGCTTAGTTCCCCCTTCGTCCTTCCTGATTAAAATTCCTCAAATACATTAGACACAAAAAAAAAACCTAAAAAAAAAAAAATCCACAGAAATAAAACGGCGATGCCAAATGCGAGCCACTCGCTTCAGCCAATCTCAAGGATGCAGGCCCTGCTGTAGCTATTGCGCCTGCATCCTAACATGAATACTAAAGCAGAAACATGAAAGAGGAAAGAGCAGCCCTGCATTTCAGCTGTGGTTCCCTGTGCCGTTGTGGAATGAAGATAGACTGCAACAAAAGAGAAATGCAAAGAAGTGCTCCTTTGGCTTCGAGTGAAATTGCTTGGACAGAAAACGGCTCAAACGAAACATCTGCTCCAGGAGAAACATCTTAGCTTTCACACACCGTGCCTTGATCCTGCTTTTCTGTAAGATAGAGGGGTTGGACAGTAAATGGCTGCTAAGCTCAACCCAGAGTCCCAGACAAAAAAAAAAAAAAAAAAAAAAAAAAAACGTTGGGTGGAAACTGCTGAAATTTTGCAAAAAATGCCAAGACGAGGGTTGTGTCTGCACTTTCCTTTGAACTATTCCTCACCCTAATGATGCTGTACATCCAGGATCTCTCGCATCATTCGTGGTCGAGACTTTGCCTTTTTTTTTTTGTTTTTTTTGGCCTTTTTTCTAATGCTAGATGTCACCCTGTGCTCAGCAAGGAGCACAGATACACTCCCCTCCCCCGCGTGACCTTTGATTCCCAGAACGAAGTGCCAGATTATTTACTGAAAGCCCCCTGAAGTAAATTAGAAAGAAGAAGTCACGGCAACAGGCACAATTATTACAGTTTTTCTCAGGTCAGACCCTTTTGTGCTGCAATTACTGTCCTTTCATTCTCATATTGCCGCATACCCCAATACTTCAAACATATTCTTTAAACCATAACTAAGGTGTCTTGGAGAACTTTTCTAATCCTTCTAATCAAGAGATACGCTCATTGATTCACCACCAATCGGAATCAACCCATTTCCCTTCGATTGGCTCAAAATGGTACTTAGCAAAAATCAAATTGAAAATAAAAAAAAAATCTCTGTTCTAATGTAAATCTTTACAAACTTCTATTCCAGACTGATGAACTCAGTGACAATTTTACCAACTATGAAATTAAATGTTGCACCCTGACACTGTTTTAAGACAAACATAAGATAAACATAGCTCTATGAATATGCTGGTACATAGTCAAGTGGTATAAACAGGTCTCCATTGTTGGTTTCTGAAGAGTAATAGGCTTTTAGAGCAGCTGTGTGTGTGTGTGTGTGTGTGTGTGTGTGTGCGCCATCCTCATCTGTCGGCTAAGGAAAATTTTGGCACTGTATTTGAAATGCATAGCTTCCTGTTCACTTTGATGGAATCCCTTCTCGGTGGCCTCGGGGGAAATCATGGCTGACAATATTTTTTGGGGAAAAGAAAAAAAACAAACAAACAAAAAAAAAAAACCATACAGACACATAAAAAAAAGTCGTAGCGTTCTCCAATATGGAGCTCTTTCTGTATTTGCATGGGATGTGTTTTGTCAGTCAGAAAATGTGGAATTTTTCATGAGTGACAGTGGAAAGCAAGGTATTGGTTGTAAACGTGATGTGACAACTTCACTGGTGCTTGCTGTATGGAATATAAAAGAAAACGGATCAGCAACAATTTAATCCAGGTAGCAAGTTACAGCTGCAAAATAATTTGCAGTCCTTTAAAACCAAAAAAACCCAAAAAAAAACCATAAGCCTTCTCCACATTTTCTCACATTATAATCACAAACCTGTCTGTAATCTATTCAAATTTAATGTCATAAACTAATACAAAGTTGTAAATAACTGACAAAAACTGATTTTCACATGTTTTAACATATGAAACTCTGAAGAGTGTTTTGTTTGAATTAGCTGCCTTCACCCCTTAATACAAGCCATTGCAAAAAATAAATAAATAAAAAAATTAACTCTTTCGAAAACAAAATGTGTTAGTTGCGCAAAACAGACAACACTGTGGCGACATAATGCTGTCCGGATGCTTTTCTTCAGCATTAGTCGACAGAGGACCATCTTAGATGTAAATCTGTTATAGAATGCAAATAAGTTGAGATGTGCACCCATAATGAGCCATTCTGAAAAGGCTTCCTCTTGTGTTAGAATGGCCCAATCAAAGTCCAGATCTAAATCTGAGGTTAGAAATGAATGTTCCTATAATTCTTCCATTCAATCTGATTGGACGTCTTCACAATTATGTACTGTTTTGTGTTGATCTGTCACATTAAATGTGTCAGGACTGTGATTGTTTCATGTCAGAATGTGAAACAGGTGTGAGCATTGGCATGTAGTGCAACTAAAATAAGCACTACTTACTATGGGACTGGCATTGATGTAATCCGAGTTGCTGTGGTTGTTCTCCGATTTCAAGGTGATCCGGGAATGATCATCTGAAATGAAGATGCATAATTCATCTGTACAAGTTTCAACATCCTTTCCTTCCTGCACAGCAACTGCAGGATTTTTGAACAGCAGCACCAGAACATGAAAACTGAAGGACGTTCAGTTTCACCAGAGTTTCATCAGACACAAAAACACACACAAGGTGTCTCCAAACCTCTCCCTTCACCCTAAATAAAAGATTTTTTTGACCCTAACAAGGTTTGGTTTTAATCTGTCAAACTGACATTTCTAAACAATGCCAACTTGAAAAAAGCCTCGAGATTAAATTTGCAACGAAGACAAATTCACTTTTGCTAATTAAGACACAGTGTTGAATTTAAAAGATACTTACAAATAGGCACGATTAAAACTTAGTCAACATTCATTTGGCTCAACCCTAAATAATATCCTACATTGATGTTTAATAAATGTTTTTTTTAAGTAGATCTGCACTAATTTGGATATATATTTTTTTACACATTTGGTAAAAAATCTCAGTCCAGATGGGCTCTGAAATACCAACTAAAAGACTGAGATATTTATGCCATGCCAGTAGGTGGCAATAATGTTACCACTGACATCAAAACTCAGAGGAAGAACATCCTCGACAGACTGAAGTACTGCTGGGCTAAAGATTCTTTCAAAATCATGAAGTTTGTCACATTATTTTTGCTTTACACAGATTTTTTTCATTGATATATGATTAACAATAAGAAGAAAATCACCATCAAAAGCAGAATCATGTTATACATATATTACAGATTATTTCAAAGGTGCTAAATAATTGCAGGAGTCGCCCCCACTGGCCATTAGAGGACGTGGATTTACTTTTTCACGTCAACACTTTTAGCCATCTTTTGCTAAAAGTCATGGTTTTTCCTTTGCTAAGTTCATCACCTTTACCTTAACTCTTTAAAGAGGTCCTTGATCTAAATAGGAACCTGTAGCGTTTCAGATGGTAAGATGAATTTTTAAAAACCTGCTAAACTGAATACTACAAAGCAGAGATTTAGTATCTTAGAAAACACAGCAATAAGAAACAAAATAGAGACAGTACCGGGAACACACAGGGGAAAAAAAACACTCAACTAAGAACAAAACTAAGTAAAATGGAAGAAAATAGAACAGAAACAAATCTTAATCCATTTGGGCAACTTGTGATTAGTCAGACTGGAATGTCTCTGAAAGTAGAAACAAAGAATCTTCTTTTTTTTCCTTGCATTTTGCATTTCTCTAAATGAATGAATAGTTGTTAGGATTATTATTTATTGTTTTTTGTTTTAAATAAGCCAGTGATGCTTTTGCTTGCCAGACTTATAGCTGTGACCAACTGTCACTGCAACTGCTTCCTACAGTATCCACCCCCCCCCCCACCAAAAAAAAAGGGTCCCTGATGCCACATTTGTATAAAAACAAACTTAAATGGAGGTTTTTCAAGGGCTGTTCAGCCAACTTGTAGTCAAGACTTTGACTTTGTCACTCTCACTGCCATAACAAGAAGATACAGCTTCATATCACATTTAATTTTATTAATACAGTACAAAGTGTTTTAAAGACACTTAGGGTACATATATATATATGTAGACGGAGACAGATTTTCAAGGAGGGATTTATAAAGTAAGTGTAATAGACGCTTTTTGGCAAGACAGCTGCCAGTGATTGTTTGCTTTGGAAGCATATTTTCCAAAGTATTGTTCTGGCCTGTTTATCAGTCTGCTTTTATACTCCATCTGTTTAAAGAAAGTGATGCAAACACATTGCTGACCCTTCATTCTTCCCATCTTGGACATGATAGAGACACTTTCACAAGCCAAACAGAACAACACCAACAAAAACGAAAAGAAAGTAACAGATCTGAGGCAAACTTACAAACGACCACGGCATCAGCTCGGTTCCTCTTGGAGTTCTGTTCGCCTTGGCCCACGCTGCAGGCGCTGGGCTCGGCCTGGTAGGAGCACAGCGCCTCCCACTCGCGCTCCAGACGGTTCTTGTTCTTCAAGTGGTCCTCCATGTACGACTGGAGGGAGAACGGAGAGACCATTTTAAACAAGAAGCCAGAGCAAAAAGGAAAAAAAAAAAAATAATAATCATTTTCTACCTGCGGTTTCAAGTCATTGCTTATTGTTGTGTATCAATCAAAATTCTAAAAATAGTAACCGGACAATAAAAATAGCAAATTATGGTTCCTGAGCAGCTCGGGAAAGAGGAGGAAGATACCGAGGATCAAAGTAGGGAAGGGCGTAATAATGTTGGCATATCTGTGCATGTGTGTTTGACCAAGAAGAAACACACATAGACACACACTCGCACTCATACACACTGACACAATTAGGACTCCTGAAAGGTTTGTCTGCTTTGGAAATACTTCAGGGGTGTTTCAATCACGTCCCTCACTGCTTGCACAGCCGCTGATAAGATTGTCTGCATTTAAGCCGTCGGTTGGAGAAGACAAAATTGAATTCGCTCTAGAGACAAAGATGGAGAAAGAAAAAAGGGGGAGGGGCAAGTAGCAGCCTGCCTGCATGCGCGCGCGCGCACGTCTGTGTGTGTGTGTGTGTGTGTGTGTGTGTGTGTGTGTGTGTGTGTGTGTGTGCATGCATTCTGCTAAACCAGGGCAAGTCTTATGGAGCTTAGAGTTTGTGCTGGCAAGGAGATTCTTATTCTTTTTATTATTTTTTTTAGTGTGGAACATTATTCCTGTATCATGGCTCTCTTCCCGACGGGGGTTAGATGGTTCAGTCCGCCTATTGTGCGAGAGAGAAGATTACAGACTCATAAACTGATGTCAGGGATCAGCTGGCTAATACAATGACAATGATACCCAGATGTGCCGTGTTTTTATCCCGTATTAAGAGCGGTATGGCGGTAGGCCGAGCAAAGAGGTGATGCTCCGCTTTCGCTACATCGAATTCATTCATTCATCCTGCCTGTCAGCCACAAAGAAAATCTTTGAAAAAGGATAGTGACAATTACTTCCAAAAAGATAATCACAAATAAGCTTGTCCGGCAGAATAATAGGCTATTAACCTGTGAGACATCAGGAGTGTAAATTGAGGTGACTTTTCTATAAATTTTCCTCTAAAAATTCTGTTTTTATAACATTCTTGACATACAAACAGGTTTACTGTACTTGTGCAAGTTATGTTCCACAAATTAGGCAACAATATCATTCGGATATGTGGTAAAGGGGTATTTCACAACATTTTAATAGAAAACACCAACAAGAATGAACCAAACTTTCAGTCAGAGATTAGCTGATTGGAAGCTAGAAAAGCAGATCTTTTTACTGGTCAGTGAATGTCCCACACATAAGTACTAAAACGGGCGCTGACAAGATCTGTGGTTTGTATGTTTTTACTTTGGGAACAAGACTCGGTTAGCTATTTTCAGGATCACTGAGGAGTTTAAAAACGGAGCCAAAGAAGGCAGAAAAGCTGCAAGAAGATTCTGGGAAGAAAAGTTTACCTTCTATTTTCTAGCTACTGTTTGTTCAGAAACTGACAGAGAGAGTTCAGGAAAAAAATATGAAGATAAATTCACAGAGGTGGTGCTCCGCTTGTACACTACTATATTTCAATCTGTTGAAGACTCATGTTTGATAATTTATTGTCTACTTTGCAGTCTATTTCATGAAAAGGAGTGGAAGGAATATACTTCTTTTTAGTAGTGTTGTTATTATTATGGGTATTTATGTTCCACAATCTGTGATGCAGAGAGACACAGCTCTAAAACTCTTTTTATTTTAAAAGGCTTTGTTTTACTTTATTATAAAACGTTTTATTATAAAACTTCAATTCTGAATGTTGGTGTAAAGTATTTTCTTGTTATTCATTGTTCTACAATGACATTAGAAGCAGCTAAAATTTGTATCGGAAGGTCAAGTCTTTACAAAATTGGTGATCAGATCCCAGTCACAAAACTTCTTATTAGTGCAAGCTTATTCGCAAACTTAGATTTTCTTTTCTTAAAAATTGTGGAAGATAAAGTTTTATTTCAGCAGCGAATACAACAATATAAAAATAAAGAATTAATTAGTTGGACAAACAAATCAAGTTGTACTGTGTTGAATAAAAGATAAAGGATGTCAGTTCAATATTAATACATTTAAAAGGTCATTTTTGATAGAAATTTTAATTCATGTATCCTCTGAATATATATATATATATATATATATATATATATATATATATATATATATATATATATATATATATATATATATATATATATGTGTATAGTTAAAATGTCTTCACAGAGAACAAAGTGGAAGTGAATTGTTTTGCTTTTGTACACAACTAAAGCTGATTTCTTCACTTGTTATGAACTAAATCCTCTAAAAACAATGATGCACTGCCATGTGGAAGCTGGCATTTTATTCAGCATTGTGGCATTTCATGTTTTTTTTTGGCATCTGAACCAACTTCAAACTCATTTTGTGATCTATTTTTCTTTATTTTCTTTTTAAAGGTTAAAAACAAAAAAATGTGCTGTGTTTGGTATCAAAATCAGTTTAAAGAACTGATCTAAGCTGCGCTTGAGACCAAGAGAGTTGTGAAAAAGAGTTTGACAGAAACTTGCTTGACTTGTTTAAATTCATATAAAAAATTACTTCATTTTCTAAACATGTGAATTTATCAACACTCTCTACATAATAAATTAAACTTAAACTCAAATATTTTTCATCCCCTTCTTTCTTTGCTTCTTATTTATCCAAACCTGGGAAACAACATGGCTTTTCAAGAACCTCGCTTTGAGAAACGGTACAAAAGATTACAAAGATGACACCCTGGCTCTAAAGTCTTTGAAAAAGTCACATTCCCAGAGATTATTGCCGTTGAATAATAATAATAATAATAATGAAAAAATTAATTATTTTGCTGTATCTGAACAAAATCCATCGGTTTTAAACAGTGAATAACGCACGCAAGCTTGCATATGCTGAGTTGGTCGCCTTCTACGCAAAGTGGAATCACTTTTCACTGCACTTTTGTCACCCCACACAAGTACCCTCTGCAGCCCACCTCCCCCTCTGCCGACCAGCATTACATCTCCATGTACTCCATGCATCCAGTCTGAATTGCATCTATTCAACTGATAGCCGCCAAATCGATTGCATTCCAAATTCATAATTTTTTTTGCAAGCTTAATGCGATGCAGCCAGCAGAGCCCCTGTATTCAGTCCTCCGTTTTTTTTTTTTTTTTTTTTTTTTTTAGAAGGGAGGCAGTGGACCGTGGCGTATTCCAGAGACAGGGTAACGAAGGCTTGGTGAATAGTGGGGTTTGAGGAGGGGGGGATTATGTCTGCCAATCAGAGGGCTGGGGATGGGAGGCCTGTGTGTGTCAGGGAAACAATGTCTAATCCTTCCTAAGCAGCGGTCTCCTCGGCAGCAGAGGGATGAAATTGGGATGAAGGCACGACAAGACACAACAGGTAACACGTCCCTGTCGAATTAAAATGCTGCAAGCAGTTTGGGCCGGGGGCTTTATGGTATGATAAGCAGCTGTGAGGCGTGTGGAAAAGAAGGGGGTATTAATGTGCAGAGTGATTTTTGTGCAACAAATAATAGCTGAACAAAAGAGGTCTTAAATGGGAGAGCAAATTGTGTTTTTTTTTGCTCAGGAACTAAATTTAAAACAGGGAAAGCAGAGCATTTTGTTTTTCCTGCTAGGCAAATAATTTATCATTCTGAACAAAAAAGAAAAGAAAAAAAGGGAAAACTGGTAAACAGCAAAGAGCCTGGAGCAACTTATCTATTTTTACAAGATGGGTAAAGTCCATTGGAAGAAAGAACATATTCTAATTTTTTCATGTTACAACCTCACACCGCAAAGGTCCATGCATTTCTGAGGTGTTTTATTTGGAGAACTAGCAGAAAATAATCCTTAATTGTCAAGTGGAACATAAACAATGGATGGTTTTTATAATTTAAGCTGAAATTAAATCTAAAAAAAAAACAGAGGTGTACATGTGTATTCAGCTAAAACCTATCACAGCTGCAAATCTTTTAGGGTATGTCTCTAACACATTTGCTCATTTAAAAAATGAAGCTTTGAACGTTCTTTACAAAATAGCTCAAGTTCAGTCGGATAGTTTAGAGTTTGTTTTTTTTTTTTTTAACTTTTGGATCAGATTCTGAATGGGATTTAGGTCTCAGCCATTTTAGCCCAGACTAGCTTTACAATCCCTGCTGAAGAAAAATATCCCCATGCATGCTGCTGCCACTCCCATGTGTCATCATAGGAATGGTGTGTTTAAGTTGATGTGCAGTGTCGGTGTCACTGCACATCATGTGAAAACTGTGCAGACCACAGTTTTCACATTTGTGTTTGTAAAAATGTTTTCCTCCCATTTCACAATCATGCGCTACTTTGCGATGGTCTCTTACACAAAATCCTAATAATATGCAAACAGGTTTGCTGTAGTTATGTGACAAAGAATGACAAAATAATGAAAGTGTGAAAAAATTCAAGAGGCATGAATATTTCTGCACAAGGCACTGTAATAAGATCAAGAAAAAGCAACAAAAAAGCCTGTTTGTCCACAAACTTGGTGAGACTACTGCGCTGTCCATGGTGCTGAAACAGCCTAACGCTGCAGAAATATAGCCACACGTTGCTTTTCCATTATAATTTTTCCGATATTTTTAACCACTCAGAAGATAAAAAGTGCCAGTTGCAGCACCACAGAGCAGCTGAAACAGGAAAAAAAGGAAAGAAGATGCAAATCGTCAGACACTAGAGGTGTGCCGAAGCGTCAAAAGAAAAAAAAAAAAAAAGACACACCCAGCAGATGAGTCAGCACATCCAATTTCAATTCTGAAGTTTGAAGTCGTTATGCAAGTCTCAAGGGGTGGGCTGCGTTGTGGGGTGCAACATTTATTCTGAAAGAATTACAAAGTGTGAGTGTGTGTGTGTGAGAATGAGGTGATCCGAGTCTAAAGAAAAAAAACAAAAAAAAAAAAGGAGAGAGAAAAACACCCCAGTAAGCTTTGGAGAGCTAGGTATTCATCATCTAGCTCTGCACGATGTGAGAGCAGAGAAGAGCAGAGATGAGGAGGGGAAATATAGGTCTGACATCAGCGATAACAAGGCAATCTCACACATGGTTTCACGTTAAGATGACGGGAGAATTTCAAAGAAGAGCCCCCTCTATAGGACACCTCCATGTCAATCACAGCATGGAGAGAGAAGCAAAGGTCCCAGCGTGTCTCTTTATTTTTCCTTTTCATTATTATTATTTTTACCTTCTCTGTAGTCTAATCCTTGCACTGCTGCTGTGAAGAAACGAGGCTTAATAATAACAACAGCTCCTAGAAATTATTCACTGCGGCTCCTTTTGTTATTTGCGCAGCTAAATGCTTTTCTATTGTCAGTGTTTTCAAAGGGGGCTTCACAAACAAGCCTTGACAAGTGCAACAAAACCCATCTATTACCACCAAATACGAGGCATTACTCAGATTCCCTCTCATTCATTACAGCCTCCCAGTATAAAAGCCAGACATGCAGTGTGATGAATGCTTTCTCCATTAATGGAAACACTGCGAGGCATCTATCCATCTCCTCCATCAAGCTGTTTTTTTTTCCCTTTTTTTTTTTTCTCTGAATGAAAGTTGAACAAAATTAAAACTGTCCACTGTGTCTCTGTGAGAGCTTTCTCATTTAGGAGAAAAACAGGAATAAAATATGCACAAATGAACACGTTTTTTTTTTTTAAACATCAGGAAAAATCAGATAGGTGTTGAGATTTAATTTTCTGTCGCTCTCATCTCAGGAGACGATCCCTAGACTGAGCTGCAGCGGCATAGGTGGAAACACGATGAGCAGAAGATGAAAATTACAAGGAGCAATAGAGCAGGATTGGAGTGATAAATTGAGAAAAAGACAAAGAAAGTTGGTGGAAGGAGGCAACGGGGCCAAAAAAAAAAAAAAAAAACAAGAGGCGAAATAAAAAACAGCAGGAAGAGAAATGAAAGAATAAACAACGAAAACAGGATTCTTCAAATAAAGCGAGACTAGATGTCGACTGCAGAAATAAAGCAGAGATGCATTCATGAGAACTTAACGTGAGAAAAATCAATCTAAGATCTCAACATGGTCCTTCAAATACATATATAAAACTAAAGAAACTCTATGGTTATTAGAATGAGATTCTCATAACGTGATTACCTCAAATAAAAATAATGCTTTTAAACATTTTAAAGCAAAACCATAGACCGAATCTATTTGCTTTTATTTAAAGCAAATATTATTCCTAGTTCTACAATAACAACGTAAGATAATTAATATTAAAATACTGCATTTTAAAATGTATCAGCACTTTAACTCTGATACACAGACATAAGCAGAAACATTTAGAGAGTAGCACGGCCAGCTGATATTTGGTGCTTACTTAGTCAGGCTATCTGCTCAATTAAGTCAACCTGTAGTCGGTCGTTTCTAAAATATTATGAATCTATGAGCAAAGTGTGGCGCTGATTGAGTTTCTACATCGAGATTGTCTTGACTTGAGTTATTTCGAAATAACCTTTTTTTTTAAATATATAAGAACTGGAAAAAAAAAATGCTTCTTTCAGTCAGCTGATGGGCAGCGTGCAGCAACATGTGGGGGAAGGGAGGAGCTGCATAACTCCACGCTCCAAATAAGTGGAGGAAACCTCATTCACTTTCTCTGGCGTCTCATTGAAAAGGGAGTTGAAAAGTATGGCCGACGATGGCCGACTTAATAATCCTAAATAGGATCTGAACCAGATCCTATTTAGCCACCATTTCTATATCATCTCATGCAGACTTTCCCTGTGCATGGACTCTTTTTCTCGTTTTTTCCCCATGACTACTGAGCAGTGCCTTATCAGTGTTAAAGAAGGAAACCTGCTTTGTCATTTCATTTTCTCTGCTCCTTTCAGTTTTCACTCATGTCCTGTACTCATGGTAAGGATTTTGCCAATTCTGAAATCAATTTCTCACCAACCTGTTTCATCACATCCTTGCTCTGCATGTCAGATTTATGCTCGGTGGCTTGATGCTATTAGTGGGGCTCCCAGGGGCAGATAACATTTTGCCAAATGCCATTATACGATCTACTCAGCTGGACAGTATTGTCTTGTAAATTGGACCGTATGAGACTGAATCTCAGTGTGATTGAATTACACTTGAACGAATTTGATTCATTTCATTATATTTGCCTTTAATCTTTATTTGAACTGGAGCTGCAGTGCATGCCTTGGTGCTAAAGGTGCTTTAAAATTATGTGGAAAATAAACTGAACTGAAAGTTTGACTTTGGGTTAAAGTTGACCACATCTCACACCCATGAATGTCATTTTCAGGAATTTCCCGCCTCAGACTCGAGTCTCCTTCTTTATCCCGTAAATCCTCACTGAGACGTTCTCAGCCTTACCAGGATCATGTGACCTGTGGAGATATCCATGTTGGACGGCACCGGCTCCTCGCACCAGGAGGAGGTACTGCTGCGCGTCGACGGGCTGGCCACGGGGCCGTCGCTGAACTGGGACGACACGCTGTTGAGGCGAGAGTGACGCAGGGTCTCAGGCCGCTCCACGCGCTCCGACGTCTTGATCGCCATGCGCTGGCGACACAGTTCCTGTAGGGGGAGGAGTTACAGAGCGTGATGTGGAAAGACTGAATAATCAGGAATATTATTTATTTATTTCCCTTTGGAAGCTGTCATGTATTTCATATCCCTGTCATACACGTAACAATTGCTGGTGTATTTTACGTGCTTATCCTTACGCTGTGAGGAGCCGACTTCTATAAATGCACCTCGTAAAATCCTGTATCTCTGCTCACTTGTCTGTAGATTAATGGCTTATCCCTGTGGATTATAAAGATTATACTAATTATGTCAAAAATACACGAGCTGAGGAAGCTTGCACATTTTCAAGTAGAAATGCTGCACCTTAATACCACACAATGACTTTCTCTCTCTCTCTCTCTCTCTCTCTCTCTCTCTCTCTTCCTCCCATTTTTCAAGAATGGGCCCAAAACTGCATTTACATCACACATTCCCATCTACAGAGACTGTATTATTTCCGCAAATAGGAGCGTTTAGACTCCTATTTGGCCAGAATAGACAGACACTGGGGAAAATCAATTTGTATCAACTAACTCACTGAAGGGGCAAGAAAATCTATGGGAGTGGCCCTCGCCTCCAAACATAGAAATACATTGGGAGAATTCAACCACCGGTCAGATTGTACAAAATATAAACATCTCACAGCAAAGTAGTGCTGCCTCCAGAAGGCTTTTCAACTGGATGGCCAGATGGTGACCACTGATCAACTTGTAGTGGCACCCAAAAAAAAAAAAAAAAAAAGAAAGCTTATATTTTACAAACTAGTCTATTTAGGTCATTTATTTGCTGTTGTCATAAATAAAAGAATGAATGAATGAATGAATGAATGAATAAATAAATAAATAAATAAATATTATGTGTGGGATGTAATCCATACAAGTCTTTTTTAAATAAAACTATTCAACTTATTTCTCTAAATGAATTACTACAATTGAACCTTCATGCTTAGTTTTACATTTAGCTATACACACACACACACACACGCACACACACACCCCGCCCCCCACACACACACTTGGAATGTAAATGCAAAAAATATGAAAATGCAAAAAAATATATGAGATTTGCAAATAAAATAGTAATTTAAAAAAAATCTAGAGAAACAAATGACAGCTTTTTCCCTGCTCTTTGATTCATGCATTAAGAAGATGAAGGCTGCCATGCTGTTGTGTCAGGGGAGTGTCAGCAAATTCACAGGTGTGGCCAAAAGAGAGGCACTTCTATCTATAGGGTGAAGCACTAAACTAAAAATTAAAGCAACAATTCTGGAGTTTTACAATGCTGAGGTTATATTTAGAGGTTTGGGTGGGACACACCTAAAGGTGATAAATATGTCGTGATGCTCATTTTAGGCATATTGCAAAGTCTGTTCTGTCTTGCATCACTGCAGAAAACCAAAATAAATAATTAAAACAAAAAGCCATCTAATGCTTTCTTCTGATTAATATCTGAATGTTTCCTGCTAAAAGCCCCACACCTCTCCTAATGACTCAGCTCTTTTCCCATCATGCCTCAGTGCAAACATTAGCTCCCTGTAGCACAGCATCATAAAACTGTGTGCAATCTTCCGGCTCTGTTTTCCCCCTGCTTCTTTCCTCGAGCTGTGATCTCATTTGATATTTGCATTTGGAATTCATAATCTGCGAAGCCCACCATGTTTGATTTCTTTCTTTTTTTTTTTTTGAGGAGGCGAAGCAGCTCCCTTTTTCTCTCCACAAAATTAATTTTCACACCCAATTAATAACGACGAGGACAGCGCAGGCCAGAGAAAATGCCTCATGAAAGCGCACGCTATCTCATGATGAATCGCAGTGATATTTCCCTTTAGAGCACAGCCCTCCTCCTCCTTCTCCTAAGCTCCTGGTTTTGGATCAGCTTTTCCACCATCAGACTTTAATGATTACAGCCATCAAATGGTGCCCAGGGCCCTGGCCTTGGGGCAGCGTCCAGGTCCACCTCATAACTCATCCCACCTCTCAGCGTCTCTGCAAAAGCACCAGTGCTGTGCTGCTGGAGCTGACAATTTTTTTTTTTCCACAGAAGAAGAAAAAGGAGCATACAGTCAGTGCCAGGGGAGAGACAAAGAGGAGCACAGGTCAGAGGATTACAGGTTCACTGCTGCCCCCGCCTTTCAGATTACTAATGAGAAGGAAAACAGGCCAAATCACAAGCAGGGACCCGACACAAGAATCATTAAAAAGTCTCTTTTTTTTTTTTTTTTTCTGCAGGACTGTGTTATATTAGAATCCTTGCAGTTTTAACATTGCAGTTAAACATTGTAATAATAATCCCATTTGCAATAAATCAGAGAAAGTCATTTGCAATGTTAATATTACCTACATAACTATAGTGAAATTTAATTGAATATTCTTTTTTTTTTTATCATATATTGTGAAGAAGAAGAAGAAGCCACCCTGTATAACGCCTGACCACCAGTCTCAGAGCCAGCAAGAAATACACACTAACAGAGCTCAAATTTAATAATTGTGCGGCAAAGTGTGATTTCCCATTCATGCTAATTTCTCTTCTTTCCAGCAAAAGTCATCTGGGGTCGCAAGTGTTAACACGTTCTCAGAGCAGCCCTGCAGAAGCCTGATTAAACATTGAAAATGTTAACTCGACATGCGGATAAATGTGTTCGGAGTGGCACGCTGGGCACAGCTGAGTCCCAACCCTGCAAAAATCAATACGGAGCAGACCGCCTGCTGCTTTGGAGGAACAGTGGGAATAGGTCAGGGTGGAGACACGTTTCCGATCGCATGCGTTCAGGCTCGCGCGCACACAATTTTCCTCAAAAAGGTAGGCAGAGAACGGAGATCAATTCGGATGATCTCAAATACAGATGTGGGTCTCCAAACACACTTTCACAGAATAATTCACCCTACATGAGCACGCTGCGTTTTCCACCAATAGCAGAGAGCAGGCTGGTTATTCTGGCGTCTGATTGGCTGGCAGCACAGAGAGTGGGGGAGGCTGGGACTAACCTGATAGGCTGCGGTGGCGTCATGGCTGGTGTCAGTCCCCAGGCTCGCCAGCTTCTCCTTCATGTGGAGGTGCGAGCGCTGGCGGACGCAGAAGAAGGTGGCGGACATGGCCAGCGCCACCAGGATGAAGAGCATGCAGAGGACGGAGAGCAGCAGGAACTGGCCAGACTCCACCCTGGTCTCCTTCACCACGGGGATCTGGGTCAGGCTGCCCCTCTGGAGAACAAACAGAGAGAGAACACGCTGTCAGAGCAGCAAACTATGCTTCTTTGACTTTTTCTACATGGATGCGGCCCCCCACTCCATGTCAGGAGAGAATTTATTTATTTGTTAATTTTCACCCGAAGCTTATTTTGACTTTCAAATACAGAATATCTGGATTTACAGCCACCGTCTGACTGGTCCTACTCATTAGGCGTCCCTGATAGCCGCCTCATTTTGTGCATTCAGGCTCAGTCAGCCCCCATTACCAACCTCTGCCCACTGCTGTCTCTTGTCTGAGGCCCACTACAGATATTTACAACCCCATTTAGTGCTGGCATGAGCCACCCTGGCACCGTGCAGCTGCAGGATGCTGGGATACGAAAAGCTTGTGCTTAATTAGCTCCTCTGGTCCTGAGTTGGCTGGATTAGGCTCTGGGCAAAAAAGCAGGGCTGAGGGGACACACAGGTAGGCTAAAGTGCATCCACCAGCAGAAGAATGAAAAAGCTTTCAAATAAAATCTGAACGCCAATACAGCCAGAAAGATATATCTGTAGGAACTATGGCACTTTAAACATAAAGACCATATTTTGTAATAGCGAGATCAGGCTTCTCCTGACAGATACCGAGTTGGTTTTTACTGAGGTCTGCCAGGGGCTAGCACAGGGTCAGAAAGACTCGATCAAACAAAAATAAATGTGTTTCAGCTTCTATGATAGAGGTAGTCGTATCAGAATCCAACAAATAACGATGGCTTCACAAGATTATTTCCCTTTATTTTCTGAAAAACATATATATTTTTTTAGTTTGAATGCGTTGGGGAAAAGATCACATATATTTCTGTTCAATTGGCCTGCTTATCAGGGATCCCAACAAATTAATAAAAAAAAAAAATCGAGCGAGTCAGATCTTTGGCCGATTGATTGGTGCCTCTCTAATTGTCATCATAAACTCCCTTGCGGGGCTTGATAGCCAACAGTAGCTATTAGCAGCAATTTCAATTCAATTTTAGTTTATTTCGAACATGTAACAGCTTACGTGTTGGAAGAAAAACAAAGACAAAAAAGTGAAACTAATGATACAAATAGAGAAATATATCACAAAATAGACCTAACTTCATTCAAGAGTGGATATTGTTCATTTAATTGGGAGTTAGCCCAAGATATAAGCAAATTAGCTGCTAATTTTTTTATTTTTTACTTTACTTTGACTTCATATCACCAGCTGACTTTGATTTAATGGGATAGCTAGAACGTAGATTTGAATTGCAATACATGTATCTGGATCTGAATGTGACTGTAACCATGAACTGTATCAGAAAAAAAAAAAACAGTTTTTATTTGACCTGAATTAGATTCTGCATGGCTGTATTTGATTCTAACCTTTTGGTGACTGTGCCTGTAATTCAGGGCTGTTAAATTTAACTGAACTGAACTAAAATCCCTTACATTCTTAGTTGTTTTTTTCAGCATTTAAAAGGACTGAGAAATGTAACAAAAAATTATTCATTTTTTTGACGCTGGTAGTAGGTTTAAATTCCACAGAAAATTTGTGAATTAGAAGATTATCCTCATTTGCACTTCTCAGCATAACCTTAATCTTCATGAAACCTTTATTTAACATGTAAATAGGTGATGAAAGTACAAGGTGTGGGTTTATGCAGTAACAGATGAAAAACTGTGTGAATTCTTAGTTTGATGCATTTAAACAAGTGGGGGGTGGGGAATTACATTTTTAGTCTCAATTGACAACAATATTATTAGCCAGCAGTAATTTCTTGAAGCAATATTAAGAAGTGGTTAATTAGAGTAGGGCCAAAAGAAAGCAGAGTAAATCTAGCTGCTACTTGGCAACCTCCAGACCATTAGGAGGCGCTGAAGACTTCTAATGTACAGTAAGAATGTTAAAAATCTGTGTTGTAACATTTGCAAATAATGAACCTACTTTCACATTTTGATTTGAAGCTTTATAACAAACAATATTTTTTCAATCTTTCATGACATTTTTAAATGAATTATGGATTTTAAATAGCATATGAGAGTTACTGAATTGAACTGGAAGGACATGGACAGGAGTTGAATTTAGACCAAAATTTAAATGACTCCATATTCAGACAAACTGTTTATCACTTTCAGATGACATTTGCTCTAATTTTGTGATGTTTAAACTAACTAAATAGATTGGAATTAGATTAAAATGGCTTTAAATGTTTAGAATTAAAAATGTAAAAAAAAAAAACTACCAAAAAATTCAAATGTAGTTTTAACATTATGTCAAGAGTCATTATGTAATGCAGTAGCATATTGTTCTTTAATATTTTTCTTATCCTTGTGCGTGAGTTTGCTTGTTAGCACAACCAATTAAAGCTGCTTGCTCACTTCAGACTTCCTTGCATCTCCACGTAGGACTGAGAAACAGTCTTATCTTCACTATTTATTTATGCAAGTTATTTAATAAATATTGTGGTGTGAGCAAATTTAAGGGTCAAGCAAAGCAGATTGTGTGATAAAGTCAATTTAATTGTGGGCTTACTAGCAAGAGCTGCTACATGCACAGCGTGCAAACAGTATTTTTGCTGCTGTGGTGCCTGGTGGGTGATGGGCTTAACTCAAATTGGGATCCTAGATTATATTCTGCTAAGGCCACATTAGAGATGCACCAACCTATCAGGCAGAGATCAGAATCCTTAATTGGTTCTGACTGGTGGTCAGCAGGTCAAAAATCAGATTTTTCCCCCCACTCCCACCCTCCCTGCTCATTAAATACATAAAAAAAGAATTTCCACCATTTTGGGGCATGTAAAGAAATCAACCAATAACATGTTTTAACGCACTATTTTTGAGTAAAAAGAAAATCAGATAAAGGTCAGTGATGTTTAGATGAATATATTGGGATAGGCTTGTAATTCCTTATTCTCTGTAAGATTCAAAACTACGATACTGTTTTGAATCGTCTCCAGCAAAGCATCTGCATGAAAGAACCTACAGAACATGCCATGAGTTATCGTCCTTAAAATAAACACATCAGAATTGTTCGTATTCAGAATCAACTAGTCAAACCTCACAGAAACCCAGAAATGAATCAGTGCACCATGCGAGCTTCCAATCCACATCAAAAGCTCAAAAAGCGAGGCTGAACAAGTAAGATTTTCTTCACTGATTGCAAAGCGTCCTGTCGAGCCAGATTTCAAAATAGGAAAGATGCAATTTGCCCCAAAACAATTTCCTCCCCATAAATCATCCTTACTGTCTCTGCGATTGACGTGAAAAGAGGTGGTTTCTGAAAAAGCCAGCTATGCACACATTTTTGATCTAATGTTCCCGGCTGCAGAAGCCATGCATCTGCAAAAGGGGCAATATCAATAAACAACGAACACATACATCAGCAGGCTCCTAATTGTCTGCATGCAATACAGAGAGATTGATGGGCAGAAGTGAATCTGAAAAAAAAAAAAAATTGGAGGAGCTTTGACATTTAGCCTGAAGGGGGGTCTAATAGGCATGCTGAAGGATTGCTACAACTTATCATTTCCAGAAACGAGACACTTCTACCTCAGACCAGCAACAATCCGGTTTGACCTTGTGGCTGATAACTGCCAGTGGGGTTTAGTAAGACGGCTCTGTTCAGTACGCCGTGTTGGGCCTGACAGCGTTCGCTGTTGATTGCAAAAGCTGAGGTTCCAGCATGTAGTTTCAATCAGGGATTAAGAGGCTGGAAAACAACAGAGCGCGGGGTTCGAAGAGGCCCGATTGCGGAGGAGAGAAATGGCCTCCATCCAAAGGATCGTCTGTCTCAGTGAGCAGATGAACACAAACTGTTTCCTGTCTCACTGCAAATTCTGACAGAAGTCAAAATCGTATCACGTAAAACTCAATTTTATCTTATGTCCCATCAAAATATCATTAGAGTGCTTAAGAACCCAAGTTCCAAATCTCTGGAAGTTAAATTGTTTCTTACATTAGAATTTTTTTTTTCTTTTAAAAGAATCTTTCCCTTCGATCTCTTATCTTTGGCTACTTTTGAAAAATATTCACCTTGAAACGACTGGAAAAGCACCTCCACTGTGGGAGCAAAAAGCCTTGAAATTCAACGGAAGCATAAAAGACTGTTTGAAGGCGGTAATCGTGCTGGAAGAAGCGAGGGAGAGACAGAAAGGGGATAAAAAAAGAGGACAAATAGCTTGTAAAAAGGAGGAGAAAAGATGAGGATAGAATTTACAATTATGGGCCTGATCAACCTTAAAGCTTTTTGGCTTACTCATATTTTCAAATACAATTACATTTTTTTTTTAATTTAAAGAAAAACTTTCCACAGGAAAAATAAAAGCCCTAAAACATCAGATATGTTTTTAAACTAATTATATTATTTTTTAAAAAAATCTAGCATGGTAAATAGGCTAATTCTTTCATAAAATATAATTTTAAGGTTTTCTTCAAAATATTAGAGCATCAAAATATTTAATCTAACGGATTTAAACATATTCTTTATGTGTGATGTGTGTTACATTCCCCACCCCCCTAAAAAAAACGGCTCCCCATTTCAATAACTACCCTCTCCCTCTTCTTCTTCCCTCTATTGAAGTTGCTCCTGTGGAGAATGAGCCAATCTGGGAAAGAGACAAGGGGGCAGATGGATTTCGGTGCTCTGGATTATTCAAATGATAAAGAGAAAGGTCGGGCAGAGACGAGTCACAATAACCCTTAAAATCAAGATTTCCCAACCGCAGCTGCTATTGCTGATTAATTATTCCACATGGTTAAAATGAGGACTTTATGTGCTCATACAGCAGAGTTTAATAAAACAGATTTTATGCTACAATTTAGTCTAATAGTTTTAACGTTCCATAAAGTCGCACACATTTTTACAGAAAAAAAAAATGGAGAAAATGTTGAGGTGTTTAGGACCTAATTTGAAAAAAAGATAACGACAGCAGTCGATATTTCAAATGAAATAAAGATTAGCTTTAAACAGGAAATATATGCCAAATGGAAGCATAAAATATTATTTCTATTATGCACACAAGTAAGATCCTTTTTTTTTTTTTTTTTTTTAAATCACATTTTCTATGTGAAGCTTCTCTCATTTGCAAACTTTCTGAACCTGCTGCTGGGCGCTAATGAGGCTGAACCTGCAGAAACTTTGCCTCCAGAACAACATCAGCACACTCAAAACTACTCCTTTCTCCTGAAATACGAGCTTTTAGGGGAAGATTAAATATAACATGAAATGAAGCAACACGAGAAAGACTCTTGAAATGATATAAATCTCGCAAAAATAAATGAATAAATAAATAAACAAACTAAACAAGGTAATCGCAAAACCAGTCATCTAACGTCGCGTTTCGTGCACCAAGACTGTCAAAAACAAGAGCGATTAGGCGGTGCGTTCGGACAGATTGTTACCTAGATCCATGCCGCCGCGTCACGCAGTGAGCGACCTGACGCCGCGCCTCCGTATTTCCAGCGAGCGCCGGGAACCGCTGACACTCGCCGCAGCTCCGACAAGCGTCTGTGCGCGTCCCAGCTCGGTCCGCTTCACCAAAACCTTTCCCCCTGCGAGAGCGTCCCATCAATGCGTGCGTCTCCCCCACCTCTCCACGCCACCCCAACCCACCCCACCTCTCAAAAGAGCGCGGCTTCACTTCAACACGTATAGTTGAAGAAAAAAAGGAGGAAAGAAAGAAAGAAAAAAAAACACAGAGAAAATAAGAAAAAAAAAAAAAAAGGGGTGGGGGGGGAAGAATGTGGGATATGCCCGCCTGATTTTCCGAGCTTTGCAAGAATGTGCAGAAGCCCCACTAGTGAGTCCTTTCAGCTCCTCCGTGCCAATGAAAAGAGACGGGGAGGTGGCGGGGTTAGAGGGTTTTTTTCTGCCATCATTTAGTTAAGGCTGAGCCCCTCCTTAGATTCAGCAGCTCAGGAGTCCCCGTCCATTGCACATGTCATATCCACCGGTTGCTATAGCGATGCCTCCACATGTTGTCGACAGTGAGTGTTCAAGGAGCGATGCCTGGCTAATAGGCTTGCGGGCCGAAAGGGCCGATATGAATGGATGCAGGGGCTAGTCGCTCATTTGTTGAGCTACCAGGGGTCTCTGTGTTTGCTGTGTGAATTGCTGTTTTCTCAGGCTCTCCTTTCCCCCCTGTTCTACCTCTCTCTCTCTCTCTCTCTCTCTCTCTCTCTCTCGCTCTCACCCAGGGATTCGGAATAAGGCAGTTCTCTTTTACTTCAAAGTGGGATTTTTTTTTTTTTTTTTTTTTTTTTGCATTCAAAGCTGAAGTGAGCGCCATAATAAGAGCCTGCCACACAGTACAGTAGTTGTAAAGTATATGAATGCTACACTGGAGATTAGCTGCTTTCTGAGAAAAAAAAAGGCAATTGCCTGGTCCATAATGTAAATCATGCGTAATTGGCTAAGTCTTTTCTGTGCTTTCGCTTCAGATCTGTGAGGCTTAAGAAGAAGAAAGGGTCGAAAATTGCAAGTTTAACAAGCTTTGGAGATAAAACTCCCTAAAAATGCTGTCGCCTTTTTGTTTGTTTGCTTTGCTTTGTGTCCTTGCAGCTTAGGCAGAGTCTATGGTGGGTCGGGTTGCCATGCAGTGTCAAACGCAAAAGCCCTATAAACTCTGATCCACCGGCTCCTCCATGGTCCAACCTCCACCTACGGCCACGAGTTGTGTGCCATGAGTTAGAAATAGAGTTACTCCTCCTCCGCATGTACAGAGGAGTCAGTTTGGGGCAGCTCATCTCTTGGAGGCTCTTTGCAGGTTATCCAGGCACGTCCCTCTGGGAAGTCTCCTCAGGGCAGACCCTGAATTTGCTGGAGGAAATGTATATCCCGTTGTATCGTGGGTATGCCTCGGGATTCCTCAGAATAAATGGAAGTGTTGCTGGGGAGAGGGGCGTCACTGGAGCTGCCGATTTCAGAACTGCAGGGGAAGGACGGATGGACAACAAAAATAAGGGTGGAAAATGGCAAATTTGGACGGAAAAAGTACTTTTAACATTTTTTTTTGTTTATTTATTTGCTTGTAATTTTCTCACAGTTTAGTCATTCTACATGTTGCAACTGGTTACAGCGAAATGCTGGTTTGAAGGGGAAATCTGATATTTTCCCTGTTGCTTCCTTCACATCAACGTGACAGGAGAAAAAAAACAAAAACGAGGTGATCAACCTCCCTGAAACGCTGTTCCTGTTGTTGTTTATGTTTTGCCCTGGTGGTTTAGGCAAACAGTGCAGTGGGCCTGGTTGCCATGCAGTGTCAGATTTCAAATTGAAAATGTAGATGTACTTTGCTTGTCCCAAAGGGAAATTAAGAATGAGATACTTTCCCTGCTGGTCCCTTGACATCTATAATGGTTCAATTAAAAGCAATAACGTAAACTATGGGCACAAATTTAGACCCAAAATTTGGTAAAAGTCGCATGGTTGTCATGTCGTGTTGTTGGCAGATTTATTCTACACAAAGGGGGGGAAATTAGACCTTTCCCCCTGTTGCTCCCTGCAGATCTGTGTGGCTCAAAAAAAAAGAAAGGGTGGAAAATTGCAACTTTAACAAGTTTGGGAGATAAAACTCACTAAACTGTTATCCTAATTAGCAATCAGGCAGGAAAATAAAAGGGGGTAGGGAGGAGAGAGAGATAGCCCCCCAAAGCAGAGCAACAGCTGCACTTAACAGGGAGAGAGAGGAGAGAGAGGAGAGAGAAAGGGGGATTATGGAGCGCTCAGGGACAGAAAAGGAGAAAGCAAAAGAAAAGGGGCGGTGATGAGAGGAGAACGGGGGTCCTGTCAAATGCAGATGACGAGTCATGGGGAGGAGGGAGTGCTCTCCAGTTTATTTTTTCCATTCAGCGAGCACACACCCCCTCCTCTTGTCCATTGTCCCTCAGTGTGACAGCTGGAGTTGGCAATGCGAAAGGGAGAACAAAAAAAAAAAAAAAAAAAGAGCTCAGGTCCACAGCCCAATCGGACGCCACCCCCTTCATAGACTATAAAAATAAATAAATAAACAAATATATAAACTATATCAAGGGGTGTAAAACCCCAAACTGACCCTACAATCAGAACATTTGTAGCACATGCTTTCAACATCAAATTAAAGCTAGAAAAACAAGAAGAAAAGATGTTTCCTCAAACGCTTCTGTTCCCTGTTTTCCTTGAAGACCCTGTGAGTGACAACCATCACGTCATGCTGTTTGCATTCCTATCTCCATAGAACAGAAATTATTCTGAATTCAGATTTTGTTTTCCGTCTGTCTCCCAGAGGGCACGGGCAGACTGTCAGGCTAGAGAAGCACTGTTTTTTTTTTTTTATCTCCAATATTTTCCTTTAGTTTGAGGGGGGGAAAAAAAATCCTTCTGCAGTGGAGGATGGATGCAGAATTGATGCACGGTACTCACTCCGTGACTTATGCTGAGCAACTTCTATTACAAGTGAGAAATAAATAGCAGCTGCAGAAGTTAATGCTCATTAAAGTCAGCCCTCTCTTGACGTCAACCATCTGGAGGAGATTCTACTTCACTTTGGTCTATGTTAGACAGCCGGGTCAATCTCCTGTCAGGTTCGTCTTAAATCTATGGCCGCACAAATAAAAAATGTTCCCTTGGTACCAACAGGGATGGCGAGCCACAGAGAAGCTATTATTGCACCTGTTCTTTTGTGGCAACCCTCAGTGTATCAATTATGAGAACACTGAACATGTCTACGGTTCTCCTTTATTTTTCACGATGAGAGTTCTCGATCAAAATGTAACACATTTAAAATAGTATAAATACAAAGATTACAACTACTTTTTTTTTTTTTTAGGTCTCCTTATAATCCGCCAAAATCAGAGATGATATGGCTACAGATGGATTTATGTATTTGTAATAAAGCCCAGAAATGCAAACACATTCCTGTTTTATATATATATTTTTCCAGACTTACACAACACTTAAATTAAATTTCCATACTTTTCCAGACATTTTCTCACTGTGCATGAAGCTTTCACGTCTCATCTGCAAATGACAGCGTACCACAATGTCACAACTGATGTCACATCGCACGGGGAGACCAGTGCTAATGGCTGTCACAACAGGGAGGTCTGACACGCATTGATTGGCTCCCACAAAGACCAAAATCCAAATGTACTCAGGAAACCATCCAAGTCACCGCCATGGTCTCCAGTGATAGCTGCTGTTTCTCCAGTAAGCATCTCCTCAGGGTAACATGAGGTAGAACAGGCTCTGCTCTTACTGCGAGGCTTACCTGTTCCTCTCTCTCTGTGTTTTTTTCTTTTTTACTGCATGACATCTTTTTTGTATTTTAAGATTAAAGGACAGAAAAGTGATGTCTTTGTCTAAGCAGTGCCAGGAATGAGTGGTGCATATCATAGTGGCAAAGAAAGCTGAACAAATCCCAGGGTCAAGTACTCCACCTGACATGGCAGTGCAAAGATTTCCTCTGATGCCAGTGTAAGTTAGGAAAAGGAAAGGGATAAATCCCTGTTTCCCGTGTGTGTTCAATCTGAGTAGAGAGCATAAAATAAAGGTATTTTTGTTCAATGACATTTCCTTAAAGCTTTGGAGAGCATTCATAAGGAGGTTGTATGCACAGTTTGATGCTTTAAGATAAGAAGACAAGAAAAACAAAAGGCAAAGTATAGGTGAGACTGGCTTGGCAAGGGCAGAGATGGGAACTGACATCTCAGTCTTATCTTGACCTCCAGAAAGTCTGATCAGACATTATAAACGACAGCTAGAATGTCTTTATTTTGTTGTTTATAGACAAAATGATGATTTAAGATGACCTTTAATATCAAACGAAGGCCTCGGACAACATCTGAGGAATTGATTGGTGGTTCTATTTTAGGAAATTAAATCAGAACTATGTCAGAATCCCTCAAGCCCCAAGTATTTTAAGTGGGGAAATTCAAGACAAGTTTCAAGTAATTAAGGGGAGATTCAAACTCAAGTCTCAAGCCTTTGAGGGGCAAGTCTAAATCAACCCTCAAATTGTTGAAAGGTAAGACCAGGTTCAAATCCAAGGCTCATGTCCCTGGGGCCACATTAACAAGAAAGTCACAAGGTGTCTGCCAAAAGTCCCCCAAAGTCTTATGTCTTTGGGATACAACAGTATGAAGCAAAAATGCATAGACAATAGACAGTTTTGAGGCTTTTTTGCACTAATGCAGGCACTGTCGCAGTCTTGGTCACTGTCATTGGTCCTCCTATCCTGCAGCCCTTACCTACTTTTTGGTGATGAGATGTTTTATAACCAAAAGAAAGAGATCTGGTAGACAGGTGACTGAAATTAACTTCTTCCTCAGGGCGTCTGAATTCTGAGTCAAAGAAAGAAGCTTCATCCCACCAGGCAGAAAAGACCCAGAACTTACTTGAAGGACGACGGTCTCCAAGAATGATATTAAAGCAGAGTGTGTGAGATTTGCAGGCTGGTTATGTAAAAGAAAACAGTCCTTCAAATGACCAAATTACATCCTGGTAACACAGAAACAAAGGATCTTGCTTTCTACTGATGGAGATGCGCTCTTTTAAGATATGTTTTTTTAGACCTTTCTGACATCAGAGCCAAAGAAGACTTCTGGAGACGGGGTAAGAATCACATGTTTTCTGTTTGGTTGCAAGGAAACAAAACCCAGGTTTCAGAAACAACCCCTCCACTCCTGCGAAAAGTTGACGGACTAATTTCCTTCGAGCAGTTTTCTCCGAATGTTTTCTTCGGGCTTCAAAGCTCGATTTGATCATCAGTGATCCTTTCATCTGTCATTTCTTAACTGCATCACAAAAAAAAAAGCAACTTATCCACAGTGCATCTGAGGATCCATACCTCTGTGGAGACCCCTCACCTGGTGATACAATCTGTTTTATCTACAGTTTATCAAATAGAAGAGAAACTTTGCTTGCCAGGGACTGGAACATATATAAAAGTGGGTTATGAGCAATCACAACAAAATTGCATCTGTGCAGAAGATAACATTATTTACAGTCCTTTTACAAGAAAACCGACAGCTGTGTCGCGTACCTGCAAACTTAACAAATGTGGGATGCACCAAAAATAGTTGTTCTGCTCGCCTCCTCGAAATAGGCTGCAATAAATTATTCATAATAATATGCGAGCCAGGCCGTTGCTGAGGCTCAATATAGGAAAGCGTTGGAGGTTGAGCTTTGAATTGTTGAGCGGTGAGAAATGTATGCAAAACAAAAAAAAAAAAAAAAAACATTTTTTTTTTCTCTTTTCATTTTTCAGATCCTCCAGCTGTTTTTGTTGTCGGTGAAGTGATTTTACAAGATGTGTGCACGGTAGGGAAACATCCACCCTCATCTGGGGTTTAACTCATTTATTTTTTAAATGTTTTTGATTTATATGCTGATAGCGTTTATAATGGAACAAAGCGCTTTCATTTGAGTCGAAGATGAGATGTTGGGTTTGGTTTGAATATCTTGTCTGTCCAGACACCGGATTGTGACTTTAACGTACCGCTATTTGCTGCAGTGTAGTTTTTTTTTCTCAGCAGAAATAAAACAGCATTTAGGCTGAGATAAAACAACAACAACAACAAAAAACACTTGATTTTCTCATCTCCCTTGGACGTTTTCGTGCGAAATCCTACATTTCCAGGCGGATGAAGCTCAGAGACACAAGAAAAGGTCTCATTCTTGGATTGTACTTGAAACACTTGAATTGTTGTCTCATGATCATCACTTGTTCAGAGAGGAACCATTTAAAGCTCTTGTGTGTGTCAGTCGTCTCTTTCTGGATTTCCTCCCAGATGAACCTGTTCAAATAGGCCTTGTTCTCCACCCAGGCTTTGCCTCGTTGTGTAGTTCAAAGCGGTAAACATCAATGTGAGCGCTTTACTTGTCACCTCAATTATATCTTAAGCAGAAAGAGACTCACAGTTGCACAGACACAACAGTGTTAAAAAAACCCCAAAAAACAAGATCTTTAAAAATGTTTTTAAAGGCAGGTAAGTTTGTTCTGATGGGTGTGAGGGTTGGGTTTGTTCGCACCATGTGATCTGATGAAATGGTTGTTGAAACAAGGATTCTGTTGGCTAAAATCAGCCTCTTTGCTCTTCTTGCTGTTTGGGATAACTTTTAAATCTATTTACATGTTTAGACTCATTGTCACCTTGAAGGGTAAATTCAGGACAAGCAACGCACTGCATTGTTTTTTCGGTCTTTTGGGCGTAGAAGATAATTTAGGGTGAGAACTAGCATAAGTCGTTTTAATCGGGCAATGAGGAGGAGGAGTATCCAGATATATTGTTGTGCATACAAGCCAAAACTGGTCTCGTCTGACCGGAGCGCCTTCTGTCAACGCTTTTACTGGATCGTCCATCTTCTCATCAGTTTTGATCCCCAACGCCATGATGCTCCTTTCACTGTGTTTCTACACTGACGTTGTCTTAAACCCCGTAAAGCATTTTGTGTTACTCTATGGAAGTGCCCTTTAAATACTGATTTGCTCGACAGGTTGGTTGATTGATTAATTGAGTTTAGGTTGATGTGCCATGCTAGTTTTCTGCTAGAAAGTTACACTTCGGTTACGTCTGACGAGAGGATCTTCTTTTGCATGTTTGTTGGAAGGCAGCGAAGACGCGTCTCCTTCTCTGGAAATAAAATTTACAAATGATCAAACACGCTGCTTCACTGCACCAAATACAAGAAATGGCACCACGGTGCTGTTAACCGATAAACGGTGATTGCACCGAGTGGTGTTTTGAAACAAATAAATATTTGCCTTTATTTGAGTTCTGATTCAGTGAACCATGGTTGAATTCATGATAGACCGTGAAGAGCAAAAGTAAGCAGCATCTCACACATCTCATTCGTGCCGGACACATACCATCCAGTGCCTGCTTACGTAAAAGGCAAACACTGGGCAGTCCTTAGGTAAACGTTCTGAATTATGATGTTGCAAAATTATGCCACCTTTAAAACTTGTTCTTAACTCACCTGTGGTGAAAACGCTATAAGAGCCACGTTTAGTTAAAGTCTCCAAGCTGTGATAAAGTGCAGCTCTAAAAATCCAATATTGATCGCTTTTAGCAGCAGACTCATTAATCCAAGTCCTAAACAAAGACATATAGATAAAGCTCAACCAATTTATCTAAACTTTTGGCCGTGTTTTCCAGTATTTTGTTGGGATTAGTTCCTAACTGCTTCCAGCAAACAGCAGCGATGCTTTCTACGAGCAGCTGTGTCGACAGTCCCAATATGCCTGACACGTTTGCTAAAATGCCATCTAAAATTAATTAAACAAAGTCAAGAAAATGTCGCTCGTAACCACAGTAATAATTAAAATCCACCTACTATCAGAGAAAATGTTTTCACTGTCTTAGAGGGAATGAGTCTGCATTAATCAGAGAGGTGTTATCTAAAATATTTGAGCTGGTCTTTTTTTTAAAGGAGCAATATTGCGACGCGTGGGTGAGAAGAAGCTACATAAAATGGCCACATCAT
The DNA here is from genome assembly GCF_051168715.1 of Poecilia mexicana. Lineage (NCBI taxonomy): Eukaryota > Metazoa > Chordata > Actinopteri > Cyprinodontiformes > Poeciliidae > Poecilia > Poecilia mexicana. The sequence continues at coordinate 14,825,156 of NW_028263389.1, forward strand.
GATCAGAGTTTTTAAAAGCAGAACCTAATTGGTGAAGAGGAATTGATGGCAATGCTTTGTTTTAAGTGAAAAGATAAAAGACCAACATGAATCTCAACCAAGGCAACAAGGACGCTAAATCTTTCATTGTTTTATTCGACTGGAATTCACACTACTTTTTAACTGAAGTGCTCCCAGAAAGCAGGCTAGGCATTTCTTTTTTTTTTTTTATCTAGCAGAAAGATAAAACTGCAATTAATTTTGAGAGGCGGGGGAAAACACTGAGACAATACATCAAGTCACACATGAGTGGTGGCAGGCAGGGATATGTGGCCTGCCGCGGAATAACAAAGGTATTCAAAGGTAGCGTTCATAATTGAAACTCTTCACAAGAGACTTTGTGTGCTGTTTGACTCTGACACTGGGACTGACAGAGAAAGGACAAAGAGAGGTGTTTAGAGTGGAGCACTCTGAGAATTCACAGGTTCTACAGGACATTTTCTTTCCACACAAATCCATCTGAATTCTGCCACACGGGTAAGCTAACACAATGGATATAAGTATGTCTGTGAAAAGAGTCAAAATTCTTTTTTTTTTTTTCTGTTAGGCCTTTGCATGAACATTTTGCTTTGGTTTATCTACATTTAAAATAAGTTCAACTAGTCATTCTGACAGATATACAGAAAGGACCAAACAGTCATGATGAAAAGAAAGTACACCCTTCTTAAAATGTAGGCCTTTGTTGCACAAACTGCAGCCTTGACACTTACTGAAACTGCTGGCATAAATGTATAAAAAAGCCTTAAAATCAAGGTTTTATGGCAAAAGGAAACATATATATATATATATATATATATATATATATATATATATATATATATATATATAAACCCCTACGTTTAAACTGACTGCATTTATTTTTTATGCATGATTTCTATATTTTTTAGACTCAGATTCAAAGCACTTTTACAACATCGATATAAAAGTTCCCTGAAGTTGTCAGAGTCTTAATATTGCACCCAAGAAAAGCTAAGACTATAAAACAATGATGGATGGAAGGATGAATCAAAGGAATAAAGGAAGGAAGGAAAGCTGGATGGATGGATGGATGGATGGATGGATGGATGGATGGATGGATGGATGGATGGATGGATGGATGGATGGATGGATGGATGGATGGATGGATGGATGGATGGATGGATGGATGGACGGACGGATGGATCCATGACTTTCCCTTTTCCAGAAGCCAATATTCACAATAGGAAAGACAAGAGAACATGTCATTGAAGTGTGTGTTGATCTTAATATTTAAGGAAATGGCAACAAATAAAGAGCTACTGGGAAAAAATGTCCATACATTTTATTCAGAGTAATAATTAAGAGGCTTAACAACAACTGGAACTGTAGCAAACAAGGCTGGGCGAGAACCCACTTCCATCTGGCAGTGAGAACAGAGAGGAGGAAAATAAATAATTACAATAAACAAATCTCTAAAGTTTGAGATGGAATTGTAGCAAAGTTTTCAGTTTTCCTATTCAACTCTAGTAAAACACTTTTCCCAGGGATCTATTGAACATCTTTAGATATATATTTTTAGAGATTTACAACGTCCAATGTCTAAGGGGATACATAGCAATTCACTATAGCATTTCTTTAAACATAGGAAGACGCCTTAAAATGGCACTAAAAGAACAACAATGCTGTAATCATGGTTAAGGCTCTTTCAGACACTGCAACTTCAGATGCACTTGGATCATTTTCAAATAAAACTCCAACTTTAGAGTAGATCTAAGCTTTTAGTTATTGAAGAAGAAAATGGACTCAGTCACACACTTTCAAATTCGGAGAATTGGAAAATGGGTTCTTGATGAGGTGTCAGTGATAAGAGTCTTCTTCTGGATTGACAGGTGATTTTTTTTCCATGTCTAAACTTCTCACATCAAGGATTTGGTCTGCTCTCAGCTGCTGAAGAAAGTGAAAAGAGTCTGTAAATCAATCATAAACCTTCCATTTTTAAATAAGAAACTGTACCAATACATTAAACCATTTCATCTGCACATAAAGTAGATTTTAAATGACTGAATCACTAACATGGGAGAGGAAGATCTTTGTTTTACACCAAGTCAAAACTCTAGGCTTACCAAAAAATGATACCTTTTGGAAGAAGGAGCAATAGACAGCAAAACATAGACAAAATGGCACATTTACAGGACTTACTTTGAAAAAATTAGCTATGATTGTGGAAACCTTGGCTGGATATCCGATATCATTTATTTGACTAAAAATACTGAATCACATTAAGGCATGCTAGAAGACCTAGTGAGCTCTAGTCCAAGTGTAACTGCTGAACTGAAGAAAAGGCTTATAGAGAGAAAAGATTCTCTAATAGAAATTTTACCAACTAAAATTTCTATTGAAGGTGGTAGAAAATTAAATCTTTGTATTATTAATGAAGCTTTGTCTTCCAGTTTTTTTTTTTTTTTTAGGAGCCCATAGATAAAAACACTAGAGACAAACTGGAACAAAATTCCAAAAACATGTTGTGGCAGAAAATATATTTGTCGCCGATTCAGTCAGACACAACAGCACGATTGCTTTTTCCTTCAAATAAAGTTTGTATGTTCAATAACAGGATGGATTATTTACAACTCCAAACATATGCAGCATGTAAACCCAGATTAAAGAGACTACCATGGTTTTTGAATAACAATCTCTCTGAATCGATAAGGACGAAGCAGCGGGTGGTCTCTTGTCCTGGTAATGTGCTGAAAGTTGAAGAGTTAATGGAAGTGGTGGGGACTTCCACCCATCGTTCAATGCAGCCTATGGTTGCCATGGATACATGTGATGGAGAGGGACTTTATATGCTAACCAAAGAGTCACTTTCTGATCTTTGGATGTCAAGAGATGTGACAGGTGCTTCTTCCCTCCAAACACTGTCTTATGTTTTAACATCTAACATGTACAATTTTGCTTCAGCAAATATTTTTCAAAATATATCTCAAATTCCTGTTCCTCAGCTGCCATTATGCATGCACTCAGAGGTTATCAAATGCCATGTGAATTAAGTCTGACACTGCACCTTGTTCGAAAAAAGTTCACAAGCAAAACAGTCTTAGTCATGATTGGCCCACCCAGCAGGTGAACTTTAAAAGCAGTTATCCTTTCTTAATGGTCACTTTATGCCTATTTAAAAGCAGCAAAATTGTTTTTCATTTGTGCATTTTGTTTTTTTTTTGCTCCAGCCTTGCTAACAATTTCTGTTCAAAATGTCTCTATGGAAGTGCCTCAGAGGACATTAGCAGATTATTATTCTCCCAGTTTAAATTAAATGAAAACAATAAACATTTTGGATCAGGTTTATTGGACAGCCAGTGCCACATGTCTCCAGCTGCTACCTTGGTTCGGGAGGACGTGCGGCATATTGGGGCCACCTGCCCGAGCACACGCCCCGATGATCAGCTCTGGCTTGTGTAAGTGAAAATATAGATGTAGAACCACAGGAGGCGGTGCGTAATAGGCTAAGGGTCGTATCCCTGTAAAACGCACGCCGCCGCAGCCTCATAAATTCTCATCAGCGTCTTCATTAAACGGTTCTTCCCCCCAGCCTCCCCTCCTCTGTTGTCGCTATGACAACGCTGGCCCCGCGTGCACCCTCCGGGGGTGGGAGGCGTGTGTGCCGGTGTAACCCCGGGGGTTATTTCGGGGGTGGGGTGACTTGGCACAGACTCCAGCCGTCCGCCTGAGTGTCAGACTCTGGCTGTGTCTGGACTGCAGGCGGGAGCTCTGATTTCTCCCTTTAATTACTGCTAATCGGAGGAGCCCGAGTCCATGCTAATGAAGCTACACCAATCAGCTGGGAGGAGTCGAGGGCTTCTCACCGCTACAGCAACTATACGCATGAACAGAACTGCCGCTGCTGGGGCCAGAGCTTGCAGCCACAAAGCATGTCTCACTGTCTGTCTGTCTGTCTCACAGCTTCAGCAGCTTTGTACGGCCAGTCTGCCCTCGAGCCAAAGCGAGTGCCGCGGCTCGTGGAGAGGCCTCTCTGTGAATCCCTAATGAAGCTGCTGCTGCTGCTGCTGCAAGGTCTATAGTACCGCATCAGCTCACATCTCCCACCACTTCAAACCGCAGCCGCTCGCAACAACACCAAGTGTGGCTGATCAGACATTCTAAAGACAGAAATTAATTATGATTTAACAATACGTCAGTGGCTCATTATTGTAAATGTGCGCTGTGCAATCAATCCACCATATTTCCTCCCCCCCCCACAAACATAATTACACTCTATAGCTTTCAGTGAAGCCTTGGAAATGTATTTTCCTTTTTTTTTTTTTTTTTTTTTTTATACCTACGTAATGAATAGCAACAGATGTGACTGTGTCACGGTGCTTCTCAAAATTGGAATATCATTGAAAAAATTCAGTTATTTCAGTAATTAAATTCAATTAGCATAGCTCAATGAATGTGCATACATAATGAATGTATGTAGCATACATGTATGCTACATAATGAATGTAGCATACATTCATTACACACAAACTGATACAGTCAACGTTTTCTATTAGCTTTGATGGTTACGGCCTACAGCTAATTACAATCCAAAATTCAAAGTTTCTGAAAATTATTGAGGAAATTTGAATATTGCATTGGACAAATATGTTTTAAATATACATGTTTTACATAATCATGTGAAGGAATCCTGACTTGGCAGTTTCCCAGCAGACTGCACTGATACCCTCCCCAAAAGAAGTTGACTTCTGTATCAAAGCACAATAATGGAAAGTTGAGTGGAAGGAAAAAAAAATCAACCCATATTATTAAGATTCCTTTCACACAGAGTCTTGTGTTTCTGAAAATGATTGAAAATCCCAAATCACGCAAATGCAGAAATGTTGGTGCAACGGACTACACAGCCATGAGGAAGTTGAAAAATATCACTGTGTGAGTTTCATTCTTTGATTGAAATGATAACAATAAATAAGCCTTTTGAAGATTCTAATTTACTGGCATACACCTATTAACGTTAAAAGATAACAGTAAAATTCCTGTAGATCAGCCTCAAAGTAGAAGGATCTCAGTTTCTTTGTTTTACTCTTCTTTGCTCCAGCACACAAATTCTATAAGAAAAATCAAGTTTAATGCATCTCACAAGTGCTTGATTATAATTCTTTTCAGCCCAGTATTATGCCTGCTGGTGCTCAGACTGTTTGTGTTGCAGCCGCTGATCAAAAGCTCTCTTTTTTTACACCAATGCACCACCTGTAACCACGCCGGGTGTTCGCTACATCTGTGCATTTGCAACAAACACCTGACATGACGGGAACGCATGTGAATGCAAATAGGCCTACTGGCAGGCATCCACACATGAACATGACTGAAAAAATGGGAAGCAAAGCTCTCCTCGCAGCAGGACACAGAAAGGTGTTACATCTGATCTTGATCAGTGCTTTTTTTTCCCTTCACAAGTTGAATCTGCTGTGATTGCGTCATAAAGTAAGATGAAAGTCGACATGCATTAAAGCAACTGTACAAAGTTTTAGCCCCTTTATTGGTGTTGAAACAAACGTCCGTAAATCACCTATATTGGTGTAATATATGCACAAAGTTTAATGTATTAAAATAGTGATACAATTGTTTGAACACTAAAACTAAAGTTATCACCACAAAACCGCTTCATATTTTGTCACTTTAGAACCATAAATTTCTATATTTTCTATAAGGGTTTGAGTTTATTTGAACACTAGTACGTCTCTGTGAAGTAGAAATCAAATGATAGATTTATTTTTATTTTTAATTCTAAATGCTTGTTCTGTTACCCCTGAATAAAATCCAGTGCAACTAGGCATAGCTTTTCATCAAAACAGAGAAGCAGCCAAGAGTCCCATGGTAAATCTGGAGGAACTTCAGAGATCAGGAGGAATATGTTGTCACGACAACTATTAGTTATGCATGTACCACATAAAAAACACGAGAAAATATAAAAGAAAGCAAGATGAATTTTCCTAAAACCGAACATGTGGAAGAAGACGCTCTGGTTAGATTTGACCAAATGTAACTTTTTTTTTTCCTAAATGCAAAATGCTATGTGTGGTGGAAAACTAACACTGCACATTATTCTGAAAACACTGTTCCCACAATGACACGTCATGACATCATGCTGCTCTAGGGACAGTTAATAGAAACATGGATGGAGTTAAATGCAGGGGAATCCTGTTAAAATAATTGAGACTGAGGCAGCGGTTCAACTTCCTGCTATACAGAGCTGGTTCACGTGGTAGGACGGCCCAGTCAAAGTTCAGACTAAATGCAGTCAGGAATCGGTGGCAAATCTTGCAACTTGCTGTTCACAGATACTCCACATCTAATCTGGCAAGGCTTGAACAACTTTGTAAAGAAAAATAGGCAAACATTTCAATTCCTTGAGATGTTTACTTCAAAGGATTTGCAGGTGTAATTGGTGCAAAAAAAGTGGTTTCTCAAAGGATTGACTCAAACTGAAAATAAATGCATGCCACATTCTTATGTGCCATAACAATTGAAAACCTTGAATTCTCAATCTTCCACTTGATAACTATGCACTACTGTGCATTGGTCTGTCACATAAAAACCTCTATAAGATACATTGAAGTTTGTGGTTGAATGGTGACAAAATGTGGAAAAATCTGAAGGCATTCACTGTTGCAAGTGAGTTTAAACACCTTCACAGGAGTATTGTTTTATTATCCAGGTCATGCTTAAATATGAGTAAGCCTTTACAACATACCATCTCTCAGCAATCAAAGCCTATAAGTAGAACTTGTAAAACGACTAAGTGGAGCAGCACAGCAGACCATCATTTCATGCTTTATCCACGCAGACACAAGGACTTCATACACCAGCTTCCCAGTCAAGGTCATTATATTAAAGACCATAACAGCTCATCAGGCAATTTAGCTGACCTTGCCATGCAGAAAGTAACTAGCAGTTACAGCAGGATTCGCAATTATAGTCAATTAAAGTCAATAAAAGATGATATGACAGTTGATTACGTTTAATTTACTGGGAGCAAAGTGGTTTCCGAATTGTGCGCTCACTGAGCAATAATTAATGCGCAGCTTCAGAGCTACCATGAATTCAGATCGAGTTTGGTTAAAAAAAAAAGATAGCTATATGAAGACAACAATTTGGATTGTATTCAGACTTTTGATAAATTTCCTGCTCTTTCGATATAAGAACTGATCTTTCACTTCAGTTTTACTTCGTTTTCCAATAGTCAAAGAAAGAGATAAAAAAAATTAGTAAATTAAATACTGCTGCACCCTAATATTTTGTTGTGATGTTAGAAAGATTACCACGGGCCAGCGGTTGGCCTCCAGCAAGGGCTTTTCCTCGGGCTGCCAGTACCGAGGTGCCAGATGCGCTAGGCAAGTAGCTGCATGATAAATGGCAGAAGGTGAGAGCTCCATGGCTGCAAGCAGGAGCACCTTGCCCCAGCATCCCGCTGCCAGTCCCTTGGCATGCAGCACACCGGGCCAAATGGCAGCAGCGTCCCCCTTCAACGCTGACATTTAGAACCTCTGTCATGCTATCCAGCTGTGCACATTGCGAGCCCTCTGCCCCCCAGCACCGTACCCCCAGCCTCTCCCAGGCACCGGGAACCCTCAACCCCACTGCTGCTACTGCCAGATGACAGTCAACAAACATTTACTTGTTTAATCACGTCTGAAATTGTTTAACGGTAATGTCCACCATGTATTTGTGTAATATTTCAAACATGCACATCACAACAGCTTTAAAATGTACATTTCTTTGAGAAAACTAAGAGTGCCATTGGAGTCTGATATTGTTTAGGGCTTTGCTATCCAATGCAAAATGTCCATGATAAGTATATAGGGTTTCCTTGAGTATTGTGTTGGGAAAAAAAATACTGCCATTGCTAAAAAAAAAGGAGATCTCAATATTTAAGAAATAAAAATAAATTGTGATTTAATGATGTTTTAAATATTTGATCCAAAGTCTCCATTTAAAATTATAGTTAACACCAAAATGTATCCAATAGGGGAGAATAAAGGATCTATCCCTTCTTACCAAGTGAAACTTTATTTAAATAACTATTATTTTAAACTAATGTTCCTTAAGCATTAGTGTGCAAGTGATTGTTTTTTTTTTTTTTTTACATTTGCATAATTCTAAAATAGATATTTTTAAAAACATGCCTTACAACTTGTTGACAGGTGCATTTATTTATTTTGGGGGGCAGAAAATTGTAAAGAAGACTGTGAAAGTAAGACAAGTAGCAATATCTGTGCACTGTGGTAGCTCACATAAAAAAAAATATATCTGTATAGAGCAAATACTCTGGTTTCAGAAGGGAATATGGTGCCTAGCTGGCAAGAATGGTTGTGCGAGAGTCCAAGAAAACATGCAAAGGATGACCATCTGGCCTATCCTGATGGATCTAAGCTATTTTGGTACCTACATTTCACGTCAGACACCATATAAAAATGAATTAATGGAAATCAACCAAGTAGGACTCTTCTGCTAAAACAAATAAAAACCCTTCCTTGGCAAAGAATGAAGCATTTGATTATGACTTTCTGTTGGATGGATCAACAATGGTGGGGGCTAAAAACAACATATCAATGGACACTGAGCCCGATGGCCAAGATGTGGACTCCGGAAGGCAACTAAAGACAACAGTAAAAAAAAGTAAAAATCATCCAACGGAGAATATTCAAGAGCAACAAATGTTTAAGTATCTCCAATGCATGGCCGCCCAACGATGCTGTTCGGCGCTTCTGACAAACATATCCACTGATCAATCCACTAACCTGTTATGTCTTGGCAAAGTTCAGAAAGACCTACCCTTTGTGTGTCAAAGGGAAAATTAACCTTGAAATGTCAACTGCAATGAAAATAAATATAGGATAGACAAAACAATAGATGTTTAGTTGAAACTCTTCTCTTAAGGAGAAATTAGCACACTTAGGGAGAAAAGATTTTTACTTTTCAAAGTGTTACTTAGAAGTTACTTTTTGAACCTTGTGTATTACAAATGATCAAAAGACTGTTTCCTCAAGTACTTTCTGGAACCGAACGAGTACTTTCAGATCTTACATGTAAGTGAACAAACAATGAACTATCTGATAACAAGTTCAAGGAAGTAACTGTAAAATTATGGAGTCCAATAACCTGTAGGTTCCAGAAAACTTGCTTGAAGTTTTGCTAACATTCTAAACCTCTATAGATTTAGCCAGACAGCGTTTTTAATAATCTGAATGTACTTTTTTATGATTGTTTTGGCACTAGTCAGAGAAAAGGTGGTAGACGTGCAGCAAGGGTCTCAATGAGGTGAATCAAACACAGGATGGCTGCGTCCAGGACTATCACCCCTGTCTATGGGGCACCTGCTCTAGACAGGGGTGATATTTTGGGGGGCTGTATTGGTATACAGCTAGCTAGCTGTATACCAATACAGCTAGCTAGCTAGTTTATGCGCTCTTTCTTCTGTATATTAAGAGTTTGGGAATAGCTGTTTGTATAAAATTTCTAGAGGACAAAACATTATGTTATTTCAGATAACATGTTATCTGAAATAGTAAGTTGAAAAAAATAAAAGTAAGAGGTAACGACTTGGACAATAAACAAAATATGGGGCATTTGTAGAAAGTATTCATAACAGTGTAAAATCTTTCATGATTGCATTTTTTTATTTAGTTTAATCTACAGTTATAAACCTCCTTCAAGGGCAACTTCACCTTGAACTCTTCTTTCAGGAGGAAATACAAACATCCAACAATTTTTCTTTGCAAAACTGCGCAGAACTGCCTTTTAACAAGTTCAGTGAGAATATCAATGTTGGCTACACTCAGAAACTATAGGTTCTTTAAAAAAAAAAAAAGACAGCAGAATAAAATAAAGGCAAGGAGAAGATGGGAGAGTAAACACTTTACATTCTGGTACTCATTAAAAACAGACAAGTCCAGCCTTTTCCCGCGAGAGAGCACACATCATGCTATATAGAGGCAAATACCAAGCTGCATGGCATGGAATCAAAGGCATTTCTGCAGTCCAAAGGTCAGGTGATGGTAAAAGGTTGCTGAGAAACAGAGTTGCTGGACGGGCTTTCATCAGTGGGAGACAGCTGGAGTCTCCAAAGAGGCAGCGTTACTCGGGGCTGAAGGCACAGTGGGGCTGCTCCGATATGACATTTCACATCCAGATCTGCCACAGTAATGGCATTTTAGCCACTTTTAAAAGGGCCAGATTGGCCTTCCTGCACTGTTCAAATTTTTATAGACAGCCATTCTTATATTGTTTGGGCTTATTACAGTGTCTAAAAGAAAATTGTCTTTGTGGAAAAGGCAATTGGGGCCAATGTGAGAATGATTGGCTGATACAAATACTTAAACTCCACATGATACGACATGGGAAGAACAGCATACATCTCGCAATGTTAATAAACCTCTTTTATTACCTATGCGGAAATGCAAACTTGAATGAATCAGAACAAAAGATCTCAAATTTACATAAAATATATTTATCCTTTCTTGTGATTCTTTGATTTTGAAAAAAAAAGAAGAAAAAAAGCAGTACAACATGTATCCATGTAAAGCTCGTCACGGTTATTTACTCGAGTCTCTCTGTTAGGAAACGGTTCGTGTAGTTTTGCTTTGAAGCTGCTGCTGAGATGATTTGTTCCATTTGCTTGGGGAAATTGCAGTGCCTGTTACTTGCTGAAGTGATTTTTTTTTTTTTTTTTTACAATATGCAAGCTTTGTAAGATAAAAAGAAAGCAACATGTGCTGTTCCCTGTTAATAAAACAACAACACAGAAATAAATATTCATGGTAAACAAATCTTCCATCAAAACAAAATGCTAATCTGCACGATCATATTTCCACCAGAAGATATCCAAACCCAGTGAGTGAATTAACGGTGATTTTAAAAAAATATATAGGCTCATTTTTTTCTTTTTTACAAAACTTTATCTTAAAATAAAAGCTCAGGGAATATAATATATCATTCAAAGACCAAAAATACACAGAAAATGATAAAAAATAGCAGGGTAACTTGATTTATATCTCTAAGGGAGGTTTTTTGATTTCTGTGGCTTCAGCAAACCAATTTTAGATTGAAACAGCACAATTCATGCCTTGTTTTCTGTAGATGTGTTAAAATCTGAGGTTATTGGTTTTTATTCTGCTGAAATGTAAAGAGTGCTATACTGGATGAATTACATTGTTTTCCACGCTTTTCTTTTATACGTTTGTTAATCGGCTAAATTTGACTTCTCAGGTTATATAGTATAAATCTATTATATTTGCATTCAAGTCTGGTGGAACAGACTGAAGCAAGAGCCCTGGCTGAATAATGACTCCAAGAATTAAACCCAAAAATCCAATCATTTTATATGGCAATTAATGTAACATACTTTCATAAAAAAACAAAACAAAACAAAAAAACGTTTTTATTGCTGATGTCACCTACTCTGCACCAGAACATGGCAAAGTGTTTGGGAAATTTACAAAGTAATATTTCTATTCTTGGCTGCATTAGTACGGTGAAATCAAATGCTGTAAAACAAGAAAACAAGTAGCCACATTAAAAAGTGTTAATGATTACTTCCCTTTCCAACTTGAAGTTGGAATCACAACTATGTTGAAACTTTCATAGCCAAACATTTATTGATGCTTTTGTCAATGAAACCTGGGGTTTGTATAGGCTCCTGAGAACTTCAGTTATTATGCCAATATCACAAAACCAATTCATGTTAATGGGGGGATAAAATATTTGGAATCAAAAATGAAAATCTCTTACATATTTTAAATATATCTACCCCATATATTCCTCAAACTGAATGTTACTTGCCCAGAGTAAAACTGGTTACTTTCTGAAATTTAGAGACTGCTTTCGAAGACCTGATACATTTCACAAAACTTTCCAGTCACTTGCAAGAGTTTATAGTTTACTTTCGGGAATGTAGAGGGCATATTTACTAAATTGACTAAACTCAGAGGTAGGTTTTGGGATCCTGTCTGCTTTATGGTGTAACTTCCAACTTGGTTCTTTCTGGAGCGTAAACTTTAGTTTCCACAGTTTAGGAGTTCTTTTTCAGAGATCACTTTGCTGTAATTTACATGAGGACTCATGAGGACTTTTTTTTTTTTTAATCGATATGTTACCACTTACTTTCCAAGAAAATAACGTTTCGTGTCCAAAACCTGAGGCTACTTTCATGGATCTTAAAGATTACTTTTTAGAATGTAGAAGGTACTTTTTAGTCTATAGTATGAGGTGTATAGAGAATATAGAGATTGCTTTCCAATAGTTTTACATACCACTTTTTGTGGAAGTTGCAGTTTCCCAAAACCTACAGATGGATATATTTACATATGAATTTGGGAAAGGAGAAAATCACCCGACTGTCTGTAAAGGGCATGGTAGAAACTGGGGAAAAAGCATACTAGAAACATATAAATTGTTATATTACAACCACACAAATACCGATATTGACGTTATTTTGGAGAGAAAATGCATTAACGTCCCGTATGCACAGCAGTGAAGCTTTTCATCTGCCATACATGATTTAAATTTAGCGGTGGAATAATCAGTCAGCATTCAGCTGTGGGAATTCTGAGCTTAATGAATGCCTCTTCACATAAGCAGTTTGCCGGAGTTATTCCGAACACAAGACTGCTGTCAAAACGTCTATGAATCTCAATTTAACCACCATCTCAACCATATGGGGACCATCTCATGCAGGCTGTCTGCATGTCTAAATGTGAGAATTAGAAAAAAATATATATTGTTGTAAAAGAAAACACAATTAGTTTCCAGTTTCTACATCAAACTGGCAGAGCAATTAAATAATTACCATTTTCTTAATATTGCATTTTTAATCTAGAGGAAAGCCCTCACACATTAGGTTAAATCATTAACTTGATTCTTAATCACAGAGTAAGTTTGTGGTCATTACGACTCAAATTTTGAATCTCGAGGATTTCGTTGATTAAATATCAACCACGCAAACGTTAAGTAAGATTTAAAGGTCATCCCCTCCTTATTTAAAAACAAGACTAGTGATTATTGAATATCATATGAAAACTGAGGAATACTGTTTTAAAAACATCTAGTATTTTGGTTGACAGTCCTAAACCAAACAGACTAACGCAGGCTAGTTCTAGCCGTGCGCCATCAGTGGCTATCAGCATCACTGCTGCTGTCTCCAGCTGCTGAAAGAGGCAGGAAGGGCAGCAGCAGAGCTGTTTAGGAACAACTATGTTTGAGGTGTTGGCGTGTGCTACAACATGCCAGACTTTATATCCCATACTGAGAGCCGTGAGGGTCTGAAAACATGTCCTCTACATATGGTTTCAGGGTGGTTTGAATCTATACAGATCAGCCTGTTAGTGCAGGGCCACATCGATCACAACTTTATTCCTCATGTCTTTCTTTGTGTATTTCTTGCAGTTGTCAGAAGATCTTTAGGAACCGGTGTTGCCACAATTATCTTGCAAAAGTAATCCAACCATCAGCGTGGGAATGGATGAACGACTGAATACAAGTGCAAATCATTTACCATTGCAAACGGTTTGGAAATAGTTACGCATCCTTTTGCCGCTTCATTTCCCATAAATTTAACTTTGAAAAATTGCATTAAGTACCTTTTTTCTAAAACCAAAAAATTGAAAATAAAATTGTGTTCAAATGATCTTGTTATTTGTAAAACTTAACAGTGGTGTAATTTTTCTACGGTTATTGTTGCTTTTGTAGCTTCAGCCAACTTGTGTATAGTAGGACAGAGGGGATGCTGTATTTGGCACTTCAGACTTAAATCCAACTGAATATGTGTGAGAATCTCTTTCCACAAATGAAAATTGATGTTCACAGTTTCTTTCAGCTATACTTGTGGCTGAACCTGTGAAAAAAATATGAGAAAGTGTGCCTGATTTCTTTCTAAAGACACCGTATGTCCTACTTGCACATGTACCCTGCAGGAAAAGTAATGCCTTTCTATCGTATTGTGATCCAACTTCCATGTAATCTATAATGGAGTGGATATTGCTTAGCTTATTGACTGATGTCCCCTCCTCCCCACTTTGACATTTGCTTATCCTCATGAGCATCTCCCAGTATTGACGTTTGCTCTATCTGGACATCTTCCTAAGCTGTTCTGTCATTTGTCACCTCTTAAATAAAAACCAAGGAGGTGTGGGAGCTGACAGTGATAAGGCTTAATGACACAAACCACCGTGGTGGTGGTGGTTTCATACAAACTCAGAAGAAAGAATTCACAGTACGGCTTAATTTCCTGCTCGGTACCTGTAATGGATTCATAGAGCAATTTTACCCAGCGTATTTCCATCCGTGCCATTAATAAGCAGAATAAAAAAGCACCTCTCTACAAACCATGGCATGAATTCACTCATAACTGCAGTCAATTTAGAGGAAATTTATTGAAAGCGCGCTTTTGGTTTAACACCTTTTAAACTAATGTATTTGGAGAGCGCACTCCACATGCTCTCCTGTCAAAAGCTACCATTTTCTCCCAACTTAGCCTTAACTCTCCACTTCTTGGATGCAAACTGGTGAGGTCAACACATGCACATTAGAGCTCATAAAACATCCTCTAAGTGGCCTTTCAGGATTCCTACTTTGCTAACTCACTTTTTGAAGAGCAATAAACGCAGCGCTTCTCTAAATACGTATCTCACAAAATCCAGCCGGGAGCAGATTTTCTCATGATGTGGAAGACAAACTCTTCCTTTCTTCCCCTCCCTCTCTTTCTATTCATCCCTCCCTCAGACTGTCTCCTGCAGAGAGGCTATTATTGCAGCTAATTATCTACAAATAGGCCCAATATGACAAACACAGAACCAAGCTAGTGCTGGCTAATAGCACAGGAATCATTCTGTGACGAAATAAAAGAAAAGGGGACAGACAAAGACCAGAACAAAAAGTCATACATTAAAAAAATACATATATATTTTTAAAAAGAGGCAAAATCTGAGATAATTATGAGGAACATGACAGAGACACAATGTGGTATGAGATGAGAGAAATTGCGGGACCAAAAAAAAAAAAAGATATAAGAGGGAGGCAGATGGGCGAAGAAAAGCAGCACAGAGAGAGGACTAACATGGGGGAAATGATCTTGTCTTTGCAATGTGTGACGGTTGTTGCCATTGGCAACTGTCCTGCAGTGCACGGGCCACATCCACTTAGCTCCCAGCGTGCTTCAGGATCAGGGTAGCTCAGAGGTCTAAGGCTGTCTGGCTCATTTACATAAAGAAACTCATTTACCAGGCAAGCATGGAGGGCTATGACGCATCAATGGGGGCTTGATTAGATCTTTACCTTTGATACATATGAATATTTATCATGGCTGAATAACATTTGCTCTCCTTTCATCTGGATCATCCAGAGAGTCCTCCTCCTCCTCCTCCTTCTCCTCTTAATTTTTTTCCAATGAATATGTCAGCGAAGCATCGGGGATCATGACAAGTGACAGTACTCGAGATAATCCGGTCATTGTTGCAAGAGCTCAACACTCTCTTTAGGTTTTACAAACTGCATCAGGCTTCTGTCTTGTTGTTTATATTTACTCCGGGGATAACAGGTCCAAGAAACTTAAAGGAAATCAATTGGGGCGGGGGGACCGCAGTCACGGTGGCTCCCTTAAACAAATGTGCGTGTGAAATAGACCACTGCAGGTGTGAGGAAGTTGAAACCGCAAACATGGCATCCACTTTTTGTTTTTTAGCAGCCGTTTCAATGAGTTGCACTTACATCACTCACTCCGGCCTCCACTATCTTCAGGCCCGTCTCCTTCTCCAGCTGCTGCTTTTCTTGGACTGCAAAGGGAGACAAAAGCAGAGGAGATTTGATGTGACAAAGTCGCAGGTTTTTAATTTTTACTTTTTTTTTTTTTCAGTTCCCGAGGCAGAACAGGGAATCAGTGAAACTGAGAACGATGCGATGGACGGATCAGTCTGAGTCAGACGTCAAACTGGTCATAGAAAATGTCCGGCACCCAAACACAAACACCTAAAGTCCTCAACAGGGAAGGAGGTTTGCAACCTTTAAAGCTGTTGTAAGGTTGTAAACAGTGAACTCGGACATAAGTAATGCATAATCATGAACAGGAAGGACAGAGATGCATGGTTTTTCTAAAGTTATTTCACATTTAATCTGAAAAGTGGGGCATACAGTTGATATTAGCGACATATTAGAGTAAAGTCTACATTAAATACATAGGTCTAAATCGGCGCTCAGCAGGAAGCATTTCACTAAAAACACAAAACATGTAGATACAGTTTCAAATGTTAATCTTATTTATTTATTTTTTTAGAACACTGCCTTATCAAACACTTTTTACAATATCTACTTGTTTTCATAGATAGGGTCTTGCATAATGCAGCAAGTGGAGAAACTGCCACCATTTTTTTTTTGACATGAACATAATTGATTATACGTTCTGAAATCTGACAATTTCTCACCATTTCCATGAACACTCATTATACCTGATCATTTAGTCTTATTTAACTCACCTTTTGATTTTTTCAAATCAAAAGATTTTTTTTTTTATGTCTTTTGATATATGTTGATGCAATATCTTAAGTTGGACAGTTTATAGCCATGGTAAAGAGTAAATGAATAAAAGTTAAGAGCAAAACGAATCAGCTATTAAATGTTTGAAAAATTCCCCCAAAATCTGACAATATAATGTCAAAAACCCTTTATGGTGATGCAGGTACAGGCAGCAGACTGTTCCAAACCTGCAGACCACTGGCACCCCGTTATAGGAACATTGCAGCCTTTACATTGTTTAACCAAATTTAGCTTTAAGCTCTTTAAATTGGCTTAATATTTAGCATATCTTCCTTGCATTACTTTACGTCCAAACTCAGAATCTCTCACACCCCTAAGCTACCGTGGTGAGAGCCACCCTCCCCCCACTTGACAACCTGCCACCCGTATGTGCACGGATTTCAATTTTCATAATTAGTTTGTTAAATCAATAAGTGGGTCTTATCACAGGACACGTAACAGCTAGCTGTGCAGCAGTTTTGAAAGTAGCTTGTACATTTTCAGAAACAAGGCGAGATTTGTTTTTCTCCTGCCTCCAGAAAGTGGACTAACAAAAAGGCACCGAGTTAATAGGTGTTGAGAAAGTTCAGCCTTTCCTGACAACAATTTAAGAGAAGTTATCTCAATTTATACACTCCGGGTTGTGGATAATTATGGAAACTATTTATTTTATCAACCACTACCCTGACGTTGTACACGCACTGTTGTCCTTTAAGCACCACTCTGGTTTGCAAGTTAAAAAGTGCACATCAAAATGCACCTATTATTATGCACAAGTATCCATTCTTTCTGAAGATTACCAGAAAGCAGAAGAAGTGATTGTACATTCACAGCACACAATAACTTGAGCCCCTGCCTTTGTTCTTGCAGTAATTAATACACCACCCGAGTTTGATCCTCAGATCTTGTGATCTAATCAAATATGGCATGCTATTTTCAATGCTTTGTTCACAAAGGACATTCTCATGCAAATCAAACTGAAGTGAGGCGATGTTAAATATCCATCACTCAAGATCACACAGTTTCGCCGACTTTTTCCCTTTTGCGCTGTCCTCGACGTCCCCTCCTCACTTTGATGGAAACATTTATATTAGAAAACAAAAATCAAAGGAGGCCCTAATAGATTAAGCTAAATTATAGAGCCGAAGCGGAAAATGCAGCATCATTTAATTGAGTTTGTTAGCATGTGAATGTGGCTGCTAATCTGGAAAAGGAAAAAAAAAAGGAGAAAGAGAGCAGGTCCTTTAAATCCCATCTCCCCAGATGAAGGCTATGCAAATGACCCTGAAGAGCTGAACCCAACCTCACACTCCAAATTCAGCAATGGGTCTGTTTAATTAGTATTTTAATCTATCCCAATGATTGCACTCAGTCCACAATGTATGCAGAATTCTATCTAATTAAGGATGCTACTTTTAGGGTAATCATCCATCTCTTTCTCCCTTTCTCCATCACCTTTTCTCTTTCTGCTTATTAAGGATCCTGCAAACATTGATCATCCTATCATCCCATCAACATGGCAGGGAAGGAGACATCTCTTCTATGTTAGGAGTCATGCAAGGGTTTCTGGGGGGAGGGCAAAAGTGAACTAAAAGAGAAACAAGACTTAATTTCCCAAACCATGACCTGTAGATAGGTAGATGTTGAAAAACATGAAACATGAAAAAAAAAAAAAGCTGCAAAGGTTTGATGCAATAATGGCACTAAAATCTTTTCCTTAGTTTATTAAAGAGGGTATAAGTTTTGAGGTGCCTTTTTTTTTTTATTTGTTTAATGACCAGGTCTCTTCTTAACCTCTAATTATCTGTCAGGCACAACTTCTAAACTGGCCAGTTATGAATAACTTAAGTCTTTACAGGATATGTAAAAAAAAAAAAAAAAATAAAAAAAATATTTTTGATGTTATTAAAGTTAGATTTTAACTGTGTCCAAAACATTAATAACGGTATCTTCGGCATGAAATCCCTCCCTGAGCTCGTTAGTTCCCCCTCTTAGAGTGGCAACAGGACACCATGGGCATGTGGAGGAAGAAATTTGCATCATGGATGTGCAGTCAACAAATCTGATGCAATCTTGTCAGTGTGGACCGAGATTTCCCAGAGGAATGTTGCTGACAGCTTGCAGAATCCATGCCACAAAGAATTAAGGCAAACTTGATATCAACAAGATGTGTCTAATAAAGTGGCCGGTGAGCTTACGTCTGATGCATAGTGGTGAAAGATAGATATATATATATATTTTTTTGCCATTTTGAGAGAATTAATCTCACTCAGTTTCCACTCCTGTAGCCATATTGACTCTCTGTAGGTACCTCCACTACCTGTTCAGGGAGGGGGTAATGAGCGAGGTAATTGGGCCCAGCTGGGTGAGGGTGGAGGTGGTGGAGGAAGGCCAAGATGCTTAAAGGTCAAACAACGTTTTGGTCCTAATGAGGACTCCTCTAGGGTCCCAACACATCATGAGTCAAACTAGAAAAGATTAGCCAGGAATCAACAGATATACGTGTTGCAGCGGCAGCCGGCGTGGTGGCTCAGGCTTGACAGACAAGCTGACATTAACCATCTTATTGTGAGACAAAAAAAATAAATAAAAAATAGCCTGAAGGCCTGAAGGTCAGCAAAGAATCAAAGCTAAAAAAGTCTCCAATCAACCTGAGTGGAAGTACTGTCCCAAAACAGCCACTTTAAATGTAAATACAATGTAGTTCCAAGCTCATTAGCTGGCGACTCGGTTGATCTGGGCGACTCTTACAATCCAGCCAGAAGAATGCTTGTCTTCTCACCGCCTGGACAGATAACAGCCTTGGGCGTCTCTTTTTGGTCACCTCTTCTATTAACCTCCCTCTGGAGCTCGCTCACTTTCTCTTTTCCCACACGCGGGCACAGATTTTTGCAGGTTTCAAATTAGCGACCAAATACCCCTGACAGGCTGTGGAAAAGAGATGTCAGGTCTCATTTCAAAGAGACTCCTCCAGCCTTTTTAATAGGAATTGTCTGACTCTATCGAGGCTGATTTCTAAAGTGAAGATCTGATCACTGCTGCTCGTTTGATAATTTTTCTGAATCACACCGAGCCAAATCATCTGATGTTCTGCAGGCAAAGAAAGAGACAAAAAAAAAGGATTTTTGCCCTGTCTTTTGCTTACTATTTGCATAAGCTTTAGCAAAAATCAAACACAAAGGCAATAGATTTTAGCTGCAGGTATCCATCCAAAACTTGAATGATTCAGAAAGAAGACACATTTTTCAGCTATTTTTTTATTTTTTTTAATCTCCATTCAAAATTTTCTTGACCCACTTTATGATTCGTCTTTTTTTGAAAACCCATAACATTAAACCAGAAGCATTTGACTGTTTGGATGGAGCGATCTGAGCTGTTGCGGTCATGAAGGAGCTAAGCTGAAATGTCTTGTTCAGTCCATTTATTTTCTAGATTTCAAAATAAAGAAGAGCATCGCTCAACTGAGCTTTTCCCATAGCGTCACCAGACTCTGCCTCAGAGGTAGGATGAGGAGTTTATGGGAGAGCAGGTGTTCTTCATCTGCTTCAAAAGGAAACGGCTAAGGTTGCTCCAACCATGGTGCTTCCTGAACAAATCCCTTTGGAGGTTTACCAGGCAAGTCCCACTGGGAGAAGATCCTGGGAAGACTCAGAATGAGCTTGAGAGTGTCACTTATGAGAGGGATAGTGTGGCTCTCCTTCCTAAAATGTTTCGCTTTTCTGCAAACCGACAGAAGATGATGAATGGTTTGATCAGTAAATCAGATTTTGCTTTGTGGTGTGTGGGTATTTCAAGGTGGAAAAGGTTCATATCTCAAATAATTAGCACTTTAAACAGGGGCTTGAATACTTTTTATATCCATTACAATATATAACATTTCTGAAAATAACAGTTTAAATTATGTATGAGTGTTGAACACTGTAATAATCTTTTGTCTCAGGGATTTATACTAAAAATCCTTAACAGCCATAAAGTATAAACATAAAATTAACTCTGGGATGGCTAATAAAAAAGCTTAATGAGAATAATTGAAACTTTATAAAGTCTTCTGGGATAAAAATCAGTAGTTTATTCTTCAGGTTATCAAAGTTGTCAATATGTTGCCTATAATGGCTGCCATAATTCTCATAGCCACATTTGTTACATCCACAAAGACAGCTAACTTCTGAATTATTTCACTTGGAGTTTTTTTTTTAGTCACCTCTACTGATAATTACTTGTATGTGTGGTGCATACTGAATCAGCTTTAATCATCAACACAACTATACGATAAAGAACAGACGTGCTTGTAGACTTATTCTAGAGAGGAAAAAGATCATTTCAATCAACAATCTAAAGGGTGATCAAACATGCTGCCGCCTTTTTTTGACACTGATTAAAGAAAATGTGGATAAAACAAGCAAGCAGAAATTAAAGCTGGATTTTTCTGTGACCTTTAAACATCTCTGCAGGATATGCACTTACCAAAATGCATCAAGCGGTGAGATATAATTTGATTAAATTGCTGCTTTTCTCTGCCATATGCTGAAAACTGAAGCACTCTTCATTATGGATTCTAACTGCAAATCACAAATGATTATCATGAAGCCATCAGAGCTTAAAACCATGAATATATATATTCATTTTTCTGATATATGACTGCGTTGTTATTGTTAGAGGCAATATAAATTCAGCATGAGGAGACAAATCACCCTCTGCGGGCTGCAAATATTTAGCATTTCAACATGGCACAGCAAATGGTAAAGTCACATGAGTTTCATGTTGCTTCTTTGGCCAAAATAGGGGCATATAGTTGACAAAATGCATATTTCAACCATGCTCTGATTGATCTGTTAATACTGGATAACACCCCCATCCGTTCCATCAATCCAGCCCTTCTCTCTCGTGTTCCTTAGGTCGTCCATATTCACCACTTCCATCACTCTATCCATCACTCCAACCAAACAAAATGAAAGTGTTTATTGCGGAGGAGGGCTGACGCTCACGCCTCTCCACAGCCGTTAGCCTTATCAGCAGGAAATCGCTCCAATATTAAAGTTGCCATTCCACCCACCACTCCCATCACCCCCCACTCCTCCCCGCACCGCTGCATATGATGGGTGTCTCTACCTATCAGAGGTAGAGACTGAGGTGAGGAGGAGATGGAGGAAAGGAGAAGATGCACCTGATCCCCCCCTTCCCCCAACACCCCACCACGACTGATAAGATGCATGGCAGCCCATTTTTTTCCAGTCAAAATCCTGGGAGAGAAACACAAAAAAACGCAACAATACAGAGAACCACAGTGCCGACTTCAGAGCAGACGCACATTCATTACATGCATGACAGAAAACATACGTGACCGCTCTACACCCGACATCAGAACACAGATGCTTATCAAAATGTA
This sequence comes from Poecilia mexicana, assembly GCF_051168715.1. Classification (NCBI taxonomy): domain Eukaryota; kingdom Metazoa; phylum Chordata; class Actinopteri; order Cyprinodontiformes; family Poeciliidae; genus Poecilia; species Poecilia mexicana. The sequence continues at coordinate 14,847,099 of NW_028263389.1, forward strand.
AATAGCTGCACAAACATAGCTGCTGCCTCCATTACGCTTTTTCTTTCGCCCAATATAGCTAAGTATACGAGATAAGAACGGTAAAAGACTTCAATAAAAGTCCAAATTTTCGATCTTGATACACGTGTTTGCATGTCGTTCTCAGATGCTACATTTCGTATTATGTATAAAATAAGTTGCCAGTACCAATGCTGAGCATTTCAAACCAGAAACTGCCTCGACAAAACGCTGGGATCCACGCAGCCACATGCACAATAAACCAAACGAATTAAACTAGAGGTGTTCCCATTAGTTTCCACGCACTGTACAACAACCATGGCTATTTAAAATGGTCAATACTGGGCCTTAACTGCACCACTTAAGGTATTATTTAAAGTAGATTTTCTTGTCAGAAACGGTGACCAGAAACCTAGGTAACGTCATTAACACATCATTAGCTTGTTCACTAACCAAGGCAAGCTGAGATTTTAAAAGTGAAGAGCTGCTGAAGGACTCCAGACAGAGGTAGAGCGAATTTGAAGATTGAGATAAATTAAATATAAAAGAAACATTGCCCAGCATCTAAATGCACAACAAAAGAACTTTAAATGAATCTTATAAACAAAGAGAAGTTTCCGGGGCTACATTAATATCTGATGAGAAACCTAATGTTTCTATAATCTGTAGACTGATCCAGCTATAGCTAATTAAATATGCTAAACCTTAATTAAATCAAAGGACGTATCTGGCGCATCATGCAAATGAGGAAGAAAGAGGAAAATTGTTGTAGCTAGAGATGAATATTATAAACTCATCTTATTATTATTATTATTATTATTTAATCAAAGCCTTGATTAATCCTCTAGTTTATTGTAGTAAAACAGCAAAAATGGCAATCAAAACTTTTCAGAACAAAGACTGTTTTTACACCACTAAATTAAAAAAAAAATACGAGGAAAATGAAAAAGGATTAATTCTGTGCAAAGATAATCCCTGTCTTAATAGAACTTGAAGCCACTTTGATAATAGGTTTATTGTTTAAGGAATGCACTAAACAAAAATCCTTACTGCATGTTTGGGTCCAACACCTGAAAAAGGTGGCTGACTAAAGGATAAGGGATTCTTATCTGTTATTTGAAGGAAACTACTCATAAAATAGCCTTAAGTAAAAGTGAATGAATTTATAATAAAGAAAAAATATGAACAAAAGATCAGATTGGTAAATGGGTCGAAAAACAAATCGAGATCTATAAACACTCTGAAGCCTTTTTTGTATTATTTTAATTTATTTACCAAATATTTGCAATTTGAATCAAAATAACTGAATATATACACCACCATAAAGGTTTTAAACAATATAACCAATGTATTTTTTTTCTACTTTGATTTCAAGGAGAGACTTTCTTGTAATCTTTTCAGGGGTCTTTCATAAAGAGCTCAAACGAGCTTTCAGTTGGTTTTTAACTTTGGCCATGACAACATATCGTGCAGTGTGTGCTTAAAAACACGACAAAGCTGACAAGTAGGAGACAACAAAAATCGTGAATCGACTCTTCCATTTTCTAAAGTTGCCCATTTCATGCTGTGGTCACAGCAAAAGAAGTTTGAGCCCAGAACAAACATCAGTTTCTCCAAAATCTCCAAAAATATTGACACAATCTATAGATCTTTCACTGCACACTTGAAGTTTTTGTCGGAATTTTTAGTCAATCGGTTTATCTTTCGCGTTTTTCATACATTCAGCAAAATAGCAATTTGTGTCACTGTGAAAGGCTGTTGATTTCTAACGATCTGTTTTATAACTACTTTCTTGCCTGAGTCACGTTTTAATGCGTAGACACGGCACTCGTTCACTCCTTATGTTTGAAATGTATGCTTCAATGATTCATGGTCAAGACTTGAGTGGCCAAACAAATTGAACAAAACAAGAGAGTTCTAAAAATGCGCTGGATGAAAGCCAATTTGAAAAGATAATCTTCACCCAAGATCACTTCAAGGGTTCATTGAAAAATTGAGGCTTTTGTGATGAAAATATAAAGAAATCTATTTGTTAAAGAAGTAGAGAACAAATAAAAAGACACAAAGTTGTAAAAAAAAAAAAAAAAAGATATATGAAAGCAACAGACACTCAAATCCAAGATGGCTACATGGGAAAACGTGCGGAGGCAGATGTACAACCTTCAAAATTTCTTTCTCAAATCACAATTAAAAAAATAGTTACACATCAGACCGATTCAGACTCGTATTACTTTTATCCTTCCAAACCCCCCATACACTGGACATTACCTTTTAAATTAACATGAATTTAATGCATTGTTGCTTGCTGAATATCTTATACTGAAAAGTAAAGAAAGAAAACCAGGCATGATTTATAAAACAAGGTAAAGGTCAAAAAATATACTTCAGCATTTCCATGTCGCTGAGCTGTTGCCAACTACAAGACTATAACGTATGAATGCAAACTAGAGAAAGCTGCTTTTGACATACTTTAAGATTTATGGTAAAGAGATTTTATTTTTTAAAATCCTCCCTTTGGACATCTTAGTCTTGATCAATAATATATAAAATCCTTATATGTTTAGCTACTTAAAAAGGACTGGGTAGCGGGTTTAGCAATTTCAGGTTGTTATATCTAGAGTCATTTAACCCTTGATTTTAATTAACTTATCATGAATGAATAATAACCTGATTAAATTTGGTCAGGTTTTGGTTAATTAGAAGTTAAAAAGCTTTTGTCATTTGTCATTTTTTCTTTAATAAGTAATACAATTTCAGCTCCTATACCTTTGGAAGTTTCACTTTTTTGAAAATATGAATATTTGTTAATTCCCTAAGTTTTGTACTCTTAATCACTATCTTTCATTTTAGAAAAGTGTACTTTTCTAAAATGAAAAGTACAAAAAGTGTACTTTTTGTCACACTTTAATCTGACATAATTTATTATTGGACAAAGACAGTTGATACGAAAAAGCAGTTTTAGAATGATTTCTTTAACAAAGATTAAAAAATATATAAAACAAAATTTAAAAAAAGTGCAAACAATTACGAACACAATGCAAATCACGACTTAACTCTGGTTGCCAATTTTTTGTTCAACTTTAGCCATTTAAAATCAAGATAACTGTTAAAGAGGATCTGTCTGACCACATGCTAAAAGATCATTCTCTAATTTAACGAAATTCCAAAATATATGCAAAAGAAAGGAGTCATTTAGGACTTTTTGAGGATTAACCATTTCGAAAGTATTAAAGGTTGATTCATTTTTTTTGTCAGTCAACTAATGTCATATCATATCAGTCTGAGAAATGTCTGTCCCTTTAATTACTCTCTCGTCTTAAATACCAGCTTATTTGCAAGTCTAATAAGAGCAAAAATAGTTTAATAAACAGTAACAGTCACTTAAATCCCCTTGAAGGCCATATGGAGTTACACTGAGCCAAATATCTCTGTCGCAAATAAAACAAGTCTCTCCCAGTAAACCAAACATCATAACATCATTAAGCTCAAATATCCAATAAGGAGTGCCAATCAAAAAGCCCCATGCCTGTCACATGGTACAGCCATGCTGTTAGCAGCAGGGGTCCTGGCTGGCTCGCTGTTTATTCACCCCAATCGATCGTTTCCTGCGGATAAGGCCAACAGTGCCCCCCAAACAAACCAACTGCTGTTATTCAGCCTAAATCAACACACCAGGCCCCTTTGCTGTCTACATAAATGCAACGACGATGAACTCGGAGGTAAAACGCTGCAAATAAACGAACGAAAATTGATTGTCGAGTTGATGCGTTATAAAGAAAAGAATTAAATAGCCTCTGTTTGGATCTGTGGTGACTGGAGTCCTGCAATCAGCATGCACTTTGAGTCCACTGCCGACACTATCAGACCATTTTCAAGCCTCTTCCTTTCTCAAACAGAGCACATATGACATTTATAATTGCATCCCGCCTCATTAGAGAGCCCTCTCGACGATGCCTGAGTAATGCACCTAGATGAGGCTTTGCCTGCTGCTCTTGAGCTAGCAGACACGCCAACACAGAACAACCAACCACCGCCTACATAATATCTTTTTCTTTGCTGCCGTGTTGATTAATAGATTGTGGCTGCTCTGACACTCTGTGTAGAATAGGCATTTTGCCTCTGATAGGTGCTGACACCAATTCTTCACGGACTGCAGGAGACCAGGGGAAGGGAGAAGCACTGGCAAATGACTTGGACGGCACATGACTCCAGATGTGGGAGAAACCCGACCACCTCCCCCCACCCCCGCCAACCCTCCCTGCGCAGATGTCACTCTGCATTCTCACCGGGGCGCGCTCAGATCGTTTACGCCGCATCTTGGGGATGACAGTTGGCAGATGTGTGACACGCGCCACACACAAATCGCATCTGACAATCGCTTAAAAGGAGCGGAAAGGCTTGTGGTTTACAGTGAGAGACGAGGTAAATAATTCACATCTGCAGCGATCTTGGCGGTCAGAAGTCCGGCATGTTACAAAGCAAACACTTAAACTGTATGACTGTGTGTAGAAAATTTATTGCAGCTTCACACCTCGGGCCTGTAAATTACATTCACTAAATATAGTGCCACATTCAGGGGCCGCATTCGAAGGCCAATTACATCACAAAGAAGGCTGTCCAAATTCGAAAGCTCCTCCAAATGTGGCCAACAAATGAGTTCGACTTTTCACAGAATTTGAAGGACTGGAGTCGTTTGTATCCTTGAGGTCCACCATATCCCAAGATTTATCGCAGGGCCAAACAGGAGATTTTTGTTCTCATAACAATGGCAAATGAAGCAGGAGATGGATTACAGTTTGAAATATAAGTATATTACAATCTGGTGGTTTTTATATCGATGTATTAATAAGAATCAAGAAATAAGAATAAAATATAACTGGCAGGCCTCGATTCTTCAAAGGACCTGAATTTAGACACATTCCAGTCTGTGGTTCAAACACCACTTAGAGACTTGCTGGACTCAGTGGCTATTCTAAATTACTGCCTAGTTACAGCAACACACAAAGGACTTTCGAATACTTTTAAAACATAATACAAAAAATGCAAAAATAAATACTTTTAAAGCAGATATTGCAAATTTTTACAAACAAGGCAGCCATGTTAGATGGAGAAATCATGGTTGGTGAAAAGCCTCTGATGTTTCCCACAAATTCTAATTTGTTCTTAATATTAATTTTGACAAACAACCATTTATTTATATACATTTATCAGAAATGTGTCTTATCAATTAAAATAAAACATTGTATCCTTCTTTTTTCACCTCTCAATTATAAACTACTTTCTGCTGCTCTATTCCATAAATACCCAGTCAAATGCACAGAAGATGTTGTTTACAGTGCAACAAAATGGGAAATAAATAAACAGGTTTTTATGAGTTTCTGCACTGTGACACCTACGGAAGCGCACCGTAGACACCAAGATTTTTGAAAGCCAGGTTAAAAAAAAACAAAAACATTTTTACATGAGTACAATTTTCAGAATAATAAATTAAAGATGCTGGAGTACGTCTGCAGACTTGCCCCTATTTAAAGAGATCCTTTTAGGGGAAGGGACAGTAAAATTAAGCTGAACACACACACATACATGCATGCATGCATACATGCATGCATGCATTCACACACGCCCAGACACTCTTCCTCTGCTTCCCCACTGAGAGAACTCTGACAGAGGCAGCCCTACCTGTCACTGTGGTAGCAATTATCCTGCAGGCTCTCTCCATGGACCGTCTCCTGCAGGTCTCCACATTACTAACCACATCACTGGGCAAAGGACACACACTCACACACTTACATTAAGCATACAAGATGGTACACAAAAAGGCCACACCCACACGTACACATATTGTGCATATTCACAGTTACACACGGCTGTGCTTTTCATCCACAATTCCCTCTCCACAAGCTAATGGCTCGAGCGAATCGCAGCGGTGTGTTGGTGCAGACATCCTGCTCGCGGCAGGAGAAAACACACAGCAATAAGTGGAAGGTGGGTGCTCGTGCAAGCATGTACACATTCTTCATCTGTCTTCATGCAGGTAAATTTATTTTAAAAAACCCTTGTCATCTTTAAACACCCACATGGAAGAGCCTGAATAAACATAAAAGACATCATACGGCAGGTCTGGAAATGAGAGGAAGCATTAATTTAATGGCAGGATGTGAGTCTCAGTGACTCAACATGTCATTCTGAGCACAGACAGAGAGAGAGACAGAGAGAGAGAGAGAGAGAAAATCACAGGTAGGACAGCGTACCCATTTTGACTGCGAGGGAAGTTTCCTGGAGGAAACAGCTGAGCAGATTCATGTTGGTTCACTGGAGCTCGAAGGCAGAGCCACGTCTGGCTTTCAGAGACAGGTTGACTGTACAGAAGTGTGAAGGGTGATTTCAGAGAAAAGATGCCAACGTGACCTCATTACCGTAGATTTGTTCCGACTGTCATTAGGAATCACAAACGCCATCACTCAAGTCACGAGGACGAGGGAGAGGATGAGATGGAGTAAAGCAGGGGTGAGCAGAAGGGTGCCGCTGGGCTCTAATTGTAATCAAGCACGTTTGATCTGAAGAATAAGACGTATCATCAACCATCCATGACTGCAACACATGCTGCAGCTCATAGTTTAAAGCCAAAACAATATTTGTGTTGGCAATAAGAACCCAACTAACATCACATCTATGACTAATTTGATACACGGCAAGATAAATTCAGAAATCAGATCTGGTTGTTCAGTTTGGAGATTGTTGAACTCTTTGGATCGAGAAAACTTTGGAAAATAATTGGCGCTCTGTGAAATGTAACACATTTTATCACATCACAACAACAACAACAACATATTTTATAGGTTCTATTGATGTTATATGACATACACCAACAGAAAATAAGGTATAGCTGTGAATCTGACAATAGTGGCAAGAATTTGTCTTGGCTAAACTTGGTCGCATTTACATTTCTGCTGTTCAAAATCTTCATCGATAAACAGTGTATTTGTTTGTCAAATAAAAACAAATGAAATCAAATTGAGTTCCGTTACTTTTTCATTAAATCTGACCAGCTTCCATTTCCTTGCTGACTAAAAGCTCCCAGCAACATGTTGATGTTTTTAGAGTTATATGCTGGCTTACTATTCTGCCACATATAGGATTTTGCAAGTAACATTTATGCAAGTATTATTCATTCTACTTCACAGATATGCTGTACTTTTTTAAGAAGAGAGCTGACAGATGTTTTAGGGTACGTTCACACAGTAGGTCTTGATTCTCAATTGCATTTTTTTTTCTTTTTTTTGTGTGTGGTCACTCATACTACTAATTAAACTCGGCCATAATCAGGCTCCAGTGAACACTTTACAACCCTGATGTGACCTGCATTCATAAAAGAAGAAAACGGGATCAAGAAATTGTTCGGGGATATGAAACTCTGTGCTTTGGCTCTTCGCAAATAATTTTCAACAACTGGAGTTAAAGCAGGTTTTGTGCAATGTTTACAATTTTTCAGAGGAGGCCACTGCGATTTCCCATCTGGTAGAGACTACTGGACACGCGGCCTTTTAGTGACTGTCTACAGATGTTAGTGCGCGTCTTCTCACAGAGTGGATCAAGCATCTCAGAGCTGCGTCCTATGAGCTCGCCTATCTCCGTCTCCATGAGGCATCCTGGCAGCTCCAGCGTTAATCTCACCACGTTGCCTTTCTTTGTACAGCTGGGAGTGGTGGGCGCAAAATGAAAGTGTCACACAACAGCCTCATGCAGGTGTCAAAACGTGAAATATGACATTTCCCTTCTGAGACTTTATTAGTTCACAAATCATTTTGTATTCAGCCCGCCTGGCATTGCTACTTTGCTTTAGGACAAAATGTGATAATCATTATTATATGTCTAAAGCAGAGCAGCTGCGGCTGCAAAGAGAAAAGGAGCGAGAAAACATGCATTCAGGACGGGAAGCGATTCAGAAATCAAACTACACACTTTGACGAGTGTGTTTGTTAAAATTCGCTCCACACCTAATCAATCATTTTACAGCAGAGTTTCCAAAACAATTCCTTTTAAAAGTGAGGCGAGAGAGCGATTCAAAGTCACAGCATGATGATTAAATCTATACACCACGGAAGGGCACCATACTGTTTTTTGTTTTCCAGAATTAATTTCCTAAATATCCACAAAATCTCTCCGTGTTTCAAACCCTACTGAACCGAACTATCAAGCAGTTTGGAGGGAAAGGAAAAAGACAAGACTCTATAGGAATAGTTGCCTGTCTTTTTAAGGACACCTGTTGGGCTGCATGGCTCATCTCCTCCTCATTTAGCCTTCTGTCGAGGCTCCGTGGGGCTGATTACCAGGAAGAGCTGATTCCAGTTGCACTGCTTATCAGTCTAATTAGAGCCCCTGGCAGGTGACTTGAAGGAAGTTGTGTGCCTCGAGGATATTCAGGCACTGCAATTTGTACAGGCTACGTAGCCAAGGAAAATGACAAAAAACTGTAAAAGTAAAAACTTGTGGATTAAGAATCCTTGTGACAGCCGAGTCTTTGTGAGGGGGGACAGGAAGCAACTTGAATAGCAACTAAATAGATTGTTTTGCACCACAAACGTATTAAAAGGTAATTCAAAGTGGTGACAACCAGTCCAGAATGAGAGATGGGACACTTTGACTAACATTTATCAGTAAAACCGCAAACTGTCACCAAAAAGGACAAGGAAATAAAGGAACAAAATCGCAGCAAAAAAAAAAAAAGAAAGAAAATAAAGATAGAGACAAGAAAGGACAAACAAAGTGAGAGGCATGGGGAGAAGAGACTGAAAAATTGAGGGCAATATATAAAATCTACAGGGGGTTGAACAACTTTCTAGCTAGTGTATCAGCCACAGATAAAAGGTCAGCAGGCTGCTGTTCGCACATCCAGGTGCTAATGTAACACCTCTCACACCTTCCCTGGTTCCTTGTCAGTGGCTGCCTGCAGGCTGGTGGGCAGAAAGACTGTTGTTTGTGCAAGAATAATATGTTGTAATCCCCCTGTCTGAGACGTGGCCTTAACACAGGTAATTGGACTTGGAGTGTGAGGATGCCTGTGGCTAAATACTCGCCAGCACTGCAAAACACATACAAAGCAGTCTTATTTAAACGTGCTCATAATCTCAAACACATAATCATTCCTTGGACAGTTTTACTGAGTCACATTGATTTCTAAGATGTTTACATAAAAGATGTTAAGATATGAAGAAGGATCACGTTCAAGAGCAGATTGAGATGTAGCATCTTTAAAATCCTATCTAAACCAAACAAACGAAGGCAAAGATGGTTTGAGCTGACCAAAATATTATTAGCTGTAGCACAGCTAGAGGATACAAAAAGCTTAGAAAGGCAGCAGTTTAAAGCTTCACCCATTGCTTCAAAAGTTGTGGGACTGTTTGTGATCTAACTGATGGTGGATGTGGTAAGATAAAAGTGTGACTAGTTTGCAAAATGTGTTACTAGTAAGTGGCTTTGTTTTGCTAATGCTGCAAAAATGCTGATCGTGTGGACTAAAACGATGGTTGATGTCAAGAATGTCTTATAAGTACAACTCATCATAGATCAGTACTGAAGGCAATCCTGGAGGAATGACTGGATAGCAAGCCTGCAAAGAGCCAAGATAGTAACAATATGTTACTAAAATACACATGACAAGCATTTTAAGCAGTTATTTGTGGTGTAGAATACTTATATTGAATTTGCCTTTAGAATAAAAGTGCCTTTCTGTGCAGCTGAGAATATACATCAACAACATAAGCCTAAAAGTGGACATAGTAGTTAAACTGGGAACAGGTTTGCATTTGAGAAACAAGCAGCCACCTCCTGAAAGGACCCTGGGAGCCACAATAACCCTCTGTAGTGGTCCATTCCAAAACATACAGGCCACTGACCCATGACAGCCAGCCCATATCGATTTAGGACGAGGCAGAGGACACAGAGGACATAGAGAAAGGAGAGTATCAGGGGATGAAGAGAAAGGAGGAAGAATGTGAAAACAATGAGAAGGGCAGGGAGTAACATCCTTTTTAAAACTCATCCATAATTCATCTCCTTTTCCTTTATACTTCCTCCTACATTTCCTTTCCCTTTCAGAAGGCTATATGACATTTTAAAGGGGATTAGTGACAACCTATTTTAAAATGCCTCTCTCACACACAGCGACCGACACATCCAGGATTGTACAGCCAAATTACCCATAAAGGAAAAACAGATATAAGTTCCAGAAAGAGCCATTACGATGTTACTATGTTGAAATGACTATTGCGTTTCACACAACAAGGTGAGTCCACAATTGCTAGTTTTAATGCTCATAATGTAAAAGATAAAAACACGGACATGCCGATGATAAAAGCGCAGCATTGTGCTTGTATAAATGAAACTAGACTTGAAAAGGCATGCCAAGGGAATTTGCCACTTTTCCATTCCCATTCATATATGCATTTATGAAGCCTTTTATTATTCTGACTGACTTTAATGCAAAACAGTACAATCACGGGTTTATTTAAAAACAAATGCAACAGACAGAAACACTCTACAGCTGTTTAATATCAGTTTTGTAAGTTCGCTACCAGCACCATCTTTAAAACCAGCTTGAAAGGCTTTTAAAAAAAATCATCAAAACATAATCATTTAATGAATTAGCAAGAATATTCCATACACTGTGATGTATGCTTCGTCTGTTGAGAACGAAAACTGTCTCTCTTGTCACTGGACATACGTAGGTAAAATCATAGTTATATCTGTGAGGTTACATAATCAATCACATGAAGTGTCAAAGGATTTCTAATAATTTTGAAATAATTTTAACCTTAATTTCTAGTTATTATGGGACAGAAAGGGAAAATTAAAAACAAATCAGTATTTTAATGTCTCCAATCAGTGCAGGAATCCTTGTTTTCTGAAAAAAAAAAAAAATATATATATATATATATATATATATATATATATATATATATATATATATATATATATATATGTAAACATGTAAAATGCTTCCTGAATTCTCTAATTTTCACTCTGAATCTTGAATGTGAGAGATCCTCCATGAGGATGCTTGCAGGAGCCACTGTTGCTCGAGGAAAAGTTTTTTTTTTGTTTTGTTTTTTTTTGGCTCCATGTGCTACCATGCAAGAGTTTTGTTGGTGCTTACAAAACCATTCAATGATGTATGAACAATAAAAAAAAACAGCTTGTATAACTGCAGAGAAAGCTGGCAGCTTTCCCCTCTGACCGAGTGAGGACAAACTGTTTTCAGTGTGTAAAGGCAGGGCAGCGGAGCTGTTAGTCAAGCACAAGTTAGAGCCGACCTGCATGAAAACAACTGTTTCTTCTGATGTTCAATTCCTGGAAAACAAGGGTCACAAATAAGAGATTTATGTGATTTTGTTTTCGACCAAATCGGTTTCAGGGTTTCTGAGTCCAAGTGGACACTATCATTTGTTGACAGTGTCTTCTGCCCAGAAAACAATGTGTTGGAGCTGCTGGGAAAACTATATCCTGATGTTTTGGTGAACATGAGTTAAAATCAAAAGCCATAATCACAGTAATCACTCCCAATACTAGGGAGGCTCTGAAACAAGCTGGTAGGCAGACATTACAGATCTAGAACAACTCCTAAATACATTCATTTTTCATAATCATTTTATAAACATTTCCTATGCTCATTTTAAAGTTCACGAGTTATAAACACAACAACAAAAAACATTAATCAGACAATTTATGTGGGTGGGTTCGTCAGGCTGTAAACATTTGCCACTTTTCTTCTGTAAACCTTCACAATCTCTCTGTATTTGGAAAGATCGCTGTCCTAAAAGACATTTCAGGTGCACTAAATTCAGTAGTGAGAGGAAAAACGCAGTCAGCTTTTACAACTGCAACTATACGTAAATGCCTTAAATTGCACACTCCACTCTGAACTGAACAGTACTTGTTAGTTTGCAGTAGAGGTACCCAGAAGCAGTGTTCAGTCAGTCAAACAATCAGGGGGGGGGGGTTGCAAGCTCTACAAAAGCTACATGTAAATACAGCTGCACCATGCGCATGTCTTTGCATAAAGCCTCTCATGATGCCTGCAGGATCGAAAAATCAGTTGCAACCAACATTCTTAGAAAACAACAAAACAACAAACCCGGTTCATTATTTCTATTTATACAACATGCACACCATGTCATATCCATGGATCCACATGAAGCACCGTCCAGCCAGCAGTTAGTCATGGCCGTGACTCGATTTAATTACTGCTTAATGCGAAGTACGGAGACGCCGCAATCTGCATCGTGGGCAACAAGAGGTGTGCCCACATATGGACACGTATGGAGAGCGGCACAAAGGAAGTGAAAATTGAACATCTGTCCCCTTTTTCCTTTTCAAGCCCCCCTGCCAAAGAAAGCTGCTGCTGCACCTGGACATGAATTATAGAGAGGCACTTGGAAGGAAGAGAAGAAGAGGAGAGGTGAATGGAAATAAAGGGATGGGATAGGTTCCACATATACCCCCATCTGGAGGCACTCACTGGTGAGGAAAAGGTTGGGCGGGGGGGTGGTCATGATCAATTCGAAGTCAATAGTTACCAATAAAGAGTATCACTGTGATATCGCTTTCTATATGTTGCTTTAAGGTTGAAATGCATTCAGAACGACCCAAATTACAGGTGTTAATATATTAAAAAACAAAGGCGGCTCATTGTTAAACCTTGAATCATGTTCTTATGAAATGGCCCTCAACTTCTACTCCACGTTTTCAGACAGCTGTAAACCTTTAGAGAAAAAAAATATATAATTATAGTCAAAGAGGAACTACAAAAGCAAATAGAGCTTTGAAGATTGAAAGCCCAAAATGTCACCCACCTGCTTTGAAGCTCCCTGGCTCGCTTTGTTTCTCTACACTTGTAGCTCACAAAACCACAGACACAGAGCACTGCATTGAGGGGCCAATTTAGCATGGATGTACCATTAAGAAGAACAAAAAAAAAAAAAACGCACAACACTCTCCCAAACACACAAGCTTAGACAGTAATCCACTGCAGAAACACAAGGACAGATGAAGACATACACACACCTGGGTTCATTGAGCAGATGTACGACTGTCCCCCTTTGATTTGTTCCAAGCCTTTGTGGTTTCAGCAACTGAAGTGTCATCTGATGCCTCTTTAATAGACTGATGCGGGTCTGTTGGTCCATTAACGGGAACATCTTCCAAAAAAAAGTCTGTTTATCCTCAGGATATATGCTAATCTTCAAGATGAAGCAGTTTTTTGTTTGTTTGTTGTTGTTTTTTTTACTGATAATTCATTTGTGATCATTCAGTAAGATTAATATAAAAAAACACATTAGACAAAAACAATAAGAATGAAAAATCAGCCAAGCCAGTCTGCTGCACATTCAGTCCAAAAATGAGTTTGTTTGAGCATCACAAAACACAACATACATTGTGCATAGGCATGCACTAGAATAAGATTATCACTTAATTAGAAACACAAGAATAAAACCAAGTAACAAAATGAATAACATGGTCTGATTACATTTTCTTAAAGCTGAAAAACAACAGCTATTACACTGGTCCAGATAAAGTAATTACTTTGACTACTCCATTCATTGTACAATTCTCTGACTTTATTTGTTGTCAACATAAACTGAATACATAGGATACAGAAAGTGAAAGAACATAGATGAGATTCATTTTGTTTAAAGTCTTGGGAGGTTTTATGTGCAAACAGTAGAGGTTCTTGTTTGCCAACCAATCAAAATCACCTCATTTCTGGGCCAAGAAAAAAGATTAAGGTATTAATCACAGGTCATGTACGTTTTTATATGTCTGTGTGCATCCCCCGATTCTAATGCTGCGCTTAGTAAATGTCCATATAGCTTACTCTGCCTTTTCTAGAAATAAATTATAAATTCGTCCCCAATTTTCATCCCAACTCACACCTTTCATTTAGATGCATGTAAAACGCTATTTTAGATAACATAACAGCGCAACAGCTATTATTTTTGTGACTTATAAAAAAAAACATCAGTTATATAAAATTATTTATTATTGTTTTCTCCATCAACCATTTTATTTCTGTCCTTTGGAATCTCTTTGTATTTTCTGTCACCATGAGGCGGAATAATGGCATTTCCATTCAATACAAAAAGTACTATGTGCAAGTTTGGCTTCACTAATAGTTAATGGGAACTTCCCTGACTGCAGCATTTCTGATCCGCTTTAAAGCAAACATCTAATCAGCCAGCCACTTGGCGGTAACTCAGTGCAATTAGGCCTTCAGACTTGATCAAGACAATGCAGTGGAGCTGAGCGCAGGCTTCAGTGCGGGGGAGTAAATGTGATCCAAGTGACTTTAAATGTGGCTCGGTAGTTTGTGCCCACCAGCTGGTTGAGAGTTTTTCAGCTGATCTCTTGGATTTTCAACCATCCTAATAAGGACCGATTGCCCAAATTAGACGTTAGCATCCAGTGAGTGCCTTCTTGAAGAACAAGGTCCGGGCTGGTTTAGGGACAAATAAATGTAATAGTGACTTACATAACTACTTATTGCAATCATAGCACAGAGACAGGTATTTCTGCAGAAGTCAAGCCTTGGAGTCACAGTAGCAGGATGTACCGGTCTACCTGAGTACATAAGCAAACAATTTTCATCCCTGTGTAACCAAAGCGTGCCTATCTTCACCCCAGCAGAGCGTGGTACAGCTTTAAATCAATAAAGCATCAGTGCTCATTCTGGCATTTGGAATGAAAACAGGGGACTTAGCGAAGCCTGCTTTTCCCTCCGAAATGCTCAGTATAATACAACATGATGAGTAATATTCTCAGATTTGTTGTTGTTGAATATGGCTCGTAGCAGGAGTGAGGAAGAATTTCATTTGCATAGCTGTTTGTATCGGCTGCTTCATAAAGCAGCATCCATTGAGCATACAAACCACTGCGCACAGAGGAAACGTGCTACGAGTACCCGCTGTTCTTGACATAAGGACCATCAGCACACGGTCTCTCAATCTGAGTAGCTATCACTAAGGGCATGGGCATGGAAGATGAAGGGACAGGGGAATATATAGAGAGATGGGGGTTGAACGGGTCAAGATGTAGCAAAGAGAGAGTGAGAGATCACCACTGTCGACAGGACTCAAGTGGAGGTCGGATATTCTACAAACAGACACAGAGAGTCGTATGCCGTCATCCCTATGAACTACCGAGAACAAAACCTTTTCAAACTGCTGATTTTAGGAGAAGCTTATGTAGCCTTTTCCCAATGCAAAAGATATCAGGTCAGTTCTGCAGATCATATTCAGTTAATCATCATTACAGCTTTGAGGGAAAACGTGCTGTTTTGTCAGTTCACAGAACATGAAGCTAGTGAGCCGTTTTGTCATTAACTTCGCCACCATGTGTGAGAAATGTTCTAGTGCCAGCACAGGGCTTAGCTGGAAAATTAAATTATGGCAAATTCCTCGGTCAGTTAAAAATGGCATCATCCACTCTTTGGCTCAAACCCAGCTGGAATTCATTATAAAATTTGGTGTCGCATAATGACAAGTCTCTGCTAACTGGCGTTCTTTTTACCCGAGTGCCAACAACGTGTTTATCAGCTCTGTGTGCAGAGATGTATTTGGAAATAGGATCAACATAAAATATATGAATATATGTGTATTCTTATTGAAGGATTTCTGTCTGAGATTAAACGGCCATAAAAAATAATTTTGTGTCCTGTGAATTATTTCTGTATTCATTTTGGCATATGTTTAATGTAAACTACTTTTCAGTTTTCTGGCAGAGGCCATTCTTTTTACAATTTTTTTTTTGTTAAAATGTTCATTCATTTTTAAGAACCCATAATTCTGTTAATGGTAACAAGGTTCCTGGGTTTTTGAAGGAGAAACAGGCTCACAACATCGCAGAACATCCAGTAGGCTGAGGTATTGCTCCACATATTCATCACAGGTTTTGCATTCACCTGAAATGTCAGTTGTTAAACAGATACCAGCAGTATTGCTGTGAGACCACCCTTTTAAAGTATCCTTTTAACCCTTTTAACTAGGTCTCCGATGTGCTGGACTCCCTCTCAAGAAAAGCTAGGACCAACGTTGGCTCCTTTTTTACTACATGTTACTGTGAAGCTCCTGGTTCAAATGCAACCAATACATATTTTTTTACCTTGAACATTTCATTGTGTCACCCTTTGCTCCTACAAGGAGGCTACTTGTTTTAATGGACACTGGAGATGTCATTCTTTGTTATAATCCCCCAAGAATGAAATTTGAAGGTTTCTTATCTCCCTTAAAGTCCCCATAACTGTATGGCAAGATGTGGTGGGTCGTCAACCAGCCTTAAGGTTTACATGAGTAGTTATTGTCGTTACCTGACTTCTGAAGATGACAGAGTATATGTGTAACTTACTTGAGTTGAGTTGAGTTTAGAACAGTGAATAAGAGGAATGGGCCTCAGGGTCGCATCTTATTTCACTCTAGGGAGACAGAAATGTGTTGATCCCTAATTAAAGTTTCTTGCCACATTTCTATCTAATAAGCTTCTTTAGCATGTGCCATATTAGAATTGCTGCAGGTACAAATAAAGGCAGCCCATAATATATATAATTTCAATAAATATATTATGTCTTAACCTTGATTTTTTTTCTTTCTCTATTCATTAAATGCACTCAAAACAAAATGAGTATTTTTCAAACATTTTCAAAGTTAGATTATAGTACCACAGAAAAAGTTTAATATTTAAGGATTTTTACACGTCTTTACTTTGAGAGCTATTTATTGTCAAAGACAAGATGGTCAAAAATCAGGAATCAACTTGGCAGACTTTCAAAACCACTGAAACACTGTCAGCAAAAAGATTAGGTATGAAAAGGAAAAAAAATAAAATAAAAATGCAGGTGCAGAATAGCCTCCTAAATGGTAAGAATAAACAAATTTATCCTGTTAGTCACCAGATACATCACTGGTATAAATGTGACATAAAAGCTACAAAAAATTAAGGCAACAAAGCTTTTTACAAGGAATGCAAGGTTTCAACTCAAGTCTAGCACGTTCCGACTATGACACAAAGCTCATGGATTGAGGCAGTGGGTAGAGAATCGCAAGGCCACTATGCAGGACAAAAGCTCAAAGATCCAGGACTAGATCAGGAAAATGGCCCCCAGCAATGAACTGCAAAGCAAATGCCTCAGGCAGCAGAAACTCATGGTGGAAAAAGAGAAAGACAAGCAAACTCCATGAAAGAGTAAGTCCCTGCACAGCATGAGCCATTGGCAGACTCAAGAAGTGGCTGAGATACTGAGAACTCCCATCAGTGGCTGTAAAAAGCTGATCTGAAAGATGCCACAGAGGCTCTAATTGTCACAAGTACAGGTTTGGTACAAAGACAACATGGCCAAGGAACTTGTGGGGGGTAGAAAAAAAATGCTTTCAATCATGTAGGTTGTTGAATTGGGTGGTCTACATCTTCATGATTACAATAGAAGACAAAGTATGATCAAAAGAGCAATGTAGAGTTGCAAAAAAAGTGTGTTTTTTTTCCCCCCATTGAGCCAATAATTTCTGGCGCAGTTTGAGAGAAATCTCGAGTCTACTCGCTTCGCAACTATTCGCTGCAGTGTTCCATGATCAGTGTTCAACAAGGGTTACTGAGCTTCTCACTGTGCTCCGCTTGTACTTCGCTTGATGTGGGACAGTGCAACGCCATCGCCATGTGGCATAAGAGATACAAAGTAATGAATTTCACAGTAGGGTGTCCATCACAGGGCAAAAGAAAGACAAACGGGACAAAACAGCCATGAAACCACCTACTCACAGCTAAGAGCAATATTTGAAT
The DNA here is from genome assembly GCF_051168715.1 of Poecilia mexicana. Classification (NCBI taxonomy): domain Eukaryota; kingdom Metazoa; phylum Chordata; class Actinopteri; order Cyprinodontiformes; family Poeciliidae; genus Poecilia; species Poecilia mexicana. Next base: position 14,864,919 of record NW_028263389.1, read on the forward strand.
CAACAATTAACCCAACAGTCATGTTTATGGACTGTGGGAGGAGACCAGAGATTGCAGAGAAAAGCCATGTATGCACGGGGAGAACTACAGAAACTACAAGACCTCAATCACAATTTAAAATCAGACCATTCTTGTTGCAAAATAGCTCAGCTTAAGACATTGCCACCTTGCAGACTGATCAAATAAATCTGTCAAAAATCATTTTTGTTAACCTAAAGTTAAACAATTAAAGCTTGCATATAATTTTTTGCAAAGTATTCCTTCTGATCTCAAATCAGGAGTTTAGACGCAAGAACAGTTTATGGATCTGGAATGTACCGGTTCAATTTAGAAATGCTAATTGCTGATAAGTAAAAGGCACCTTAATGCTTTAGCATCATGCTTTGACACATTCTGTGTTTAAGCCGACCACTCCGTTCCCTTCCCGATCCATGCCCGCTTTCCGTTTCAAAGCTTTTATCCACCTCTGGAACAATGCATATTCGGTTTTTGTTTACGAGCTCGCGGTCTCTGTGGGTGTTTGGGAAAGGTTTGGAGCACCGTGTTTCACCCCCTACTCATTAATCTCCCACAGTTCGCTGATAGCTTCGTTGTGTCCACTAGAAATTGCTTTCAATTATTCACGCCCATTTTCCACAAATACCTCGGAGACGGAATTAGCAAATAAACAATGCCAGGCGACACTAATCCTCGTCTATTGCACAGATCCTTTTAATGCACTGGAGATCAGGCCGGCTGTTGACAGGCACCTGTTACTGTCTTCGGCTGACTCGCAACAGCAGCGTCGACACAGTAAACACGTTTAAAGCGCCGCCGCCGCCTTGACCCCGGACTAAAGGTGCGGGAATAATACTGAGGCAAAACAGAGAGGAGCAGAGCAAGAAGTGGAGGAATATGAGTGACAAGGATAAACAGGATGAAGGAAAAGTGTGAGACAAGGCCCGGATTCATCTTCTGGAACAGTCTCAGATCGGAAAATTTCCTGCACATGACACCTCCTTTCACCGTGACGAACGAAAAGAGTCAGTGGTGACAAATCAGCGCTCTCCGGGGTTAGATGTGAGCACAAAAACAAGACGTTTAAGACTGATTTACAGTTACTGGAATGCTTTTTTTTTTTTTTTTTCCTAAACACTCGTCTGACAATTTCATGTATTTTCTGTTCCTGGAGGCGCATGAGGATGAAACAAATAAAAAATAAATGTGACCTTGGAATTAAAAAGATGTTTAACGCCGTGTTTCTGCTGAAACAAACACACAATATTTAACAGTTTACTGTGAGTCATGCAGCTCTGGTTATCAGGCGCCCTGCAGCATCCATACATACACAGACAGACAGATGCATGTGTGTGTGTGTGTGTGTGTGTGTGTGTGTGTGTGTGTGTGTGTGTGTGTGTGCGTGTGTGTGTGTGCGTGTGTGTGTGCAGTGCATAAATTACCTACGGTAACAGTGAGTGAAGATTTCTGTGATCAACAATGCATAAGACAGGAAAGTAGGATGTGTCATATCGGATAAGCATCACTTCAGGTTTATATATTCATGCGTGCATGTAGATACTGTATATATATGTATACGCGGGTGTGTTTGCCCTCTAGCAGGCGGGTGGATGGTGCACAGAAGCCAAAAAAAGTACCAGAGAGACTGAGAGAACATAGCAGAAGTGACGACTGAGAAGTATGCTTGTAGCCGAATGACACATACACACAGGTTTTTTTTTTTTCCACTCACTCACTCACTCACTCACAGAGCCGGGGGCAATGGAGGAGAAGAGACCGAGGAAGACTTTGATCACCGAACTGAGCACATTCAAGCACTCAACCAGAGAGGGCAGCCAGTGATGAGGAGGAGAGTGCCCAGGGAGGAAGAAAAGAGGAGGAGGGTGGGGAGGGAGGAAGATGAGGAGAAAGGAATTCTGTTGTTTTCTGACCTCTGCACTCATTGATACAGATGTTAAGGTATGAACATACAGGTGATCAGGCGTCCGGCACGAATCCAGCCATGCTCAAAAACCAGCAATGTTTCTCCTGACATGATTCGTGACGGAGCCGAACCCTGGCCGACAAAAGTAATTTCATTTCGGCCCCTATGTGCCTGGACATGAGCGCCCCGAAAAGAAGCAGTAGCGTTCCCGAGATTTGATTCACACTCATTTCTTCAGCTGCTGGCGGCTTGCTGACTTCTGAAGGGTTAATATGCTGCAACACCAAGCAGAGACACAGGTGTGCCACACAGGAATCCCTACAGATCATAGTGCCATCCAAAAGTATTCACACATAGATCCACAAAATTAGACGCGTGTGATAGACCAACATAAAGCAGTAAATGATTGCGACACGGAAATCTTCATATTTTTCCAAACAAAAGTGTGAAAAGTGTTGTCTATATGTGTATTTGTATTCTTTTTCTTGTCAAGCTCAGTCAATCTAGATGGAGAGCTTCTCTGAACAGGAAGCTATGACTCTTGTCACAGCTACTACCTTGAAAATAGATCTGAACTTTGACTGGGACCAGGGCACCTTGCTCCTTGTAACTGTTGTGTGCCATATTGGAGTCATGGCTAATGTTGTCAAAATAATTTCTATTTGAAACATATATTCAATACTAAAAAAATAAATAAGATAAACATACAACCTTTTATCAAAACTGTTTCAAATGAAATACTGAAATTTTAGTACTGTGATTATGGGACTTCTTATGATTTATTTTTTAGAACAAGTTGCTAACCTTTCATGTTATTAGAAAGAAGGAAGCTGCTGGACCTCTAATGACCTCCAACACTTTTACAAAACAGTGAAACCCTGAATTCATGGAGATTAGAGACCACAACTGCCAGTGAATAGCTGAGATCTGCTTCAGGATCCCTCTAGAAACACTTAAAACTGACACATTTCAAAATTGCAGACACCAAACTAATACATACAGTGGAAACCATTATGGCACAAACTCACAAGGCAATACCTGTAGATTTCCTCATTTATGCTCTTTTAGGGTTAGAGACAATCAGTGCAAAGAAAAATACATGGCACTCCTCTACTGGCTGCTTTACAAACGCCAGGCAATAGCACGTCAAATAGCATTGCGTCTAAAAATTTTCAGCTTCCCAAGATGCAACTCTTTTGAATGTTTTAGATAAGCTCTATTAAAGAATCTGTAGATAGGTGGATTTTGCACAAATAATTTGCGTTACTTTCCACAGAATAATCGGCAAATAGGTGAATCCTTAAATACCGAACTGCAAATAGGTGGGGGTCCATTGTATTAACGCAATGGCTCAAATACACACAGGGAGGTACTATTTACTAATCATGCGACTTCTAAAGGTAAATTGTTGAACTTGATTTTTATTTAGGGGTGTCAGAGTAAAGGAGGCCAAATACAAATATTTTTTTGACTGGTAAATTGTTTTCATGCCACTTCACGCATGTCCCTTAACATTCGTAAGGATTTGAGATTGCAGTTTGACAAAATGAGAAAAAATAAATAAATTAAAGGTGCGTGAAAGTAACAGCACTATTCATTGTAAGACGGGGAGCCAACGGAGCTACAGATTCATCCTCCTCTCCTGAGATGCAGGTGGATAAACCATGGCGCTGTTTGCGAAGAGAACAGGTAATTATCGCTGGCATTTTGACAAGTGTTTGCCAGAGTGAAGGTCAACTCTGTCTGCGTGGGAGATCTATGCTAATCTGCTCAGCTGGAAAAGACTACCACTCACCACTCAAATGGTAGCTGGCTCCATCACGCAGTCACAGTGTTTCCATTTTAGAGTTGTCTGCGAGGGTTCTTGTGCGCGTTTGGAAGAGGGCGAGCGCGAGTGCGTGGGCCTCTGAGCACATCTTACATGGCCTCCACAGAGGAGACAGAAAATACAGCCAGAACCGTGAACACGGACAGACAAACGGAGTGACAGGTGAAAGGATTCAAGACATACATAGGCTGCCTCTCACATGTCTTTGGTACAAAGCAACCGGTCATATTTAACGCTCCGCACCTCTAGTTTATGCTTTTAAATGTCATTTAAATGATTTCCTATTTCTTCTACAGCTTTTTTCCCCCAGAATTATTTGTATACAGACCATAAAAAAGAAAATAGAAAAGGCGAAATGGGAGTTGATTGGTCTGGACGGGTATCAGTCGTTTTGAATTATCAGGGCAGATCCTCACCACACATATCAGCACCTGCTGGGGAAGATGGTTCAGACTATTCATTTCCTTCCTGATGTGACTGAAGACGTTTTGTGTCCTAAAATGACCTCAGTAAGGATTTTTCGATTTAAAAGATACATTTTATAGTATGGTTTAAAAAAAAAAAAAAAGAAAAAAGTACACCCTGTTGTCAGTTTCTATAGTTCTATGTATCAAGGTCATTTCTGTCTTTTCCAAGTTATTAAATGATATAAATCTAACCTAGAGGGCACAAAGGCACACAGCAGATTTCTATATGTCACTATTTATTAAAGAAGGAAGAAAAAAAATCTGAAAGCTAAAACTAGATACATTCCTGCAGAGCATCTTTATCAATAATAAATGGCGACGCATTTGACTGTAGGCGACCACCACTCTACCACCTCCTTGATTTGCCACAAAACTTTTCATTGAAATGCTGCGTTTGATTTTAACCAGACATGAAGCTGTGCATTATGACCAAACATCTATGCTTCTCTTTTCTTTTCTCATTTTGAAGTTAGCTGTTTTTTCAGATGCAACATTGCAAAACAATGCCACACTGCTACATTGTCTTTGGAGATTAGATGGCAGTATCTGTTAATATTTGTCACAATTTCTCTGGACATTGCACCATCCATTACCCTGGCAACCCTTCCCCAACTGATGATCTGCTGCAGTTGCTTCTCTGGTGTGTTTCGACCGTTTGATTGTGGTTTTCCACTCTTCGTTTAAACGGTTTCAGAAACATGCAACGAGAAGATCTTATTCAATATGACTTCTGTAGCTAAGGTGTTTAATGATATAGATAAGTTCTGAATTCCTTGTTCCACTTGATTTACTTTGAAATTTCCTCAACAAAGTTTTCCGTCTCACTCGTCGCCTCCTTGGTTTTCACTTAGGCGTGACTCTGTGTGTGTGGAAGACAAAAAAATAAAATAAAAGACAGAAGCTGAGGCAGGAAACACGGGGGCCGACATTGTCTGCGTCCACATCTCTGCGTGTCTCCCTCAGGGTGACAGCCATGTGTCAGGGTCCCTGCGCTCTTTTCCAGATGGCCCAGCAAGTTGCTCCCAGCGTCCTTATGATCCCAGCGTTCATTGACCAAGGCCGGGGTTCTCACGGCCTGGGGGCCTGCCGGCTCATTGCTGTGGTTTGGCCTCTGGGGCCTTTGAGGCCTCTAAAGGGCTCCGGGGTCGCCCAGCCGTGACAGCCAAGACAATAGGAGTGTCCTCAACACAGCTCCCCACCCTCCACCTATCAGCCATGGTTAACACACACATATCCCATCACAAATACTGGTGTTTGGTCTGGACATCCTGATCCCATCCGAGTCATCATGCTTCATTTTTTTATTTTTATTTTTTTATGCAAAACACTCAAATTCATTAGACGTACTTATAATCACAGCTATAAAAGCGGCATATATCACAAATAAAAAGAAACAATCCTGCCAGGATATAATTGTACAATAACACTTTACGAAGCCAAAGCACTCATCCTACATATAAAACCGCCTACACACTTGCGAAGAGCACAAACGTGTAAGTGGATCAAATCCATCATCGGCGACAAAACGTCACTCCGCGGTGAGCAAAAGCAGCTCTGGCAGATCTATTATCCCCCCCACCAAAGGTGATTTACATGTTTAGAAATCACTGCGAGGAAGCAAGAAAAAAGTAGAGTTCTAAACAACACATTCCAGTGTCGCTTTTTAGCAGCTTGGCTGCCACTTCATCAAATATTGAATAAATCATTTTCTTGGCGAGGTATGAACACAGCTGCAAAAAAAAAAAAAAATTGAGTTGCACACAATCCACACACACGCACGAACAAACACGGACACACAGAATGCCTTGTAGTTTTGATAAAGCAGCAGCTTTCTCTTTTGTTTCGTAGCCGAGCAGGGATTAGGCAGTGCCGGGCTTTGTCCTGCAGTTTTCCAGTTGAGCAGCACACAAGAGAACTCTACCTCCACTAATACAGTCGGACCTCCCAGCAGGCCTTTCACCGCACAGCCGCTAAGAACCTGCTGCAGAAAAAAAGATGCTTTTCAACGAGTTATCAAATCTCCTCTATACTGTCCGTGCCTTTCAGCCAAGTCTCTTTGTCTTTCCGTTTCAATGGGGCATTGAACGCATCGAATGGAACTGATGGGCAGATAGATGGACAGCAGAATGTAGCAGAGCCATATTAATCTTGTTTAGATACCGCAGAGTACAGTGAACTTATCAACCATGGAGGTTTAATTTATGCTATAATATAGACTAAGTAACTGAAACAGACACTCCTCCGATTTTCTGACCTTTAAAGACAAAAAACATTGCAAGAAACGTAATTGATTTTTAAAACAGTCAATAGCTGGAGTTTAAATAGTAAATGCAGGATACACAAGTAAGAAGCTAATGTGTTTATTGTTTCAAAAACAACAAACACTGAAAATGCTTGTGACAATCTACTGTTTTTTCTAGTTTAATTTTTAATAAACAATGATTAAGTAGAGACAGAACCTGTGAAACCACATACGATGATCTTAAAAAAATAAAAATAAAAATCTTAGAAATAACAGGCTTGGTGCCGGGCCACAGGACAGGAGCAACACACCACACACAAATCGATTTCACTCACCAACATTCAGACGTCAGACGGGAAATCTTACAAAACCTCTCGCAACCAAACATGGGTTCAGGGTAAACAAACATGGCTGACTGGGAAGAAGCAATGGGGATAGTTTGTGGAGAGAAAGCAACGCAACTCGACGTTTTTCCCCAATTTTAGATCAGAGCCATCCCAATGTCCTCCTGGGCAGACGAGGTCACTCCCAACACACCACACAGCAGGAATATTTCTTAAGATGATATTTAGAGCCATGTAAAATAATATGAACACCTTCAAGAGTGTCGGAATGGGGAAATTGGGACAAAACGTGTTTGCCAAATGTTAGGACAAGAATATGATCGTTTTCATTGAACATAACCATCAATGGGCTAACTGATAGACTGCAAGTGTGATAAAAAAAAATCATCAAATGAAGCATTTTGTTTTTATGTAATGCAAAATATGTCTTCTTTCAGAGGTAATTAATGAGAAACAAAAAAATGAGACAAAACATTTTCATTTGCTGCTGGTTTAAAAAAATTTTTCCATAAAAAATTTCAGAATTTTCTGGCTTTTTTTGTTCTTTTCTTTTTGCTTAACTAATACAAAGCTTCTCACAGCAGACGGAGTTCTGGATGCAGCGGGGGGTTTTGACGAGTTCATTAGGAGGCCACGTCACTTATGCACAGTCACACATAAGGCAAAGGTCAGCCAGGATTACCCAGGTGGCCACTGTATGTGGGCGTCACTTTGATTTTCAGATCGCGCCCAAACCATGCTGCTCCTCTGCAACCCGGCGATGGCTTGAAAATCACCGCGCCTTTGCCACATAGTGTTGAAGTCAATGTCAGCGACTGCTTTGTGTCGCTGGAAAGTGAAGATAAACGCTTTTTTTTTTTTTTTTTCCAGATTGCTTTGAACGTCAGGAGGAGGGTGGGAACTCCTATCCACTTCACACTGGTTTGGGAGTACAGGGAATAAATCTCGTGCCAGGACTCTTAATCTATCCCCTCTATGATCTGTGGTTGCAATTTTAATGCATTTCAGAGCCACATCTCATGTTTATTTGGGATGAAAGTGATTTTTTTTAATTAAGAAAAGCCCTTCCCTCCACTTTAACAAATTACTATTCAAGCCGGCTGTGTTCATAATTCATCACTGTGGACCAGGCTCATGATCATGTTGACATAACATTTGGTCTGACATTTCAGCCCAGCTCATGGCTGTCATTAGCTCTCCCCACACGAAACCTCATCACAATCAGTCACACGTGGTAGGAGAAGCAAAAGAGGACAAGAAAATAAAATAACAAAATAGAAAATAACAGATGAACAGCCTCAAACATGCCAATCTAAACCCCATCATCCATTGTCCAGCCTTTCTCCAACAGGACAGTGACAACAAATGTCTGCTGCTTCAGACGACACGAAAAAGAGAGACACTAGGAGCAGCAACACAACTCTGCCAATAACACCACCATTTTGATTCCACGAGGGGAATATTGGATCATACTGAAAGCTCGCTGTTCTGCTCAAAGTCATTTCCGGCTGAAATAAGGACACACTTTGAACAAACACACACGGCTGACTGACCGGAGCGCTGACAATAAGCAGAGGAGCGTACTGACAGCGACCTGTCGCCGGGTGACAGATCCCCATCAGTCTACATCAATCCAGTGCACACTGCAGACATACAAACTCAGACTGGCCAACACAAACCTGTTTCCAAGCTGTCAGTCTGCCGGACCTAACAAAACAAACAAACTGTCCTGCGCATTGTGTGCAAGCATGGCAGAGGAAGGATGGTGGGATCATCATTTCTGTTGCAGATGCTCAGTGTTGACAATCCTCTTAAGGACTGGAGATAATGAAAACCCACGGACCTGAACTGTATGCTGAAGCAAAGACTGTGACTAAGTGAACCGCCTTGCGGAGGAGAGGTGAATCGGAATGAATGTCATCAATGGGGATCATTCTGTGAGGGAGATAAATGGAAACACGCATGTTGGTCTTACCTGCAGCTTGAACCAGGTCTGCAGTGGTCACGTTTTTAGGATTTGGGCCGACCCTGAATGTCATTGCAGGACCCAGAACTCTGCAGACAACAAGTAAGGAAGAAGAAGAAGAAGAAAAAAAACATCCGGTGAATGTAAAAGGACCTGTTTCCACCTATTAATATCATTTGCTGCATATGTTGGTCAAATTAATGCCAATGTGAATCTTCAATGTAGATTTAACCCGCTTTCAGCATGAACATGGTCAACTCCTTCAGTGTCCTAATAGTTATTCTGATGTAGCTGAGAGTACAAGGCGGTAGCAAAATCTATCTAGTGATTCAAAGAGAGCTTTGTAAAGCACCATACATTAAAATTTTCAGACCCCAATTTTAATGTATACCATGCCAACTGGAGCAAAAAAAAAAAAAAAAAAAAAAGCCTCAATATGTGAATTTAGTACCTGAATTTTTCTGAAGATGATGCGAGTCACTATAGGTTTTGTGCTCCATTTCAGTTTGAGTATGTCCAAAGAGCAAATTACAGTCATTGGCTGAGCAGCAACCCTGCACCCCTTTACTATAACACTGAAGCTTGTACTCTTTGCACCCATTCTCTTCTGTCTGGCCTTGAGTCAGCCGCAGACTTCTCTCCCTGGAGCAAAATAATTGCTGAAGGTCCCCGAGGTTGGTCATGGAATAAAATCTAACAACTTCTACACACTCTGGTACGATTCCTGGAGACAGTCACAGGGGAGAAAAATAACAGTCTAGCAATGTGTAAAGAAATGCCCCTCTCATGTCTAGTGGACCTTCTTATATCACAAACGAAAATATTATTTTTTATAAATCAAAAAGCATAAACTAAAACTATCTTTAGCTATGTTTTTGCTAAAGAAACCTTTGTTGTGGCTCTGCTTCATAACAACGATCAACAAACTAATGAAACACATTTTATTCCCCATGAATGATGAAAACTCAATCAACAACAAATTTTTTTTTTTCACAATGAAACACTGAGATAATTGGCTCTAGCTTGAGACACGAAAGACCAAAACAGTACATGTGCAAAAAATATTGCTGTACAAGCCAAATGCATTGGCCCTTAATAGTGAGGCAAATTTTTATATTGCAAGAGCTGATGATTCAGCTTGTTAACAAGTGCTTTGAGTATCTTAAAAACCCAAATGGTAATTAATGCAAGGCAACAACCCAACTTGTTTCAAATACAAGTCAAAAAGCCTAAAAAACAAAGCGCAAAACATGAACTTCCAACTGGGACACAGTTAGCACTTGTTAGAGAACACTAACAAAAATACATACAATTACATATTAAAATACATAGATGTGTGTGTGTGTGTGTGTGTGTGTGTGCGTGCGTGTGCGTGTGTGTGTGTGTGTGACATAATTAGCCTTATGGATGGGGAGGCTTAGGCAAAAAGTACTGTGGAAGTGCTGAGCGCCAACAGGTGTTCTTTAAGACAAACAAATGCAACAATTAAGAGCAAATTTGAAATATAAGCTTCAATTTTGGGTTTCAAATGTTTGCACATCACCTGAGCCTCACCCATCATGAAACCTCAGTGGTCATCACTGCATTTTAGGCACTTTTATTAACTGCATTGTGAAACACTCCCTCTGAACCAAAGTTTTGTTGTTGTTTTCTTTTGGCAAAATCCATATTTTTCTTAAGACTGGTTGTTCATGTAAACCAAATTTAGCGCAGTGTAAACTCTTTACATCATTTAGCCTTTTAATTGTCAACTCAAACAGTTCTGCACAAAGAGAGACCAGAGTTGGAAGCAGTTTTCTGATAGTTCCCAATGATCCTAACCATCACCATCATCATCATCATCATCATCATCATTTCCTGCCATGCTTTATTCCACTCTGTCCTCATAATCTTTTAGATTTGTTTTGCATTGATACTTGCTGATGGGATAGATAAGCAAGGTATTAATTTCCAATATCTGCCAACTGATTAACAGTTTTCTTTGGTACATTTAATTATTAATAGTCTCTGTTTGACCTGATGAGAGTTTATCTCAAGATAAGAAGAAAGGAGAAATAAGTTAGTGTTTAACGGTGTTCTGTGGTCGTAGTAGTTGAATGTATCATGCCATCTTAAAGCAACAATTCTCACTAAATTCATTTGAATATAAATGAAATGTAAGATAAATCTGGAAACTCTTCCTGCTCACACATCCTAAATCTTCCCGAGGTAGATCTGCCCCTGCCATCTACTTCAGTTAACATACTGCCATCTGATAGCAGCTCTGCAGTACCCCACTCAAACAGCTTATAAAAAAAGACGTGAGAATGTATTAAATGTACTAATCTAGACTGATTGAAACAGGACACAGATGTCTGCTTTCATAACGTTTATCGAAGGCCGACCTACGCATCGCTCACTATTCAAACCAGATAACGCTGCACATATGAAACTATATTTAACTGACAGCATTGGTTGTAAAGAAGTTGTGACCGATCTATGCGAGTCTCATTTTTCTACCTGCCTCAGTCCTTCGGCATGCCGTCGTATCAGCTCTGTAACGTCCTGAAAAGCGCACGTACGTTTTTAGTACACTGCACTGCCAGCCTGTGCGGCATAAAGGGAGATTCATCAGACTGCCGGAGAGCTGTGACCCAGACCCACTCGCCATCAGTCAGCCCGCTACAGACGCAGCTCCACTGGTCCAGCCAGGAGCGATGTGTGAGCCAATACCTCTCAACAGATGGACCCGACCATGCAACAATGCATTTATGAACATGATTATACACATGCTCGGGCACAGGCAGGAGGGAAAACACACTGCTCTGAAAAGAAATATGCCCTTCCCTCCCCCCACAACAGCACCTTCACCTGGGCTTCAGTTTGCTCTTGTAAATGTCAATGTTTCCACAATCTTTACCCCTGCCTCAATTCTCCCTGGCCAAAGATGCCCTGACTGAGATCGCAATGCATCTCAAATTGAATTGACTTATTTTTTTTCTTTTTCTTTTCCTTCTCAAGCCCACACCAATATTATTTAAATATACCAAGGGGGGGAAACACTGCTACAGTCGGGAGATGAAGCTGAGATGGATAAGTTATCTGGAGGAATTTACCCCGCCCCTTTTGTTACTGAACGTGTGAGCCTGGACTTCATTTTAGCTCTACTGGTGGGACATGATGAGTGTCTGTGTCTTTCACAGACTGTGTGTGTGAGCACATATTAGTGAGTGTGTGTCCAACTCCCCCTAGTGTTGTTGAGAAGTAAAACACTTACGTCATCTGGAAAAAGATCCATCAACATCAAGAACTTGGGTTTAAAGGAAATGTTTCATACTTGATAACTGTGGTGGTGAGAACCACCGCATAAAGTTCTTACACAGTCTGGAAAAGTATGGAAGTGGAATATTTCAAACTTTATTTACTCCCTTCCTTGCCTAAAAATCTATCCTTCTTCACTTCATCTTTCCTTCCCTCCTTCCTGTTTTCTTTCCTTTCCCTCTCTATTTAGTCCATCCTCTCTCTTCATTCCTTGTGTTGTTCTTTCTAGTCTCTGGTATTTGCAGGATCCTTATTTAATTCCTCTAGGATTCCAAGATTGCCATAAAGGACAGAAGTTCTCACCCTGGGAATTTAAATCTGGAAAAGTGTCAAGTTTTTTTTTGTTTTTTTTTACATGGAAAACATGCAGGAACTGTGAACGTAAGTGTGCCCGAAATTTAAACTCTAAAAGAAAACCTCACACATTTCAACCCTCTGCTCTGAAAATCCTGTCCCTTTGGTCATATCTGAGTGTTTCTTTTCATTTGTCAGGACTCATCAGAGCTTCTGAAAGTGAGAACCTCCACCCTCCAAACAAAGCAGGGCGGCGTGCTCTGACCCGGCTCTCTTTCTCCCAGCCGGCGCGTATTCAGGCAGCAGCTTTCAAACGCTCACCTGTCGCACGCACTCCAAAAAGGTGCACAAAAAAAAAGCTCACGTAATGTCCTTCGCCTCGGCTATTTCTAAACGAATGTGCTTTCATTGCTTTGTAAAAATGAAAAAGGACGGCAGTAAACAAGCCAAACAAAAAGGGAACATTTTCTCTACTTGCCTTCGGAACAGAAAAGAGTAAATTTGAGGTGCAAAGACACAGCAGAATCTTTATTTGAGGCTGGTTTTTACACCGATTTAACAGCAAAACTGCAACATAATGCAGCAAAGTTCCTTTAGAAATTCTGTACTAAAAAGTAACATATTCCATTCAGCAGTGGATGTACGGGAAAAAAAACATTACTCATTTGGTTATTTTATAACTAGAATGTATGTTGTGTAATTAAGGAAACGCTACAATATGCATTCTGATTAGGACTTATTTTGACACTCTATATTGCCAAAGTATTGAATAACGACTATAAATAATTCAGTATGAATCATTTGGAGCTATCCATTCTCTCAGCTAATAAATATGCTGTGGTGATTGCTTAATGCAGTCCTCAGGTTTTGGTCAGGAATTTAACTCCATATATAAGGTACATGATCAGAGTTTGGGTCATGGATTAGTATGTCAATTTCATCTATCTTATTCCACATGTTCTTTACAAGGTACCTTTATTTTTTTTTTTTACATGTTAAGATAGCCGGGGGACCTTTTCTGTTAAATTTCCATGTTCTCCTGCAGATTTTTGGCTTTTTTCCTCAGCTTCTCCAGTATCTCTCATCAGCTAAAGATAATAAACTGTCTTCTTGTGTAAGTGTTTGTGGAAATGGTTGTTGTGATGTCTTGGCGTTGCGTTTGCCTGATTTCATGTCGGACAGTTGTCCTTTCACAGTCTCTAGAGGTAATGCCTTAACAGTACGAAAAACAGCTGTTAGTTTTCAGACGTTTAAAAGAACTTTGGCATAAATTACTTTTAATGCAGGAACCGTATCTTTGATTAAGTGGTTTTCTCTCATTTACATGTGAGAAGTTCGCCACTGCGCTCTCTTAATAAGAGTTCGGTTCAATAATGCCTCAGACCTTTCATTAGCATCAAGAAAGAAGGCATTAATCATGTCGCGTGTCAAGACTTGATTCCATGTGATGCGAAATGACAGATGTATTAACAAGAATTAACAAAACCGCTGCAGCAATGTTACACGTCCCGGTGTTTTGGCTCAGCAGCACCAAATGTGGAGGTTGAATTGAAAATCCGAAAGCCTCTGCAGCTGGCGCCGACGTTAAGGTCACTGTGTTTTTTTATTTAGGAAGCGTTATGCAAGCCAGAATATTCTTCATCTTGTGTTGGAGTGTTTGGCACGAACGCTGCAGTCGTCTGGCTTTGTTGTTCTCATGCTGCAGGTGTTATTGAGCCACGCAGACTTCACTTCTCCCTGCCGGAGCGTTTCAAAAGGCTCGTCAGATCTCAGACGAACACGTCTCCTCTGCCTCCTACGCAATCTGACACCGAGCGGGCAGAAGAACCACGTTAAAAACACAAATCAGTCCAGGTTCAAGGACAGTTTGCGCGCTCATTAATACATTAACCGCCTCCTCATGGAGTCCTTTTCTCTGGATCCACCGCTACTTCCAGTTTCTCTTTTTGCCTTTAACTAAAAAAAAAAAGAAAATGGTTGACGGCTGCACTGCTATTTTTTGACAAGAGGTGCTGTGGCAGTGTCACAGAGCTGTTTTTAATACAGCAGAGACATCAGTGTGGGTCTAGAGGTAATTAGGCCTGATTTCTCTCGCTGCATGAAGTCAAACACCCCAAAAGGTCAGAAAAACAGCAAACGTCAACAGTCTCCTGCACTTTTCTGTTTTTGCATAAACAATCCTTTCAGGGAATGGGGAGGGGGGTAAAAAAAAGCGTCACCCTGTTCACCTAAACTCAAAGACTCCAATGCCAAATGTTTCAAATGCTTCAAATATAATTTATAATTCTACTGCATGGTAGACCAGTGTTTGCACATACGAGAGCTGCGTGAGGTCTGCGGTGTGGAGGCTCAGCCTCTGGGTCAGCCGGTCCATCAGGTCCGAGGCCCGGTCATTGGTGAGGGAGCTGGAAGAGACACCCAAACATTAAGGTGTTAAAATGCTGGTTTTCCAAGAAAATGCTTTCACATTTAATTCCCGCCAACGGGTCATTGCACACAAGCAGAATGCCATGCTTGTCTGAGTGGATGTAGTGCAAAAAACAAAAAAAAACACAAAAAGAGAGAGAGAGAGAACATTGCAGACAATCACAAATAAAAACACACACAAAGCACTGTGTCGAGGGAAAAGGGATCAGCTGCCTCTCCGGGCTTGCTAAATCACCTGCTTTTTTCTTTTCACCAATGAAACAAACAATAAGGTGCAAATGGAACCTGCATGAGGTGTAATGGCTGCATCATACAGACACTCCTTTCTCTCTCCTCCTTCTCTCATCTTTCTCCTTCCTTCCGCATTGACGTTTTCGCCGATCCCGCATGCGCTTTGCCCTCGCAAAAAAAAAATAAATAAATAAAATGCGCAACGCAAACACGCCGGGGCCACGCACGCGCCTCCACGTTGAGATGGGAATAATAAGGTGCAAATGAAATCGAGGTGAAGTGTAATGGTGGTCTGATAAAGCCATGCCTCATCTCAGCTCAGTCCACGGCTGCTTTCTCACTCAGGGAGGAAATAGACCAAACAAAGGCAATCTGCCGGACGCCGGGCTTCGTACGCGGGAGATGAGAAGTGCATCCTCACAAGCGCCATCAGAAAAGCTACCTTTTTTTTTTTTTTCCTGATGGCTTAACCAGGAATCACTGGGAATTGCTGCCAGGTGACTGCAAGGTGACATGCAGCAAGAGGTCATGGATCGCGCTGAGACAATCTTTTAAAATTTTGTCTCCATTCCATATAATGGAGAAATGTGAAATAAGCAGGGAAACAATTTCATGGAGGCCTGGGCATTGAGTGCAAGACCATTTACTGCATACAGTTCCTTTCAAAAATCTGTGCAGACCACTGAACTTTTTTTTTCACACCACAACCCTCAAAGTGTTTTATTGGGATTTCAGAAGAAAGATCAACATAAAGTAGCATGGTGTGCATTTTGTGTTTAGCTCCCTGTATCGGTACTTTTTAGCATCAATGTTTGCTCGTCAGCACGTCTTTTAGGGTTTTGTTTTGTTTTGTTTTTTTTAACCAGCTGGAGTCAGAAAGTTTGTAAAATATATATTTTTTTTGCTTAATGGCTGAAACTCAGTCAGATTGGACAGACAGCATACGTCTTGCTGCAGCTCTTTAATCAGTCTGGGCTTTGACTGGACCATACCTACACATGAATTTGCCTTGATCCTAACCATGCAATTGGAGCTCTGGCTGTATGTTTTATCATCACGCTGGAAGGTGAACCTTCAACCTACACTCAAGTCCTTTGCATCCTCTGTGAAGTTTTCTTTCAGGATTCCCCCGAAGTTAGGGCCATCCATCTTCCCGTTGACTCCCAATAGCTTTTCTGCTCCTGATCGAGAAAAGTCTATGATATTGTCATCACCATGTGTGAGGATGATTTATTAGCAAAAAAAAAACAAAAAATGTATTCCACTTCACAATTATGTGCTACTTTGTCTTGGTCTAACATATGAAATATAAAAAGATAATGATTTAATATGAAACAAATAGGTGTCAGGTGTCTGAATACTTTTTGCAAAGAATTGTGTGTGGTACATCTTTATCCAAGTCAGATTATCCTCGTACATTAGTGCTTGGTCTGCATTTGCACCTCAGCCACATTTTCTAACAGATGTAACAGTGTGCTGTGCCTAAGTGGCTGGTTTTCTGTGCACTTAAGTGGGTGCAAAGTTCTTTCTTCTGTAATTTTTGTGGAGTTTTAGAAGTTAAAGCTCCACCAAAGCAATTCCAGACACGTTCCCCACCCATCTGCGGTAATTCGAGCAACTGGAGAGCTTCAGGAGTGACTTGGTTGTTGATGCTAGCACGTTTCCCCCTTGGGGTTTTCTTTCTCATTCTCCTGAATCCATACCTTTCCCACCTCCGTCTCACCTCCCCAAAGCATCCACACATACCACCCCAAAGCCGCCGCCTCCTCCTTCTTCTCCTACATCTCACCCCCCACCACTTCTCTACAACCAGAGCAATGTCAGATGCTGTTGGATAAGCAGCTCTGTGTGGCCTCACGGCATGTGAAGAAGGGGATAACAACTGTGCAGCCATGATGTCTGGAGCAAATGCAGAGACACCTTCATAGGTCTACCGTGGGTGTCCGCTGAGTGGACAGCGAAGAAAGGAGGAAGGTGACCCGCTTCTGTCCTAATATATACCGTATGTAATCTGCCACTTCTATTTGCACAGCAACAACGACCGGACCCATATCGGACCTTTACGAGGCTGCGTTTTGTTGATCAGATGAAGGACAACCCACTGACAACCAGCCTTGATAACGCCATAAAGAGATTTGAGAGAGTGCCAGGGGCAAAGACAGAGTCGATAGAAACTTATCTCTGTTGAGACGGAGCCGAGCCAGAGGTAAGAGAGAAAGGGAGGCAGAAACTTGGCTCCCCTTCCCCACAAAGTATCATCATTAAGGCTGTAATGCTGCACAGTAATGCTCTCACACTGAGGGATTTATCATCTCCGCTATTGTAATCAGGTACAGCACACACAAAAGAGTCTAACCCACAGCGTCCCTTTTCCATAAAGAAGGGAATATGTAGGTGGCTTTGACAGAAACTCAGCTTTTAAAGGCTGTGTCAGTAAGCGAACAAAGCAGGCATATGCTTGGTGCAAAACTGAGAGTACTTGAAACAAATCCATTAGTATGTCAGAAGCAAAACACTGCCTTACAAAGAAGACTTGGACTACTCCATCAAGTCGGGTAGCATTAAGAGTAAAAGGACGTTTACATCTGATGGTGCTGCCTGTATGTTTTTGGACAAAATCTGATTTAATGTGTATGAAACGCATCGAGAGGAAATGTGCAGCAAATGCGGTCACAAACCAATGCCCAAGTTATTCTGCCATCTCCAGGACAGCTGTCACTTTTGTGAAAAACGTTCTTTTATTGCAACACTTTCACTTCCAAAATTAACTGTAGCACTGACTGCAAAGTGTTACAGTTAACACGAAGCGAAGAGTGATTGTTTCTTTAAATCTACGCTTTCGGCAATCCAAATTTGGCATTTTTAGTGAATGAAGCGATAGACAAACATGATGTTATTTCACGTTATTGGTAAGTTTACCAAAACTGGATCCAAATGCAGAAGCAACATGTGCACAATTAGCCAAAACAGTAATGTTTGTAAAATGTTTAAAAAGCATAAAGACAACTTTACCCCAGATTTGAACAGCACTGCAATGTTACAAATGAAACAGAATATTCAAAGCTTTCCCAGGGACAGAGAGAGAGATCCTCTGGGTGCATCAAAAGGCAGTGAGCTCATTTTGGAGTGTAGTAGTTCTCCTCGGTTTAAAAATGCACACAATTTTCACAGAGAGAGCAGGGTGGCAGCTTATCAAGAGGCGCAGCTTGGATTTAAAGGTGGACAGGCCATTGTGTCCTCGTGTCAAGGCTTCAAACTCATCAAGTCCACAAGGACCGCCAGTCCTCAAAGTAAGGTATTGTAACACTCGTACCTGCAATGCACAACGTGAACCATCACTCCTGAAAATCCTATCATGCGGTTGCACTGATCAGTCTATGCTCCACATCCCAATAAACACTCCACAGCACTGAGATGTCTTCCACTAGAAATCAGTACTGATGCCCCCGATGGAATAAAGCTGGAGGAAGTTTTAAGTTTTGAGAAGTTTAGAGATGAGAACAGCAAAAAAAAAAAAAAAAAAAAAAAAAAAAAAAAAGAAACTTCTAAGTGGGTAATAGTGTTGAATATTGATTATATTGCAGATGGACTAAAACCCCTTACGTCCAAACACAAATAGACTGGACAAATAAAATTGTAGCATCGTTATTTTCTTTATGCAGAAATATGACCTTTTCACCTTTTCTGTGATCCGGGCATATTTAAATGGTTGCAAATATCTTGGAGACTGCATGTTGGTCTTAATCAAGTGTAAATGGGGGTCATAGTAACAGCCTGTTTCAACCAGTTCCTCTTGGTAAACTGTTCATTAGCAACTCTTAATTAGCAGAGGTTCTTCGCTAGTATATGCATATCATGATGTGAAAAATGCAGAGTTATGGATCTATAATGCGGCAGTGATGTGCAAAAGTCAAGTCAAGTTGCACCAGACTTTCTTGTAATCATTTAAGTAGCCTTGATTGTCTACTAACATTCTAAGAGTTTTTAAAGTTTTTTTTAATTATTATTATTTTATTTTAGCTGCTTTTTCATTTTACCTGGCCCTTTTATGATTTATATTCTTATGCAAGTCTCTTTATTCCAACTTATGAATCATTTAGATATAAAAAAAGCTCCTGAATATAAGAGATGAACAACGGACATGTCAGTAGTTCAATCTATCAAAAAACTCAATTTTAAAGAGGATCCTTATGTACCAGCAGTCTGGCATCAATGTGTAGCTAAAACACTGAAAAACGTACTGCAGATGAATCAAATGATTCAAATGAATCAGATGAATGATGATGCATCACCAAAACCTTATTTTATAAGACATACTGCATAACAAGACGTCATGGTCAGGTACAAGAACAGACAGAAAATGAGTGGAAAAAAAAAAAAAATCTCAAGCCAAGAAAATCTGTAAAAGATCTCTAGAAATAACACAAAACTACAAATCAAGACCTCATTTTACAAGAACGCAAGAAAATCTGAATTATTGGAAGCAAAGAAATTAGTGACGACTCCACATTTTTGCACTCGCAACTCATCAGTGCAAACAAAACTGCTCAGTTATAATCCAATTCGATAGAAATTTAATAAATTAGTAATCCTAAAATAGCAGCATGTGTAGCCTAAAAGCAGCATTCTCAATTGCATCATCAAAAACTCACTCTGAGTTGGTGATGATGTAGCCAAAGTGTCTGTCCTTCCCTCTGCTAGAAAACTCCTTCACTCCCACGTGGACCAGCTGGGTTTTAATCTTCACGTCCTTCTTCTGCGCCTCCTCTGGCTGCGCAGCCCCGTCGGGGGGCTGGTCCGCCTGCATCCACCTCTGGATCTCAGAGTCCACCCTCCCATCGGGTGCCTCTGCTCCGCCAGTCAGCCGCAGGGTGGACCCTTCCTTCGCCGGGACGATCACGATCTTCTCCTCTGAGCGGTAGGGGGCAGGAACTTGACCCTGCTTCGTTATGCTGTGGACGCTCTCCAGTCCAACCATTTTCTGGAGAGGAGCTGGCGGCCTGCTCTTGACCCCAGGAGCACCGCCGAAGGGCTCCATGTTGAGGTAGTCTAGCAGCTTGGAAAATATGGCCCCATGCTGTTTGAGTAAGAACAATTTTAGTTTAGAAATCAAGAGGACATATGTTTTCTTTGTTTTTTTTATGAGTAAATTGAACAGAGCTAATTATTAAAAAGGACACATTTATGATACATCTTTCACCTTTTCTGAGAGTTTGGAAGAATATTTTTTTTCCCTTACAAATAATAACGGCCACATTAATTAGTTTCTCTTGTTTGTTGATGAAAATGCTGCAGACAAATCTGAGATTGTGCAGGGTTACGTTGTCTTTCAAATTCAAACTACGCCTATTCAAATCCTCCTTTCAAAGCAGCAGGAACAAGTAAATAAAACTGTATCTTGGTCACGTCTCATAAAAAAAAAAAAAAAAAATATTTGTTTTGCAGCAGAGTAATTTATAATTCACCTTGTTGGTGGACTCTTTTTCTGCAACGTCTATTTGTTGGCCTGGAAAGAAACATAATGTACGTGAGAACATTGTACAGAAACAAGGTTCCTCCTTTGTTTAGCAGAGGAAAAACAAGTTTGACAGAAATATGAAAAAGTGAGAAAAGCATTTAGCAGCATTTCGTATGAGGATTACACAAACAAAAGCCAACAATGCCTTATACTTGCACATTATTATACATAATATTGTACGTGAACACCAACCTTGTTGTTTTAATGTCAGAGTTTCCTTTGGGTTTGGATTCAGACCTTCATCTGATTTCAGATCCTGGTCTTGATTCAGAAGCATTCCTGCCGGCTTCTCCTGGCTAACCCTCATCTCCCCCCTGGGGTCATCACCAGCGCCGGGCACCGGCTCGACCCCATCAGTAAGCCGCTCCTCATCCGCCTCCTGCAGAGCTCCTGTGATGACCTCAGCAAGATGGTCCAGGTCTTTGCCCATCAAAGCCTCCATGTTAAGGCTGTGCCTCCCCAGCTGATTCACCGCATTGAGGATGAGATGATCTGGAAGAAAAACAGGAACAGAGAACAGATTATTTACAATTTCACTTTACAGTTGGGTTTCCATATACTACCAGAAACTCAAATGAATTTTATGAAGATTTATTTTTTTTTCTAATTGAAAACGGTCAAAATTAAGACATACGGGCTCAAGTGTATACATACATCCTCAGTGATATTCAGTTAAATGTCTCTTAGCATGCTGCGTCTCAACCACCCTGTTAAAAAGCTCCTGGCATCATTTCAAATAGTGGGTTTCCTGTCACAAACCAAGTTCTAAGTATTGGAGTGTAAAATCTGCAAACAAAAGCTACAAAACAACTGCACCTACCATCCACGAGGCTATGGGGGTCTTTTGCAGGGAGCCGATTTGGGCCAGCTTTGAAGAGCAGTCTGTCAAGATTAGGCTTTGCCGTATTGGAGCCAAAAGCAATCTGTGGGTCTGCGTGATTGCTCTGAGTAGGCTGCAGGTAGCTGAGGTAGTGGAGTTTCCCCTTTGGCCAAACAGGCTCTCCACCAGCGATGCCCTGCTGAGTGCTTGACGCCCCGGGAAGGAGCTGCTGCAGATGGTTGGAGAGGAGCTTGCTCCTGTCAGGTTCATGGCTCGAGTAGGCTGTACTGAGCTTGGGGTGTCTGCCATCGCCACTCTTGGTAACGACTTTGGTAACTGGAGGCTGGCCAGCTCCTTTCTGGAGGCTGTAGATGGTGGTCTCCTTCCAGGTCTGCTTTGGCTTTGGCTGGCCGGGCTTTTTCAGAGCCTCGGGTGTGATATCTTCATTCTGCAACACATTGTCAGCCGTCAGCTTTAGAGTATGAGTAGTGTTAGTATTTGTAGCACCATTTTCATGGATCCAGTGGAGGTTATGAACCAAAATTGTAGTCAAACTTATTAAAAACACAAATACTACCCAATTTCATCTTAATTTTTTTTCAGCAAAACTTAGAGGTAATAACTAACTGGGATTCAGTGTGCTGGAGGAGCTAGAATTTGTGATTGTCTGTTAGACAATATAAATAAAAAATCCTTTACTTTTTGAAGTATTTAAGGTATTGAGCTTTAGTATTAGAGTTACTTACAAAAAATCAGGGAAAATTCACTGTCCATACGGTTGTGTCATTACTTGTCATAATAAGATAAGATTTTGAAGTGTAGCATCAAATAGCGGTGGATAAAATAACACGCTAACATGTTACAATGCTAACAGCATCACATTCTGATTTCTGGAATATTGTAGACAGCATATTACAACATTAAGCTAAGAAACAAAATGTGTGAAATCATAGAGATAGCATGTCACAACAATGAACTAAGACTTTTATTGTAGCTAATGTAGACAACCGCACTTTAGCTAAAATGTTGACTTTGAAAACATCTGTATGTTATCAACAAATATTGCAAACCTAAAGTTTTCTTTTGCACTTTTATAGAAGGGATACTGTGGGAAAATTCACAGGACGCATTTTCAACCTGGCCTGGGCTCTTCCATAACCATTTGGCTCAACAAGAACATCAAATGAGCTGCAGCAGGGGTCAGAGCTGATGTGACAAGCTTCAGAATAAGAAGAGAAGCAACCTGCGCTCCACCAGACAGGACAGGATATGAATAGGGATTCTAGATCAAAGACAACTGCCCTTGGAAATTGCATTATGGAAATCCCAGATGAGATAGTGTCACTCAAAGAGTAATTTCATGCATTCCCACAACACACCAGAAACTTTAAAAGCATATCCTCCCAGTCTGAGAAGTAGCGGCAATCCCTTATCGAAATGGGGAGGGGGGAGAATGATTTCAAAGTTACCCCTATGAGTTTATATTTCACACATGATGAAACATGGATTTGCATTACAATGCGCTGCTACGTACACAGACATTTAGAGGTCTTTTTAACCATTTGGCAATGAAGATGGAGTTGATACTGGCACCAAAGAGAGTGATTTTGTACTCTTTTTTTTTCCCTTTTTTGTGATTCTGTCCTGTGAGAATGGCAAATCATTCTTTCCATCTGAGTCAGACGAGCCCACGCACACAGCATACAGTACATCTGATGCACTGAAAAGCATTATTATCCATGTCACTGCAACACTAATACTAGCTCTCTCCCCTGGTGCCATTTTCTGTCTTTCAAATGTATACAGAGAAAATGTCAGTCTTTCCGCTGCCAGCATACAGAGAGACCCATAATGGCATTAGCACAGCAAGACGGAGGTGCTCCGCCATTCATGCTAACCATGTTTGCCTCTTTCCATCACGCCGCACCACAAAGGACGCCGTTCCTTCTCCAAGAAAGGTCTTGAACTCTTCAACTTTGCATTATGGATGCAGTGACACAGCAGCAGGATGCAGCCCACATATAAGAGATTCCAGTCATATCTTGCACAAAGCGGGACGTCCACCCTAAATATTATAGTTGAATAATGTAAAGAGGTGATGGAGGACCTTTGTGTAAAAAGGGTCCCCGCTCAGTGGGAGAGAGAGAAACAAAAGCAAAGCGGGGACAAGAGGACAAATGCAAAAGACAATAAATGACTCTTCTGCACCAGGGATATGAAAGGAATATATCCTTTCTCACTATACCACCAAATGACTTTTTGTTTACACGTTGCATTGAGTATGGAGATGTAAAGTCTTTTGCAAAAGTCTTTATATGTCACATTTAATAAAGAACCACATTTTGTCCCATTACAGATACAAACGAATGCATTTTACAGGAGGTTTGTGGGACAGACGAGCACAAACTGGCATTTGTTTGTAAAACTGAGGGAAATGATGCCTAGTTAATTTTTCTTTAGGATTAATAAAATATTTTTGAATTGAACTGAAAACTTGATTTACTTTATATGTCAAAACTTTTCACACTCAGTTTTCAATAAATGTATCAAAAAGGCGTATTGACGTAAAGACCTGATGGCACAGCTGTCACATTTTCATACCAAATCTTTAATTCTTAACTAGCTTTTTCATTTCTTTTTTTTTTTTTTTTTTTTTTTTTACTATTTGTTACTGGCATTCATTTTATTTACAGTACCGGAATCTCACCTGAATTACCGGTTGATTTTCTTGTTGCTTCGTGTCAGCGTCTGGCCTAAAGCCCAATCCCATCAAATACTGCTGAAGGTTTCTGCTCAGCTCCGCCTGAGTCGGCCTTAGCTTCCTGTTTCTGGAGCTGCTGTACGCCGTCAGCTGGCTAGGAGAGGGGCTCTGCTGGCGTAGAGGGATGTTCCTCAGTTTGGAGAGCTCTCTGGAGATAACCTGCTGAGTGATGTCGTCCCGCCACGTCAAACCTGGAAAGGGGTCAAGATGAAAACCTTGGACTTTAGGTGTTCATTTCACCAGAACGTGAAATTAAAATAAAGAATAAAAAAAATTCATTTTCTTTTACTCTATTAAGCTACATAGAATAACTCCAAGCACTAGAACGTAACGTTGGGCAGTCTTCTTGAAAAGAAATTGAAATAGCGGAATAGTGCTCCTATGGAAAAAGGAGCAGAAGCAGAGCTGACTGTATAGAACCTTTGATCTGGAAATATGAGGGAAACGTAACAGCATCTACTTACAATCTGAATGTTTGCTTCAAGAATTAAACTTGACAAAGTCAATTAAACTTGACAAAGTCAATGCCTGGATAATGTAAACAGGCATTGACTTTGTAAAGCTGTAAAAGCTTTAGCTGGCATATTTAAATAAATGAAGCAGTGGGAAGAAAAAAAAACGCCGTTCAAGACAAATAAGAAATACAAGACTGTAACTGACGGCAAGCTTAATAATATTAAACACTACCAAACCCTAATGCTATTTACTCCAGTTTTGTTTACTTGGCTTGCTTTTGTTTTTTGCTTGTTTGTTTGGCTTTTTTGTATTACCTGCACCAGAAATTTCAGTCATTACTTCCTTCATTATGTATTCTACTTGGTTTCATTGGTTATGAAACTTTATGTCTTTATGTTTTTGGGACTTGCCTTCCCTGCAGCCCCTAACGTCTATTGGCTTAAGTTTTGAGTTTGCTTTGACTGGTTCTTAACATACACAGAGCTTGACATGAAGCTGTAGAATGACAGTAAAGAAAGAAAAGATGCATAGAACAGCCATTCAACAGACCCGGGGAGAATGCCGCTCAGT
Source organism: Poecilia mexicana (assembly GCF_051168715.1). Taxonomy (NCBI): domain Eukaryota; kingdom Metazoa; phylum Chordata; class Actinopteri; order Cyprinodontiformes; family Poeciliidae; genus Poecilia; species Poecilia mexicana. The sequence continues at coordinate 14,890,064 of NW_028263389.1, forward strand.
GGCCTGATGCCTTGCCAACATCTCTGCTAATTGCCAACACATAGCTGTGATGCAGAACTCCTGGGCAGAGGCGAAGCACAGCGGTGCCAGGACCAGATGGAGCTACCCAAGCAAAGCAGACACCCAAAGTATGGCTCTTTTCCCAACGTGCCAAGAGGCGCAGAATTCCATCAGCAAAGCAGATCGACATACCTTAGATGGTATACGTTCCATCGGAGCCAAGATACCCACTGATGGCACTTCGGTTGCAGCACATGAGCATCTTTTAATGAGGAACAACCAAATCCACAGCAGCAGATTAAGATTTATTTACAGGGCTCATAAAAAAACAACGCCGCCGTTAATGACGTGGACATGCTTAATATCAATGAACTAACAAGTCACTGTAGAGATATGAAACATGAAGGTATTAACGCCGCAGAATGTCTTCATTAGCCTGGTTTCCCACCCACACAAGATATTTTCAAAGGCATCCATGAGCACAGATGAGGATCTGAGCGATGCAGAGGAGCTGCCGATGCCTCCAGTCAATCTTGGCAGCGCTGATCGGAGCACAAAGCAGCGTATGTTGTCACCGTTCTGGAACGCAGCTCAGCCATCCATCCGCACAACAATGACAGTTAACTACCCATGGCTTACCCGACATGGGGCCTGCTGACTATACGTTGCCACAGTGATGATCGTTTACGCTATTATCAGCGTCAGTGGGGAACTCGGGGCTGGCGCTCCATATGCTACCTGCAGTTTACTGCAGCTGGTTAAACGCTTCCAGAGTAAATGTGTTATTGCACCCTAAACGGGGTGAGACTACCTTCATTGGCTGTGTCACCTCTATCTCTCCATCTCCTGGGGGATGCACTCATTTCCATACGTTCCAGCCTCTCTGAGCCTCCGATGGGCACACTCGAGGGGAAAAGGTATGTCGACACAAATTACAGAGCCAAAACGAGCTGTTTTGTACAAAAATAAAGCCAACGAGAGTGGCTGATGTGGCTTTTACGGTTGGATTTCTCTCAATGGACCTGCAGGCGGATTAATCTGGAAGTGAAGAGTCAAATGTCATGCAATATCCTCGATGACTCCAGAGTCAGAGCAGACTTTGTCGTCAAGTGCTGCCACTTTCTGCCCGCTAACGGTAGCATCCCAGCTCAGGCAAACACCTCCGTTAATTAACGCTTTGCCATTAGCACAACAGCTTTCAAACAAGCATGATATTTCAGTTGGCCTCCTGTCTGTTTTCTGTGTGACACGGAGAGGCAGAGAGGGGGGGGGTCTCCTACATATTCAAAGCCTATTAGATGATATCCTGTCTACAAGTCTCCTTGCTTCATCTGGTGTTTTTGAAATGCAGATTTTCCCCTTTCCTTTACTTGTGTCCACCGACTGATTTTAAAGGCATTAACTTAAAAGACTGTGAATAATTTAGCAGCAAGTTGGGCCTAATTAGCCAAAATGAAATGTGTCACTCCGAGTTTGACACACGAATGTAACAAACACCGAAGTCAAGCAGCAAAATACAACGCTTTCATGTCATACTTTGGTGTTTTGTATACAGAAGATCATTTTATTCTATAAACCATTTCACAATTATATTTTATAAAAAAATATATATATATTTTATTTTTATTACATAAATGTGACCTTTGAATTAATAATAATAACATTTTAAAAAGCTCTAAATCATCAGTAAAACAAAAGTTTACAGTTATTCATCAATTACAGTAAACATGGAATGCAAGATAGTCACAAGAGTTAAACACATCTCTATAGTCTTGCAACACACATTTTCTGACATTTTGATATTTGCCACCACGTTGCATCATTTCTTAAAAGCCATCTGTAAGCATTTAGAAACTAAAGAGATCGATCGCTGTAGTTTTGAAAATGGTACTATTACCATGTTGAGCTTGCTGCTGCTTGGTCAATTTATCAGCTGGACGGTTTACTAAATGGAGATTTAGTGCATGCATAAAGTGGTTTGGCGATGTGTTACTAAAATAAATAAGTGAAAAGGATCAATTAAGAGTTAAGTACTGTGCTCATCTTACTTTTTTAAATAAATGATAATATTAATGATAAATACATCAATGCGTTTTTTTGTTGTTGTTGTTTTTTCACATATAAGGAATATATAAGACATATAAGGAGGTCTTAATTCTTCATGTTGAGTTTTTTTTTCACTGGCTCAGTTTTAAATCCACAAAGGAATCTAAAACTACTATCTCATAAATAAACCTTCATCCTGCACCTGGCAGTCAGACTTCATGTTTATTTGAAGTCTGGCAGGTTCTACAGAGGTTCTACAGGTTCCTAGAAGGTCTACAGGAAGAGTGGGAGGCAGATCTTTTAGTCATCAGGCTCTTCTGTGAAACAAGCTCCCAGTCTTCGTTGAGAACCAGACACCAACTTCACTCAGGTTTGAAATTTCAACAAAGCTAGAAGTTTACAGGGGCTGGGGTTCCCTGAACTCTATAGTCATCGCGTTATTGGCTGACGTTACTATGTATTCATTTTTTTTGTCATTTTTCTCTGCCACCAATTGGTGTCTGGTCTTGGCCAAGGGCATCAGTGCTTAATCTGTGTCCATCTTTCTTATCCAATCAGTCAGCCAGTGGTGATAGCTCATTTTTAGCCTGTTTCTAATTGGGTTTTTCTTCTGTCTTTCCTCTCCACTGCTACCCCATTACTTGCTCAAGAAGGGAAGCTGCATTGATGCTAAGATTACATTCTAGATCATGACCTACTGAGTATGGCTGTATTCTATAATACCTGGATAGAATTTCTAGCCAACTGTATTTGACTTAATAAAAATTGTGTCATTTGCCAAATCCTTCTGATTTTGTGCCTTTGTTCCTGCAGTCCTATACCTTCTTTTTCTTAGTTGCAGCAGTTTCTACCATGAGAGCTAGTCACTGTTTAAAATCTTCTACCCTCTCCTGCAAGATTGAGAAGGAACAGTTGATTTTTTTGCTCTTCAGATTTTTCTTTTTTTTTATTGCAATAAAGTTAAAATAGGACAGTTTCTGTGATGTCAGTTTATGGTCAATGACTCTCTCCATGATAGACAGTTCCTGTCAATAAAGCTAATACAAATGTCACAACGCATCATCTTTACCTGTCTCTGCAATGAGAATATATCTGCTGTACCGCGCAGGTCGAGAGGACAATCGACTGCAGGCCACTGTAGTTTAACATGGTCCATCAACTAAATCACAATTACCTTCTGAAAGGATTCATGCTGTAGTGCATTCTGCTGAGTCCTGTCTGCTCTGTAGTTTGAGCTGCTATAAAACTCTGTCCATAACAACTCTGTGTTAGCTGGAGCAGAAAGCCGAGTTCTCGTCATTCTGGTTCCAGAAATGAAGATTAGGGTTTTCAGGTAAACGTTGCAACACATCATATTAAAGTGATTTGATATCGGCAGAGCAGCTGTAAAGTCCCGCTTTAATCATTTAAGGCAGATGGCAATGGTCTAATCTTTTCTGTCCAGGAAACTCTTCGAAAGTGTGATCCATGCTTTTATTTAATCCCACTTAGATTGCTGAAATGGACTTTGTGTCAGTCCTTGCCCTCTGTTCCAAAACGCTGCTGCACGTCTTTTAACTGATACTCAAAGAACACAACACATCACCCCTGTTTGCCCTCGCTCCATTAGTCGCCAGTGCTATTTAGAGTCAAGTTTGAAATCCTTATTTTCTTTTTTTAAATGTCTTAAGATTTTTTTCTCATCATACCTCTGTGAGCCTCTTCATCCGTGCTCACCTTCTTGGTCCCTGTAGGGAACAAGGTCTAGGGGGAAGCTCGGAGGGGCCAGGCCCTTTTCTGTTGCTGCTCCTCAACTCTGGAGTAACCTACCTCTTTATAATAGAGAAGCTCTTTCACCGTCTACTTTTAAAAGTCCCCCTAAAGACCAATTTCAACACCAGCAAGGCATAGTTTAAATCTGACTAAGAAGCTCTAGCATGATTATTATTTTGGTGCACAAAATAGCTCCGGTGTCGCTGAATTAAAACAATTCTGCACATGAGAGTGGGCCAAAATTCCTTTACTGAGATGCAAAAGATAGATTTTCAGGGGCAAAAAATAGGTTTGTTTGGGCAGCTTTGCTACTCATAACAGGATACACAAAGGCACAGTTGGTAGGACTGTCGCTTTGAAGCGAGAAGGATCCAAGCTTAGGGTCTCACTGTTCATGTGTGGGTTCTCTCCAGGTACTCCAGCTTCCTCCTACAGTCCAAAAACATGACTGTTTGGTTGGGTGGGCTCTTTAAGTTGTCATGAGGTGTGTGTGTGCACAGTTGCTGTCTCCATGTTGCTTGGTTATAGTCAATGAAAAGACAGGAATGCTTTTTTCCTCCCCTTAATAAGTTATCATTTACTATTTTGTATCTTAAGTTATCTATCTCAGTAAAATAGTAAAATAATTATGCTTATTTTAAGCATAATGAAATTATGCTTAAAATATAAAACATTTAAGTGTGATTAAAAAAAAAAACAAATAAAAAAACTAAGCTGAAGAAATGACTATGAGCACATGTTTGTTAGCCTTGGAAAGTGTGAGAAACAAAATAATTCTCCAGATTACCGCCTCAGCCGGCAGACTGCTTGCTCAGTGATTGTCGTTAACTGAACAATGTCTGTTCAGGCTAGACGTTCAGGAAGATGCAAAGCAAATATTTAATTTTAAAAGACTGTATATCAAATTCAATTAACCGCGGCAACCAAAGTTATTCTCCGTACGAGGCTGGGCAAACACAAATATTTAGTGGAGCTTTAATGAGTCCTAAGCAGTATGACAGCGGCGTGCGTGGCTATAAACCGTGTGGACAGACTGTGGATGCACACAGTGAATATTAAAGTTGCTTTGCTGTGGGTGCTGCCTGTAAAATATGAAAGCCATTTGTGGACGGATGAGTGTGCCCTGCACTCGCAGGTATTGTGATGAAAATTTAATACCAGATGACGTGCCGCGCCGATGGGGACACATCCAGACAACCCGAGCCCCCTTTGTTCAAGGGTCAATTTCTATTGATCTGACTGACATTGGTGTTGTGCAGTGAGCAGAGATTGTGTGATTTCTACCTGCTCTGATGCAAGATAAAGAGGATTGTAAATCGATTCCATTGATGCTCGTCTTGTTTTTTTTTTTTTATTCCTCTCCTTCATCTCTTCAATTTAGCTAACAGTACAATGGTCTCTACAAACCTGTCTAAGCTCAAAAAGGAGCCCCCCCCCCCCCCCCCCTACCCTCGCCTCCCCAAACCTACACACCTCAAAGATGACACTTCAATAGCTGCTGAGCTGATAAGAATTACATGCCACAGAGCATTAACTGCGCATTGTGGACTCAACGCCAGATAACGCCCATCTGTGGACGGGAGTCTTATAGACGGTGAAGGGGAGAAATGTTTCAAAGTGATGATGTCATGTCTGTAAAAGGCTGTCTTAAAGCACAAGGTCAAAGAATAAAAAGGAAAATCATTTAAAAGAATTGGATCTAAAAAATAATAATAAAAAAACTACATATCTGCTCTCATCCTCCTCATTTTCATGCGTTTATTTCCAATTATTAATTATTACAAATATGCAGGCTTGTTTTGAATAATTATCCTTTATTTCATGCTTCTTTTCTTCCCACTTTACCCACGCTTCTAATAAATTTCAGCGTTTGTCTACGCCTGCTTAAGAGAATCAGGCTCAGAGTGACCTGCAAAGACAATTTGGATGGTGGACATCTGTGGTTATGGTCTTGTTAAAGGTTTCTACTGCTCCCTGGTGGGGCATAACTGTCGGTGCAGGAGCATGAAGCCATAAGAGATGCTATATGTGTCTCTTTTTTTAACTTTTAATCACAATACATATCTCCATATAACCTACATGCAGGCAAGATTTTTGTTCCTGAATATTTTGAAATTATGAAGAAATGAAAACTCAATTAAATGACATTTTACCAATCTCTCACATTTTTATACATTTACTTTCACCAGATTTCAGTTTATTTGATTTTTTTTTTTTGTTTTTTGTTTTTTGTCTGGATTTGTGTTGTGGACTCCCAGGAGGATTCGGTCATTTCCACTGAAAATTAGAGCTCCACCACAATGAATGAATATCAAATCAGGCATAATTTAAATTGCAGAAGTGATGTCATTCTTCAAATATGAGAGCAAAACTGCATAGTTCTTAACTTAGTTAAGCTCACTTTAACTGAGTTAAGAAAAAAAAATTCCCTCCAACTTCTCTCTTTGTGTAAATATAGAATTACATTTGTTATAAAGACATTAGATAATAATAGGCTAATGATAGTTTCCTATTTCATGATGACACAATCACAAATATGATGTATTTAATGTATTTTATCAGGAATTTCTCTTTCAGAAAGAAAGCAGAGATTATTTGTGAAGTGCAAGAGAAAAAAAACCCTGGATTTATCATTTTCTTCTGCAAATTATAAATTCCAGACGGTGCTCTGAACAGATGAGAACAAAATTCAACTTTTGAGCTAAATGTAAGAATGGCCCAGATCAAAATCCAAACTGAAAATCTGTAGGAAGACCTGAAAATTGGTGTTTCCTGAATCTCTCCATCCAACCTGACTGAGCTGTTGAGGAAAAATGGGCAAAGACGGTAAAACGACAGACCCAAATGTACACCTTACAATTTTGCACTCATTTATATTGATCTCACTCATAAAACACCAATAAAACACGCTTAAGTTTGTTGAGTGCTATGCAACAACATTTTGAAAGATTCATGGGGTGTGCAAGGCACTGCATGTTCATCACCGCCTGAAGCTGTGAGCTGCTTTGAAGCTCATCATCAGCCACTGACTGGGTGGGAGAGACTGATGTGATTATCCTGCACACCTCACAGTTACTCATCCACAAAATCAGCTCTAAATGTCCAACTGGCACAAGAGCCAACAAGACTGGCTACTGGTGTTAAGCGAGGACGGCCAAACAATGGGCCGATATGAGTCACATGACCCGTTCTAGCTCCGTGGCAGTGTGCTGCGCCTGCCAAAGAGACAGCTTGGCTGATTTGGCTCGCCTCGTGCCAAAAGGCACTCTCTGTGTGACCCACCGATAGATGACGAAGGCGAAAGATAGACTCTCAGACAAAGTTTGTACCTCTGTGAGCCAGCTTCTGTAGGAGGATCCTGAGGCGCTGGAGAGCGGAGGATGAGATATCGTACGTGTACAGGTCTGCCCCGGCCAACTCCTGGCACCTTCCAAACACTCCATCTACAACGGAAGGAGACAAGAGGAGAAACGGTGGAAACAGGTTCATGAGGTGGTTTGTGGCACCTCAAAGTGAGAAACGCACAAGGTACACATTTTTCAGCACTCTTTCTGCTGTTCTGTTGATGCCAAATAACATCTGCTGGCTCAGATGAAAAGCTTTCGCTGTGAGGCTCCAGCAGTGTTTTGTACGTCTGATTTCCTGTGTTGTGTTTTTTTTTGTGTGAGGTGGGGGTAATAGCTGACATTTCTTCCTGAGACAGCTCCACGATAAGCAGACATTTGTGGCAGAAGGGACTTTATCTGAGACCTTGGTAATCTTCCTATCAGCAGGCCTCCCACTTGGGTTGCCAGGCAACCAACACCACAGACAGACTATCAACCCATAATTCAATGGCTGGTCTGGACCTCTGAAGGATGCAGAGGCTTAGGGAGGCATGTGGGGGTCAGGCAGCAGTGAGCGAACACAAGGGCTGGAATTTAAATGAACAGAGCCGCCATGTTTTCTCAGACAGGAGGATAGATTCCTGCACCTCGTTGGCGAAGGCTCGCAGAATGTGAAGTTCAGCGGGTAGGTGGCCTCGGGAGATGAAGTCAGAGCCGTCAGCAATGCAGTCGTCTGAGCGTGTGTAAGGTATGGTGCCCGTGATTAGATGGGGACTAATGATGTGCTTCAGCACTTGGTCATACACCACAGCCTCCCATTAATTAGCCTCAAGACATCGGGGAGTGACAGCAAACATCAGTAAGACGGATGCTCGGCTACATGCCGGAAACCACAAAACAAACAAGAGTTAATGCTCATTGCATGCTGTGGTTTTCTCTTTTCACTTCTAATTCAGTTTGTACACTTTAGCAGGAAAGCATATGATTGCAAAGCTCAAAGATTTGTGTCCATCAATTCATTGACTTCTGATTATCTGGCATTGGATTGCAGGGCTAACAGGTCCAGCGACACTATACAGCTACTTCTGGTGGATGCCGAGGCATGTCCGAACAAGAGGGGACGCATGGTCTCTCCAGCCTCGTGTGTGTGTCCCCTGGAGTGTGTCCCTGACAGACCTCAAAAGACAATATCCCGATCACATGACCACTTCGCCTGACTCCTACACAGAGATTCATTTAATTTCTAGCAGCTTTCACACAGAAGGTGGTGAGCGTACATGCCACCGCATGTGCCTTACACCGAAGTAAGACGAATTTAAACTGAAATGCAGAGCTTTGGCTCTCGCAATCTACTATGTGTCCACAAAGACCAAGACAGAATGATCATATATTTAACTTTTAAGACACTGATTCTTTGTTTTTATTATCTCTAAGTCGTAATTCTCAAAATTACTAGAAATAAAGTTTTGAAGTATTTCTCATGCAACTTTTTTCTGATATTCTATTTTTTTATATGCATCTGTATCTGAAAATGATTATATGATAGATCTTCTAGTTTGGATTATCCTCTTGAGCCACAATTGAGTCAGAGCATGCTGTTGGGGAGAGACAGACATCTGGGTTTTTCTCCCATGTCATTCGATCTCAAATAAGAAGCATGATTGATAGCATCTGGAATCTGATTCTTGCCAACCTATTTCCATTTCCCCCCTTTTCTTTTTTTCTTTTTTTTCTGTTGCTACAGGTGACAGAAATCAGAAAAATGTCAGACATTTGGACTCGAATGCAACCATTTCAGCCAGTTTCACAAACAAGTCAGAAATGTCAGAGGATAGACACATGTGCAAAAGAAATGTGCACACAACAACCTGACCACGACTGTCTAAAAAGAAGCTCAAATTTGGCCGACTGTGGTATAAAATGTAATTTTGAGTCACCACAAAAAGACATGATAAGTTCAAGTTCCTCAGAAAAACAAAGAGCAGCCCAGTTAAGTTTAGCTTGCCGAAAATAACTTCCCTCATAAACCAGGTAATTCCAAAGCGATTTCCCATTGAACGCGTCATATTTTTCCTGTGCTTTGTGCTTAAGAGTAAAATTCAGCAAGACATTATTACATAAATTATGAAATCTGACAGTTGGCAATCGTAATCATATCCTAGAGGAGGAGTGGGTGTTTTCTAGATGTCTCCTTCTCAAATGGCAACTCTGAACAGACAAAGCTTGGAGGAGCCAGAGGAACATCACTCAAGAGAGTATAATATTCAGCGGATATTTTGAGAAGAGGAAAACTTTCCACCCACAGAATTTTGTGCATCAAAGCACACCAACTGCCTTTTGTTTGCTCATTTTGTTTGCCAGAAATCTATTCTAACCGTTCCTAATGACATAACTCACAAAATGAATCCCCAATTTTTCCTGTCACAAATAGAAAAAAAAACGTTCTGAAAGTGATAACCGCTCAATGTCTGATGTCGCGTGTCCGCGACATCTGCGGATTCGAGGATTCGGAGACTTAAATATAGAGGCTCAAGGTGCTTTGCGACAAAGAAATCCTTGTTTGGCGAACGTTAACAAGTGATTGAATTATCGAGGTGGCGCCAAACGCGGAGATTTGTTCTGTCACTTTTCTGCTCGCTTTCCTGACACCAGAGGGATCAGAACAAGGCTCATTGCAGTTGACAGCTCGGAGAAAAAAACAAAAAAAACGTTTTTTCCCCCCCACGCTATTTTTGACAGCGAAAAGCAACATTTTAATTTCAGGCCTGGAGGAGCGCAGCATGTGTTGCATCCATAGAGGCTTGTCAGAAGCTGAAAATAACGCACTGAGAGGCTGGGCAAGTCAAATAGCGGGGCGTTCTTTCTAAAATGTGTCAACATTTGTGTGGAAATATTTAGTATGAGGATGAATTTTTCTGGCTTGTCTTTGAGCAATAATTAAAGGCCTTGATCAACAACAAACACTATATATAAAATTGGTTTTGTTCAGCCACCTCTGAGGGTTTTCATTCACAAATAGTCACATAGAAACTTCTTCAGTCACATTTACCTTTTTTTAGTACTCATTCAGAGGCGTACTTGCTGTTGAACTTCGGCTCTTTGTCCTCGCTTGGGCTAAACCGATGGTTGGAAATCCAGCTTGTCGTTAAGATTCTGAAGCAATGATGCAACAAAGATGCTCTTTTTCAGAAATGCTGTTTTAGTTTTACACCAGGTATAATGACACGCTGACCCTCCACAGATGTTCAATTTTATTTCATCAGCACAGAGTACTTCTCCAAAAGCCTTGTGGATCATCACATGTTTTTAGCAACTCTGAGGTGTCCTCTGAATTATTATCGGTGACCTAAACTGAGGAAACTGAGGCCTGCAGCACTGGGTTGCTCTGGGGTTTTTAGTAATCTCCTTGAGGGGTCATTGTTGTAATTTTGGGAGATCAACCTCTCCAGGAAAGGTTCACCACTTTTTAACTTTTTGTAGGTAATGGCTCTGCTGTGGGTCGTTGAATCCCGAAATTGCTTGTAGTAACCTTTTAAAGACTCATAAATTTTATTGACTTTAGATCAGGACATCATTGCTTTTTGAGATCTTTTAGTCTGTGTCAAAATGTCATAGAGGCCCAAGTGATGTGATTTCTTGATTCTACAGTTGGGGTAGTTATCAAATCAGGGTGTAGCTTGAAAATATATATATATATAAAGAAGGTTTATTAGAATTAACAATTAAATTAACGTGAGGCTTTTTTTCCTTAGGACCAAGTTGGTTTGGATAGTCTATTCCTCTAATTTAGCTATTGTCTGATATTAAAATTTGACAAAAAATATTTTTACAGCACCATGTGTGGGTGATTTATGCCTTTTTTATAATGAAATGAGCAATATAAAAAAAAACACCTTGATCAATGAAACCCTTTGTAGGTATAGAACGCTATCCAATAGCAGCACTTTCACAGGAGAGCATCTTCATCTAAATAAGCAGTGTGTTGACAAGAATAAAGACGATTTCCTGCTAGAAAAAAAAAAAAGGAGCTTTAAATCCAGACGCCGTCTCTCTTCTCGCTGTGACAGACAGCGACACCACTCTGACTCTAAAGCTATTTAAACTGTGAAAGCTAATGCTGGAGGATAACAGGAGCTGGTACTAAAGCTGACAGTCAGCAGGGCGTCTGCAAAAGACTGTATGTCAGGAGGAGAGACGAACGGACCCGGGAGACAAATTAAGACGTAGTGGAACAGGTGTATTAGCGGCGTAGCTCTCGTCATGAAAATGAATGGGCTTATATCAATGCCCCGAGACTGGACCAGATGCGGTCGGCTAATGAAGAAAAGGTGCAGGAACAAAATCTAAAGTGATCAGGCTATGATTAATGGAGTGTTTACGGGCTATTTTGGCCTTTTAGCTATGACAGTTGTAGCTTTGAAATGATAATTGTACTCATGCAAATTTAAATGGAGTAAATAAAGACTCTCCATGCTGCATCAAAAACATCCTGGCAACTGGATTCTGTTTTGCTGCATAAATAAGCTTAATTATTACATTTCTACTCTTCTAACAGTCTCTTCGTCTATAAATACAGGACTTCAGCCTCCTCCTTTCAGTTCGTACAGACTTGTCTGATATTTGCATCTTTTATGTTTACTCTGCAGTTCAACTCGATCAATAGAGGCATCACCTAAATCACTTAAGTTTAAAATACAGAGCAGACGTTTCAGACGGTATTGGCCCGAGAGGAGGCGGGATAACCGCAGATCGATGCAGCACTGTTGGTTCGAGTGTTTAATAGGAGCCAACCGACGCCCCGAGGGAAACATCCAGCACTTATCCACTGCACTCTGGTTTGAGCCTATTTAACTAGTAAGTCAAACACTCTGGAGAGCAGCAAATTAAAATGCCTTTCCAGGTAATCACTTGTCTTTTAAGAAAAACGTCTAGAGCAGCACTATTCTGAAGATTTTGAAGAGAGTGAGTTGACAGCAAGAGATTGAATGATGGATAGTAATGATTTATTCAATCAATGTTTTGTTAAATACTAAAGACACTCCTTTTATATCTACTTTTAGTTATTAGTCCTGATAAGGAATATTATGCTTATCCTGAGCAGTTATCAGCAGTCATGATTTTACATGCCCCACTAATACTTGAGACCCTGCCCTAAAAACACTTAGAACTGCCTGTTATTATAACTCAAACAGCAAATATACTGTAATAGGTATCAGCACACACCGTCCTAGCACTACTACAGAAACTAAGTGTTCCTTGTCTCCACTTTTGGGGGCTCAGCCAATTAGAGCCAAGGAAAATGAATGGCGTTCCTGGACTGGCAGCTTTGCAAATGCCAACCAATGATGTGCCAAGAAGCATTGCACCAAGGGATTTCAGTTTCCCGAGCTGTACAGAAAGAATTTCTGTGAATAATTTGGAGTCAAGTTCCACAAAAAAAAAAAAAAAATCTACAAATGGGTAAATGCACAAATAGTCAGAGGCCCACTGTAAAAAAATATCTAAGATATCTAAAAAGACATTATCTCATCTTTTAATGACATCTACTTTCTGTTTCTCTAAACTGAGATGACTCAGCGCTTTCTACTGCATGTAAGACAGGCGTGTCCAGCTCTGGTCCTCAGGTGTCCTGCCAGAGTTAGACATTTCTCTGCTCACCCAGAGAGATGCTGTCGTTTCATTTTGCACTATTTTGTGTTAGGACCTAAATTCCAAAATGAATGGTTGTAAAATGTGAAAACGTTTCTACTCTCAGTGCCGCTCACTGAGAGTAGATCCTAATTACCTGCAAAAGATTTTTACACTTTAGCTCATAACTGCTAGAATATCTGGTCATACTGAACCTCTTTTCCCAACAGCCCCCTCCCCCTTAACCGCCCTGCATGGCAACAGCTCGGGTGAAGAAGAAAGCGTTTGGCCCAGCCCAGAATAAACCAGGTTACTCCATCAGGGACCTGTGAGAGAGTGAAAGTGGCAGACCTAGTTACTCCCACTCATCATCTGTCTGTGCTGTGGCTGCCGCTCACTGAGAGTCCAGTGGCGAGTGAAAGGGGCCAGACGCACTGCAGCCACAGAGGGCTGTGACACAACTCATTAATATCTGCTAATTTACATACTGTGTGGGAAAACACACACACACACACACACACACACACTATTTAAGTCTTTCACTTTACGGTGCTTTTATAGCACAAATCCGCAGCTTATTGCTGACGTGCCATTTAAGTCGGATAGAGACAGTGGTGTGAATACACATCATTAACATGAATTATATGCTAATGCACCTATACTAAGGAAGAACCTTCTTTCTGCCAGTAGATATTTTGTTATTAAGCTGTCAGCAGTTTCCCTCGATTAGTCTCCCCTCTGAACAAATGCAGGATCTGTAATTAAAGTGGCTTCTCCTCGGCCCTGTCTCCCTACCCAGTTCCCCTGAAACTGGGTTAATATGGAAATAAGTGAGCGGGGCTCCACATCTGCTGCTCTAATACAGTGCACAGGCAAACACAATAGATCAACTGAGTATGGTTCAGGTATTTTTATAGACCCCCTAGTTTTGTTTTGTTTTTTTCCAAGCTAAACATCCAATATGGAACAGCATTATTTTTGTATCATGTCAGGAAACTGTGTAGTTAAACAAAACAAAAAAAAAAATCATAACATTTCATATTTTCTTCAGGACGGATTTAAATACCTGTCAAGCTTGACAGAAGTTTAGATCTTGATAATCGGTTGATATAAAGGTAAAATTAATGGGGTTTTGATGCACTGTGTTGCTTTCCATTCCTTCAATCTATCCATCCATTGTTTATGGACATAGTGAACACTCAGCATACATGATAATAAATTACAGATTATTCTAATCAAATGATATAAAGGGAGTAAATAATTTTAAAAATGCAGAACTAAATCCCTATATCATAATAGTGATCAGCTTCCACGATTTTATGTCATAAAAGAGATCAGGGAACATTAGCAAATTCAACTCACTCCAGACATGAAAAATACCTCTAAGTGACACCAAGAAAAAAAGGAGTAAACTCAATGTATTTTATTTATTTTGACAGAATTTTGAAATGAATTTGAACCAGTTCATGTTCAAGGCGATGAACTTAGCTCAGAATGTATAGATGAGGAATTAAAACAATAAATATTTGAATTTCAATTTTCTTGAAGTAACCCGAAATCATTTCTTTTTGAACAGAGAACTTGCATAACTTTATCACCGGAGTTGTCTTTGACAAAAAGAGTAATTTCCTTTGAAAATAAGCTGTCTTACTTATTAGTATTTAAGGTTTTATGAGCTATGGATAATCCAGGAAGCTTAACTGAATCTAAATATGCATCAAAAAAGCTACTCTGAAACCCAATCCAACCATATTTTTTTACCTTTAGCATTCTGTAATAATGTATTATTATTAGATTATCATGGCATACAAAAAAAAAACCCTGCATCAAAATAATACAATAAATGTAAATTGTTATATTCCAAAAGTCTTACTTTTATTTTAAATTAACAAATTCTACTTGTCCTATCTTTTTCAGATCTAGTTCTTTTTTTCCAGTTCCAAGATTCGGTCACATTATGTTCCCCAGCAGGCCCATTGTCTATCAAGTACAAGTCGTGCCCTGGCTTGCTTCGTCTTGATGTGTAAGAGCTGCAGTTAGTCGAGCCTTTGCAGACAGTAAATGAAGCGAACTACAAAACCGCCTCAGCGACATGACATTTGGTGAAAATGTTTGCAGGGAAAGGAGCAGCATAAAAAAAAAGGATTATTCCATACATAAAAATCTCCCAGCATAGGGGAATACATTTGCAGTCCCCTTGGCCCTACCTGAAGACAATCTTCAATATCCACCTCCTATCAATTCCCTTCAAAATTACAATCTCTGCTGTGTGATTCGGAGACCTGACATGTCCCCCCTCCGTTCATCAGGCGACACATTGTCATGGCAACCACATGGACAGCCCCATCCATCTTCCAGCACAAAATGGTTTGTACAAGAGGTTCGCGGTGTGCAGGGAAAACCTCATCATGTGAAGGGAAACCAGTTACAATGTCAATCAATGCCGCAGTTACTGTGATGCTTTGCTGATGTAGATGTGTTCCTGTTTCAGAGCTTTTCCCATCTGAGCTAAAACACAGTGTGTGTCAAGATCCAACCCTTCAGTCACAGTTTACAGTATGCGACCTTTATCTACCAGCTTTACAGTGAAAATCATACCTACGCTTCGGGCAACTGTGTGCAACTGTAATGGTTGATGCTACTACAAAAGTGTAGTACTTTATTCTTTGAAAAAGTATATAGGTTTACAAAAAGATGATTACTTTTTTGAGGTCAAATTCTTTACTGAGTTGTGTATAAAATATTGAACTTTCAACCCAAATTGGTCAGTGTCAAAAAAAGAAACAAGTGTTTGACATCACAACAAAATGAAATTATGTTCATCACAATACACACACTACAAAAAAGGAGGGCACATCATAGAGGTATGGGTTATTTACACTGATGCATAAATAAGGTAAGTTAAGGCAAGGCAATTTTATTTATATAGCACATTTTCAGCAACAAGGCAATTCAAAGTGCTACATACACAACCCATACAGATTAAAACAATTGATGTTACACAAAACATGATTTGCCTAGGCCAAGCGTTACAGCCCTAAGAGCCATGTTTGCCATCAGCCAACCTAGATAAAATTAGTTTAGCGTGATGAAAGCCACATGAAGCAAACAAGGTTATTTTCACAATATTTACGACAGGAAATTAGTTTTGATTGGACAAAATGATTACAAAACAAGCACTCAATCTACAGCCAGGAGACAAAAAGAACAATATTCCTCGCATTACTTGTGCCATCCTTTGTGGAAGTGCTTTGCATATACTGCATGGAAACAACTAAAGCCCTCTAAAAACTCCTTTAGACCAACCAACGTACTGAAACTGATAAAGGTGTATTCCATTTGTTTTCAAGCCATTAAAAAGTAGAGGGAGCAGGACACGGAGGAGTTACGTGCATTTCCTCACAGTTGTACTTACCGTTGACGCAGAACTCATACGGTGCACAGAGCTCATCTTCAAATAGGCAACCTGAAGGGCAGTGAGACAGAGAGAAGAGCCAATTAAAACACATTTCAAAATGTCTCAAGAATGTCAAATTGTTTGTTCAGAAGAAGCCATAAAATTAGTTAAAGAGGCACGCCGACTTGGACCGAGAGCCTCGATGCTGATGGTTCAGTCATCAATTAGTGTGACTTGTCCTGTCCCGACTCAGACACCAACACCAGAACTCCCATTGGCAACGTTTCACTATATGAATGTTGTATGAATATTAATGAACTTTAACGCTCAGATGGAGAACTGATGTTCCAGACTAATAAAAGAACAGATGGCGGCAGCATTATGAGAAGCTCTTGCCTGCATTCATATCTCTCTCTGGGGAGAGGCAGCAAATAAAAGAGGGCTCATTGTTCTGCTTGCTGATCAGCACAGGTGATCTTGCACATTTTACATTTTTCAAGAACTAAAGGGGACCTGATGGATGTGGATACGCATTTCAGTTTAGCCGTCATGTGATTGAAGGTCTCTTTAAGAATTTTGTAACACATTGAAGTGTGTTACAACAACACACTTCAATGGATTGAACCGTAGACCCAAACACGTAGTAAGTGTGTTTTACTTTGGTACCCATTAGTAAAACAAAACAAAAAAAAAAAAAAAAAAAACCAGCAAAAACAATCCAGCTAATTGCTTTCAGTAGTAACCTAATTATTGGCAATATTGGTGGCAGCATCATGCCAGGATTGGGGTGGAGGTTCAACCTCCAACTAACGTCCTTTCTTAAGCGGTAACTTTCTACCCTGCTAACTTGTTTTGTTTTTTTTTAAATCCTGGTAAATGCACCAGAAAAAGGTGTAATCCCAGAAAACTACCTTCATTCCTGGAAAAGGTGCCTGCAGTAGAAGCAAGTCTTTGGACTTGGTCCAGTCAAAGTCTAGTGCTGAATCCTAGAGAAAACCCAACTCTAAATGAGTTTCTAAACCTCTCACAAAAACCGAGAAAAGGACAGACACACATCAGAGTTCGTGGAGTTTGCAGTTTGGCAACAAAGATGAGAAATACAAACAACTGGGCGAAGCCTCGGCTGCCTCTCGGCTAGTCTTTTATCTTTGTTATTTCCCTCCTGAGCTCATCAGGCTGAGTGACAGAATTGGATGCACACTCTTGGTCGGATGGCCTCGATGGACGGCAATGAGAAGCTCATGACCGTGAGCGAAGAACAGGCTGAGAAGGAGGAGACGTCTCTGTCAGACTTCTTTAATAATGAGAAGAGACCGGTGCAGCAGGCCCGTTAATCGATTGACACAGAAAGGACAGATAATGAGGACAGGTGTGGACAAGAGAGAAAGCTACCAAAGTTTGTTCAAGTTCCCCCACTTACCGATTTGGCATCAGCGTCATTAATCTGTTCCGTTTAATTTTTTTTTTCTGGCCACACATGTGTGGGAATATAATTATACAGATGCTGAAAAGCTATTTTACTTTGGAGCAGAGGGTGCTTTTCATGAAATTGTTCCTTTCAGAGGTAATGGCCTTGATATGTCAGCAAAATGGCTCTTTAATGATGCAGAGGGAGGCATCGTTGCTGTGCTGCAGGGTCACTAAGCTCTTGGTAACAAAAAGCAGAATGTCCTGAACTCTGAAGAAGCTACTGAATATTATTTTGTTCCATACACTGTGTATTCGTCATACTAATGGACAGACAGAAAGCAGAACTTTTCAATGAGAGGACCAGAACAAGTGTGATGAAGGTTAGAATTTCTAAATGAAAAATAAGAAACTTAGTCAAGTAAATGCTATAAGAATAAAATAAAGGACTTTGTGAATTCTGAACACATAAACATCCCTGCAGTTCAAAACAGTTTAAAAAAAACAAACATTTTATCACCTTTATGCTTAATGTTTGAATTTAAACCCAGAAAGGTCTCATGTGTATGTGTAACTTTCAATGGGCAGCTGATGTCTATGCCAAAGCCTTTGATCAAATTTGGCATGCTTAAAAGAGAAAACTGCATAATAGATGAGCATATTGAAATCAGGGCGTGTCAGGAGAGGAGTATGGTGTTTCTTCATGGATTTCCCATTCCACACAGATTGGAAATGTGCTTGGACATATGCTCTGTATGCCCCGTTTCAAAAAAAAAAAAAAAGTCACACAACTCTGTGGCGAGACCCCAAACACAAGACCCAAGTTGTGTGAAAACCTCATTTAGTGCTGAAGGACTCGCACTGTCCCTCTTGACCGTGCATCTCTGTGTTCTGCAATTAGTGTCAGTCAGTTCAACTTTACCTCCTCATCACTTCCCTGCATAATTCAACGGCTTCTCAGGGAGGCGTTGTCAGCTCTCAATATTAATTACGACTTTAAACTAATGACGCACCCAGCCAGGCACAGTCATTCAGATGTAATGTGTGTGTTTTTGTGTGCGTTTGTGTGAAAGGCAGGGACACGGCATTGAAAGTGGGACATCCACCCTCCGCGACATGTCAGTGCAGGGATGATTAAAATCCGCTTTTTAATTAAAATGCAATCAGTGGATGTTGCCGACGATTACCTGAGGCTGGGAAAGAAATGTTTGTTGGGAGAAAAAAAACGAGAGTGTAAATCTTAATGAGACATCCTGGCAAAGCCAAGCCGGATCGTCTAATTTAATTCTACAAGTTTACAAGATAATTTAACAAATATGACGTTTCCTTTAAAAAAAACGGTAACACTTTATTTGAAGGGGGTTGAATAAGACTGACATTTTTATGACACTTTTAATACAAAGTTGACATTATTCAAAATGTCTTTGTTATGACAACTTGACATTAACCAAGAAATCATTACTGATATAAATTTGTTATAAAAGTATTACTGATTGCACTTTAAAAATTAGGTAAGTATATGTTATTAAAGGTAAAATTTAAACAGCTTTTTGTTTCACTCAAGTGGCAGCTCTTGTTGTGAGCTAGCGGCAGGTGTTCTAAATGTGCAGAAGCTTTCCCCCCTCCAGAAATAGACGCAATGTGACCTGATTCATAAACACAGCATGCAGGGAGAATCCACGAGGATCAGGTCAGCAGTTGAAGTGAGTTAGTGATGCAGGGTTTTTTTTTTAGCAGAAGATAGCTAAAATTTGGTACAATAAAAACAAAATGACAGCACTATGTGTTTTAATAAAACTGTTTACTTTGTGCCGTAAAACTTCCCAAAATTCATGTACAGCTTGGACCCTACGACCTGTATCTTGGTTTTATTACAACTATCTGCACCCGACGGCGGCACATACGTCTGCGTAGAGACACGCTCAGAAACTATTAACCTTCATACCCCTGTATGTCAGGGACAAAGAGCGTGGGTGTCCAGCCTAAGAGGCGTGAAAACAAAGAGGAGGGAAATGCATTCTGAATGTCACCTTAAGAAAAAAAAATCTCACAATAAAAACAGTAAAAGTACATATTTCAAACCTATTAATCCATCAGTTAAAATTTGTAGATTTGACAAATCTGGCTGTGATTGGCTGACCTTGCCTGGATCATTAAAAACGTCCCCAAGAGGCAAAACCAAATCCTGAATAAGAAGTCTGTGATAGTTTCCCTCACAGGTGGTTGGCCTGTGCTGGGCTACCATCTGCGATATCAGAGGGGGCCAAGGAAGGATGCTGAGAGCCTGGCAGCGAGGACAGCCACTCCCAGAGCCTGCTGCAGCTAAGAGACATATTTCATCCACTCTCTGGGATCCTTTACAATAAATATAAGCCACCAGCAAGGACACCTGACTCATTCCTAATCACACACTCACATGTGCTGCCTGCCAAAAAAGCCATTTTGGAAAGCTGCAGTGGGTGACAACTGCAATAAAAGCACATGGGAGCAGAGTAGGGAGAGCATGGCTGCAGCAGGGATAGCAGAGAACATCACCTGCAAGCAAATCACCGCACGCCTGTCTACATCGAAACAGCTTGAGTCATTATGGCTTTCCCTTTCTAAAATAAAAGTAGCTCCACTAGGCTCGGCATTACGTAAGTCAAATCAAGTCATCTTGCTTAAAGGGAAATTATGCTCAGATGATGTTTTGTTTTAGGAAGAGTACTTTTATTATAAAAAATCACCCAGAGTCTGCCAGAATCAAAACCAGAAGTTTAGACTTAGAAGAAAACCAGAAATTAGATTTGAGCCTCTGTCAGTGGCATCTTAACTAAAAAAAAAAGAAACAGTAAGATAAACAATTTTGTTCTGTCTGCAAATGCAACCTAAAGACATTTTGCATTTTTTTGAGGAAAACATTTTTCATTCTTTGAGAAAAATGTTTTGGGAATCATGGATGCTCAGTCAATTACCCCATTTATTACACGAAGCCGCTCGTTAGTGAAACCCTGACATTTTTGTTGCGATCCAGCCGCGGTGGAAACTGATCTTCGTTTCAAACAGATCAGAGTCTTTTTGAAACAAGGTCTCAGAACTTTTCGGGAACAGCCCCCACTGAGGTGTGCCCTACTCCGCAGGTGCAAGAGCGGCGAAAGCGCAGAACACATAGCTGAAGGGTTTCTTCTACGCATGCACAGGCAGATAACAAAAACAATGGCGGATAGCATTATGCTGTGTTGTGCTACTTTACCTGTTCAGGTCAACGCAACTTATGATATGATATGATATGATATACATGCGCTGTTACTTCTTCAGGGACGGGCTGCAGTTTTCTAAATGAGGCGCTAAATATCAAAAGCGCATGCGCGTTTCGACGACTTCCTAAAATCACAGCGCCACACAGTGGTCTGACATGACAACTTCAACGGATTAAAGGCGTATATAGAGAATATAATTTAATAAGGGTGAAGCGGAAATATTATTTTTTATTAGCTCCAAATAAAAAATTATAGCTAAGTAAAACTTTAAAATAAATTCTGTCTGAGTTCGAAAGAAATACAAATCATTTTTAATCAGAGTCAATATAATGGAAAACTGGTTAAATTGTTTGCTCTGTTTTATTCAAAGGATTAAAAAAAAAAAGTTTTTACACAAGTCACAAATTTGTTTCCAGAGAGCAGAACTTGTCCTGCAGCACAAAAAGACAAATGAAAAGCCTCAGAGAGTAATTAGCCAACGCTTGAGGCTCAGAAATTGAGGTCGCTTTGGCTACAGAGAGGACCTGACACCACCTGAGACCACCTGACATCTGGAGGAGCGTAACCAAAAACAATTCTGTCCGAATTCCCACTCAAGCAGGTCACTCTCAGTCACTCAGTTGCCAGCTTGAGGCGACAGCTCCCGACGACCGCCATGAATTAAAGATGGCATCACCGTGGCAACTGAGGACCCAGAAATAGGCTAGCTTGACCTTTTCCCCGACCCGCTCTGAGTGATTCAGACGTTTGATTTTCTTCCCCTCATCTGAGACGTGATTGAGTGTTGAAGTGCAGAACCGGAGCAAGTCAAACACTTAAGCATCCTCCTTGTCACGCTCTGAGGAGCTCCGAGTATATCAACCTGGCCAGGGGGAAATATCAAGTTCTCCAGATGAGGGGAAAAGTTTACTGCCACTTGAACCCAAAATAAACTACAGGTCATCCCAGCGTTGCAGTGATCCTGGGATCCAATTTTCTGCACGTGTGAAACCAACTGACATGCAAATGCAGGCAAAATGAAAAATGCCAAGGTTCTGGTTCGGCATGGAGCCGGCAACTTCATAATACCAAATGCCACCAAGGGATAAAACATCTTTCTTTGCAAAAGAAGCTTCATTTCCCATTTCAGCTGTATTAATGTAGATTATTATTACATGTTGCTTTAGAGTTTCTGAAATAGCATCGCAACTTGTGCTGCTATTATTTCCATCCTGATGTCCCAACCCAAAGCAGGACAAAGCACTTGGTCAATGGAACAAATTAATTGCATGTCAATGAACCTTAGTCAAATCTAGCAGAAAAGCACCTGATGAAAACAGAAATCCTTCCACTCTTCGGACCCAGTTTTCTCTGGGCCATTTTAGCACATGAGCTTTGATCTTTACCATTTCACTGTAGCTCCGGATGTGTGCTTGCGGTTGCTGTACTGCTTGAAGGTGAAATACAATTCAATGCAGTTACAACATGACATGTGAAAAACTTTTAGGGGTAGTAATACTTTTGCAAAGTGCTGCAAATTGGAATGGATCTTAGCAGAATATAAGAGCAACACGACTAATATAAAACAAGAAACAGAGAACAGGAAAATAAATTAGTCGCTAAGAGGAAAGTACCTCTTCTCTGCACTGATAAATTGTGCAGAGTAATTATCAACATCTCCAGGAGACAAAACAGGCAGAGTACTGCTTTAATCACAGCTGAAACGGTATTGATTACTTTTTCGCCAAGCATGAAGATCTTTCTGAATCTTCACAAAAGCGTCACTGTCCTCTACGTCGATCAAACACACAAATGACTTTCAGGCTGATTCATTCACTAACAGCATTCAATCTCAAACTAAAAACGGATGCACAAATGTGCAAGAGAACTTCTATGTGGTCTTATGAAAAGCTAGACATGAGAATACTACGTGGTCCGTGTCACCGAAAAGTGCAGCTCAGGAGAAGATTGAGTCCGTGCATCACGGTCGCTCACTGGGATTCTCTCTGAGCGATAAAAACTCCTTGTCGAACACTAAAATAGTCAACTGCCAAATTACCAACCTAGAAATTCATAGATCTCAGCTGAAGTAGCCACCAGCCGCTGCTGGGGTGTTGGAGGCACTGCTATGTGGGGAACTGATCCACTGACAGGAAGGTGTTTTTATTCCAATATTCCTTCTCCTGTCTGCTGTGTTCCTTGGTCTGAATGATGCTGTCTGTTCACTAATATCCTCTAATAAACCTCTGAGGCCTTCACCGAACAGCATTTTACTGAGACAAATCTATGCAGGTGAATTCAAGTAAGGTTGCAGCAACTGGTTGTACCAGATTTTATTTAGAGTTGTCAAAGTACTGATGGGTTAATACACATGTAAGTCACATTTTAGATTTTAGATTTGTACATCATTTTAAAAACTATGGATATTTATATAACAGTCTGCAAAGTCGACTACTTTGTGTTTGCCTGCCAGCTAAAATCCTGGTATAAATACCCTGAAGTTTGTAGTCGTAACACGTCAATATGCCGAAGGGTATTAATACTGCATAAAGATGTGTTTGGTCTGCAGCAGTGCGTGAGTGCACATCATAGTTATAGCTGCATGAAAGTGAGGACTCAATGTCTCCAGCAGAGAGATTGAAGGCAACAAGAAAATCAATATTCTTCTTGTTTATCAATGGATTAATTGCTGTAGTTTATCAAGTTACATTTGAACATCTCTTTTTTACCGTTCTCCTTCTCAGGTTATATTTTTCCTCCTTCACTCAGATTATCGGCAAATTATACCTTAAAACCAGAGCAGAGATGAGTCTAAAAAAAATAGATACTCTCTTAACATGTCTACTTGAAACAGCTTGAGCCATCTCTGTCTCCCTTAAGAGCTTCTAATGTTTGACAAAGAGACATGAGAAAACCACTTTCCTCTCAATGTGCTACTGCTTATCATATCAGCTGTCACCGATTCCCAAAACATAAATATACAGCCTACTGCCTGGTATTTTCTTGATCAGAAAATCAGTACTTATTCTTTTAAGAGTGAAACTTAATCCAACAAAAACAAAGTACATTAGAATAGCCGATTGGGGTACAGTTTGTGTTTCTCTGAGTCATCCTACAGTAGTTCAAGCTTAAATCTTATTTAGGATTTTTTTCCTTTTTTTTTTTATTATTCAGATTTAGTATTTCCAGAAGATGCAACCACATGTAGGGTTCATTCTCATGTCATATTTATTCAATATTTCTATGGTTCCCCGAGCTCAGATAATGGAGTACTTTCTAACCAAATGAATTCTAACTACACACCTTTGTATTTCTGTGGAACAACATGATCACGATGTATTACAGTCACTAAGTCAGTGTGTACATAATATTAGTGGGTCAATATGTTAGAATTTTACCTAATTTAATTGGGAAATTAGAGCTTTTTTTCTCCAGAACACAAGGTTTGAGTCCAGAATTCAACTTATTTTAGCAATTAATTCCTTACCTCTCTTTTATTTTTAATAACTTAGCTGAATTAATCACCAAGTGTATGACTGGTACTATCCAAAAAGACAATTTGCCTAAAAGTAAATGTTTTTATCTAAGTAAATGTTCTTTTTCATTATTTTTTATTTTATGCTGTACGCTGTTTACTGTTAAGACTAGGTACATATAATGCCCAACAGCAGATGATACCAGAAAATCCTAATGTTGATCAATGGCTCTCACACTGACTGCAGCAGCTGTGGAGCTCATTTATTTTGGCAAATGGGTTTTGCAAATAACACACGGGATGCTCATTTAGCCATCCAGCACACAAAGAGCGGATGTTCTGTAAAATAAAGCTCCGACCAAAAGGTTATTATTGAGCCGACGCCGTTAGAGAATTCCAGAGAGGTTTCGCTTTCAAAGTGTCAATAAAGTCTCAACTGAACACACTGTGCTTCACTTTGACCCTCTAACAGATCTGACAGGATGACTCAGAAATCCCAAGGCAGGCAAAAAAATTGCGCCACAATCTTTATTGAGAGCATGAGAGAGGGGCTGTATTAGTTTTGCAGCACTATTAGCTCCTCTCTTGGGATCCGTCTTTTCACTTCCATCAGAGCTGTGAAAAATGAGGCTTCAGTACCTGGAAACGTGAGTAAAAGGAGTAAGTAAAACCTACATGGCACCTTTTGAAACATGAAATCACAAAGTGTCTTACAAAACAAGATTCAAAAACTACATGAGTAAAATTACTACATTCAGTTATTTATTAACTAAAGTAATTAAAAAAAATATCATAGCTTCATACATGGTACAGTCTGAAGACCTTGGTCAGAAAACCATAGGAACCTCAAAAAGTTGTTTTGTTTAACTGGGTTATTAACTATGATTACAATCGTCAAGTCTAAACATTGCAATATCATTATCTGGCAAAAAACATGAGCAAACAGAGAACTGAATCGGCCAAATCAGGAAGGGATCAAGCAGGGAAACATCTAAAACATGCAGGGCAGTGTGCCTTGAGGACAGGGGCTGGGAAACGGTGAAGTAGAGAATCCACCGAGAGGCCAATGGTAACTGGAGGAACTGCAGCAATCTACAGCTAAGATGGGACATTAGTCATAAATACCACAAAACTGGTCTTTACACAAGAGGAACAGTTGTCAATGTTGAAACAAGTGATAGGAAGCCCAAAACTGCAGTTTTCCATTTTGTGGACACATGAGCTCATAGTGGATTTTAGAAGTAATGTAAACTTTCAATCACTATAAATCTATGAGTACAGGGTGGAGAGACTGCCAATCTTCCATTTCTTGGCAACACCCAAGAATAACCTGCATAACCTGGCCTGGGATGTAAACACAGCAGGGACTCCATTTCCTGAGAGTCTTCAGGAAGAGCCTCTCTCAAAAACTGTTGGTGTCCTTCAATTGATGCTCTGTTGAAAGCATCATCTGCTATTGCCTCCGTGTGTGGTTCTCCAGCTGCACTGCAGCTCACAGGAAGACTCTCCAGAGAATCATAAAATCTGTGCCCTGCAGTCCATCGACTGCCCTCTGCTTCTCTTGTAGAGCTCCACAGGTCCGGATGACTTAAGAAAGCGAGGAACATTTTTGAAGACTCCTCACACCTTTGACACAGCAGATAGGAGTACCAAAGTGAGAACAAATAGACTGAAGAACAGTTTATACCCAGTAGCCATCAGGGCATTAAATGCCAGCTAGCATTATATCTAAGGCATCAAATTTAGGTAAAATGCATGTTTTTTATAATGTCAATAAAGATTATTATTATTATTATTATTATTATTATTATTATTATTATTATTAGATCGGATCAATGCATTTACGTGTGTTAGAATGGCTCAAAGACTAGACCAAAATAGAATTCAAAATTGTTGTTTAAAGATTACCTCCAACCAATCAGATTGACATTGAGGCAAAGAGTAATGTGGAAAATTTTCAATAAATTACATAATGATACTACACATTCTGGAGTTTACTTTATATATATATATATATATATATATATATATATATATATATATATATATATATATATATATATATATTTTTTTTTTTTTTTTTTTTAATTGTGTAGCATTTTCCTTCCCCTTCAATCATATTGAATTCCGTTTAAGTTTGTGGTTTTAATGTGACAAAATTTGAGTTATGACACCACTCATATCATCCAAGTATCTTCATCGAGTTGTGGATGGTGATGCTTTGGGCAGAAAGGATCTGTGTGACAGACTCATGATTGTGATGACATGCAAACAGCTCAACTTTGACAGGGCTGATATTTCACAGCAACATGTCCTGGATGACATCATCAGTGGTTGGGAAGCACTGCTAATCCACCTTATTTGCTTTTGCTGCTCCTCTTTAAATATCTGTCTGGCTGTACAGTTAAAAAGTTGAGCAGAGATGTTGGAGTTGGGGACACGATGCTTGTCTATCATAACGGATGAAGGAAATTGTTTGAACTTCCTCTTCCTCTTTCTGCTCGTTGGACTTGCTCTGCATCCATGAAGCCTCCATTTCAAGTCTTCTGGGTTCTGGAGTTGTAGTTCAGGCATTATTTGATCTTTTGAAATGATAATCAGCTGCTCCCAAAACAATACATTGTTGACGTAGTTATGCATCACAGCAACTGTACGAAAGTAAGGAGGTAAGAGCAGAAATGCTTCCAGATGCACAACATACAAAACCAGAAGAAACAATTGTCCAAACATGCAACACCTCAACCAAAAAAAAAATATAAACAAAAGTTTACAAAAACAGCAAATCAGAACAAATGTAACAGGGAAAAGCCAAAACACTGCCACCACGAGAGGTGCAACTCTAGAGTTAAAAGTGGCCATGAGTGCTGTTCCAAATATCGATCCTTTGTTCTGTTCCAAACCCACCTGAAGTATAATCGTAGCATCATCTGATTAAATCAAAGATTTTGCACATCCCAAC
This sequence comes from Poecilia mexicana, assembly GCF_051168715.1. Taxonomy (NCBI): domain Eukaryota; kingdom Metazoa; phylum Chordata; class Actinopteri; order Cyprinodontiformes; family Poeciliidae; genus Poecilia; species Poecilia mexicana. The sequence continues at coordinate 14,917,272 of NW_028263389.1, forward strand.
AGGGAAGCCAATAAACATTGAGACTATAATTAAGTTTGGTGTATCTGGCTCCGTAGATCCTGCTACACATCTCCATTTTGTTTGTTCTCCCTCACCAACACTACAGTTGAAGTTACACTTGTTTCCGGTGTGAATTCTCCTGCTTTTAGTTTGCACAGAACAAAATGATGCAAATCCAGTAAGGCGAGGCCCACTTTCCCAAGCCTGTGGTGAAGTATCAACCTTTACGTTGATACAGCATATTTCATCCCCCTGTGATGATTTAGCACCTTTATAAGAATTTGATGCCACCACTCAGTTCTGAGATCTATCATCTGAAACAGGCCAGTGACAAAACAGATAGCATATGAATCAACTCTAACTTGTCTGTGTGCATTTGAAGATGGTTGCTGATAGCCACGTGCAATGAAAAGCTCCAGCAGCAGAAGCTTAGAATACTTTATATTTATGTACGCACTGGTGATAACACTTGCACTGCATCTTAAATTGAGAGCGTAAGAGAGCTGTTTCTGTAAACAGGGTTTTGAAATCCTTAAAGCCTGTAGTTATCATTGTAATCAATACGCAGCAGTAAAATCCTCAATCTTGGCAATAAATGCTCTGTTCTCCATTTGTGTACGATGGGCTGCTTCCATAAGACTTACACTGACATGTTTCATCTTGCCAAATCCATGACACATGTCTTAATGGATCCGTGCTTTCATGTTCAACGACCTAATGATTCAAAGCGTGACCTCGCAGCTGGAGAACGACTGTCTCTCTTTTTTTTTCTTTTTTTTTTTTTTTTTAAAGAAATCTGTTGGGATTTTCCGGAGCTGTTATTGGGATTCCGAGCACTGCCGTACCCGTTGCAAACAGAACGGAGATGCCGCACGGAATCTTAACGACGTTCCTGATGGCAAATCTGAAAGGCAAAGCAGTGGAGTGTTGCTGCGCACCAAAATCAATTTTTGCGCGTTTTCCATTGGGTAAACACTGCTCAGGTGACAACACAGTCATTAGTCAAAGGAGGCTTTTTAATAACTTTCTCTGAATAAGTTTCCGTCACCCCTCAAACGTAGGTCGCATCAGTCGTTGTCGAGCATTTTTCCTTTTTCTTTTACAACAGCACGCTGTGATCTACATAACTGTGTTTCGTGTGAGTAATGCTGCTGTAATTAGAAAATACCTTAGTTTCTGATCAGTTCACAAGCGTGGTTTTGAATGGCACTTACAGGCGTCAGACTGGAGGATGGCTGGTGAGTCATCTGGGCTGGAAGTTAACGCTTTAACCCTTTTATGGTCTCGTCTCATTGAGCGAACGCCGAAAAGAAGCAGCTCTGACGTCATTTGAACAAACAGAGCTTTGTCTCAGGTATTTCAAACCACCACCCTCCAATGTGGATATTATACATGTTAACGGTTTATAGATGCAGCAAATGGCAAATTTATCAACTGGCAGGTAAAACTGACCCTTGCAAAAGTATTGACACCCCGTTGAACAAACTTGTTTTATCTGGATTTTATGTGACAGAATAACAGAAAATAAATGTGGAGATGTGACATGCAATGAAGACAACACACTGTGTTTTTTGTTTGTTTGTTTTGTTTTACTTTTGCAAATAAACACATAAAATGTATTTAGTGCAGTTAGGTTTGGCCCTCATCAATACTTTATTGAGCAAGTCACAAGTTTCGGGGAGAATTTCTCTACCAGTTTGGTCACATTTAGACATTTATTGCTCATTATTTATTTATTTTTGCAAAAGAGCTAAAACTTAGTTAGTTAGGATGGACAGAGATTGTGAACAGCAATTTTAAAACCTCGCCAGGGATTTTCTACTGGACTTAAATCTGGACTTTGACTAGACCGTTCTAACCCACAAGTATGCTTTAATGTAGGCCACTTCATTTTAGATGTGACTCTAAGTTTAGGGTCACCTTGCTGCTGGAAAGTGAACTCTGATCGCAAACTTCCCTGCATCTGCTTAAGAAAAGTATCCCCACAGCATGATGTTGCCACCACCATGTTTCATGGGGACGATGTGGTTCAGCTGAGCTCCATTTCCTCAGAGGTTGGAACTTCAACCCCATCAACCCCCACCGTGTTCAAATCAGAAAAACAGTGGGATTTCCAAATTGTTGTATCTAGTAAAACCAGAGTAAGTGCAATTAGCATTTAACATTATTGTGTTAGTTTTCAGCCACACATAGCATATTGAATACAGGCTTAAAAATTTCAGTGTTATCCTCATCTAACCTGAGCACCTTCCTCCATATGTTTCTGTATTCCCAACTCGTCTTCCTATTACTTTTTTCCCCAATAGTGTCTCTCTTAAAATCCCGTAGTGGGAAGGAGCTATTGGGACTTTCCAAAAGTTCTGTACTTGAGTTTCTGGCCATAAAAAAAAAAAAAAGATTATCGTTTTAGCCACCTCAGGTATAAGAACAAATCCCTGTGCCCTCCAGGTGTACAGGTCTTCAGATAAAAGCCTGTATGCTGAAAATACAACTGATAACAGATTTTCCAACAGTATCTGAACGTCTCTGCGGGTCGTCCAGAGAGAGCAGGGGCCGGACTACCATGCTGCAGCCTTTAGATGCACAACTGAATTAAATTAACCTCTCATTACCAGATCTATGCAGAACTGAATGACCTGCTGAAAGTGGCAGGACAGTAGTTCTTGAGTAGGTAACACCCCTACTCTGGAGTTACCATTAATCTCTTGGCTGCGTGGCTGATTAATTTTCCCTTTGCCCAGTGAACGACCATGACTTGATAGATTTCAGGTTCCATCCCTCTTTCCAATGTCAGATGATAGGTTTTCCTCTTTTCAAGTCTCTCCCCTATCTGTCTGCATTCTTGGTCTTTATCTGAAGCGTCCACAGAACAGCTGCGTTCATGTCGAGATTAACTTAAACACAGGCAGGCAGACTCTGTTTATAAATTAGATTTATAAAGGTATTTGAATACTTGCACTATTGAAACATTAAGCTGCAGACTAAAACTCCTAACGTTTGCTTTCATTTTCCCTCAGACATTCTGGACTCCCACGCACCACACACCCTTTCTGTCTCTCTCCCACACAAACTGCATAAATATGTATCCGTAGAACTATTTATACCACCCCATACTAATCACACCAGCTTACTTTGAATCAGAGCTCTACATGCCGTAAATCACAGGGGGCCTTATTTAATGAAAAATATAAAAATAAAAATTAGTATCTCCAGCTTTCCGCGACACTCGCAATCAAGAGCTTAGTGTTTCAGAACTGCAGTGTGAAAATTCTTTTTAAATAACTCCCGTGGGGAATAAGCACAGGATCATTACCAAATATCCTTACCCATAACCTCACAAACATCACGGAAAAAACAAACAAAAACATAAAAACAGTATAAGATTAGATGGAAGACAGAAGAAGCGGCTCGAATGCTGATTTAAATAAAAGGGGGAAATGACACTCCCCTGCTCTAAATATACCGACTATGATGCAGTTCGTTCGGTGTCCGTATGAATCATCGCAGATCTCGGATGCCGACCGGAAACCTATATTTGCCTCCTGTTCATGATCCAGTTTGTTCTGTCATGTGTTCTGGCAGCACAGAATGAAGCAGTAGGTGTGATAAGAAGTGGGAAAAACTGGGGGAATTCAGTTATCACAACAGATTTTCTACTATACACTGCAAAGTATATGTATATGTATAAAATATATATATATCTAATCAAGCTGTTTACTTATGTCTGAGGCCTTCTGTGAAGAACACATAAGGATAATAAGTACACAGAATATTCAACCTTATTTTTTTTAGGAAGAAAGTAAGGAAGAAAGGAGAGAAGGAAGAATATACTAAACGAATAACAAAAGGAGTGGCAGGATGCACTGAGGGACAGGAAGGAATGAAGCTAAATGGCACAAATAAAAGAGGTAAGATGAAAGAAATGGAAGAAAGGAAGGAAAGAGGGACACAGAGAAGGAGAGAAATTCACAGAAGAGAAGGACTTAAGAAATTGAATGAAGTTTGGACACAAAGATGGCAAGACTGAAGAAGGCAAGAAAAAAAAGTGATGAAAAACAAGCCCAGAAGTAAGATAGGAAAGATGGAGGAAGGAAGGGCATGGGGTAGAAAGAAGGAAAGGAAGAAAGACACAAATAGCACAAAGAATAAATTACTTACAGAAAGAAGGTAAAAAGAAAATATGAATGTTTTCTTTGGTCCAATTTTGATTTTCTGTCCTGAAGACCCCTAAAATCAAATTCCAAACTTTTCCAGACTGCTCATGGATCTTGTATGTGCTTCCTGGTGTTGCATTTAATGAAGCTCTGTTTTTTTGTGTTCCCACTCCTCTCAGTCTGAAAAATCACCAGCAAAAATGTTTGTGAGGACCAGAAACAAAGCTCGCATAAAAATTACGTAAAGGTTTTTCGCAAATGTTTTCTCTATCTTTTAGAATTGTTAAATTTCCTAAGATCAGATTTGCACTTATCATGTATGCTACACAAATCCCGGAGCTTATAAGAAGATCTTCCCTGATTATTCCTCAAATGTGAGGCATGAATTTCAGCTCTGGCCTCTGGAAAAGCCTCCCTGTGAAAACCTGAGGCCAGCAGAGACCATCAATGTTATTTTAAAAACAAATGTAAGACTTTTCACTCTTTTGCTAATAATTTATATTTCATTTAACATGATTTTCAATCTAACTGTAACCATAGTTGATCACATTTTTAATTTAGCTTCAGATAGTTTTGAAATAATTTTTTTTATTGTACTTACTAATTTTGTTTTACAGATGATAGTGAATGTTTACCAGTTTTTAGACTATTTTGTATTATTTTTAATTATCGTTTGCATATTTCTTATATTATTTGTGACAATAATTTTAGCACATTTTCAGGATTTATCAGCAGTTGCCACAAGTGCATCTAAACAAATCAGAACAACGTCTAAAAGGTCATTTATGTCAGTATTTCAATTAAAAAAATGAAACATTTATTTGTCAAGTGTAACGATTACGATGTGCAGCTGATTAAACCCAATGTTTAAGACCAATACAGATGCTTTATTAATACAGGGATAATGCGTTGCCATTGCTCCTTTATATAAATAGTAGCATTAATGTGGCATGAAGAAGATTGGTCTTAAATAGCAAACTTCACCTTGTTCTGAAAGCATACAGCCCATTTACCTCACTTGATAGATTTGGACCAGTGAATTTCTGTCAGACGTTTCTATCACTCAACACAGCAGTTATGTCTATTTTCACCAACTTTTTCCTTCCACCAAATTTTCCATATTTTCCAATTACCCACGAGGATACCAGCATGTGACTTCAGTAACCAAAACTGACAAATTTTACTTTTAGAAACCGCTTGGTGCTTGAAATGCATCACTCTGTGACCTTTCTTTTGGGTTGTTTCTGTACTGTGCAGTCAATCTGTACATACCGAAATAAATCAACCGTGATGCACTTGTATGACTATCACTGTCTCGTCACCAAAAAAAAAAACGTCCATCCAACCAAACTTCGCTCTATTTCACACATTTCCCATCATGTTTAGCCCATCTTGTAAATCATTGTGTCATACTACTAAATATACAGTGAGTGCTACAGATGTGCAGTTCAGACGGAAAACACATGGGGTAGAAAGTAGAGAAGAAGTCCCACAGGAAACATCTCGTCCATTAGGCCTGGGAGATTACGTAACTTTTCCTAATGATGGATCTTCGGACTTCATCCAACCTCCTCCATCAATGTGGAAACTCTGCGAGATAATTCCGTTTGCACGCTGAGCTCTCCCCTGAAGTTTTGCAAAGAGGCTAAATGTTTTTTGGTTGTTTTTTTGTTTATGCATCTGGAGATTTAGCGCCACAACGTGACGACGGAACAAAGCAGAGACGATCCCACTTCTGGTAGAAGTGTAATTTGGGAACGACCGTGGAATAAGATTAAATAAATAAATAAATAAATAAAACGCGGATTCTTACCGAATTTCCTGTCAGAGACGGCAGGTGAGGAGCAAAGGCAGACGACCAGCGCAGCGACGAGGACGGGACACCGCGGAGAATCCATACCGCTCCTGCCTTCAGCACTAATCCATTCCCGCACACCTTCGCTAAAACTGCATTGTTTTCAGCCTCGACCTCAGAGGGGGTGATGGGGGTGGGGGGGAAGGCGGGGAGGACGGCTGCACAGGACAGGAAATTAAAAGTGATGGGAGAAGGAACGGCAGAGAGAGAGAGAGGCGGAACGATTCGCTCAGGCACAACCGAAGCCAGGCGTTGTTTCAGCACCACGAACAGCGACCAGCTTGACGGAGGAGCCCCTCCTTGGGTCCTGACGTCAAGCAGCACACATGGCGAGAGGAGAGGAGACTGACGGCAGGAGGAACTATAAATGAAACACCGAAACGGCGTGAAGGCAAACGCATTTGATTCTGTTGCAAAGTCCTCAAAACACATTGATTTGTGATACATATACAAGTAAAAAAAAATAATAATAATAATATTCACTCGCCCGCCTTCACACACATTATCGTGTCATCACAAAGGGCTTTTGGAGGGAGTTTTGACCATCATTCCAGAATCGCATTTCTGAGGTCAGACACTGATGTTGGAAGAGAAAAGGTCAGCCTCAAATAATATATCAGGACCAAACTCACACACATGACCCCATGAATCAACAGCAGTTGACTGTGAAATATATAGTGGAGAGAATATTTCATGACTGGATCTAAATTTACTGATTTGGAGAGATGACCTAATTAATACCTGTGGTAATCTAGTATGTTTAGATGCTATTTGCTAAGATACAAAAAATATATACAACCCCATCTTAGGCTTTTTAATTTGATTTGAACATCCATTCAAAAGTTTTACTGAATTCCATTAGGTGAAGATATTTTCTGATGCACTGCAAATATACCAATTTGCAAATAAGGAAGAAAAAAAAACAAAAAACTTTTGGATTTATAAGAACTATGCAGAAAAAAACATAATTTCATCTTTAGATGAATGTGGCAGAGAATTGCTGACTTTCTCACTCATTTATTGCTGCCATTAAGAAACTAGATTTTACACACACACACAGGAAAGAAAATTAATCAGCCTTTATTATTTTTTTCTTTTAAAACGTATACGCAACAAAAATAAACAGAGTTGTGAATTGCAAGAAAAGAAATTAATGATTGTAGCTATGAAGACTGTGCTGATATTTAAATGTCAATTTTCAAAAGGTGGAGCATAACATAAGGAAACCCCAACAGGTTACAAATTTACCAATTTTCTTATTGTTTATATATTTACATTTGAGTTCATCCCACTATTAAAAAGTTACATATATTTTTGTTTGTTGATTTTATTTGAATGCCCTTAATCATATTTGTTTTTAATGTATTTTAGATTTTACCATTAAGGACCTCTGAAGGATATTGCAAGTTACATATTTCTTATGGCTGAAGTATGTTATTTAGTTAAAATAAATAAATAAAAAAATAACACCAATGTTTTTACCCAATAAATATAAGAAATTAGGGGATGTATAAAAATACAAATGTTAAGGCCTGAACTCTAAAAATTTGGGTTGCAGGTATAGTAGGATTAGTAGGTATGAACATCACACAAAGTGTCCTTTTTAGCCATAAATAATAATCACCTTTTATAAATGTCCATCAAGCTGTTTGTTTTATTTCGGAGTTAAAAATTGGGCTGACAACACAACAGATATGAAGACAAATAGAGACACATCAAAAATGTGTTTTAAATATGAAGACACAAAATGAGAGCTTTGAAAAGTGTACAGGAAAACAAGAAATCTCTAAACTGTCAGGGTCAGTTTGTGAATATCATAAATGTAAAAACTGAAGAGTTTTTCATATAAATTCTCCATGTTGATACAGTTAAAATCTGAAGAGCATGACGAGATGTAAAAAAAAACAAAAACACGCCACACAAACTCATCATTTTTAATTTGTGGAAGATTAGAAATGCAGAAGAGCATTCAGGGTCTTCACTGAAGAGTCATACATAACCCTTTGGGGGGGAAAAAAAAAGAAAAACTGTTAGGCTCCGTAAACAGTCAAACTTTTAAACCGTTTTTCCAGTCCTTCACAGAAACCCTGATTGAATTAAAAAAAAAAAAAAAAGAAAAGAAAAGAAAACTCACCTCTGGGTTTCTCTGCTGTCCACAGAGCAGCCTGCATGTTGATGAAGATGCTGCTGAACAGACACGGCAGCTCTCTTTATCCCGCCTTTGGAGTGCCCCGCTAATGAGCAACAAACCACATTCATTTTCAATAAATGGCAACGGCAAATGTCAATGTGAACGTTTTGAGGCACGGAAACGTACTTTGTTTAATGACCGCCAAGACGTGCAGAACTGCCGCCAGCTCAGAGAGACTGTCAAGGGCGTCCGACTCCAAAGATGACGAGACCTCTGCCAAAAATGACCTAAAGCGGGAATTTATAAAGAAAAAAATAAAGAAAAATCTATAAAACGTCTTTCGAATTTGACTAAATCAGCAGCACTGAGTGTGTGTACCTTGTGATAGAGGGGGATTTGAGGATGACAGACAGCAGTAAGCTGGACAAAGGAGGCATTTCATCAACAGACTGCGGGATGACAACCTCTTCAGGATGTGTAAGCTTCAAATGAAGAAACACAAACCATTTAATACATCTTTCACTAAGGTTAGGGTTCCGTCAACTAAAGCTGATGAAAGCTGGTAACTTCCAGCCTTTTGACAGGCTCTGTTCTGTGCCAGTTTTTATTTTATTTTATTTTTTTACCTTCTGAAGCAAATGCCTCTTCTCCACAATGATGGCCGCAAACACGGTGGAGTGCACCCCGCTACGAAGCGCCGCATCCCACGTCTGTGCCACCTGGAGGAAGTCCGTCAGGCCGGGAACGGCTGACCGACACAGCTGAAGTGGACCGGAGAGTTTCAAGACGTTAAAAACCGGAACTCTAAATTTTCGCGCATACTTTATATTTTGTGTGAATACTTTTGCAAGCCACTGAAACAGTAAACAGAATTATTTGAATGACAATTAAAAAAAAAAAAAAAAAAGAAAAACACTCCTTACAAGCTGTCCCTCTTCCGGTTCTTTCCTCAGGCGACGTGCCAACAACTCTATGATCTTTTGGAAAATGTTGGCCACCACACCCAACATGACCAAGTTGGACTCCTGATCCTGGTCGTTATAATCAGGCACAAAGCTGTTTGCCACCTCCTTTAGAATCGGAAGCACTGCTGGGATACACGTGTAGCCTGCCTCTGCAAACACAAACGCTGCCGTTACTTCCCTGTAAGACGTTCCAGAGTTAGACGAGCTAAACCTCAGGGAAATGTCCTTCTTCTTGTCTGCTTTAGCAAAACTGCAACGTCTCCTTCACATATCATGATATTCTCACCTGAGAGGAGGATGAGTGAGCACAGGTGGAGGATTTGGCCTTTGAACGTCTCGTCCCCCAAACCGACGAGGAAAATGTCTCGGCACACCTTCAGGAAGCTCTGATAAAAAAAATAAATAAATAAACATCTGCAGTTACTCTAAAGAGCTGACAAAACAGTGGGATTGATAGGAGAAATGGGAAAACAATCCGCTTCAGTAGTGCGAGCAGAAGGAGGGATGCGTACAGCAGCGTGGTGTGGAGACTGGAGCAGAAAAATCAATGAGGATTCTAAATTTACTGAGCGGCGCTCCGAGTCCCAGATGGAGGAGGAACACGAGCTAAACGGAACCAAACATCCAGGATAACAACAGCAGCAACAGCAGGCTTCCTTTTGATCCGGGTTATGAGCCGGAGTGGAAGTGAGCGAAATACAAATCTAATCTGGAAGATTAGATTTTTAATCTAATCTTCAGTGTCAGGGAATTCAACTCATTTTTATGTCCAAAATTCCAGACTTTTCCCAGACTTCTCAGGACCAACATTTGGATGGAGAACAGGATGGATGAATGAGTTAAAGGAAAACAAATAAATTGACACAAATCAAAGGAGAAACTGATAAGACGGCGAAACAGATGGACAAACCAATTAATGATCAAACCGAGAGCCATATGGGTTTTGCACCCGTAGAGGCATGAGTAAATCTGGAAACACATTTTGTTCCCTCTCATACTTTTCCATACTGCATATTAAACCCTGCATAATGTCAGGTTTGATTTCTAAAACGCATTAGCGATCATAGAAATAGACTCCAGATTCCAGCTTGACGCACATTCACGTCATATTTAACTCCTCCGGGAGAAAATAGAAAACCTGCATCATGTTGGATGTAGGAAAAAAAAACAACAAAAAAAAACATCAGAGTTCTTCAAAATGTCAAATACCGGGAACGAAAAGGTATTACTTTAAAAATAACAGCTCCGTCTGTCTGAGAATATAAGACTATTTAGTCATCAATCATGCAAATACAAATTCAGTTTTGAAATGAGAAAAGGAAGAAGATCGCATTACTTCTTGGGTTCATTTTTAATATCTGCCTAATGAGAATCATTCTCCATTCTAGAATTATTAAGGTCAGCTGAGGTTTAATAACTACAGAGCAATAATGAAACCAAATCTCACATAGCAAATAAGCCGCAGTTTTGGAGCTGTGTGTTTGTTTCCAAAAAGAGATAACAGTGAAGTTCACCTCGGTTATCTGTGTGGCGAGCTTCCGCGACCTCTCCGAGACCTCGCCGTCGTCGCTCCCGGTGAGGAAGGGCAGGATCTTCTCTGCGACCCACGCCGCCACTCGCTCCACGGAGACCAGGTAGTCCCGACCTGCTGTCGACTGGCAGACAGAGAAAACACTTCCTGTTTTCATTTTAGCTTCTTGTCAAGCTGAAGACAGAAGGAGCGGGCTCATCGCCAGGAACAAATTGGCTTACAAAAAAGATAAAATAAAATAAAATAAAAATCTGTCATCTGGAGAGATGTCTGGAAGCTGTTCAGGGAAATTGTCTACGGGTGTAGATGTTTGAAGACATAAAGAGCACGACTTTCATCTTCATTTTGAATATTATGACTATTTCCAGGGAGGTGAAAGCAAAACACTTCTCAAGGACGAATAAAAATAAATAAATAAAAAAGAACTGCAGGTGTGAAGAAGTATTCTGGAGCAATTTCTACGTAACCGTGGCTCCAGAAATCATCGTTTCAAACAAATTTTACATAAATGTGATTTACTCGGATGAGTCACCGCTTTGCTGAGGCCTGGAAGACACAAACAGCCACAATCAGATGAGAGGAAACTGGTTGGGATGTTGAGGAACAACCCAGGAAGAACAAAACGTCGAGCCTTAAAGAGACCAAATTCCCTCAGGAGGAAAACGTTTGGCCATTTTAGCAGAGTGAAAACAATAACGAGAAGCATGTTCGCATTTGTCAGAGTGAAGTTTCCAAAAACAAAGAAGAATAACAATCCAATCAATGTCCAGCATGTTGGTGGCAGCATCATGCTGTGGAGATTTATGTATGTTCATAACTGAACTTGTGAGCAAAATCTGGGCTTACGCGTAAACTGCTGTTTTCTTTCCAGAAGAACAAATTTGAACATTTACAGGTTTATTTTTATGAAAATCCATTAAACAGCGAAAGGTTTCTTCCACTTTGTTTCAGCAAACTATAACTAGCTATGAAAAGGAGCATTCATTTCAACAAAACACAGGAGCAGGTGGACGACAGATGCTAATCAGTAGAGAGAGAGAGAGAGAGAGACTTACGTGATGTTGGAGATGAGCACCGAGGCGAGCGTGGTAAACGAAGGCTTTCAGCGCCGTCTCCACTTCGGGTCTTTTTGGGTCTTCAGTGGAGGATCTGAGGTGAGTGTAGAGAACCGACTGCCGAGACAACACAGAGAACCATGTTACTTGTAGAGGAAGGCTGCAACGGATTCACTGTTACGTGTTTCAACCTTTCCGTTTTATAAAATACCTTCCAGCTCCCTAAAAGCGTGTGCAGCTCCTTCAGGGGCCCCTCGCCCACAGCCAGGACTTTCTCCCGTGTGGAAGTGTGGCTGAAAAGGTATTCCAGATACGCCAGAGCCAGGTCTGGTTTGGCCTCCGCCGTCTCCTGGATTCGCACCTTTCTGCTTTTAGCGGCCTTGTCCTAGAGTTGGGAGCAGGCGACATTTTACGCACTTCTCCTGGCAAAATTCAAGACTTTTAAAGCGGTCTTCAAACTTTTTGTCTATAGTTTCCCAGAGAGCACAGGGAATGCAGCCTTGACCACTGACCCCTTGCTTGGGAACGGCCTCGCCCAGCCAATCAGAGACCAGTTCGAGGACGTCGGCCGCCTGACCCCAGCTGCAGACGCAGTCCAGCAGCTGGCTGAACTGAGCTGGAGCAGATCCCGACTCCATCCTCCTCAGTCTGGACAGCACGCCGCGGCTAGGACATTTCAATACAAGACAGTCGAGTAAGACCGTTTTACATCAAGATACAATCAAGTGCAATCAGAAGTTAGCATTGTAGCCCACCTAAATGTTGGAGCTGCAGCTGGAGGCATAAAAGAGGCCAGTTGGATTAGAGGTACAGTGCAGCGCTCATCCTAAAGAAAACAACAACAAAAAAACAGTAATAAAAACAACAAAAAACATTTACGCTGTCGTTTAGAGAAACGTTAAAATAATAACGGACTGCAGCTATTTTACCTCAAAAGCCTGGAAATACTTGGCCATGACATTTCCAAACTTGGCAACTGTGTACTTGTGCGCCTCTTCGTTTTGCTTCAGCGCCTTCTCAACACTTCTCCACAGGATGACCACGACTTCCAGCAAACTGGACACGACGGACAAGTCCTGTCCCAACACCAGCGGTCCGCCCTGCTGGGAGCAACAAACACACATTGATTGACACAGAGTTTAGTGCTACTTTAGATCTTGCTGGCGACAGGACATCGAGTTTAAATTGGTTCTGCGTCGCCTGCAAGAGTCTTCATAGCCACTTTTTCACATTTTATCCCATTACAGCCTCAAACGTCAATGCATTTTAGTCCGTTACTCATAATTACACAGTCTACGGGTTCTCCCTCCTGAGCTGTGGACAGTTTATTACCCCAAATTTAATTCAAGGATATCAGAATGAATGGCGATGAATGCTATGTAACTGTTTCTTCTCACTCATGCACTTCTTATTAGTTCAATAGAGTCTATAAATGCTTCCGTCTTACTGTGCTGTTCTCCTTATTGCTGTCGTTAATCTCCGTCGCGTCAAAGTCAACCTGGATGCAGTTGTTCAGAGTTCGACGAATAGCCAGAATCAGTTTTACTGGAATATTAAAAAAAAAAAAAAAGAACAGCAACTAAATTATTCAGTGCTACAGCCTGCCGTGTGATCTCATAAAAACAAACTTTTGTTCCTCACTGATGTTGGTGGCAGCTGTGTGTTTGTGAGCAAACTGGTAGAACTTCCTGGCAGCCAGGGGGTTCATCTGGATGAGGGTGATGCACCTGCAGCACCACTCCTTCTCCGGCTCGTTGACGGGGAAGAAGGACTTGAAGAGCAGGTCGACGATTCGCTTGGAGACGGAAAGCGAGTCGATGGCGAGGCGGGCCAGCAGGTGGTCCATGCTGCAGACATCCCAGAACTGGAAGGAGACAGAAAGAGGGGAGGGTGAGGAGAAAAGCCTCCCACTTGCTTAATCGGTGGAGCTGTGGCACGTTTTTATTTGATTAAATCAGAAATTACTTTGTGATAGAAAATGTTTTTCAGAAATAATAGTAGTGGATTGACTACTATTACTTTACCACTCTTACAAAAGCCATCAAGAGAGTCAGTTTCTAAATCTGCATTAAAAGAAATTGTATAACTTTGGGATTTATCAACAGTTATGTAAGGAACTTTTTTGAGGTCTACCACAAGAAGCCGGTAACAAAAAAGAAACCTGTAGCTCTTAAAATGTTAAGTATTTTTTTTTTAGCCAGACTTTAAAAATCAGCTTTATTTTTCAGTTTGTTTTTGTAATACCACTTTTGACCACAAGAGACACTGACACTTTATTATTAGATTCAGCCTCACATCACTGCAACTTTTTGAGCACTTTGTCGAGTCTTAATGAACTGAATACCAGAATGAAAATGCAACTATATATATTTTTTTTTTTCTCCAAACAAACCGCACCTTGGCAGCACGGACTGCTTTGACCTTGATGAGCAGGTCGATGAACGACGTGCGGACTTTCTCAGAGTTGTCGTGGAGACTGTTCTTGATGGTGGGCAGCAGCTTTTCCAGCAGTGGGTGGCTCTGTGGGTTGTCCAGGACAATATTCAGGCACTGCATGAGAAAAAAAAGGAAACATAAAAATCCATAAGATTCATAAAAAAAAAACAACAACAAAAAAAACAATATAAAAATAAAATATGAAAAAATAGGGGCCTTTCATGGTAACAAGTTTTACGAAGCAAAAATTACTTTTTGTTACGTTCATTAAAGATTGTGGTTGTTGACCTGTGCCTAGCTGATTGTGGGTAAGATGTCACTTTGACCAAATGTAAAATGGTGTGAAAAAAAATCACACCTAATAAATCCCCCATATTCAATCTTAATAAAATGTAAAGATGTCCTTTAACATCTATGCGTTTTGTAAAGATTATAAAATTAGAAATCTTTATTTTTTTTCCTGCTATACTGATATACAAATTGGGTTTTTGTGCTTTTTATCTAATATCTAAAATGTTGATAAATAAAGGTTTTTCGCTGATATGGGATATTTTGGGATACGTCAAATACAATTGAGGTTGTAGATTCTTTTAATAAAACAAACACACACAAAAAAAGATTAAAATAAAAGAAAATCTAGTTAAGAAATCAAATATCAGTCGCATAAGCAAAGACACTGATTTTCTAAGTTAGGCTTGTGAGCCTCTGAACTCCATGAATACCTGTATTGAATCAAAGTATTCAAAATGAAATTTCCAGGATTTTTCTGCTGTAGGTTGACTTAAGATGAACTAAGGCCATGGCGTTCTACCTTAAAGACTGAGCAGCGGACATCAGGAGAGCTGCTGTCGGCGGCCAGCTCCGTTACCAGCTTCTTCAGGAAGTCTGTGATGATCGTTGGCGGAAGGAGCTCCCAGCACTTTGCCAGGATCTTACAGACCCCCAGCGTGGCATTGGAGCGCACAGTGGGGTGAGGGTCATCTAGGAGCGCCTGAGGAGGACAGACATTTAGATACGTGTGAAGATTTGCTCACCCCCCCCCCTGAAGTGATCGTTTTCCACTGAAACGATAAAACAAGGCTGGAAATCTCAGCGTTCCCTCATTCTTCACATGTAGAAGTCGTACTTTTCCTTTCTCAACACCAGTGTTCAAAGTTCATTTGTCAGTCATTCTTAAAATAATAGAGTTTTGTCGTTTTCCTCAAGAAAGTATTTCTGCATTTTATGAAATTTGTAAAAATCAGAAAAACTAATGGGTGAAAAAAAAAAGGATGAAAGAACTGAATTTGACAGGGAATAAAAACTAATCTCCATCCTGATTTCTTAAAATAATCCCCACCATTGCCGAGTCCAGCTGCTTTTGAATGTTCATGTCCACGTTTTCGTTGCTTAGCTCCGGGTCGTGCACCGGGAAGGCCTCGGTGAAAAGCAAAGTGGCGTTTGCTCGCACCTCAAAGTTAGGAACCTGAAGGCGTCAAGCAGACATCAACACTGGAACAGCACGTAAGCACAGTGTGAATGATCCCAGGAACTAATTGTGTGTGTTGCCTACGCTGAGAGACTTCCAGAGAATCGGCTTGTAGAGTTTGTATAGCATCTTGTCTACACTGGGGCATCCTTTCCTCGAGTGAAAATAGCTCACGATCTACATGAAATAAGGAAAAGAGAACACGCTGAAAGCAAAACAGGATACAACTCTTCATTTTACCACAAGAAAACCACAAACTTTTCACATTTCACTTGGATTTTATGTTGTAAACCTTTAAGAATAGGACACGATTGGGAAGTAGGAAGTAAAGCATGCCCCCAGCACGTTGTTTCACGCCCCTCCTATGTTTCACAATGGGTATGTTATGTTTGGAGTGTAGTTATCCATTACAAGCATTGTTCTTTGCTAAAAGGCCTCACTAACGATCTGTCTTCTGAAGGCCAAAGGATTTTAGTATCAGATTAGAGGGGTCTAAGCAGAAATCCACATCACTCTCCATATTTTTTTGTACTTATTTGTAAATCCTAACTCTACGGTTGTGATATTACAAAAATGTGAACGAGCCGTAACGAGGCAGACCTGTCTAACTTTGCTGTGAACCGGTGATGTTCTTTGAAGCAAAATGGCATTCTGCATGAAATCCTGAATGCATGTGGTCTCAATCGTCTCCTGGAAGTCGCCGCTGGCCTTCTTCCAGGCTCTGAAATAGATCTCTGCGATGTGAGTAGCTAGAGTCCTGAGAATAAAGCAAAACAAAAGTATTAAACTCTGATAAATATATATATACTGACTGGAGTCACTGACTATGAAGAGCACCTCTTACTTTTGATAAAACTCCAGCTGGTTTTTGATGGTGCCGTGGATAAGCCAGATAAAATCAACGTTCCAGCTGAAAAGGAACACCAGGAATCGCTTTCCCTGCGACAGTAAACACACCGTCAGGCCGACAGCTCAAGGACAAAGTCGGAGAAACTGCGATAACGACCGCCTCCGCTCACATCATCGTTTCTAATGTGAGTAGGACGGTGAAAGCACTGAAGCAGCAAGTCGATTATCTGCTTGTTGTGTTCTGATGTGTACTCCAGACTCTTAAGAACGTTGTGAAGACTCCACAGCCTCTGGATCTCAGCAGCCTGACAAAGAGATCAGAGATGAGAATATTAGCTCTGCTCGCGGCTCTCTCTCTCTCCTCCTCCTCCTGCCTGTCAGAATGATCTTACCCTCAGCCAGAAAACGTCTCTCCTGTTTCTAAAAATACTGAACATCCTGGGAGAATACACTGACCGGTTTCTTTAGGATGAAGCTCTTCTGGAGGGAGATGAGGAAAGCAGTGCGCCCAAACTTTTCCCTCTCCAGCAGTTCCTTCTTCCACCAGGTTTCAAACAGCGTCTGTAAGTGGAGCTGCAGCGGCGCCTCGGACACGGGGAGGGACACCAAAACATCTGGTGGGGGGAAAAAACAGCTACAATCACAGAGAGGCACAGGAAGTTTATTCACAGAACACTTCTCATAGTTTTCCCAGTTCTGATGTTACAGGTTCATTATGCCACAGCTTAAAAATTTCTGCTTTAAACATACATTTTAAAACATCGAAAACTGAAGATTGCAGAGACTATAATGAAGGATACATGCAAGCACCGTACAAAACCCAAAGAACGAAAGACAGACACAAAAAAAGAATAAGAAAAGAACAAGAGAATAGAAGTGTGGAAAAACACATTTTTCATTTTCCACGTGCATTTGTTTTCCTTTTCCATACCTACCCAGACTTGGAAAAAGCTGAAGTCCAATTCGAGACGATACATAAACTGCTAATTTCTGGAATCTAAGAATCTGTGGTTTTAAATGTAAAGATTCAGAGTGAATTTATGTCAGGCATTCCTGCAACTGCAGGAAAGGACACATGGATGGACCGATGGACCGGCAGACACACAGACTAGGGCTGTACGATGTTAGAAAATCTTGCAGTGGTGGTAATATTATCGGTAAATATTGCAAAGCGACATTAGTTGTGAAGCCCATTTTATTCTTTCCTCTTTTTCTCATCTGTGCTTCCATCTCTCTTGACTTTTAGCATATTGGACAATGTCATTAGTGTCCTGTGTGAGCATCTGCTGCCATCAGACTCTGACTGACTAAACATAACAGTAAAATGTAAAATGTAAGTTCATGACACTTAGGATACATTAGTCAGTTATTATTGAACTCCAAACAGACATTTGAGATATGAATATTGAACACAATGATCTTGCGATGACAACATATTCCTGATATATTGTCCAGTTTTAACAGAGAGAGACGCACTAATGAGATGTGAAATTTCATGAAATTGACTTCCAAACCTGTTCAGACTGTTCAGGAACAGTCTGAACAGAGAGCAAAGTGGCTTTAGTTGTAAAGCGCTTTGAGTGGTGGGTGTCAGTAGAAAAGCAACATGTAAGATTCAGTGCAATTACCATTAAATCTGTCAAATCAAACAACAACATAATTCTCACCATGAAGCCTGCAGGCGATATCTAAAAGTGCACCGTACGTGTCTCCGTCCTGTAAGACCTTCAGAGACACAGCAGCCACCAGGGTAACACCGTCCACCACCGCCATGACGTGCTTCTGCAATTAAAAGAGGTTTTTCTCGAATCATCAAGAGAAGAAATCATGTAGCCACGCATTTCAAAACAATCAGAAAACAACACATTGGAGGTACTCTGAGTAACGCTTGATTGATGTCGTCCAGCTGGACAGGAAGTGACTGATGAACTCACAGGATCCGGCGCCGACTCCTGCTGCATCGCGTCCTCCTCCCAGCGACCTGGAGGTAAATCCGTCAGAATCTCCTGGAGGAGCGAGTCCAGCTGACTCCAGAGAGCCTCCCTCTGCTCTCTGGGCATCTCCTGGACCACCTCTTCAACATCGAAGGGCTCAGTTTTGTCCTTCTGCTCAGAAAAAAAAGAAAAAAAGAAAAAAGAAGAAGAAAGAAAGAAGATTCAGGGTTTCACGTTTCCTGAAACAAACCCAGGATGCAGGCTGGGTCACCGTGTTTTTATCTTTTGCATGTCATTAACTTTTGGTGCAGTTTTGTTAAAGATTTGTCTGCATCTCTGGCACTGAAACTGGATGAAATCAGAGGTAAATATTAATATATCCAAACCCGAAAGGTAAGCATTGGCCTTTGTTATTTTCATTCAATAATCAAATATTAATTATACCTATGTATTGTAAAAAGTCTAGCTGGACTGGGTTATGCCTTTTTTACAGGCCTGTGGAATGATTGTGACATTGTATAACATGACTATTTATATTTAAAACAGGTGCAATTACTTTTGCACCCAAGCATTATTAGCAATATTAGTATTTTCATGATGACTCAAATGATGTTTTTATGCAATACTTACATGTTTTCAAAGATTCTCATATTCGAAAAGCATTTTCGACATACTCAAGTCCCTACATCTCTCTATAAATTATTTATTAAATAAATATATTTATATATAAAATATATATAAAAATATTATACATAAATTATTTATTTATTTATTAAATGTATTACTAAATGTAATATTTAATAAATTTATTCATGTTGTCAACTTATACTCCTCTCAATCAAAATGTATTACTAAAGACTTGTGATGTTATCTATATGTTTCAGATTTTGACAGACCTACATAAAATGATGGTAACATTTTGGGGAAGTAATTCAAGCATTTGGATCAATTCCACTGGAGAAGGAACACGTCTATAACATCTAGAGTAAATAAAAACATGCTGAAAACAGTATATCAAAACCCTTGAGGGTGATAGGCATGTGTTAAGACAATGCATAACCCGAAAATTAAGATACCGATGTCTGCGTCTATAGTTCGCCGTAATAAAATACAGTAAACAGAGCTTGCCACTTACATGAAGCTGAATAAAGCGAAGAAAGTCCTCCACCTTTTCCTTAGAGGTAGCCTCTAAAAACACCTCTCGCTTGGACATTATTCCGGGTTATCCAAGCGATACGAAGTGGCCTGAATATTTGAAAGAAGTGAGAACATTGACTTCTTCACAAGCAGGCGGAGTATTTGCCAAACCAAAACAACTATGGCCGACTGTTAGTCGACCACATTTAATACTACGTTTGATAAATTTAACTCCTCTCTGCTAACCAGATAGTTCCGAGCTAACATTTAAATGAAGAATTAATCTGACTGTAAAGTTAGCTCAGTTGTTTGTTACCTTTTTGTTTATGTTATTGTAGTCGGGAACCGGGAAGAAAATGACAGCCGACTTAACCCGCGCAAATTTGGATAGACTGTTTCCGTCCTGACGTCAGGCGTTTGTTTTTGACGTAAGAGTTGTTACATTTCTCAACCACTTGAGGGCGACAAACTACCACATAAATATTTTCTCCACAGCAACTCAACTTTGAGCGATACTTTTCTACATAGATGCTCTAAAATAAAATAAAATAAAATAATACTAACGTCTATAAAACCAATAAAGAGGTCTGACTGTAACATATAGACATAGGAACCCAATTGTTTTCAGAAAGACCAAATCCCAGAAGTTGAATTTGATATTGGAGTTGTAAAAATGAATTTTCGTCATAAAACAGAAACACTTAAAGGTTTATCCATCAGAATGCATTATGGTGATTTGGGAGAATTGGATAAAATGTTTAAAATCTGAAAAATCAAAACCTTGTCTTCAAAGTTTTAAAACATGTGACTCGTGTTTTTAAACATTTTTATTGGATTGTTGTTAAAAAGGTTTTCAGCAGGACAGTCATTTAAAACAAGGCAAAATCAACACAGAAATGGTTCACTGGAGGCAAAATGAACCTTCTTTCACAGCTCGCTGAGACTGTAATCCTATATAAAACCTGCAAGGTGAGCTGAAGAACAAAAAGAGCATAAAACCTGGGAATCTGATCTAAAGAGATTGTGCAAACACAATCAAACAAAAATATTGTTGTCGTGTTTCTAATACAAGCAATATTGTATTTATTACAATGATAAAAAATAAACAGATTTTTCCAAAAGAACATATTTATTTATTCAAAGCCACTTGGCATCAGGTAAATGTTTGAAAATGTTAATATTTTAGAAGAAGAAAAAAAAAAAAAAAAACTCACATCGCAGGTTTTTAAGGCACAAGATAGATCAGAAGAAATGTGTTGAAAAGTTGCAACAAACAGTTAAAATTGCAAGGCAAAACATTTACAAGCACATAGGCAAAGATGCATCATCTCAACATGTTGCAGCAACCTGATCATAAAAAGTTATCTCCCTTTGTTCACGTGACTCACATTTGGTTTGAAACTCTTCAAAAGTATATAAAAGTATCCTCTTTTATATACCTATGTAGTTTGCAGCACTTGTTCATAGCCCTAAATGCCACTTTCTTCAGCATCTCAGATAAAATTCAAAATCACAAATATTGTACAAATCTCCAAAAATAAATACAATTTGCATACATGCGTCACATGTATTTTTTTTTTTTAACAGGCATAAAGAACAATAGGACGTAAACGCTCAATAACACTGCATGACAAAAATAATAAAAACAAAACTAAAATAAATAACAAAAAAGGAGTGCTACTTATGAGGCCAATGTGTGGGATTGTATCTGTTCCTTTGGTTCATTTTCATAAACAACAAAACAGATTGTGTCTCATTTTTTTTGCATAAATGTCACAGAAATTTCTAGGAATTTGGACATATTTCTACAAAACGTCCATTAAGGAAACATAATTCCACGAAAAAGTCTGCAAATTATTATTTTTTTTAATTATATAAATATGCACAATCTTAATATTTACATAAAACCCAGGAAACAAAAACAAGACGGTTTGCTTTTTTTTTTTTACAACTTTAAAGTATAGTATGTCTTTAGCCGTTTTTCTCAAAAAAGAAAATCTCTTGAATGCCCAAATTCTTTTAAATTTCATGAAAAAACATAATAAATAGTCTGAAAAACAAAATAACTTTTAGAGTACGGAGAGGTTTCACTGTGTGATGAGGGATTCTTGACTTCTTCTCAATTCTTGAGAAGATGAACCGTCTTCCGTTAAATTATACCTGCAGAATAAAATATTAAAGGGCTAAATCAATAAGACTCTCTTTAAATCAGTGAATGAAAGGAAAGAATAAGAATCCAGATTAAAAGGTTTGATTACCACTGAGTGAATCCTTTTGATATGTCGTCTCCACTTAAATCTACCAGCACCTGCAAATTTGGACAAGAAATTTAATTTACAATATAACAAAAAAAACATGAAGGTACAGAAATAAACATTGAATGAGAAAATCAATACATGAATTAATTAATAACATTTGATGTGTCATTTGAGATCATGTTTTTCCATGATATTTTTATACTTCTTATGTTATTTCATCTTTTGCAGAAATAACTTGCCTTAACCCTCTGATGGGTAAGTGGGTCCTTTTTGACCCGGTGAGGTCATCTTTTTGCAAAATCTTTGTAATGAAAAGTTTTCATCACTTCATATTCCAGGTATTCCTCAAGAAACATGTTACTGATATCATGCAATTCAAATTTTTAATTTGCCTTTTATACATTTTAAGAAACAGCATGTTTTATATTACTACCCCATTCTTCCGTGAGTGGGTCCAAAATGACCCGCGTTCGGGTCATTTTGATTTAGTGGTTGATCTAAATTCCTACCCTCGTCTACGGTCATGAGCTTTGGGTCATGTCCGAAAGAACGAGGTCATGGATACAAGCGGCCAAAATTAGTTTTCCCTGTAGGGTGTCTGGGCTCTTCCTTAGAGATAGGGTGAGAAAGTCAGATATCCAGGAGGGACTCAGACTAGAGCTGCTGCTCCTTCATGTCGAGAGGACCCAGTTGAGGTGACTCGGCATCTGATTAGGATGCCTCCTGGACGCTTCCCTGGTGAGGTGTTCCGGGCATGTCCCACCAGGAGGAGGCCCCGGGGAAGACCCAGGACACGCTGACAATGTGTCTCAGTTGGTCTGGGAAAATCCATGGGTTCCCCCAAAGGAGCTGGAACAAGTGGCTGGGGAGAGCGAACTGTGAGCCTCCTTACTTAGGCTGCTGACCCCACGACCCCACCCCGGAAAAACGAAAGATGGATGGATGGATGGATGGATGGATGGATGGATGGATGGATGGATGCATGGATGGATGGATGGATGGATGGATGGATGGATGGATGGATGGATGGATGGATGGATGGATGGATGGATGCATGGATGGATGGATGGATGGATGGATGGATGGATGGATGGATGGATGGATGGATGGATGGATGCATGGATGGATGGATGGATGCATGGATGCATGGATGGATGGATGGATGGATGGATGGATGGATGGATGGATGGATGGATGCATGGATGGATGGATGGATGGATGGATGGATGGATGCATGGATGGATGGATGGATGCATGGATGCATGGATGGATGGATGGATGGATGCATGGATGGATGGATGGATGGATGCATGGATGGATGGATGGATGCATGGATGCATGGATGGATGGATGGATGGATGGATGGATGGATGGATGGATGGATGGATGGATGGATGCATGGATGGATGGATGGATGCATGGATGCATGGATGGATGGATGGATGGCTGGATGGATGGATGGATGGATGGATGGATGGATGGATGGATGGATCACACGCATACACACATTCACATGCGTGATACACACAGCATAATAGAATAGCGACAGTAATGTTAGCTAGCTTGGTTAGCTAGTTTCAGAAAACGTGCTCTTTTGCACCCCCCCGCATGCCCACACACACACACACACACACACATATATATAATAGATGTTAACATTGTCCATTATTGACATTTCATCATTGTTGTTGTAAAATTGCTGCTGTTGTCATTTTGTTTTAAAAATGTTCTACAAATTGTCAGAAATGTTCTACAAATTGTTCTAAAAATGTTTAAAAAAGTGAAAAATGAAAATATTTCAAACATGAAATAACTCTTGTGTGAAATAAAACACAGTAGAAAGTATTATACAAAACATTATTTTGAATTAAAATGACAAAAGTAGCATAAAAACACATTGATTGGAACCCGGGTCAAAAAGGACCCACTCACATAAGACTGTATAGTCAGTCACTCACGCATCAGAGGGTTAAAAAATGTTTTCTCGGATGTTGCTGCTGTTTTGTCATCTTTTTTAAATGTAGATATTGTTCTCTTTCAAATATATTGAAATTAAATCATGTGTTTGTTTTTTTTATTTAGTTGTTCTTCTGATACTGGTCGATTTGGTGTTTGTTTTTGTTGTTGTAGTCCCAGTTTTGTGCATTGTTTGCATCGTTCACTACATTTGGGCAAAAAAGAAAAAAAAAATAAAGAAATGAATGTTTTTTTTATTCTGAAAACATTGTTATTTGTTAATATTATCACAAATGTAATAAAAAAAAACTGGTTCATAGAAAAGAGACCAATGACAAGCGCAACATTTCATAGACACACAAAATGCACAAATAAATGCGTTCTTTGAACGCCTTGCATGACTAAATTGGCTTTCTTTTGTAAGTCTTTTGCAATAATACTTTCTCAAAAGTATGATTTTAATATTTCCAGATGTTAAAGTTATTTCGTCATTTATGGACTAGTAGTGTCCCCAGATTTATCCTGGGTTTTTTGCTGTTACAAATTTTAGTTTTGCTTTTGTTAAGTTTGGACAAAAACTAATTTAATTCATCTTAAATCTTAAAATAATTTTAATTTTAAATTATTCTGACACTTAAAAGAGGCTAAAAAAAAAAAACCAACCAAGGAAAATTGTGTTTTGTCTTCATTTTGTGTATTTTTATAATCCAACATATGTGATGCTTAGAAAACCTTCACAGTCAGAGACATACTGTACTGTACATAAAGACACCTGTCAGTGTTACTGTCACCTTTCCCAGAAGGCCTTTGTGTTTGGACAGGATGCTCCTTCCATTCTTTACCGCTACATCCAGAGTTCTCCTGTGCAGCTCCACTGTGGAGACATTGAACTCAAACCTGCAGACACAAGTTCACACATCAACATTATAAAGACTCAAATCAAAATCTGTAGATCACTTAGCGACATCTAAAGTCCACCTGAAAAGCAAACCCGTAATCTTAAACCACTGTTACACTAAATTTGAGATTGTTTGAAGAAGGTCGTAAAAGAAAAGTCCATATCTTTTCATGAATGTGAATGCAATAAGCGATGAGGAAGAAGTGACGATATCAGATTTGCTTCATATGAAACTTGAACTTCTAAAACAACTTCAAATATATCAATATTGCATCAATTTTCTGTCGTTACACATGGATTTTCTGCAAAAGCCTATAATATAACGCCACTAAGTTTTCACCGCTAAGATCTCGTTCTCCTGTATCTGTTTGCCTCCTGGTTTCCCTTGTGGTGCATCACTGCAGACATAAAGCTGTATCTGGACTCCCCACGCCCCAGAATTATGAAAATGATGCAAATAAAATAAACTAAAGGTCTGGGTGTGGAAAATATAGGTGGGTAGTTGTTTTAATTAGATTTAATAGCAGTGTGGCAGAAAAGCTGATCGGAGAGTGCTAAACCTACGTTTGATCATAAACCGGGTTAAGAGTCTTCTTCATCGTGCTCGTCTTCCGCCTTCCCGACCGGCTCTTGTCAGGCAGCAGGTACAGCCGTATGAAGGGATCCGAGCCGTCTTTGGTGAAGGCTATCAGGTTTCTGTGGAAACGTGGAACAAAACTGTGTCATGCTCCTGCTGCTTGGCTTTGGGGTCTTCATTCATTCACAAAGTAATCTGAATAATAAGCTATTAAGTATGCTGGATAATCACTTAAGCCATGCTTGGCTACAGGAACAGGTTTAAAACTCACTGGCAAGAGTGCACCACTACAACAAGTTTGTTCCTCTGGGAGCTGTGCCGAACAGTGAGCTGGATCTTACCCAGCGGGTACTGGCTGGAGGCCGAGCCACTATAAACACACCATAGTCAGCCGGGATCACTTTCAGACATAGAATGTGTCCACAAAATATGGATAGATGGGTCACAGAACACGTAAGGTGAGGGAAATCATTGGTCCTTGCGTCTTACTTCTGCAGCTGATGAAGTCTTTGCTGAAGCTCCAGGGTGGCGATGGGCAAAGAGATGTCCGACGCCAGGCTGGGAGTGGACTCCTTGTGAGGCAGGTACTTCTGGGAACTAGACATACTGGTGTTCAGGTTGGGTGTGCTGCGGCGAGGGCTGGTGGAGTACGGCTCGCCGTCGGGGTCCTGGAGGGTGAGAGTGGAGGCGCGAACTGGCTTTGAAGGCGTGGCAGAAAGCAGCTGGGACTCTGAGGCGGACTGACTCAACGAGGGGGACGGGGCCGGGGCCGTCTGGGGAACACTGGACTTCCTGACCTGGACCGCGGAGGGCAGATCTGAAGAGAACTGCTTCTCCAGTGAAAGAATCTGAGGAGACAGGAAATCAATCGCAGGCTTAAAGAACCATAAAAAGATTTAGTGCGATCTCAGTAGAGTAAGTGAATGTTTGAGGAAGCCACGGTCAGAGAAAAGAACATCCGTTAATGTGGATGCATTTTTTCTTTTTAATCTGATCAGAACAAGTTAATGAACTTAAGTTTCAGCCAAATGAAGGACAATTCAATTTAATGCCCAGTGATTCACAGCAGTAACTGACTGAAACACTTGTATCAGTAACTAATGGATGTGAAAAACTATTTACTTCCTGACAGATTTCTTTCTGATTTTTTGCTTTTTGTTATCACTCTTTAAATGTTTAGACTGTCAAACAAGTTTCTAATATCAGTCAAAGATAACCTGAGTGAATTGAAAATTCAGCTTTTGATTTAGGATTTTATTTAGTTGGAAAATGTCTAAGCATTAATCTAACTTATCTTAAGGGTTGTTGGGGGCAACAACAGTGGGTCTTTTACATCACTGTGAAGGAATTTTTATCCACTTTTCTTTGCATAAAAGTTTTAATTTACCAAAGGAGACTTTTCAACCATCAATGGCATGCTTTAGATCATATCACAACACTTAGAGGACATTTACACCTTCCTTGTGTTGTGGTTTTTCTTTTGAGCTACCTGCACTAACCCATTAATCCCAGGTTATGAAGTTATGGTCTGAAACTGAGAGAAAAACATTCTCGATCAGGATTTTTTGGTAGAGAGAAGAACCCACACTATAAAAATGTTCCAGTGTTGTCAAAAGTCTTGAGAATCCCTAAGATTTTTTTTTTTTTGGCAAAGGCGGACATTTGAATTCTTTGAAACACTCATTTGGATGCCGCTTTTGCCCAGTTCCTTCCTTATTGTTGAGTCATGAGCGCTGACATTAACCGAAGTAAGAGATGCCGCAGTGCTTTATGGGTATTTTTGTGACCTCCTGTATGAATCATTGACACACTGGCAAATGTTCTTGAAATTCTTTGGACCGGGGCATGATGTGTAGTCTTTTGAAATCTCCTAGTCTACTTCCTAGTGTCAGACAAGTTTTACTTAAAAAATTGTTACTACGAATGATTCTGTCATGTTGTAAGCGAAGGAGGACCCAAATGCAGAGGACACACAGGTGAAAAGTGTTATTTTTAATGAACTAAACAGACATAAAACCAGTTTGAGGAGTATATATACTGGAGACTTTGTTATTGGATGCAACAGAGGTGAGTAAATGAGCAGATAGAAAACAGGTGCCAAAGAGCAGGACACAGAAATAAAATGAAACATCAGAGGTCACTGCAAACAGCTGCACTGATTCTTACGAAGGCAAAAAAGATAATTTACGACAGACAAGGCCTAAAACAGTTGTGTATTAATCTGGTGTCTGAAAAATGTTGATGAAACAAAGAAGAGGGAGGTGAAAGGTTAGGAAGAAACCAGCTGAGAGCAGAAAGTTATTTAGATAAAACATTTTGCATCATCGATACAAATAATCTCACGTAATTTGTTTGCTGCTTGGCTTTGTCTGGACATCTGTTGTGGGTGACATCAATTGTAAATGACTCAGGCACACAGACAGAACCTGTGTAAGGCCTGTTCTTACCCTTAAAGCCATCTTTAGTTTGATGGTGGAGCTGGGTCCAGAGTTCTTCAGAGGAAAGCACTGAGCCAGCGTCATGTCCTCCTCCGACAGCAGGTCACTCAAAGGCACCCGTAGGATACCCAGTGTGCATTTATGCTTATCATCCTTTATCTGCAAAAAAAAAAAAAAAAAAAAGAAAACTTATAACCTTCATTTCATGGAGTATATTTTCTCAATTTTTTTTTGGTGTGGCTTTACCTCCACTTCGAGCTCCTGCCTTGTGGGATTGTGAACGAGGAAAGAGAAGGAATCCTCCCACAGAGGCTCCCTGGTCTTGTAACGGATCTTGACGGAGAAACATAAGGTGCATGTCAATGAACTGGAATATCAAAAAGTTATTTTTTTTCCCAGTAATTTAATTCTAAAAATAAAACTCATATAGATTCAGTATACACACTGAGTTATTTAAATAGTTGATTTCTGTTTGTACAGAAGATTATGACATGCAGCTTCGTGCAAACCCAAAATGTATCTTCTTAGGAATTTAAAATATCACAAAAGACCCACAACAAACTTGAGAGCCAACATAGACACATTCCTTTGGTGAAGCCCCTCCTGAATCAGAAGCAACATCAAAAGTGTGTTACAGAAAAAAGGACTGGACATAAAGGATATTGAACAGTGAGCTCTGTTCAGTGTGCACCGTTTTTCCTACCATTCAGCTTTTGCTTTACATGTTGTCAAATAGCACTCTGTGAGCAGGCTTCTTTTGCAATGCCTGTTTGTGGCAAATGGCTGTTTAAAAATAAACAACTCAGCACTCTTCCCGATCTGTAAGTCAAATTTTCAGTCTTTTGGGATTAACAGAATAATCTAGCCAAGCATATTAGCAGAAAGTTGAGTGAAAGGAAAACCCGTGGCAAAAAATGTGCATCAGCAGCACTGATATCTGGTCTTATGTAATAACATTTTTACGGAAATTGAATGTGTAACTGTAATGAGGTTGTTTTTTTTTTAGTTCATGAGCTATATTTCATTAATAGAGCTACTGAAATGAATTAACATTTTGACAATACTCCAAACACATTAAAAACCTCAAGCAACAGATTGTTATCTTGAGGTTTCATTGAAATACCAAACATCACAAATATATTAATGTTATTACTGTAACACCTTTTAACTGTGTCATAATATGAAGCTTTTCCTCTTATGCAACCAGCCCTCTAAGTGTTTAATGCCTTAATTATTCTTGCTCAGGTAGCTTATAAACTTTAATTTGGGAAAGGTTTTCAATCAATCATTGAGGAGCTGTGAGTGTTTCAGCTCTTCAATTCTTCTGGCTGACATTTATATTGAATAAATTATGTATAACTAAATATAGCACACCGCATGAAAGGTGACAAATGTTCTTCTTCCTCTAAGCCAAACAAGTAACATTTGCCAGAGTGAGCTGCCAATAAATCAGTCATCAGTTCAAATGAAGATGTGAGACTGAAAGCAAACAAAGAACTGAAAGAGAAAAAAGAAGATGGAGAAATTCAAGCAAGTATTTCCAATACCCACCTTACTCTCAAGGGTTTTGTGCCCAACTGTGAAGTGGACATAAGGGCTGGGCTCACTGCTGTTCTTCTTGGCCGACTATTAGACAATCAAGAGAAAGAGAGAGGTGTTAGGTAACCACCAACAGCGTGGAACACAATTCAGTGACGGACAGCACAATCACACAACATGTTAGAGGACACGATCAGCACAACACACACACCACGGAGAGGAGGGAAGATTATTAGACTGGTGAGGCTGCAGGCAGACAGGAGGCCAAGAGGCTGCAGGGCTTCGTCTTGTCTACAGGTTAAATTTAGCATGATGAGTTTGAATAGCCGGGAATTAATCAGTATTCCTCACGGAAGGATCGTGCCCCTATTATTAAAGACCCAGATGACTTGAAAAGAGAGAGAAAAGGTCTTCCATTTCTCACCAGCATATGATTAGGCCTCTTGTTGCATGCCCATGCTCATTAACACAACCATTTAGTATACCGGGTTACACAAAATATACAAAAGAAAAACAGCAGACCTAACGCAAGATCTATTACTGTTCTTTCTCTAACAGACAAAAGATTAAATATATCAGGGGGGTTTTTTTTCCCCACCATTAAAGTGTGACTTATTTTCCTGCCTAAATTAGTTAAGACTTTGTTTATTAATGTAGAAAATATATATATATATAACAACCTAAAGTGGGGCTGCAGTTATGTACAGATGTCTGTGTTAAAGAACACAAACAGGTATCCCTTTATTTATAGGTTTTTTGCACATCTTCAGCAGGGAAGCCAATAATTATGGAAGGCACAGTATGCACAGCTCCAGCTTTATCAAGGGCATGAACTTCATTTGAACAGTGGGTACTGATTTGAATCATTGTGTTTACAGGATGTAGGGCTGTACAACAAACATACAAATTAAAATGCAAGAAAATGCAAATAAACGATTGATAGTATATTCAAATTGTTCATTTGAGTATCTTTTATTTGTCTGCATCTTTTTTTGGAAGGCCTCCAAAGCAGTGAACATTTCACCCCAACATGGTTTTTTTGTATTTGCATGCAAATGCATGGTCTAGCAAACCAGGTGTCTGCCATTCTTAGATCAAGAGATGCACAAAATCATTCAAATGGCCCCCAGGCTGCATGTTAGACACCCCACATTAGGTACTTTTTACCGAGCTTTAGAGTTGAAAAATTAACTCTTATTCCTCTCATGAACATAGAACAGTGTTAGTCTGTATTTGACCCAGGGTCAGGACTTCATGTTATATGTTTTCCTGTTTTTTCTTCATTTCAAAATGAGTTTCAGAGTAATCAACCATAGTTTGATTGGAAGATCTGAACACTCATTCTTAAAGCTGACAGACTCTGGAGAAATGTTAATGTCAAGCCTGAATATGGGTGTAAGGTTTCTATATATGCTGAATTACCACTGTAGAAAGGTTGAGGGTGTGCTACCTGTATGAGGAACAATTGTACGTTGGAAATTTCTAAGAAACGGCGAAACACTTACTAGAAATGTGCAACAGCTGGTTTCTAAGTAAGGGAAATGCATAACATTTGTTACAGTCTAGCTGCTCCTGGAAGCGCAGAGCATGACAATCATAGCTGTGTGAGCAGGTCAACTGGGCTGTTTCTAAATCCAACTACAGCTGTCGAACCTTTTTTTTTTTTTTTCTATTTACCTGCCCTGTCAGAATTTAGGTGGGACACATTCCAAAGAAAATTGTAATCACTACATTGGAAAACTACAAAAAGCCAACCAACAGGCATGACAATCTTATCTTGGATCCTGAGCCACAAATTCCAACATTATCGAGTTCGTGATTAGCAAAACATGGACGTATGTTCCTCTGAAGCTGGCTGGTTCTGCAGGTTTTGGTTTTGTTTTTTTGCTAAATGGAAGTCATAGTTCAAGTCAACGGCAAAGCAAGAGAGATACTCAGACAAGCAGAGAAAAGTAATAATCACATTAGTGAGTTTTCGTGTCGTATAAACCATCTGCATGCAAGCTGGGGGTTAGGTAATGAAAACCCTTATTCAACATTCATGTCATTGTCATGCACAGTTTCACTTTGACACCTTGATAATCATCACAATCACTCAACAGTGGGTGACACAGCTGTGGCCCAGCATTGCAGTGTAGGGGTGTGATCTTGACATGCAGACCATTCCTCCCACGTTACCTTCAGGGCCTTAAAGACCGAGACTTGCTTCAACCCGTCATGGGTGATATCTGACAGGTTGCTCTTTAAGCCACAAGGAGATTTGAGGGAGAAAAATCACACCCGTGGTTAGTTGGAATGAGTCAACATGGTCATGGGGAACAAAAAGACCCCCCAAAAAATGACAGGTGAATCTGGATAAATTAGAATATCAATGCATTGCATAAATTTATTACAAACAGAGTGATATATTTCAAGTCTACCTTTGTCTTATTTTGCTGATTATGGTTTACAACTAATGGAAGCTTTGAATTTTTTATTTTTTTTTTAAATGTGTTAGATCAATCAGAGAAGGATTTTTAAAACACAAATAATTGTCACCATCTATGAAACATAAGCGACAAAAGAGCAGTACTCGGTAACCTAGCTACTCACAAAGTTACATCCAAGCACTTGTTCCTTCCACTCAATATTCCATTGAAAGCTTAGTGGAAGAAAAAAACTCCAGCCTTGAAACAACTGCGAAACAACAGTTTGCTAGAGTTTGGAGGATGGTAATCCACAGACATTGATATTATAAATCACAACAGATCAATGCTAAATAAACTTGGCTTTGTATAGTGCATATTAATAGAAAGTTGAATGGAAGAAAAATGTCTTGAAAGGACTGCGAAGCACAGAGCACTCAAGAGTTCGGGGGATAATTACAAAGCCTGACTGCTGGCCAAATTCGTGGGGAAGGCAGATTGTCCAGCTGACCGTCATCTAAACTCTCCATCCGAGTTTGGCTCAGACATAAAAGCAGCCGACTCAGGCTGGAGTCAGTGCTTTGAAATCCACCATACAGTCATAACCAGAACTGCACCTGCACAGTACATGAGTGTACTTTTCAGTTGCATTAGAAATCATTTTCATTATTCCTATCTAATGCTCTAAGGATGTGTGAAATTATTTCCATTAGATGTAAGCCATAATCATTCAAATTAACAGAAAAAAGCACCTTTCAAAAAAAAATCCCACTGTGTGCACTCAATGTATGTAAAATACAAGTTTTTTTCTCATGGAACTGAGTAAATGAGAATGCACTTTTTGAAAAAACTCTGATTAACTGAGATGCACCTTTGTGTCAAAATTCCACATGCTATGTATGCATAATATAGTTTAACAATAAACAGCAGGATGTATGGGGCTGGTCTTTATGGCACTGCTAGGATCTGACAATAACATAGTAATAAAAGCATCACAGAAAAGACCAGGTGGAACTAATATAAGACCCTGTATGACTACATCAACACGCTGCAGGCTTTCTGTACCTGCTCTGCATGAGCACTGACAGATCATTAAAAACTCTGCCAGCAGTGTTACTGCTGAAGCTAACTCACTCCAGCCTTGAACTGAGCACTACGAGGCACAATATGTAACAAAGAAGCAACTAGGGGCTGTTTGGATGGCTGGATCCTGCGGTTTCAAAAAGTCTTTTTCATGTTAATGGTTATTGGATTTTTTTTTAACACAAAAAAAGCATGCAGCTAACACATGCTCTAAAAGAAAACATTGAAAGAGCTCGTTATGGTTCAATCCATGTCATCACACAGTGCTAATACTAAGGTTACGAAGATGCAGAAGCATCGGTGGACTCACAAAATTTGCACTACACTCAGAAGTATCACTCTCACAAAAGATTAAGCCAGAAGCTCTCCTCTCACTCAAGTTTCCGCAGCCTAAGCTGCCTGTGAAGACACCCTTGGGTGGAGACGCAGGAGAATAAAGAGGAAACAGAAAAAGAGTTCAAATCGATTCGGTATTTCTGACACATTTATGTAAATCACAAAATTGGCACTACACTTTGGCTTAGAAAATGAAGGACTAAATGTGGGTTGTTCATTTGCTGAAGAAAATCTCAAGAGAGATTTTGAAAACTAAAAGCTTTATTCATCCAAGGTTCTCCTTTAACAATAGCGACCGCACATGTCTTTATTAGATCGAGTCCTTGAGCGGCAAGCACTAAATACAGATGTTTCTACATCCAAATTGTGTTTGCAATCCCTTGCAAAACTATTCAGACTTCTTGAATGTCTTTTCACATTTTGTCAGTCTCAAACTTTAGTTTATTTTTAATTAAATGTTGTAAGATAAGTGAATGAAACGTGTGAGATAATTGTCAGTACGGAAAATTCTTCATGGTTTCGCATTTTTCACAAATTCAAATCTGAAAGGTGTGCAGTGCAGTGAAGTGCAGTGCATTGCTTTGACCCCCAAGTTCATTAGTAAAGTAGTATACTTTTGGAAAAACAAAATTTAAGTTGATCCTATGCATAGAACCCAAATAAAAACATTTAATTTCAGGTTGTAATGTAGTCAAATGTGGAAAAAGTTCACAAAATGTGAATACTATTGCAAGAAAACTGTACATGGAAATACCTGGAGTATCTACAGCACAAATATTTTACTGTATCAAAATGTCTTTGACAGCAAGCTGCAATTATAATCTGTCACTGTCAAAACATAGTGATGGAATTAAAAATAACCTGCATTTCTGCTGCATTCAGATTAACAGTATATTTGCACCTTACGTTTTTTCGGATTTAAACCGACACAATGATAATACTTATCTATAGGCCTGACATTATTTCATATAAAAGCGCGGTTATAGCATGGAAGGTGAACTTGTCATGTGCTCTGACATGACTTAGACCTACTCTGTAGTACAAAAGCTGACGGGTAAAATAATGAAGTTCTATGCGACAACACAATCTAATTTTGAGAAATTATGGTAACCTTACATTTCAAGCTTGTTTAACCGTTAATCCATGATTGGTGTAAAAACTGTGATGAAGTTCTTAAGTTTCACCCCTAAATCAGAATGTGCAAATGTCAGAGTGTGAATCTAATTTTTAATAACTCAACAAACAGATGAGGTCACAGAAAATAAATATTCTGACAAAACAAAGGGTGTCATTGTGTGACATTCGCAAACTAAGTAATTAATATTTGAACAAGCGTTACACTCGCATTTCTACAAATTTTGAGTCAGTGTAGATAAATGAAGTGTATATGGTTCAGATGGAAGATATGAAGGAAAGTAATAGCACAAATTTGTCATCTAGAGCGGTTTAATCACCAGCATATAAATAAGGATATTTTAGTGTCTTACCGGCAAATTCTTCGCCGAGTCCAGAAAGACCACTAATAGTGCTGACGAGAGTCCATCTTTTGCTGGGCTTCTATCTGCACGCACACATCTTAAAACCTGTGGATACAGGAATATGCATCAACATGCCATAATTGCACTGAGTAAAAAGTAAAAAAACAAAAACAAAAAAAAAAAAAAAACAATAGTTAATGACTACGTTAGTGTTACCTGGTCCAGCTTCTCTGGGGTGGAGAATAGAGACAGCCACTCCAGTTTTAAGTGGAGTTTCCCTGTAGGTGTTTCTTCCAGTTCAAACCACTAAAACAACCAAAACCAGTAATCAGAAAGAATATTTTGGTCTTTTTGGTGACACACAAAGCAAAAGGTAAATTTTATTATGCCTGGCCCTCTTCCCAGAATAACAGGTGAAATATTTTCTGAACTGCTTTTGATTTCCTTTTCAGTAAATGAAACAAAATCGAAAACTCACAGGTTTTATTGTTTGTAGCTCAACAAATATGTAGTTTGAACAAACTTTTATTTCTACTTTAGTTAAAGTCAGCTACAGCTCAGGGTTACACATATATCTGCACTTTAATGACACGGTAAATGGTGTGTTCACAGAAGAAAATAGACAAGGGGGTCAGATTTTGCAGTTGTAGAAAAACCAAGCATATACGCCGTTGTACCCAGAGGTTAGTCTACCTCCTGTAAGAATTACAAGTAAAGAAACAACATATTTCTCAGAACAAGTGCATTCAAACACCAAAGGGACATGTCTAAATATAGATAGTGCACAGTACCCTGTTATGTGTTTGACTAATCTAAAAAGATACAAAAACTCCAAAAGTGAAACTATGCAGTTTCACTTTGTTTATGTTTTCTGTGTGTCGCATGACTGCCATAACAGATTTTTAAGATTGGCTTTTGTTATGACAAAACTTTGTTTTATTTCAATCAATAAATAAAACATATTTATTAATAATAATGAATTATTATTAATATTAACCTTCAAGTGCTAACAGCATAGCTACAAGTCTGAGAAGATAGGCTAACACAAGGGAGCTTAGAAGCTAACAATAGTTAGCCTGAGCAGCTAGCACAAATAAATGACACTTAAAACAATCACAGAATTTAAATATGAACACAACAAAAATGTATTTTTTGTTACTATTATTTATATATTTTACCTCCACAAGACTAAGTAAACTGAATAGGTCCGGTAAACTGCTTGAAGTTGCATACAAAAGAACGCAAAGACGGTAGGCGATTTCTCTCTTGAAATTATTGATGAGTTGCAAAATACAGCCTGAGCCAATTTTAGTTTTCCTAATTTGTCATCCAAAAGATCAGTAAATCCTGTTTTACTACTTATTTTTTGCTGGGCAGTAATAGAGAGGTCACACTAAGAGAAAGAAGTGGCTTCTTGGAGTAAAAAGTGTGAATTAATGCTTTTAGCACTGCGTTGTATTTGGCCTAACAGAGAAAACCCAGCTGTGGACATAGGTCATGTGTGTTCATCAGTGGTTGAAATGAATCATTTTCTCTTGTTTTCAGTTTGGTCCTAAGCTATATCCCAAGGAGGACTAAATCTAATTTTTTTCCTCCTTTCTCCATCAAAATATTGTGAAATGTGTTTTTTACAGGCTACATGTTAACAATAAACATTAGAAAACAAATCTTACCTCATCAACCTTCTGTTCATTGTACACCTTGGTCAAATCAATCAGGAGGCTGGAAATAACGACTAATAATCAGTGAAAATTCAGAGCAGAAATCGGTAAACATAAAATGAGGCCAATTAATTACAGTAGAGGTAGGCAGACATTGATTTGCTGCTCAGTGTTATAGCAATGAGCGCAGAGTTATAGCTTTACCACAAATTAATCTCTGAAATTTACTGGTGGGGCAATAACTGTGGGATAATCACTGGCTCATTATGAATAGGCTCTGCATGAAAAGAACGTTAATAAATAGCTGCATTACAAGGAGCTTTCTTTATCCACCAGCTGAACAGAGGAGGTGCAACAAATCCTGTTTCATTTTAAAAGATGTGTGATTAAAAAACACAGCAGGGTAAGAAATAGCAGCAGCAAACCTTCCAAGGAAATCATCTTTGTCCGGATCTTCATCAAACAGCTCAATCTCCAGATGCTGACCAGAAGGTTCGTACACGAGAGCCTGACAGACACAGAAACACGCAGAGGGAGGCTTGCTCAAACTACTAATCAGGAGACAGATTTTGAATTAAAGCAATCTGGAAGAAGACGATCCTAATATTTGGAAATTAAAAAGCAGCTTAGTGAACTTCCATAAGAGGAAACTAACAAGGGGAACAAAATCAATCGCAGTTTTCTCCGATATTATAAGATTAAGAAAAGTCTTTAGAAGCATTGCAACTTCATCACCTCATAAACCTCGTTCCACTTGGGATGGAGGCTCTCCTTAATCGTCTTGCTCTGAAACATTTGGTTGCTGACATGCAGGATGCCATAAGGGTCCGACTTCCCCTTGATGAGTCCTCCGAGAAATTGATCCTTTCCTTCCAGATCTTGAGCCTCAAGGAAGTGAATCCTTAGCACTCCCTGTGGAGAGATGCAGAGCAGAGGGATAAAAAAGTTTTACTGTTAAGTGACGTTCAGGGGGTTACTTGTTGTTATTAGCTTTTGAACGTCTCACCTGGAGAGAGACTAACTTTGGGAAAAGTTTAAAAGAAGCGTGTGGTGCTATTTTCTCAAATGTTTTAAAACATATTTACATGAAATGTATAAAGGAACAGAATCTTACCGGTAAATATAACATTTCAAGTCTCTTTTGTTCAATTTCATATGTTGTTTTTGTAATTAGGGTCAGGGGTAAAGAATTACACTTTCAAATCATCTTATCCGATTTCATGGCAACGTTTGTACAAATAAAAGATTAACCTTATCTTTTGTTTATAATAAAATCTATTATTATCTGATCTCACGTCAAAATCGTATCTGTAATAGCTCTTGCAAAAAATGCAAATGTGTGTTATTTGCAGCAGAAACTATCAAATCAAACCAAACTTGCTGCCATCGATAAAAGTTTGAGTGGAAAAGCTTTGACTTTTCTCAGCAAAATACCATACTTCTTCTGAATAGCCTAGAGCCCTTTCATTTTCTGATAAAAGCAAGGCTCAAAGGACATACATTTCATCGAATTGAATGTGGCACTGAAGACAGCTAAGGTCGAGCACAGACTTTAGAAGTATGACTTGCTTCAGTACCTTAGGCATTGGAAATCGTAGCTTGGCCAGGTCCTCCACACCAACCAGAGGGATAGTGATTCGGTTGGGTAAAACCAAATAACTGTTGATTATGTCTTGAATCAGATTGTCGGAGAAGCCGCTGTAGGGACAGGAAGGACAGAGATGGAGGAAAAGGAAGGTAAACAGGCTGAAGTATTTAGTTTTACAACAAAGACAGGAAGAGTACTCTCTGGCTATAAATATCCCCTTACTGTCTAATTCTTTTGTGGTATATAGGAACATTGCTTGAGCTGGTTTATGCTTCTTCTCGATGATTCT
Source organism: Poecilia mexicana (assembly GCF_051168715.1). NCBI lineage: Eukaryota > Metazoa > Chordata > Actinopteri > Cyprinodontiformes > Poeciliidae > Poecilia > Poecilia mexicana. Next base: position 14,955,293 of record NW_028263389.1, read on the forward strand.
AATATTTCAGAGACGCATGACAACATGTGTGAAGTGACAAAACAAAATTGCACAGTGCTGCTCTTTTACTGAGCTAACTTCTGAGGCAAAACTGGAAAATTATAATCGCCGAGAACTGTCATTAGAACGAATTTTCATCAACTGGTCAGGCTCCTCCTCTAAGACAGATGGCTGTTATTACAGAGAAAGTACCCGAGTAACATGATGTGTCTATTCCGATGAAAATTATTGCTTCGGATCCGAATTAGATGCAATCCTGAAAAGGTCTCGGGAGTGATTTCTCAGCATTAATCATCCAAACAGGGAAAATGCATAATTGGCTGCAGGAAACATGATCAGGCTGCAAAAAGCAAATAACATCTTGTCACACAGAACTTAATGAGTTCATTCCCTGTGACTCCGACTCATTCAGTCATATAAAAATGTGCCGCAGCTTGGTCTGCATGTAATTTGTGTCCAAAATTTAGAGAAAACCATATGTATTCTGTCTTGTTGAATTCTTTATGTCTAAACCACAAATGAATCACTTAAAACACTGATGACTCTGCTTAGAGAACGACTGGTCTTATTGGAAAAAATATATACAAATGGGGTTCATACAAACAGCTTCAAAGCTAGTCTGATCAAATGATGAAACAAACCAAGTTAATAAATTGAATGGATGCAGGTAAGGGGAAAATTCACTGCAAGAGTTCTGCCCAAGGAACAATATAAATACAACAGAAAACTGGTGAGTAACATTTCTATGATTCCAAGTATTTCTGCAAATTATGGTGATTTGGGCTTACAGTTAATAAAAACCTAAACTTCATTTCCTCAAAAAAATTATATTGCACTAGATCAATAAAAATAATTTTTAATTCAAAAAGGCCCCATTTGACACTCTGTGGAAGAACTGTTAGTCACCAAATATCATTGCTAAAGAAGCTGGCTGTTTATATAGTACATAATAATGGAAAATTAAGTGGAAAGAAAAAGTCTTGAGAAAATCACGAAGCAAAGCCCTTTCAAAAACTTGGTGGACATTGACAAGATCTTTACAGAACATGAAATCATTGCATCATGAACCAACAACTTCAGGACGTGGGCTACAACTGCTTCATTCCTTGCACTTTTGAATCACACCCACAGGTCGATAGCCCACAAACCAAAAATCCAAGTGTAATCATAAAAGAAAAAGGTAATAAATAAAATTCAGATGAATTTAGTTGAAAGACCTGTTCATGGGGGTTTGATAAAATAAAGAGAATGAGATAGTTTTCTGTTCCATTTCCAGAGTTCACAAGTTATTTGGTTGGATAAGCAGCATTGAGTTAATTGTATGGCAGCATTAAGAAATGAATGGAGGACTCAGCTTAAAGATCATTTAGCTTTAGGCAATCCAAGACTACTCTGGCAAAACAACAAGACAGAATACTGTGCAGCACAAATGCTTGAGTGCTGAGAGATTGGGTTACAGAAGAGCAACGTCATCCTGATGTCAGAGAATGCTTTTGATGCTGCAGCCTTTAGCATGATTTATGTTTCTAAATAGTGAGCACAATGCAACATGATTTCTATCACCTAAATGATCTCTCTGACTTTTATTTTTATGTCAAGTTAGAAAATAATGACATTACATATCGATTACTCAGTTGACACTGCTAGTTTGCATTGTGAGAGGAAAAACCTTTTCCCTTTTTGCATTTTGCAACTATTTTTAGAATCATGCCGGTTTAGAAAACCTGCAGGTCTAGTAAATACTCAATCACCAACATAAGTCTAATGTCAGCAAGGAGTTTCACATTCATTACAAAATGTAAATTAAAATAAAAATATAAATGTACTAGATGTATGGGAACTGACATTTAGTTTCATTTGATTTCCAGTGGCTTGCAAAAGTATTCCCGCTCTTTGCATTCTTTCAAATTTCAAGTGTGTTTCACCGATAGAATTTACTGTATAATTTTTATAATTTTTACATGTTTCAAACAAAACTCAAAGGCGGTGCTAGGTCCAGCCAGGCTTTTTGGGACAGCTGAACGGTTGCTACGAGAGATTAAAAGATTCTTCAGACATGCATGGAAGAATCAAGGCAACACTTTAAGAATGGATTGAGGTTGGTATCGCGTTATCCTGGAAGAAAACCTGTTTGAGGCTGCAAAAGACTTGAGGCTGTGGCTTAGCTCCAAATTTCAGGAAACCAAATTATACCCAGAGGCTATGAAAGGGTGTAGATCAACGTTCTGGTTAGAATGGCCCAGTCAAAGTCAATTCTAATTAAAAATCTGTGGCAATGTAGGCTTCTCTGAGTGGTTTTAGTTAAAATTATTAAAACACTTACTGTTTTTAACATGAAAAAATAACACATTTTTTAAAACTAATACATTAACAGTAACTTCCATTCAAATGCTTAAAAACTAATGCAGATTTGCAGTTTGTTTTTAAAGTTTGTGATAATTAACACTTAAATCAACAGCATCATGACCTTTCTCCACTTCTTTCATATTTGCTAAGGGCCTTTCCTTAATTGTTTTCAGTTTTATGCATTGTAACATTATAAGACCATCAAGGTCAAGACCCACTAATTAAGCAGGTGAAATATAACCCTTCATTACATATAAAGAACAAGTGATTAATAATGCATAGCCATGATAAATAATTACAAATAAGTGAGACAATACAATGCCATAGTAGTTTTTTTCTGAAACATGATCTGGTTCCTTAAAAAATTTTGAAACTGAAACATAAGGCAAATTTACTTCTGAATGGAGACTTTCTCCCTCTGTGGTCTATTGCCAAGAGGAAATTCTCAATTTATCCATCGTCATCAGTTTATCATTGAGGGAAACGGTTATATGATGACAGAGCTGAAACATTTCTGAAAAAAAAAAAGAGTTAAAGGGATTCCTGCTGCATTAGTGCTTGTAGTGGCATTTTTCTGCTCTCTGGGCATGAACACTAAAACACCCACATATCTGTGTGTGCGAGTTATTTATGATAGTATACTTCTACGGACTGCATGCATACTGTATATGCACTTTACTGGCAATTAACAACATGGCAGTAATGGTTTTTACAAACCATTGAGTCATGCAAATTTCAATGCCTTCGCCGTGCCAGTGTATGATTTGTGCTAATTGCTGTGCCAGTCACTTCATCATTTTTGCTGTAGCTGCTACCAGACTGCCATAAAATCTATATGTTACAGAACAAACATTCATCGTCCACAGACGATAAATGCTGTTGGCTTTAATAGTCCCTGAATGTGCCCTCTTGCACAATTAAGAGATAGATGTTTTCAGTTACACGGTAAAACGTTCCCTCATCAGCAGAACTCATTGGCACCTACATCAGGGTGCAACAGATATTCACAACTCTCCCAAGAAATCTTTTAATGCCTTCTCCAATGGCAGAGGTTTAAATGTGCAGCGTTGTGATCAAGTGCTGGCTCCTTTGTAGGTTCAGTCTGTTTGTGTGAAATTGACACGTCTAAGATTTTCAAACAAACTTCAATATCAAGTAAAGATAATTTCAGTATTTCCAAAAGGCAATTTTATTATGATAATTTCATTTACAGTGAGTTCAAATTTATGCAAACTAACCTGTGCCTACATAAAGATATAGTTTCAGTGTTTATCCTTATTGTGTTGTTTTATAGCCAAGATCAAATAGGAAAGTTTGTAAATATATTTTAATCTGTCTATACGAATGGAAATGGTTGTACATTCCTGTACAACCAGAGTACGATCTGTTTGTTTTGTAAAATTAAATGACAATAGATGAATAATATAAAGAGAATGAAAGAAACTGGATTGAAAGTGCGGCCAAAAAACAAATGCTGAAGAAATCTGAAGGGGGTAAAAACATTTTTTCTCTGAACTGGAGAACATTCTGAATGGATGCCAAAAAATGCCAAAAGATTAGATTTCTTTTTTTCTAAAGGAAGAAATGTAATCTGTTAGTGTCTTACGTGAAGTTGAATCTAGCTGTTTTCAGGTTATTGTTAGGGATTTTTAACATCAACCTTGCAAAACCTTGTCTGTACACTTTCATTTTCATATAATATCTAAATAACAGGGCAGCACCAGGGCACATCTACTGATTAAAATAACAGATGCCATCTATATCTGATGTGCTTGTGGCAGAAGAGTACAACTCTTGTGCAAATGAAGCAAAAACCATTTTCCTTTAGAAAAATGCAACATATACATCTTGATAGCATATTAGCCTTTTGAAATATACAATGTTCCAAGATGATTCTGTGTATCCTAATGGGAACGCTGTTCTCCAGTTATACTGCCTTATATTTCAGCCACCATGGGGGAGATGTGGGCTGGTGGAGCCTCTGAGTTCCTGCACCAAGGACAATGAGTAATGGCAAAAAAGCAAAGGCAACAAAACTGTTGACGCACCAGAATGGATTGTGAATTCAAATGAACCAAAGTTAGCAACAATAAACAGTATATTAATAAGTGTATCATCATAATTTTCCACTTGTCTGTTAATTGTTGTTATGAGAAACGAAAGACAACAGCTACCCTTATGACTACATGAGAATGTTTAAAATTATAATCACAAACATTTGCTTAGTTTTTAAAACATATATATGCAATTAGAGTCTACAGCATGTAGACTAATTGCATAGAAATTGAATAGAAATTAGAAATGCATAAGGTTTACTGCACAGTAAGCCTTATGCATCCAATAAGACATTTTGCTTTTACAATCCGCCTCTACTACAGCAGCTTCTTCCTCTTTTACGGCAAGTGCTCCCCACTACGGCATCAAGCAAGAAACCCCACCGCCCTCAGAGTGAACAGATTCATTTCACCCCCGCAGAGCAAAGAAACAAAAGGGACAAAAGAGAGCGTCCACTGGGCTCTGCTTGTCAACAAGTCTTTCTGCCCCACCGCTGTACGTGACAAGCAGTTGAAATCCCAGAATATTACATGCAGTATTAATGACTGTGTCACTTTCAAAGCAGTTTAAATAATGCAGGAAACCACTCAAGATGGAAGGGAGTAATTGTGTCTGGATGAAAGTGGCTCTTAATTAGCTCCCGTTTGCTCTCTACCCGGTCTAGTTAATAACCAAGGGGGAAAAGTTAAAGAATAAAGAGCAATAATGAGTTAAGAGTTTATATAATACAAATTTTTCTAGCCTTCTTGTGCTCAGTTAGATAATTTGCTTTAAATCTAAGCATGGATATCAAGGTATTACCTAGGAATATGTCACTGCTTGTCTTTGTCTAAACGACTTAAACAACGAAGGTACACGTCTATAGAAAAGCAAAGCAAAAATGCATCCAATGTCCCTAAGAAGTAGCACTGAAAACTTCCATCCTGTCTTAAAATAGCTGCTTTTTTTTGTGAAAGAACAAGAAAATCAAGTTTGCATTGACTTACTTGAGCCCAGGAATGTCCAGGATATTTGAGAGGCCAGTCCAGTTTATGTCTAGAAGCTAAACCACAGGGGGAAAGAACAAACAAACAAAAAAAAAAACAATGAGAACATACACGTATACCCATGGGTAAGACTGCAGGAACAAAGAGTGTGAATGACTTCTACTGGATTCAAACACTTAACGTTATTGTTTTCTGCCACCAACCTCCATTTACCACTTGGCTTCATGTTTTCTGGCCAATAAACAGGCTGATTGATTACAGCACACACAGAAAACGTGTCTCAAGCAGTAGCAAACTTATATATCAAAAGTTTTCTTGGAAAAGTTGCTCTTGTTTTGTTCCAGCAAACTTTTCCTACCTCATAATTATGTCATATGTATTATCTTAGCCCCACCCAAATGCAGCACCTATAAGACAGTGTCAAACTCTTTTAGGCCCTTGACCTCAAAGTTTTCTGACTCATCTTAAAATGGATGAACTTCTTTTTCTCACAGGTTTAAATAATAAACAGCTCACAGTAACAAAGAAAACTCTTAGAGTCAGGCTTCACTGATTACTATGTAATATCAAAATTTTCAGCAACAAAAAAGTTTATCTTTATACTTTAATTTAAATTAATAGGATTTTTAATTTGTGACAATGTTGATAAAGATTTTGTGCATAAGTTTTAAAACCACCATCTATCCTTTCCACTCTGTGATATATTGCCCCATATGGGGGTGAAATGTGGGATGGGAGCAATGACCACAACATAATATGGCAATTTGTAAGAAACATCTTAAATTTTTTTTAAAAAATATGGGTTTTTTTAAGGATTTTAGATTGGAAGAACATAAATTCTTACTTAGCAAAGCAAACATCTCGGTATTAATCTCAGTTTTAGAGATCTCAGGTTGAAAACCAAGCTGAAAACTCAAGAGAATATTTTATGAAAATGTGGGACTACTCTCCATTAGACAATGAAATGAGATAAGAAACGAGGGATTTTGTTTTGGAGGAGCCAGCTTAACAACAGGACAGTCATTGTCACCACTAGAAAATGCTGTGTGGAAACTTCCACAACTCATGAAAGTGATGAATTGCTGCAGCCAGACGTGGCTATGCAAGTGAGAAATATTCCAGAGCTAGTTTGTCAAGGCCAAAGAATTCAAAAGTCCTGTTTCAGGGGCAGTCCAACAGTTAACCCTTTCAGTTAGTCTAGCTGAGGAAACAATTGTTTGGAGTCAGATGACTTTCTAGTAAGAATGTAGAAACTCTTCTGTCTATTTGATGATATAACTGTAGCAAAAAAGCATCTGTAGGTTCCTGGTGACTATTATCAACCAGCTCAGAATAATAATAAAAAAATAAATAAAAAAAAGCATTCTGCCTTTTTATCTCATTCTTACAAAGCAGCATTTGTTATTTTAATGTCTTTTCTACCTTGAGGATACTTGGCTCCATAATGTCTGCGAATGTAAAATACTCAAAGCAACAAACATATCGAGGGAATAAAATGATAGAAAAGCTGGTGTACAGACAGTCCACAGACAGTAGGCAAGTCCTTCTGTTGCTTGGGCGTCAAGTGATATACTAGCTGCTGCTGCCCTCCCAAGTGCTGCTGGTTTGCCAACATCTGAAAGAAGATACCGCTTCACAATTTCCACCAGACAAATAATCGCAATTGTTTTTAAACCACACTAGGTTCAGCTTGGTAGTACATATTTGAACAATATTTTTGGTCGTAGAAGTTCAAAAAGAGGTCACAAATATTCCTCAGAGCTTTTGTTCTGTAAAGACGTGATTACATCAAGTGGTTTCTGTAGATCTGTGTGCTGTACATCCATTATGTGAATTTCTTGTTTCGCTACATTTCAGATATGGTCTGGTTAGATTGCTAATCGGGTGATAATGAAGGTCATTGCAAGACGAATTCTCCAGCATGGTACACTACCCTGCTTACAGTAGGAGACCACACTATGGTCATAAAATCTCCTATTGTCAAAATTGTGACATGCAGCCACATTTTTTCTTTGTACAGTAGCAGATGGTAGTTGCACCCCTGCATGGTATCCTACTGCTATAGCCCATCTCATTCAAGTGTTGAAATGTGGTGTTTTAAAATATACTGCAGTATCCAATACACCTTGTATTTAACAAGTTCCAGTCCTCTGGATATGCTGCCTGCTTTGGAACATTGTTTGCAAAGTCTTAGGATGACGTGTGCGAAAGTCCCAATGGAACAACAATTTGTAACCCTGTGTTACAAAACTAACACCCTGATCACCACTGACATCAATGTAAACAGAGTTGGAGTAAGCTTGGATTCTTCTCTGTATAGAACTGAAGAAAAAGAGCTAAATGAAAGTGTTGGACATTTACAGTAACTAGAGGAAAGAATATGTTCTTTAGGATTAAAACAAACGCATTCAATATTAGACACAGTTTACGGCTTTAAGAAATGGCATTAAAAGCACATGTCCCTGAACAGAAATGAACACAAAACACCTGCTTAATGATATATCCACAAAAGCAACAGACGCTGTCTGGGGTCTCATTAGTTTTCAGAATAATGAGGTGAGGGACATTGTAGTCTTGCTGCATGGAAAGCTGCTATGAACGTTATTCGCGATCACATGAAACCTACCAGTTCCAACAAGGAAAAGACGGGGGAAGGTCTGTGATAAAAAACGAATCAAAGAGAGGATTGAACAGAAAGAACTCGGCACAGGGGTGCGAGCGGAATCAGCCTCTCGGAGGGCTTTGATCTGCTTCTGCCTCCGAGCTCTAAAAGCAGTGTTTTCTTAATGAGCCTTTCTCACTCTTGTTCTCAGGCTCCTCTGCTCATTCTGCAGCAGACTACAGCATACAACACCAAACGCTGCAGGGTGGAGGGCGGGAGGACTGCGGGACTGTGAATGATGGGGTGGGGACTCTGAGGGGGATTTGTGGTGTAGATGCAAGACTCCAGCTCATTGACAAAACATGAAAATATTCTACAATGAAGCTTTTGGACATGGCTCGGCTGATGTGATGGATAAAACAGGGAACATTGCATTTTTGAAGGTTAATCATTGACTTCCTTTCCTGCACAAAACACTTTTTTTTATTTTTTTTTTAGTAAGAGCAAATTTAGGAAACACCTGGACCTCCACACAGGCATGTTTGCTCTGCTGTCTTGCAGATATTTTAATCAATAACACTGTGAGCACTCAATCTGCGACCCGTCAGGTATATTTTAAGGAGAACATCTCTGGGGATCACACTCAATATTTTTGAGCTTCCAGTGTAGAATACCAATATCTGAATACCAGAGAGCAGAGCCAATATCTACTGTACAGGGGGTCCTATTGTGCCTACATTTGGTCAAATGAGATAAATGTACTGTACACCAAACCAGATAGTCTTTTTCGCTGAAAGACTTGAATACACTCTTCAAGCTAGCTACTTGGGAGTAGATATTTGAAGAGACAATAAATACAATCAGGATTAAGCCTGTCATAACAAGCAATTCATCAATTAACTGCATGAAAATTTAAAATGAACTTGATCATTTCCATTCTGACGATTAATATTTCTTAGTATTTACAGACAAATCAAAATCCACTTTATTTATGCTGTTGGCTGTGGTTTTTTATTTCCATTTTATTTATTGCTTCTGGTTGTTGTTTTATTTTGTATATTTACAATATCTTCCAGTTCCAGTTTTAAGTGTTTTTTTCAAGATTGAAGTTTATATGTCTTTGAGAGGGTGAACTTAAATTATCATTATTCTGTTATAAGCATATTACTTGAAAATGGTCTCAAAACAACATTATCATTTATCGCAATAGGTACTGGGACAACATATCGTCCGGCAACATTTGTTATGGTGACCGGCCTACACAGGACACACTTGTCCAAAGCACATTGGCTTTTCTTACCCACCAAGTCTCTAAAAAGAATAATTTTGGTGATGTGGATTACTTACAAATTTTCACTCATTTCACTTAAAACACAATTACTCTGAACCAGAAACGTTGCAGTCTGTGTTTAATTGACATATTCTTCATCTAACTGCAAGCATCTGTCAGTGATGCGTGAAGATTTGGTGCAAAAGGTCCTTAAAAGATTGTCTATGAAGTTGATGCAATTCAGTCCTGTTCCTTCACATCAAATTCGCTCATCCATGTCTGTACAGACCTCGCTTTGTGCATTGGTGTGTGCAGTCATGCTGGAACAGGAAGGGGCCTTCCTCAAACTGCTCATTAAATTAACCGGAATGACTTGAATATGCCGAAGCATTAAGAGTTCCTCTTACTGGAATGAAGGGATTGAAAAAACAGCTCCACACCACAATCGCCTCTACACCAAATTTACACTTGACACAGTGCAATCAGAAAAGTATTGTTCACCTGGCATCAGTCAAACCCCAGACCTGTTCATTGGATTTTTCCAGACAAAGAAGCATAATTTGCCCCTTCGGAAAACATGTCTCTGCTGCTTTACACCACTGCATCTGATGCTTTGCAATGCAATTGGAAACAAATGCTGCTATTAAGCCATGGCAATCCATACCAGAAAGCTCTATATGTACTGATGCTGACATAATCTGAGGACCACATGAAGTTTAGAGGTACTTAGTTGCTGACTTTTCAGACATTTGGTGGCCTCTGCACATTATGCATCCCAGCCTCTGCAGGTCCCACTCTTAGATTTTATAGTGGCCTACCACTTTGTGGCCAAGTTGTGGCTGTTTCCAATCACTTGTACACTTAGCATACACTTAGCACATAACAGCTGATCTAGAACTATAAAGTAGCAAAGATATTTCATGACAGAACTTACTGCACTAGTGGAATCCGGTCATAGCTGGAATTTGCCGAGCTTCTGAGAGTGATCAATTCTGACAGGAATGTTTGTAGGAAGAGGTGTTGGAGGCATTCGTGGTGAGTCTACACCCGGAAGATGTTTTTTTTCCTGATAAAGGAAACTAGCCTGAATCTTCAACAGACATTATGCGAAAATCCATACCATGTCTTGTAATGTCCCACTTAAACCTTGGAGGACTTTTGTCTCAAATGTCAAATTCTCAAATTCTCTGCAATGTTTGGTTACGAAGTTTAAAATATTAAAATGTTAAGAGCCAAGAGCCAAGACACAGGAGCCTGGTGTAACCTGGTGACTCCAAAAGGATTACAATTAGAGCCACTCAAATGACCTAAGCAGCCTTACCACCAATTAAAGACATCTGACAATAAACTTAAATCTTATATTTTATGGCTCACATTTTTTTTTTGAGGATTGAGAAAGTGTCCTCTACCTGACGCTTAAAGCTAAAGTAAGTCTAATGATGTTTATTCTATTACAACTTACAAGAAAATCAGGACATTAGCTCAAAACATTTTTTTAATGAGGAAATGTCAGCAATTTCCCATAATACTGAGCAACATCTTCAGTGAACAAACTGTGTGAATACAACTGTGTGAAAGCTATTCAATGTGTGATTAGTTAATTCAATCCAAAAATGCACGCTGATTAACTGACAATGAAATAATCACGTTTCCTGGACAAACATCCTCCACAGATCGTCGGTCTGCGGTCCTCGGCTTCAGCAGTCATTAAACATAGTGTTTGTTCATCAGAGCTGCAGCAATAAAATCTCACTGCAGAATGTGTTGCATCTTCTATTTACGCCGCACCGAGTCACATCTATTGTGATCACACACAGTCCAGACATGGCTAAGACCTCACAGGATCTGGAAACGTCTCATTTATCATTCAGCGACCAGCCTTGTAGGAGAGGAGAATAAATTATTTAAAGTTTGGACCACACAAATTCTTGTGACTGTTTTTTTTTTTTTTTTTTCTATCATAGGTTTGCTGATTTAGCTTTTCATTTCTTCTTTACCACTCTAAATTAATGCTTTTATACTACCATTTGTTTACATGTGGGATTACATCATAATTTATGGCCTGAAGCAGCTTCTTCCTTCTGCCTCCTGTAGAGGAGTAATAGCTCCACTTTAGCTCGGTGCCTGGGGTAAAGAAATCTGCCAAAGTAGGTCTGGCTTGATCTGCAGCTATTTAAAGCGCCAGTAAAGCTCCACTGAGTCCAAGCATTTGCTATAAATCGGTCAAACAATTTTAAGCATTGCAGCGGCGGCTCAACAGAGGTGTTGAATTGTGGGATCGATAGAGCGCGTGCACTGGAAAATACCAACAATGTGGAGGCAAATCATGTCAGATGACTCTATCAGACAGTGCTTGATCGCATTTGAAACAACGGGAGAAAATAACTGACATCTATCAGGAAATTGAAGCAGTAAAATATAATCCAGGCACCTTATGAAGTGATTAAGGGGGGATTTTTTTCCGAAGAGTTAGAAGAAAAGCAACAACTGGCTCATAAGATGCAACATGCAGTCCATGGGAAAAGTACTTTTCCCTCCTTTTACTAAAATTCAATCACACACTTCACTGTGCAGGACTTCAGATGATGGACAGTCACAAAAACACACTTTCATGTGTATTTGTGACATGGATATAAAATAATATATGGTTCTAAAATCTTTTTACAAATAAAATCTGAAATTGTGCCTTGTGTTTGTATTCAACCACCTTGGGCCAAAATTATTTCTTTCTGCAAATACAACTGCAGTATTTTTTGTAAATTCTAACCCTAACCCAAATTAGCTCAAACTCCATCAGACTGTATGGAGATGTACATATTTGCATAATGCATGGCAAATAGTTGGACCATCAACTTGAGCTGAGAATCTCCGACACTCTCCTTGTTTTTGTATTGCTCTCTCATCCCAGCCTCTTAGTTTAGAGGAGATTCCTCTAAACTAAGACTCTCAAGGCAGTAAAATGAAGGCAGACATTTTACTGCTTTCCCCTAATGCTCACATATTGTTTTATAACATAACTTTAAACTTCTCCACAACTTTATCCCTGTGCTGTTTGCTGTATTCCTTGGTTTTTATGATGCTGTTTGCTTAAGAACGTTCCCTGAGGTCTTCACACACAGTGGACGAGTTGCATGTATCCAAGACAACTGGTACCACTGGACTTTATTTAAGCACTTTCAGATTCTCATGCGTAAAATTCTTCCACTTTATGGAAATACTTTATAAAATACCTTTTATGGTTGAATTGGTGTGAGTAATTAGGTCATGAAGATGGGCAAACCGAATGGTGGTGGCAGTTTTTATATCCTTTAAAGCATGCATTACAAATGCATGCATTGAATATAAAACTGAATTATTTTTACAACACAGGTTGTGGAATAGACTCAGAAGATATCTGGTCCCGTATTCCCACATTTAAGTTATCTGTTCTGATAATTGCTCTGTTTAGCATGTTAAGTTGAATAATTCCCAAGCCTAGCGTGATTTGAACTTACTGGCTTCTTGAGGAAAAACAGGGACAGTCCTCCAACTAGAGGCACATCCCCCAGCAAGGGCTCCATCACCACTCTCATCACACCGTGGATCTATGGAAACACAGGAGAGAACAAGAGTGATGCATTTGGACACGAGAGAAGGAAGCTTAAGAGAGTGGGAGCTCGACATTCCTGAGCGGTGGAGCGGCCAGAGCTGCCACACACGATAGGCTGGAAACTCGATCGCTGTCCGGCTTTGCACCTGCCAGCTTCATCCTCCACCTTTTCCATATTGTTTTATGGAAATTGCTAGGATTATAGAATCTGAAAGGGTTTAGTTGTGTTGTGTGGTAAACAAAATGCTGCTGAGAGCGCCAGCAGGGAACAAAGGAAATTTAAGTTCCAGCATTGACATTTTGTTTGAAGATGTATTTCCTGATTGAAAACTTACTTCCAGTTTTACACAAAATACTTCTACTTTATTTTTCAAATCTCCTGTTGGTTATTCGTCTGACCCCACAAAAAGCTAATTATGTACTGCATGATCAATGACCAATAGGATTTTATCCAAGTGCTCCTGAAGCAAACAACAACTTGAATTAGTGCTGTTCTTAATGACTGTAAAAGAGATGCTCTCTCCATGTCTCCATGAGTTGCATAATAGGAGCAGGGTGCAACAAATGTTTCCTCAGGAGAAGATATAAAAGCACACGGAGGAATAATGCAGATTTCTCCTACCGCCTAATGATCGTCAACAGCAACACAGACAGAGCCGAAGAGATAGAAGTAAGTAATGAAAGGTTTAGACATCAATATGGGAACATATTGACAATCATTTCTACAGCTAAGCAATATTACAATTGTCTTTATACTTATTAATGATAATCAACAAGGAAACCATATGCACTGGAACACACGATTTAGTAATAGTTTACGTGCCAAGTAAAAATGTCTGTAAGAATGACGTTGCTCCCTTAGTGCCTTGATCATGTTGTTATGACTCTATATGTTTCCCTAAAATAACTCTGGCTTTATATGCTTTACAGAATAGTCTAGCAAATTAGAAACGACAGGACAGAGCTCTGCCTCCCATCGCTATGTCCCTCTCTATCTGCTGCTGTATAACTTTTGTTTGATGTTTGTTTTTGCTGAGACCAAAACTCAAGAGAAAGAGGAAGTACCTCAGTAAAAAGAGAGAAATGAATCAAACCAAAGGGATTTTCCTCACCTGAATGCTCTTGATCCCAGCTTTGCAGTAGTAGCGTTTGATGTCCACATCAATCTCAGTGTTCCCAACGAAGCTGGGAGGCAGGGACAAAATCTTATCAGGTTTCCATCACTTTTTATAACAATTTTCAGCTCTTGATTTATTTCCTTTAGGATTTCATGTTACAATGCTAAAAAAAAACAACAAAAAAAAACAACAAAAAAATCAAACGCTCTTAAAAAAAAATACATGAAAACTGAGAACAGGTGAAACTGCTGCTAATAACTTTCGAGTGATTTTTCACAGGAACAAAAGCTGATTATCCTGTTATTTTTATGTTAGTTTAAATAATAAAACTGAGTGTAACAACAGTTTTATTTTTTCTTAGAGTCATTGCCATGACACCTACTTATGAGTCAATAGTTTATAGTGTAGACTACACAATTCAATACTGTATTATAGTGATAGTGTGCTCAGTGAGGGACGTTTCTTGACAAACCATTTTCAGCTTTAATTAGTCTGTTGTGTAACTCTCTTGATTCCAGGCAAAAAAGAAAAAAAAATGGAACATTTTGTATGACTGCTAATGAGAAAACAGACTTTTCTAAATTCAAATAACTACTTAAAAAAACAAGCTCTGTTATTTTTGAATGATTATATTTAAATAGATTTCAAAATTAGCTTCCACGCTTATACACCCTCCAAGCTTATTCTCTCCTCGGTAGATGTGTAAAAAGCCTTGAAGTAAAGTCAGCATCTATAGCTAAGAACTGCAGCACAGAGTTGCCCCTTGGGGTCACCAAGTCTCCAAAATAGCCAGAAAAGGTTATTTTGGAGCAACAAGAACTCCTTGTTTCTCTTGTTACTGAGAAACAAGGAGTTCTCAGTAACTCCTTGTTTGATAAGACTGATGAGGAAAATATTTTTTTCTCTACAACCATCAAAAATATATTTTCTATATATTTTGATGTGATCAAAATGTGTGTTTTGATCAGATGAGCCTAAGATTCACCTTTACAACAATAGACAGTGCAGGTAGCTCTTGTGTTAAATAGGAGATGAATATATAGAAAACACCCCATGCCCAGTTTTAAGTATGGTGGAAATTCTGTGATGCTGTGGGCCAATGGCCTTTGTGTTTCCCATCAAAGGCCATTGGCAACTTTTATTAGATTACAAGAAAAATTCCTCTTTCTACAAGCTTTATTTATTAACATAGGATTTATTTTCTCACTGAATAGATGTATAGAAAATAAAAAATATGATTTTTCTCATTTTTTCCAGAGTGAGAGAATGCCACAGCAAGAAAGTTCAGCATTTTTACAATTACTGCCAATTACTGTAGAGGGCACTGTAGGCATTTTATACAAAAATAAATATGTTAGTGATTTTATATTCCCTCAGAGATCTTTCTGGGCAGTTTGCAAGCCAAAGGTCTGTGCCAACATGGATGCTTTTGATTATTTATCAATTTCTCAGTAACTGCCAAGTTAAGGGTCACAAAAGCTGGAGGAGATGTGAAAAGCAAGAAGCCATTACACAGATGATGGAGAAGTCTGGTCTTGGCAAAAATTTGACTTTCTGAAACAAGGTTCTCTGAGAGCTTGCTGTCAGCGCTAACTGTGTTATTATTCTAGCCAGGAGTAATATTTTAATAAATCAAAATGGCAAACATTATTGACTCACCTGATCTGCAGGTCCATGATGATCTGCCTCCGATCCACATTTTCTGTATAAACCTTGACTCCATTGATCCTGAGCGGCTAGAAAATAACAAAAGTAACCGTTATGGCAACCACACCGCTCCAGCTGATTAACACTATGACAACACCCCCTCAACTCTCACACGCTTGGCACAAGGTCGACCTGTTTTCCAGCTCCCCACCCATCCATCCATGGAAACTATTTGTGACACTGACCTCTCTGTCGTGTATTTTCATGGTTGAGCTAGAACCTCCCCCAGCTGTCAGACAGCACCTGCTGACAGCGGCCTGTTTTGTAACTGCTGGGGCAAGACACCGGCACTTTCTGCAACACTCACTTTGTTTCCTATGTCGATCTTACTGAAGCAGAAGGTGCTGAGATGGACGTGGCACTCCTTGACCGCCGGCTCGATCATCTCGCGGAACAGTTTTTCCACAAACTGACAGATGTACGGCCACATCTGCATTACAGTCTGCAGGAAAGTAAAGGCATAGGTCACTTTTTAAGGACGACTTAAGTAGAAATCTTTCAGATGTGTTGCTGCTAGTGTCACTCTGTGAATGACATATTGGTTTAAAATATTGAAAACATTCTTCTATTTTAGGAAAGCGGGGTCAGAATTATTCCCATCAACTGGGACGTCAGAGCATGCAATTTTTACTCACGCCTCCCCTGCCCCTCCCCAGAATGCCACAACTATTTTAATATATGCTCATGCGTGACTTCGAATGCACATCCTGGTTGTTGCCATGGGGATTCACAGCGGGTACAGCATGCTTTTCACACTGGTGCAGACACAAGACTGCATGTTAAAGTTAAATTTGCTGCAGTGTGACAGACAGAGTGGGAAGAGGAAAGAGTAGCAGGGTAATAGACTTTCAGTTTAGGAAACTTCATGAAAAAAGGGAAAATAAAGATTCACTGATGTATGCAAAGCAAAAGAGGCAGATGCTCAATTTATTTACCTTGTTTAACCACTCCACCCGCTCTACATCTGGGAAATGGACCTGCAGTGACGAACAGAGGACATGATCATTTAAAGAATACTTAAAATTCTAATTTACAGAATCATAATAGTTTTGCAGCTCTGCTTGTTGCAGGTAAGCACATTGTTGCTCCATCTGTTAGTGCATCTGTATGTTTTTATTCATGTTTTTTTTTTTTTAAGAGAATAAGGCTACGTTCAGACAGCAGGTCTTGATGCTCATTTCCGATGTTTTGCTGAAGTTTTATTTATTTATTTTTTTGCAAGGTCATTCATACTATAAGTTATATGCAACCACAATCAGACTTCAGTGTCAATGATTTATAATCCCAAGGAAACTCGCATGTACAGAGGAACGTTGCCGTCGCACAGCAGCGCACTGTTTACAGAAACAAGTAATGGATGGAACCGTTTAAGGATCGATTTTAAAGTTCACTCAGCAATGGGAGCCGCCAGTATTATATAAAAAGAAATAAAATAAAAAGAAAGCACGACTAATAGTAATGGCATTTTGTGGAGCATCGTGGACTGAGAGTCAGTGGTTTTCTGTTAAAATAATTGAAGTTATGGTGGCACCAGAGGTAGGAGTTCATCCTGTAATCAGTGGGTCACTGATTTGAGCGTCCGTCTAATGTCCTCGGGCAAAACACTTCACCCACCTTGCCTGCTGGTGGTGGTCAGGAGGGCTGATGGCACGAAATAGATGCCTGAACTGTCAGCTGGTGCTGCAATCCAGTAGCTTGCTAGCATGACGATGTGCATTGATTTCACTGAAAAGGTTCTTTGAGTGTCCTGAAAAGTACTGCATAAGTCTGATAAATGTGTTTGAGATTTTGGGGGTTTCAAACCCAACATAAAACAGCTGAACTGATGTGAGTGGCTGTCAGATAGGATTTGACATGTGATGCAACAGATTGAAGAGACAGCGCTATTTCTCAAGACTCAGCATTCATGTCAAAATGTGGACAGTAAAGTGACAAGAGCAGGGCGATGGGGAGCATAAAGTTTCAGCTAATATTTAAAAATCAGGTTAATAGTTTAATAAAGCTGTCAAGTAGAGACGCACAGGCGTGAGAATATTGATTATTCAGTCAGTGACATTTATGTTGAGGTGGTGCTAAACTGAAAAGATTTTGAGGTCTTTAAGCTATGTTTAACACACTCGTCTCGTTTGTGTTACCTCCTGAGCTTAAAGCCTTCCGTTGGAGACAAAGAGTTACAGCTAAAAGGATCTGACATAATTCTACTTTTATATTCAAAACACAAACACAAAGCTCACAAAAAAATGAGATGATGCCCAGATTATAGAAAGCATGATAGCAGAGAAGACTGAGAGACGCCTGTTTAAAGCCTTGATTGTGGATGGGATTTTAATAAATAGATCACTCCAAGTGGTGCTTTTGACTTGGAATCAAATTGTTTAACTTTTTTACAAATCAAACACTAAGGAGTATGGCTGGTGAAATTATTTTCAGCCCTTTTTATGTTGTTACCTCTAAATGACACCTGGAAGTGATTGCAGAGGAGGTGGGGTTGCTAGGACCTTTATCTTGAAATGGAAAGCGCATGGCACACTACAAACCTACTGTAAAAGTGTAAAATTAACACACAAAAAATAACATTATTGCCATCTTTTTAATACACACACACATGCACATACAAGATGGCGAGTTTGTGAATCTTAAGCTATGTTTCTAAAAAATTCTATGTTCAGTCTAAAAATATGAGGTTCGGGTTTAATCACTCTAGTAATTATAGGCTTTATTCTGAAGAAAATCATATTTAGTCAAAAATTTCTTAAAAACTGTAACATTGCTTTTTAGCATAAGAGCTAACAGGAATCTCAACTCAGATACCATCTTCAGCGTCAGAGTGGCTTACTGCATCAGGAATGAAAGGCCCTATTCAGACGATTTTTAGCCAAGAAGCAATGGAAAACTTGCTGTGGGTGTAAATGACATAACTTCTCCCTCGTTTAAACATTCATGTCACCCCCTAAGAGAATGGCACCCTGAATGGTGAGCCACTGAAATGATTTTAAAAATGTCAAATAGATCTACTTACTACAACAATTTTTTTTTCAGATCGTCTGCCTCCGTCTTACCCTCTCCCTAACTTCGTCCTCAGTCACAAAAATCCTCTGCACATCCTCCTGTACTGATTCTTGGTTTTCTCATCTTTGTCTTTCCCTACTACCTGGCAGCTCCATAGGCCAAACGGTTTGTTCAATCACCAAGAGCTGTTGGATATTCCTGAAATTGCAGCTAATTTTACTCCTGGTAATGTAAATCTATACACTGTGTGTCAGTAGCACTCAAGGATCATCGTAGTGGATCATTCCTGACACAGATGACATGCTAAAGGTCACAGAGAGTGATGGAAGCTGCTGAGAAAGAATAGAGTTGGGAAAGTGTGTCGATCACATTTATCATCAAAACATTGAACAGTTCCATTACATGCTGATATTAAGCCCCTTGCTGCCAAATATTATTGATGTTTGAACTCAATAACTTCAACTCGTTGGCCTTCAGTACATCTTCCTCCACAACCGAGACTGAAATTATACAGTGCACCTCCGCTTTGCTGGTAGTTTTATTTGTCTTTAAGTCTCAATATCTTGCTTTGTTTCAGAGCCGTTTTGTTTTCGATCCACTCTACCAGTCAGCTGTCAAAAAGAAGGCTCTCAGGAAGAAGACATTTGGAAGCTTGGAAATATTTCCACTCAAGAAAAGCATGAGCAGTCATGTTGAAAAAAGCTAAAACAAAATAAATAAAATGACTTATGTAAAGCAATGTAAATCTTAAACCACAACTTCATGTTGTAAATCCATAAAGCAGCTCACTGCAGGAATCTGACCAGATGCACTGACTGATTGATCAGCACATATAAAATGACATACTTGTATAAAAAGCCAAAAGTTTATATTATTCTCCACAATAAGCACTTATGAGTTACTAAAGTTAACAGATATTTGTTCTTTATTTTGCTTACATCTATGAAAATCAAAATGCACAAGATAGAGAACATTATAACACTAGAAATTCGATAATGTTCTACATTTTCACCCTAAATTTTGTTAATGGCTTTGAGACAATTTAACAGTGATATTTATAGTAAAGTTTATCAAACTATGACAATATTATACTGACTCATGTGAAAAAAATTTATGACAAGATGCTGATTCTATTTGACTAAATCCATGCAAATTCAATCCATGCAAACATGTTGACCGCCTTCTTTCTGATGCTCTTAAAGTCCCGTTTTGCACTCGTATTTTCAGAACATGAAAAACAAAATTAAAAGTATTCTACTAAACGGTTCAGTTTTACGTAATGTCATGCAAAATTTACATGTTTGACAGGTAGAGAGAATCTCTTCATTTCAGTAAAGGAATTGAACAACAATATATATTTTTTCATAGCTACACAGACATTTATGACAAAAATGTATAAGTTGATCTCATTTATTTTCTTTAAAACTGAAAGCTATGCATCACTTCATACCTGAAAGGGGGATACTTCCCACCCATGTTGACAACTGACCTTTCAAAACAGTTTTCATATTTTCCAAGTCTACAGTATTAAAATGTGGTAATATGACTCTAATTACTAATATATATACCAGCAGGAAGCAGGAAGAGTTAATTGGCTGAAACAGGAATAACAACCCAAATAAATGTGAATCTGATGTATTAGAATGTTTTAAGAAAATCGAATACAATTAAATGAAATTGTAAGTAAAATTAAAGACTTTTCTTTGACAATTCAACTCCATGACATAAAAATGTTTAAATGCAAATTGATCAAAGTTTAGGTATAAGTTGATTTACTCGTGGCTATGAAATGGAAGAACGTAGAAAAGGTAATGCGTTGCTTAGGGTACAAATTGACCTGTGGTCAACGGGACATATCACTGAAAGATCTTAAGACAAAGCATAAGGAAGAAAATAAAAACACAGAATGCTCTTAAATTATTACAAAAGGGAACCAATTGAGCACAAATATAATAGATCCATGAACAGAACCCTGTGGAACTCCACATTCAGTAGTAACTGAAAAATATTTAATGCTCAGTTTTGCAACAGAAATACTTCAATCTGATTTTGAAATCCTTAAAAACCTTAGTACATTTTGATACCAGTAAACAAAAACATTCATAACCTATTATCATGCTTTAAACCAGACTTTTATTATTCTGTTTGGATGCTAGCTTATCAATAGCGTCCTAGTTATTTTTGAAACACTAATGGGTTTCCATTGATTATTAATTCAAGCCCTTCTAACACAGATAGTGCAGAAATATGATGGATTTCTGAAGGAGATACAGTAAATCTGTATGGATCTTAAAATAACAGAGACTCCGTGGGCATGTTTCCCTCCCAGCGTGGTGTCTGGTGTACCATTGTACCATTCTGTATTTAGAATGAGGCCGGGGTCTCATGTCACAGTCTAGGGGGGTTGAACAGCTGTTTCATCGCGGCTTCACAGCTCAAACCTGCAACGCCTGATCTGGTCAGGTGGTTGTTTATTTTCCTGGAAGCTCAAAACATATTGTTCACAAGAACCGCACAAATGCTTCTGAGAGAAGCGGCTCGGTAAATGTACAAGCAATCTATCTTACCCATGGTGGTAAATCAGAGCTGGTTAGGCTTTGTTTGGCACATCGCTCCTCTTGGTCAAAGAAAGCAAACGCTCGGCTCAGCCGGCTGAGCTTCCCTCCTGCGTTTCTCCTCCAGCAGAAAAAGATAAAAAGTCCAATCAGCAGCCAGCTGAAACTGAATTCAAAATAGCCCAGGGCGTAAATTGGGAAAATTATGACAAAAGTCTTTACGAAGTGGACCCATGTGTGGGTGAATTCGCTGCTGGAATACACCGGGGTGTCGTCGAGTGCGCTCCCCGGAGAGGTATGGGGAAAGTTGGACGCATGTTGGACGCTGTGTCCGTTCTCCTTTGGAGTCGCAGGGCTCGCATTGTGTGAGTGGGCTCCGCGGACTGCTGTCATTCTGTCTCCTGACATGTCTCTTGTCCTCAAACTGTCACAGTGCGGGTTAGGTCTAACAATACAGTTCCATGTGCGGAGCGTTGCGTTTCACGTCGGCTCACCTGCGCAACCTCCCATGGTCCTGCGAGGCTGCGCTGACATCTGCTTTATTAGTTTTCAATGAGAGCCGCTTGCAAAATGCATGTCTGTACCGTCCACTGTTCTGCTCACCCTGCCTGCACAGGGGTGGCACTGAGGGGTGGGAATAAACATTTCCAAGAACGCGCAAGGATTCTGAAAACTTAAAGCCGAGAAACACCGCCATCTAGTGTTCAATGCTGACATTTGACGCTATTTTATTTTTCATGAAAGTAGGTCAAGATCATGGAGAGCCATTTCAGCCAAAATCAAATAAATAAATAAATAAATGGGTTAAATAAATAAATAAATAAATAAATAAATAAATAAATAAATAAATAAATAAATAAATGAGTAATTGGCATCTTTATTCTCATTTATATTTACTCATTTATAATTTTATTTATTCCCAGATTTATTTCTGGCTGAAATGGCTCTCCATACTCCATACAAGATGAGAAAAAAACAAAACAAAAAAAAAAAAAAATATATATATATATATATATATATATATATATATATATATTTTTTTTTTTTTTTTTTTTTAAAGGCTGGACACTGCTCACTCAGCTTACATCTTTTTTTTTCTTGTTTGTTTGTTTGTTTGTTTGTTTGTTTGTTTTTGACTGGAGTTTGTTCCAAAACCTGAAAATTGAACTATCACCATTTCTAGGCTGAAGACTGAGAGATCCACTGGTTTGTTTTCTTACCTGTTCTTGAATTTCTAGTTAGGCAGGTCCCATTTAAGTGATTAGTTTAATTCTGTAGGTCTGGCAGTAGTCTGACCTGGACGTGGCTTTTAAATTTGTGGGTTTTCGCAGTACCCATTTAGGATAAAATAGAGACCAAACTGAGACATATTAAAAACGAAAATAACATAAACAGCTATAAAAGACAGAGTGGTAACACCCCAGACAAAATAAGCAAAAGCTTAAAAAGTTCCACAGTGAAGAAAAAAGAGACTAAGATGTTGAGGAAACTAGCAAAAAGACATTGCCATTTGTTCAGCACCAGCAAAAACGTCAATTGTCGTTTTGTATATAAAAAATAAATCAAGTTTGACTATAAAGCCTGGACCGCTGCCATGGAAACTGACTTTTGAGCATCGATTGCTCCTGCTCTGATTAGTGAGGTCTGTTGTCAAGCCGAAGTGACGCGTTCGCCATGGTTTCAACCCACTGCGCATGCGGTCTAGACAGTTATCACTATGGCGTCGCGTATACAAAAGTGTAATGTTGTTTTTAGAGTGTTAAGAGCTTGAGACCCCCAAACAACGAGGAAAACATGCACAGTGATAAGGTAAGTGGTTGACGTTTATCATTAGCGATGGCAAATAAAAGCCAGAGATTTGTTATATACCTTGTCTCAGACTCTGGACGTAGTCTTGTTGTGCAAATTAGACTTGTTCTTATTTAAACTGTGTTTTTGCTGGTCCAAGTGAATCTCACTGTTATTACCAAGTGAAGACAGATAATATGTTTCCCTAGAAATTAACTAAGGAAGACACATGGAGACCTGCTGAGCTGAGAAGACACCTCAGGGTAAGTCAACGGTTCTTAAATAATCAGATTATTTGGGAGGTGTAGTGATTATTTCATTAGTTATTTATCCAACATAGAATAATCACACATTAAGCTGAAATAATTTTTAAAAACGAACGTTTAGTGCTCATATTTGAATTTATTGTGTATATTGTGTCCATACAAAAGTGAATTTTGCTTTTTTTCATACATTCACCCAAACCTTGTAACATGTGACGTTAAAGGCTTCAGAGTGTATTTTAATATGACAGGACTCGGGCTTATTAACTCCTCCTTAGGGATCATCATTAAGTAAAGTCGGTTATTTCTCTTTGCCCCTCATTAGATTATCTTTTAGAGAACACACCGAGGTCAATTTATATCTTTGCCAAATCGTACTCCCCTTTGACATGAAGAAGAGGAGTACAATTCTCCTCTTCAACGTCAATATCAAAGAGGAGTACATTAAAAACTGCCTTTTGAATCAGTTTTTATTTATAGAGCACTTTTGGCACTTTTGATACAATCAAATGCAAGAAAGTTCATGCTAGAGAGGCTAAAACAAGGAGCATTTAAAAATAACTAATCCCTCTGATCATTTATACTCTGTGTAGATCAAATAAAATGTACAATAAGTTCTAACTTGTGTATCTAAATGATTGCTGAAAACCAACAATTTAAATTACATTACTGCCCATGATGAGTAGATTTAAACTTTTGGCCTTTTTTTTCACAAAAGGGGACAAAATCAATACCCTTGTATTTATGTGTTTGTAAGGAAAAAGACTATGGGGATGGCTATTCAAGACGGAGAGAAGACAATGAGAGAAAGCATCGTGGTGGAGAGTCCGTAGAGAGACGGCACAGAGATCCAGAGGAGTCCAGACGAGACAGAGACGAGCTCAAGGAAAGAGAGAGACGACATGGAGACAGTAGAGACAGACATGCAGAGCGAAGGAAGGACGGGTCTCGTGACAGGAGAGGTGACAAAGACAGGGAGAGACGAGATGACGAGGACAGGAAAAAACAGGTAGTTGATGGTAGAGATATCAGGGACAGACACAAACATAAGGAGAAAGAGGAACTAAAAGTAAGGGAGGAAGTCAGGGACAAAAGGAGAGAAGAAAGACAAAAGGAAAGAAGAGAGGAACTGGAAAGGGAGCTCAGGAGAGAGAGAAGGCGGCATGATGAAAGGGGTGAAGCAGGTAGAGATCAGGCAGAAAAACTGCACAGAGAGCTGAGGGACAGGCAGCACAGAGGCGAATATGAAGACAAGCGAAGAGACAAAGATGTTCAAGAAGAAAGAAGGCGTTCAGAGCGAATAGAAGATGGGGGTAGGCTTCCTTAAACTCCATTTTCCTATGTTTGGGTTGTCCATTTGATTGACAGCCTTTTTTTACCTTAGCACGTAAAGGAGACCACAGACGACTTAAAGAGGAAGGAGAAGGAAGACACAAGGAGAGAAGACATCATGTAGGACAATGATAACAATTTCCTGTTTTCGATTTTTTTGGTCACATTTGCTTCAATAATGTGGGATACAGTTATATTGTCGCTCTGATTCTCTGATGCTACAGGATGAGAAACAGAAATACAAAAGTGAATCCAAGGAACGTCAAGACTTGAAAAAATCTGACAGCGATGTCCGGAGCTCCCACGCTGACAGGGATCGAACAGAAAGGGAAAAGCACAAAGTAAGACATAAAAAAGAGGAGGACAGTGCCGATGGAAGGCATAAAGACAGACGACACAGGGAGGCAGAGGAAGAGGACGTGAAGAGAAGCAGTTCCAAGAAATCCTCATCGGACAAAAGGAAGGAAGAGAAAAAGGTTAGTTGGTCCCTAAATTCTCCTTAAAACCTCTTTTTGTTCATTTTAAATTTATTTTCTCATAATATTATGTCATTTTCCTTCTACATGTTACTTCCAAATAACTAGGATGAGAAAGAGCAGCAGCAGAGAGCAGATGGACAACAAAGAGAGGACCGTGTAAGTTTGACCACAAAACTGAGGGGGACATAAAGTGTTGCAGAAAAGTGGCCTGATGATTGTAAAGGAAAGAAACTAGAAAAAAAATTCTAGTTTTTTATAAAAAAAATAAATAAAAAAAAAAAATTCTAAAAAACTAGAGAGGTGCTAAAAAAAAAAGTTGAATCACAGAGATTCAACATGACCAGAAAGTTTACTGATTTGACACAATTGCTGAACCTGTGTATCAAAAAGGTCCCTTCATAGATCAAGCTTTGTTTGTTTTTTCTTTAATGGGTCTTTTGTTCACATTTTGTGCTTTCTGTGCAGCATACATATGACTGCGCGCAGTTCTTTCGTTCTGCCTTCCTCCATCTTGGTTTGCTTATTTTCATCTGCAGATAGAAAATGCAGACATGGCAGAGCAAGAATATGAAGAGGATTTTGAGGTAAAGGAAGAGCAGAAATATCTAATTCTGTTCTCTTCCATCTTTTATTTTGTCAGCATCCTCATTTTTTTTTAACATTCAATCGTTTACTTTTGCACGCTTTTATCGATTTACGTTCTAAGAGACTGGTAAGAACTCAGCGCTGGACGTTTCATCTGCTACACTGTGTTGCTTGCATAAACAACGCTTTATTTCCTCAAAGGATTATGAAGAGGATTTTGAAGACATGCAGGAGAGTGCCGATGAAGGCGAGGACGATGATGAAGGTGAGGACAATGATGGGGAAGAGGTGCAGACTGCAGAACAAAGTAAAGAGATCGAGGCAATCCGGAGAGCCATGGCTGAGGAGAACGAGAGAGTTGGAACGGCTCAGTCCAGGAGCAGTACGGCCAGAGAGGAGGAGCAGAACAGGCCCAAATGGTCCAAAGGTGCTCTCTTTATGTTCAATACCGTACACAACTTAGATAATTCAACAAAGTTTTATGTGACATTGTGGCCAATGTAATTAATCACAATCAATTGCTTTAAAGGCTCTGAAAGGAATGAGAGTAAAACTTCTCGCCATGGCAAATTTATCAACTTCGTGGCTGCAAAGCAACGTGAAATCAGCAAGAAGGTTGCCACAAAGCAGATGTACGTGTTAATTTAAAACTAAAATATTATTCCTCAAGCAGTTTGATGCAGTGCTTTATGAGCCGGTAAATATTCTCTGACAAACAGGAAGCGCAGTACAGAGCTGCTTCGTTTAATCGATCTGGACTTTTCCATGACGTTCTCCCTCCTCGACATCCCTCCTGTCAGTGAATATGAGATGTATATAAAGAGCTTTGGAAATGCCAACACCAAGCAGGTCAGGTTCATTTTCTGTTTTTTTTTTGTGTTTTTTTTTTGAGTCTGTGACAAAACACCTGAGATACAGGTGTAAAAAGGAAACGGCACATTTGAGTGAGATGTGGGACTGTCTTCCTCCCAGGCTTACGTTCAGTGTAACGAGGATAACGCAGACCGATACGTCCAGACAGAGGAAGTAGAAATATGTGAAAAGTGGACTCAGCATCCCCCTGAATACAATGGAGCATGTGGAGGTAAGAAAGAGTCTTAGGGTTTTTCACATTTTGTCAGCTTGCACCCAACAACAGTATTAAGTCTTACTGACTGCAGAAGAAGTACTGACTCGACTGGGTGATCCTAAAACATGAACATCATATGATTTTGACCATTCCAATGTAGTTCTGCCTAAGTGTTTAGGGTTGCTGTCCTGCTGGAGGGTGAAGTGCAGTGTTAGGCCAAACATGGGATCCCCTCTGTCTTCTTTTTTGTTTGTTCTTTACTGTTGTACATTAAAAGTCCAATATGTGGAGTGCATGACTAATGGTTTGTCTGCATTATTAATGGATCTCTGCAGCAGTTCAATCGTAACTCTGGCTGCCCTTGCTCAGCCATTTAGTTTAGGGGGAATGTCTAAGTCTCGATTGGTTTTGATGGATTGGACACTGCCATGGGAGATTCTGAGAGATTGAGAGATTGTTTTATCACATTTTAAACTTTTCCAAAACTTGTCCCCTCACTTTTCTGCTGTGTTTCTTGGGCTGCATGATGCTGTCTTTTGTGAGGCCTTCACGGAAAGTTGGATTTTATTTTTAAGAGTTGTCAGGCCAAGGGAGTGAATAAAAATGCATGCCTCTTTTTTTTTTTAGATTTTTATTTGTGAAACTGTTTGAAAACCACGAATCATTTCCTTTCCACTTAATAATTTGCAACATTGTGTTGGTTTATCACATAAAATCCCAATGAATCACCATGGAAGACAAATAGGACAAAAAACGAAGAAGTGGATCGATTATAGGCGGTGATGTTGCACCTTTTTACTTTGCAGATCCAAACTTCTCTCAGGATGCACAAGACAAAAGCAGGACTGACCTCCTTCTCGATTCACAATGTCTGATGTCGTTTCTGCGCTCAGCCTCACAGGTTTTACATATTATATAACTTTTTTTTAATTATTATTATTATTATTATTATTTCTTCATTGTGTCATTCTTTGTAAAGTTTTAAAATGTGTTATTTTTCTTCGACTTGTAAGCAGTAACTTGTTGTGCTTTTTGACCAAACGCAGGTCATGGTGGTTCTACTGGAGGAAGATCAGGCAGAGAGGAAATCCCTAAGAAAGCCGAAGACTAAAACAGATTCGCTTTCTTTCAGCGATGGAAGTTTGCAACTCAACACTAAGTTGCCTTTTCTTTTAGGTACAGTACCATGCAAAAGTATTCCAAAGACAGTCACACATTGCTTTAATATTGTTTTTTCCCCCCTTAATCTACTTGTGTTCTTTTTTAATACAAATTCCTAATATTATCAGAATGCTGTACATCATTCAGAAAATAACAGAGTCGGGTTTAACTTTTCAATCGCAGGTCGCCAGATTAGTTTGGTGCAGTTCTCTCAGGTTCAGAAGCACATCATGCTGTCCGTCCACATGCCCACATCCAAAGCCAGCACTGCCGGCCTCGACGGCTGCACCGTCATCTGTGTCTGGAACATCTGGGAGCCGTCCAGACCTCAGAAGATACTCATCTATGAATCAGAGGTTCACATTTACCCAATCTAATTTCAGCTTCAGCAAAGTCCGCTTGACTTTAGAATAATACTTGCCTGTCCTGCGCCAGTTGATTGAAGTTTAGCCAAAATAGATGAGACGAGAACAACCAAGCTAATGAGACTAACAAAAAATCCCTGAGAACCGACTTTTAACACTTCTAACGTTTTTGCTCCTTGCAGGTCCAGTGTTGCTGCTTCAGCCCAGGAAAGTCCACTCTGGTGTTTGCAGGGACACAGGTTGGTTCTGTGGTGCTGTGGGACCTGAGGGAGTATGCCAGCAACCATTACAGATTAAAGATTGGTGATCATGAGTGGACCCTCAGACATCCCACCTTTTCCACCGGTATGTCAGGAAAAGTTTTATTCGCTTAAAATTTTCATTAAACACAGATTTTTCCATAATATTCATTTTCATGTAAAATGTTTTTGTTCTTGCAAACTTGCGCCAAATCCAGGGGCACTTTAAGAAATGAGATAACCACATTGGTTTCAGTATTTCAAAACATAAAACTCATAAACTGTCTGGATTAAATCCAGGGTTTTATTTTTGTTGATTTCGTTGAGTATCCCTTACAGCATCCCTCCGGTGCAGAAGCTGCTTATCTACGTAAACAGAAGAAACGCGGTGAGCGCTGACATCTTGCCTTTCGTTGTTCTGTCAACACAGACGCAGTGATGTCCGGCTCAGGCCATGTTTCTCCTGTCACCTCCGTAGAGGTCGTTCCCTCCTTTGTTGCTGGAGGACCGAGACCAGAGGTCGCACTTCTAGCCTCAGAGGAAGGTGTGACTTTCTTTTTACACAGTGACTGAATATTAGTGTGTCATTACTTTGTTTTTTTCAACCCAATCAAAATCAGTCAACTAAAATTATATCTTCATCACTCAGAATCATCAGGATTGTCGTTCCAGCTTGCCTCCTTGGATGAAAACGGGATTTTAAATTTCTGGGTAGGTCTGGCAACAAAGAGAAATGAGTTTAATGAAGTGATCCAGAGAGGTGCTACATTGTAGCGTTTGGTTATTTTATTTATTTGTTATCCTCTTAAAAACTTTAACACAAATTTCTGGAATATAGTATACAAATAAAACCCTCAACCTATCCGTCCCAAAAGAGAAAAACTTTTCATAAAGGAAAGACAAGGCAGTAAACATGCATGAGATGATTCCTTATCTGATTTCAGCAGATAAGAAATCTGCTTAAATCTGAAACTCTTTGCAACAGTTTTCTTCATATTTTATCAGGACTTTATGTGATCACAAAGTAGTCCGTAATTATGACATAGAAGGGAAATAAACTTTCTCCCTGACTTGTCTGCTTTGTTTCTTGATCATGTTTGTTCATTAATGTCCTCTACCACCTTTTGAGGCCATGTGGTTATGGGATGAACTCCTGCCTCCTGAGCCACTGTCACCCCATTCACTCCTTGTTAGCTGTCGTGCCTATGTACAGATCTGTGTAAAAGCTCAAAAAAATACCCTGAATATTGAGTGGAACGTCTGAAAATTTGCTTGGAAATGTTATATGTGAACATATAAATCCACTCCTTCAGAATGCTATAAAGTGTAGTCTTGTTTGGCGTCACTGATATTCATCAGTATTCACTCACTTTTATGTGTTTTCCTCTTTGCGTCCTATAGGTGGTGGTGGAGCTCCCTGGAGGCAACGAGGCAGGCTCGCCGACAGATTTAGGTAATTGAGTCACATTTTATAGTCCTCCCTGTTCTATCCAGTAAACATACTCATATTTCTCCCACACGTGTTTGGGCCTTAATTCTGTCTTGTGTTTCCCACCCTGCAGGTCTCCGTCCCGGGGGAAGAGTGAAGCTGCTTCACAGTTCCTCCCTCCTCACTGTTCAGAGGTTAGATTGATAAATAGCTCATGATGAGCACTTGTCAGCCGCTGGGCTTAAAAATACCTCAAAGTGGCTTGACCCAGTGGGACGCAGCTGTTCTGACAGTGGTCACATGATCCAGTGTTTGTCCCCTCGACATGTCTCTGGAGGTCATGTACTTGTACAGGCTGGGGGAACATGATGTGACGGGACAGTTTGTGAGATCTAATGTTGCGCTCTCTTCGTCTCCAAGGCCGTTACTAAAAGAGGCAGCAAAAACAAGGCCCTCTCAGACGCTGCTTTTAAAATACCATCCGACAGACTCCAATCATTTCTTTATTGGCACCAATCTGGTGAGCAAAATGTACCCACATTCAGACTAGTGATCCCTAGTTTCCTTCTGGGAAATGTTGTGACTTCCTGTTTCTTTCCAGGGTCTGGTCAGACATGGAACAAGTCACGGTTTGAAGGCTCCTCCGCAGTTTTACAGGTCCCAGGAGGTGGAAGAAAGAACTGTTGACATCAACTCAATCCACTTCTCTCCTTTCAGACCAAATCTCTTCCTGGTAGGAAGCGTTCCTTTTCAAATTGAATCAGTTTTAAGACATGCAGCCTTTTGCACACATACTAGTGCTGCTTGTTGATATGTAAAAACACTTATGTTCATCTTTGATTACAGTATAATTCTTTCACACTGAAAAATGTTAGGAAATGTTTACTTTTATTTAGGGACAATTGTCCAGATTCAAAGTAAATTGCATATTATGAAATAACTGTTTTTACTCCTGAAATCATTGGTACCCTTCAAGATTCTTAGCTTGGAAATGATTTCTCTCAGTCAAGACAATAATTAAAAAGCTTAAAATGCCAGAGCTGTGCAAAACAAGGGTGTGTGCCTTGTTTTGCACAAGGAAAAAGAGTATGGGAGGTAAAAATAGTTTGCATAACTTGCAAAAAGTGGCGACTTTGGCTTACCAAGTCTTCATAGCAACTATAGAAGACACCATCTTCTCACCAGCTGTTCATTTTGATGTCATACTGATTTTTTTTTTTCTAGTATCACTATTAATGGTGCTTTCTTCTTCTTTTTGGCAACAAACACACGAGGCAGATGTAGCATAAAGCAAAGAATGAATTAAATTAATAGTAAAAGCAACTCATGCCTATTGTTGAGTATGGTGAAGGATCTGTGTTAAAGCTCAACGCATCATGAACAATCTAAATGTAAGGTGATTTAAAATTTAAAATCTGGTATAATCTCCTGGATTACTGAAAATGGGTTGCAGATTCCCACAGGTTAAAGATCCAAAATGTATGGCCAGATCAACACTGACATTGACATTTAACTGTAAACTTTTGTTTATGAGTCTTTGCTACTGCATCAAGAAATTAATTTATTTCAGAGTTATTTTGCTTGAGTCCCAATAAATGCGCCAGGAGCTGTAGGATCTATTTTATAGCTTGCTAGATATATTGGTGATCATCTTAGCATACACAGAGAATCAATGGAAAATGGCTAACATATTAAATTTGCTGATTCTTTTAAAAATTAATAAGCAGACCAAGTTACACAAATAATATTACCATTATTCTGTTCCCTCCACCAAAGAAGATTCTTCTCCTGTTACTCTGAAATGATGAATTCCAGGTACTTTGATTCATGTTTTGGTGCAACGGTGTACTTTACGACCTTACTGTGAGTTTTTTTTTCTTCCCTTTTTTTGTAGGTGGGCTGTGCAGACGGCAGCATCAGGATGCATGCAGTCAGCCACGATCAGCCCGTGGCAGAATGGATGAACGGCACCGGTGGAGAAGCGGTGGTCTCGCTGCAGTGGACCCAGACCAGGCCTGCTGTGTTTTGTGTCCTCGACGCCGCTTCTAACCTTCACATATGGGACATGTTGAAAGATGATGGACGGCCTGTTATGACGGAGACATTTCGTGATGATAGGTAACACCAATTAAATGAGCGACATGTAAAGTGTAGCATAAATTTTATGCCATCCTGTGTTCATATCAGGTGTGTGCTTTGTGTTTTTAGGGTAACAGCTATGGCTGCGTTTGGAGACTCGGGACAACAAAACACATACTCAGGAATTGCGCTGGCACACAAGTCAGGAAACATAGAGCTGCAGTATTTCACTCCGTCTTTGACGTTGCCCAACCCTGCAGAGGAGGGAAAGTTGGAGAGCATAATGACTGAAGCCTTTTGAAACCATCCATCTTGACTTCATACTGATACAGACTCACTTTACTGTTACTTTAAAGGTTCAATTCATTTTTAAACACAGAAGGAGCAAAAAATGCAACTAATACAACGTCTATAGACATCATCCTACATACCTTTCTGTTTGTTCAATGTGAAATTGAACAAACATGAGCTGAACATGGCCATGAGGGGAACGTTGTTAATTCATCGATTGTCCTTAGTTTTAAAAGAATATTGCACACGTTTGTGGATATATGAAAATATTTATACTATTTGGCTATAAAATATTTTTATTACAAAGTGTGAGTTATTTTAAATAAATATAGTAAACCTGTATATACAATGTTGGGTTTTATTTTTCATACATATCACACCATAATGTAATGTCATGTGTAAAATTACTCCACTTGACTTAACCCCACAGAAGCAGGATTAGGTTAGACACTAACTGCATCGTGGGAGAAGAAGTGGAGACGGTTGAGGAGTATAATAATAATAATAATAATGATAATAATAATAAATTTTATTTATATAGTACTTTTCTAAAAACACACTTTACAGGATTCAAGGAAAATTACAAACAGATCAGTACATCAAACAAAATCATAAAGAGTAACAGAAAAACTTGAATAAGTGTCTTCAGTTGGAGGCTTCTTTAGATTTGCTGTAATACAGACTGCTACAGAAGATGCTATCAACAGCTATTAGCATCTACTCTTTGAAGAACCTTGGGGAATACGAGTGACAACAACATTTATCTTCCATTTAGGACTAATAAAGTATTTTGGAATGGAGTTGAATTATCTTCAAAATATTTTTGAAATAAAGCAAGAGTTTTTGCAGCCAAGTAACTATGGTTGCCGAGAAACAAGCAAAGAACAAGGGAAACAATTTAAAGACATACAAAATGGGAGCAGCAAGCTGGATTCTTGCAGGTCAAAGACATTAAACTTTTGGGATTTTATTTTTTATTTTTCATAGACTCAAACAGTACTTTCTTTAATGTCTTACAAATTACCAACAAAAAATTACACCAGAGGTTCACACCCATTCGATGTTGGATGCCTATGCATAACTTGGTATTGTATTGCACTATTATTATTATTATTATTATTAGTAGTAGTAGTAGTAGTAGTAGTAGTAGTAGTACCATTTGCACAAATGAATTATGAAGGATTTGAGATAATTGAGAAATGATTTTAACTTTGAAATGACGAATTTCAATACACTTCCATGACCCTTTTAAAGTTTACAATGTGGATTCATTTATAATTCAATTCACTTGATTGTTTTCACTTCCCAGAGTGCCTTGCATTAGCTTCTTTGTAATGCAGGCATGGGAACCGTTTTCTTACATTTTCCTCAGGATGAGTACACTTATTTGTCCTCAGATTTCTGCAGAGCTTTCAAGTAGAAAGATTCGGAGCAGAATCACATCTCAGACTTGGAGACCACCACCCTCTGAAGACCGAGTCATTTTGAGGTAGTGGCTCCAGGACAGAGCAGCAAATCATCCAAGGTTCAGAATAGAGGCTGTTATCTTAACTCTCTAAGATGACAGAACCAACAAGACATCAAGCTCAGAAAATTCTCATATACGATAGAAGGGAGACTGGAAAAAAGGTAGATCAGCTTGCAGGTGGTTACCGGGAAATTACTGCCGTAACTGTCAGTAAAGCATTCGATTTGTGTCTGCAGGTTTTTGCCTATGAAGAGGATGAGCACTTCCTTGTTCATGGGTTCTATCACTTCAAGCATTTCCCTTGTGACAGCCCAGTGCGTTTCATGTTGCACTCCCCTGCAAATCATGCCTTCATCAGCCTCCACGCAAACAACAGAGTAAGCTATTTCAGACCTAAGTGCCTCAAGGAGACCATCTGGAGAAAACTGCCCTTTTTGGGCCTCACTGCAACAAAGATCCTGGGATGGATGGTAGGCTGGGGCCCCGGGCCCATCTTCACCCTCCTGGACAACAAATTGCGGCATTTGGATACTGCGGACAACGCTCTGGATATTCGGCTGTGTGAGGCGGCGGAGCATTCCTGGGAGCTGGTGACTGTAGGCTTTGGGAACGTGTGTGTGTGGTCGGTGTTGCTCATGAGGTGCAGAGTGAAGCTACAGGAAGGGCTGCAGCAGAGAGCTTTCACTCACATGGCATTGGCTCCTCCACAGAAGAATAGGCCTCACCGTGCCTTTGTTGCATGTGGAATGGATGTGACTGTGATCAACCTCGATGATGGGATAGTTCTGGATCACCAGGAGAGACTCTGTCTAAGGTCTGCAGGATCATGATGATGTTATGCACAGTTATTGGTTTTGTGGTATCTATGCAGATTTACCTTATATTGTTGAGGTCATTCTTTGTTTCAGAATCTCATGCACCACCTTAGTAGCTGGAGCATGACAGCATATAAATGATTGAATTATCCTCAGTATGAAGAGCTTTAAAATGTAAAAGTACTCGTTTTACTTTTTTTGCATTGTCTTAAATTACAACCACAACAAATACGTTTTATGTGTCCCACAAAATAGTGCATTGCAACAGTGTTTTACAAATAACTTTGCAGTTGTATTTTGCCCACCAGAGTCAATGCTTTGTTAAAGAGAGACAGCAAACTCAATTTGTGGCACTCACAGCTGGCAATGGCAGTTCCAGTGTCAGCTGCCAGTAGGTGCCACCGAAACAGTGGCTGCTGGCACTGATTGAACATAAATATGAATATATTTGTTTTAAATCAGCAGAACTTTACATCATTTTTATAGAAATCCTATCTGTATGTTTTATGGCATGACTTAGTTTTTCCTTTTTAGTTTTTTTTTTTTTTTACCAACCATCATTCTTTTATGTGTTAATTTGAAAAACAGATCCTTATAAATAAATAAATATAAATAAATAACTTACCAAGCTGGTAAGTTATTTAAAAAAGATATAGAAGTACATTTCTGAGAACTCTTTTAAAAGACTTTTTCTCTCACAGTGAAATCACCGCAATGTTGTTCTGCACCCAACTTGACAGTTTGATCCTCGCTTTCCGAGATTGCACCATCACAGTCTGGGGTCTTGACTGGGTTCCGCGTGTTACTTTTCTTGGACACGATGGTAACTTTAAGATTAAACTGCTTCAGGTTCAATATGTATTTATCTATCCAATTGACTTCATTTTGTCTAACTTCTATTTGTTTGCTCTGCTTAGGTGTGGTGAATTCGCTGTTCTATTGCTCCAAATCAAACCTGCTGATCTCATGCTCTGCAGACTGCACCATGCGTAGCTGGGATGTAAAAAACAACTTGGCAATCGATTGTTTCCACACAGAGCAGAACCACCCTCCACTGTGTTTAGGGGGCATAGAGAACAAACACCCATTTTTCTCTTTTTCAGACAAAGGTGTGGATCTTTGGTTTCTAACAGCTTGGTACACGCTCCACACAAAGGTCAAAGGGGATGAAGACATCGCATTGAAACAAATCTTAGTCTCACATTTGCCTCCTTGCTACCCAACCCGTGTGACTTGTGTCAGTGAAGATGATCATATCTATCTGGTTTCTGCTGGAAAAGCAGAAATACTGACTTCCTTTAAGGCAGGAAAGAGGGTATTATGTGCTGCTTACTGCCTTCAAAAAGAGCTTTTGATTGTCTTGACTAAGGGTGGTACCTTACTGCAAGTCAACCCACTCGCTAATCCAGCCACTTTGATACAAGAATGGGAAGGCAGAGGCCAGGCTCTATGGTCAATATCAGACTCTGTTAGTAAAAAGGATCTCCACAATCTGCCGGATCCTGGCCCCGCCTGTTGCATGGTGATTTACAGCTCCTTAGGAGACCCTGAGAAGGCTTTAGAGAGGTGGAAAAGTTTACAAAGTGGGAGAGGCAGCAGTCAGAAGGACAGCAAACATATCGATCATTTCAAGAATCGGTAAGCAGCTTCTCTTTATATTAAAGTAGCGTATTTGCCAGATGTATTCGCTCACAGATCCAAATCACTAAATCCAGGTGTCCCAGTTGTTTCCATGGCCACGGGTGTATAAAATCCAGCACTTCAGCATGGAAATTGCTTCTACAAATGAATTGCCCTCAGGAATATCATAGTATGTAGTATCATAATAGGATCCCCCCTTTACAACAAGTCCAGTCGTTGAATTTCCTCCCTGCTGAATATTTTACAGTCAGCTGTTAGAGGTATTAAAGGTGCAGCATGCAAGTTTTGTAAATAGTATGTATTTTTACATATTTAATGGAGCTGTGATATTCTGCAAAAAAAACCCCAAAAAAACGTCAATCATGCTTGTGTTCGTGCTGCTCAATGTGCTAATGGTGGAGAAGCCAACATTATGTTAAACCCCTCAGAAAAACGGGTTGTCACTCAGGACTGTGTGTGAAGGCAGATGAGTGACTACCTATGGTGTTATATGGTAGTGCATTTGAATCGCTAGAAGTTGATCTATTGTGTGGAATTTTCTTTATACATTTTGTGTTTGAATCAGATTTTGGATTATCATTGGCCAAAGTGGTGGCTGTGTGAGTGTCCTCACAATGGATGATGGGACGGTCCTGTACAGAACCCCCGCACACAACGGCAAGGACGTCACAGCAGTGAAGGCCTACCCGAAGTACAACTACCTCCTCTCCTCGGGTGAATTTAAATCAAACATTTTTATATCCTCGCACGTCTTTTTCAAAGACGATTTGATTACTTTAAATCTAATCATCAAGGTGCGGACTTCACGGTGATGGTGTGGAAAGTTCACCCCGATGCTGCAGCGTGTCTAACCCCTTGGCAGACGGTGATATGTTATGAGCCTCAGGTCTACCTGGCGGCGCTGGAGCTGCAGGTGGCCCTGGCGTTTCGAGAGCCTACCGGCAACTCCTACAGCCTACAACTCTACCATGTGGAAAACCTGAAACGAGCAGAATGTCAGCAAACAAATGCACATATAGATTCCCTCACAGGTCACAGCTTGGTATAACCTCTACATGGGAAACTGCAAAGGGGGTTTTTACCAGAGTGATTGTTTTTTTTTGTTTTTTTTTGTTTTGTTTTTGTTTTGCAGGAGTGTGCGCGATTCCTGAAATAAAGGCGTTTGCTTCCTGCAGTCTGGATAAGACAGTGCGCATCTGGAATGAGAAGAATAAGCTCATCTGGTTGGACTTACTTCACATCTTCTTTTTAACCCCGCTTTATCTTATTTACCAGAATGTTCATATGTTTTGGGCTAGGGTTCTAAAAGTTATCCACACAACTTGAGCTTTTTTCCGATTTTGTCACATTGCAACCACAGACTTCAATGTGCAACTCTGTGAAGGGAAAGGTGTTAAATTCATACCAAAAGAGGCCAAAAATAAAATGTTTGGTCATTATGCAAAACGTTGTTTAAAGAGGGAAAGTTCACATTGCATCCCCCTAACCTCCTCTGTGTTGGGTGTACAACAAAACAGAAACAAGTTCAAGGGGCATTTTCACTTTTGCAAGACATTGCATATTTTAGAATAAATATTCAAACACCACATATTTTGTTTTCAGGGTGCAACAGCTTGTGGCAGTACCTCAGTGTATGGAATACAGTGGAAACGGGGAGCTATTTCTGGGCATGAACGGGGACCTGTACAGGCTAGAGTTTGCACACTTTCTACCAAAGAAATACCAACGAACGGTGCAACTATTGGCTGCTTATTATTTGACTGAATTTAAAAATTGCACACAGGAAAGTTTTATCATCACTATGCCTGATTTTTTTTCCAGCTTCGCTGCTACTGTTTTGAAAATGTCCTTCCTGAGCTGCCTATTCCTGAGGTTGAAGAAACACCCGTCAAAGCCGAGTAGGACATGTTCCACTTTCAGGTTGGAATAATAATGCAATTATCCGAATGAGTTCTGAGCACTTTTGTATTCTAGCATGCCAACTAATGAGGCAGAAAGATTAAAGGAAGCTATCAACAACAATGAGGTAATGAACATATACCTGGAGGAGGACCAGGTGAGTATATAAAAAGGAACATTTTAAGATCTGTTGATAATTAAAACACCTGGCTCACAAATACATTTTTTTCCCACCTGTGTCAGGAGGCGTCAGTGATCATTGACATGGACCTGAAGGCTCTAGTAAAAGGAGAAGTAAGATGCACACAAAAGAAAACTCAGAGTACGAAACAAACCAAGATGGACGCCTTTAACCACTACATGCATGAGTTATATGGATTGTCACCTTGTGAGCAGGTATATTTCAGCAACAACTTTTTTTCACCTGATTTTCTCAAGTACTTGAAAACAAATGAAACCGTCAATCAGTCCACTATATAAACTTCTAGTATACTGGACTAGTTTTCAGTGATCCTCAAAAGTATCCAAGCAGGTCTCTGTTGAAAAGTAAATCTTGGATCTCATTGAGACAACCTGTTTAAACAACGGTCAAAGAAATACATTAATGCACATCCCGATTAAATGGCCAGGTTTAGTGTTGTCATAAGACCGGATGAATGTGACATATATGACAGATCCTTTAGGAGTGAAATGTTTTAAAGATGAAACACCCTGCATCGGAGGAAGAAGTGGGCGAGGCCTTAAACTTCCCATTGTTGACCTAGATTTGATTTGTTTAGAGTAAAACTTTCCATAATAAGATCAACTTGAAATTAACTCTCTCAATAGGTTTTTTTCTGACATTTTCTCATTTGCACCATTTGGCTGAAGTCTCATTTGAAATGATCCAAACGATCAAATCAATCAGTGGTGTCAGTCGGGACAAGTGTACAAACCCCCCATACGTACCATGGCGCACATTTTAAAAACTTAAAATAGCTGTATGAAAGTTGAAGAAATTTTTCAGCATTACAATGACTTCAAGCATACATCCATAACAGCAAGCTTCACCGGAAGAAAAAAAAAAAGTTTTTGGAATGGCCTCCTGAGAGGAGACAAGAATTAAAATCAGCAGAAAATGTTAAACGTTTTACCGGAAGACAGATGTGGTCATAATCTGTAAATTTGGAAAACATTTGTAAGAAAGAGTATGCAAATATCCACAATTTAAGATGGGGTATGCTAACAGAGTTCTACAACTTGAATCTGAAATTAAATTACAAAGTGGTTTAGTTTGGTTCAAAGTTGTTGATGTAAGGGAATGTGCACTTATTACGCTACAAGGTTGCAAGATTTTTATTTATTTATTTATTTTCACATTTCACGTTATTTCCCCATAACATGTAAAAAAAATGGCCAGGTTTTTGGCAACAGAGTGCATGTCAAATTAATGGCGGAAAATGTGGAGAAATTATTTATCAATATTTATAAATCAATCGATCAATCAATCAATCGATCAATTGTATTTATAAAGCACCTTTCATACTAAAAGCAGCTGAAAATGCTGTACAGATCAATAAAAAACAAAACCACAAAAATAAACAATTACCCAACCAACCCCACGTGTATTATTGTACACATTGGACATCCTGTTTGTTATCTACATGCAAAGGATCTTTTTTTTGTGCTACTTTATTTTTTATGTTAAGCACATTTGCAAAAATCATACTAATTTGTTAAACACTCTGCTTTTCAGGCTGGCATAGATGAGGACGATTTTGAAGCTATTCTAATGAAGTCCAAAGCACGTTTAATGCGAACCATGTACGTTCCAAAGCCAAAACTAAAGGTCGGTCCTACGGCCACTGAAGTGCTTGCGGAAAAACAGGTATAAACCTTTACAACGTCAATATTTTTTATCTATTAATGTTGAATTTAATTTTCCTGTGACAGATAGCAAAGTGACAGCTTTAGGAGAAAATTTATGACACTTGTATCATTCTCTTTTTTCCGTTTGTAATCACAGCATTTTCCTCATTCTTAAGTTTGTTTTAGCTTTGCTTCTTTAAATGTTTCAGATCATTGAACCAGTGTCAATATAAAAAAAGAACAGATAGGAAATGCAAACAGCATTGTTTACAATTTTTATATTTATTAGATGGGGAAGGCTATATTGACCAATGTTGCTCTATGTGAAAATATGCGCCCCTTGTTAAAAGACACTTTATCTGTAATTAATTACATTTTACTGGAGGAAAGCTGGAGTTCAATTTCATAAGCTACGTGCAGGTTTGATTACTGCCAGATCTGTAGGACCCAGAAATAACATGAGAACTTGTCTGACAACATGAAGCAGGCTTAAAGGTGCCAAAAACTAAAACATTGCGCTCCAATCTAAAGAAATTCAAGAGGAGATAAAAAGGTTGCCTAGCTACAGTAACCGTCTGGAAAAGGTGGCCAATAACAGGAACTGCAGAAACTCTGGAACAGTGGGGAACCTTCCAGGAGCATTTGGGCAAAATGACTTCCATGGTGCTGATGACAAAGAACATTAAGGCTCATTGTACATTTTGCTCAACAACATCGATACCTTTAACATCTTTTAAAAAAAAGAACATGATGTCTACAGTCAAGGGAGTTGACTGTAGATACTTCTTTTCTTTAGAACTGATATGTTATGCACACAAAAGAAAACACATAAATTACCATAAATTTTCCTTTCCAGTCGAAATTCCGAAGGAGAAATCCACCAGTTTGTGACCTTGACACCAAGCACGATTGGGTTAGGCAGCACTAATCTAAAGAGTATTCCTCCACAGTGATGTTAAGAAGTTATTGCCAGCTATCATAAGTGCTTCAAAGCAGCTGTTTCTACCAAGAGGGGGACAACCACTCTTAGTTATTAGGTTTAGGGCGTAGTTCATTTTCACATTTAGCAATGTTGTTTTGGGTAGATTGCTTTTCCCCTAATTGTCATCAAATTTGTTTAATAACTTTTCTAAAGCACTGTATAACATAAAACCAAAAATATCCTCCTGACTACCAGAGAGAGGACATTTAAGGCTTTTCAATGATACCACATGTGAAGGGGTGGGGGTTTTGTACCTTCGTGTTTCACATTCATAAAAATGGCGTCCATCGGTACAAGCACATTTTATGGGGAGAGACAAAGTAAGTGCTTAAAACTTTTTATTGTGCAAATTTTGGTTTAAAATTTTGTTGGCATATTCTAAATAAGTCTCTTAGCAGCATATTAAAACATTCTATGAATTATTTTAACTATACTTTATCGTAGTATTTAAAAGTTGAAAAATTATCCTCTGTAGTGGACATTTGTAATTATTTTTCTGTTTTTTCTGTATCCATCCATCCATCCATCCATCCATCCATCCATCCATCCATCCATCCATCCATCCATCCATCCATCCATCCATCCATCCATCCATCCATCCCCTTTCGGACCTCTCTGACTCATCCTGGAGATATTCCCTATCTCCAGCTAGCGTTCCGGGCGAGAGGCGGGGTTCATCCTGGACAGGTCGCCAATCTGTTGCAGGGCAACACAGAGACAAACAACCACGCACACACACACACACGCACGCACGCACGCACGCACGCACGCACAGACACCCCTAGGGAGAATTTGGAGAGGCCAATTAACCTGACAGTCATGTTTTTGGACTGTGAGAGGAAGCTGGAAAACCAGGAGAGAACCCACTATGCAAGAACCCAGAACCCTGGGCCAGGTTCTGGGTTCTTGGCCTTCTTGCTAGGCAACAGTGCTCAGTTTTGTCAATGTGAAATTCATTCTTATATTGATGTTTGGATATTTTCTTTGGGACAAACTGGTTGCCATCAAGGTTCAATTTCAAATGTATGGGGTTCCGATGTCCACTCTAGTGGACACATAATATTTCAAAAATAAAAACTTTTTTCCCCCCAAAAAAATGTTTTCAGTATTCTAATTAATTTACAAATATTGTGGAATTTAAAAAAATGGTGACTGGACAATATTTTTTTTTCCTGATAGTCAGGAGGACATATCCAGATTGAAAAGACAAAGGTGATCAAAAAGGCTCCAGTGTTGAAAGCTGTGCTTGCAAAACAAGGAAAACAAGCCAAAATGGAAAAGGTAAAAACAAGACATATTCAGTCATTTTGGGACTGGAGCAGCAGCCAGTGGCACTTTATCAGACATTTTCTTGCAGGCTAGAAAGGTCAGCAGTCCAGTGGAGTCAACCCACCAGCAGTACTGGTGGAATCAGAAACAGAGAGCAACATCTCTTCTTCCTCCTTCTCTACTTAAAACCCCAACACTATCGCAACTCCAGAGAGTCTCCACTGCTATTCCATCATTCCTCACTCGGTTTTCAAGTATGGAATGGTTTTCAGATCTGTATCCTGACAGAAAGGTAATGAAAAGAAATATGAAAATACATGCATCCTTGGTGATGAATGTGGCTCAGGTTAAGATGTTTGAATGTTTGCAGTCTATCTCAAGCGACATTTCTCCTGAGGATGTCTTCCTGCAGCTATTAAATTACGTGCAAAACTCCGGCGGCAAAGCAAACTCCAAGGTCCTTGGAGCAGTTCAAGCAGCGCAAATTCTGCAAAGCCAGAACCTCTTTGATGTCACAGATAAACAGTACGCAAACCTCACCAACGCTTGGGACAAATTCATACAGCCAACGATGGTAAAGCAAAACCAGTATTGAAACAACGGCTTGAGTTACAACTGACAGCTTTGCTAATATGTTGGCGTTTTGCTTTTTTGCATGTTTCAGACAAATCAATCACGCGATGTGGTTGTTGAGATGTTGAATTTGCTGGTGGAGTTGAAGTCGGAAGTCAGTTACGATGTTACGAAAAAAGTTATAACTCTTCTGGCAAATAAGGAACTGAATGTCCAGTGAGTTTCTGACAGTATTAATTTGGAAGATAAGTGGTGTTTTTTGTTTGTTGTGTTTCATTAAGAGATGAAAAAAAAAAAATCCTGTTTCTTTGTCAATAGGAAACCAATATTCTGCCTCATTGAGGGATTGGGTGTGCATCAGGCACAGTCTTTCCTGGAACGCGAGTTTCAAAAGTGGGGTGAGGGACTGGAGGACAACCCTAACAAGATGGAGATAATTAACGAAAAAGCAGGCTGCTGGATGGAGTATTGGACCTCAAAATTCAAAGTTAGTTCCTCATTTCATTTTGTTCTTATCTTGTTCCTCCAACAATGTCAAAATGTATATTTTGTTCACTATTAAACTTAATTAAATGAACTTTGAGTGAAAGGTAAGAAAAAGGACAGGTGTGTGAAGAGGTCTACTGGTAACCACTTTCCCCCCCCCCCGTGCTACAATCCTAAACTTCAGTGTGTTTTGTAATTTAGGAGCGTTCTAGCAGAAATGTGTTCAACATTTTGAAGTGTAAAGAAAGTGATATAAGGGCATAAGAATTTTAAATAACCGCTGCAGCACGATGGAGCTGCCATCATGTTTCACATGGGGCAGGTCAATGTGCAGTGGTAGTTTTTCTACCTGCTGGTATGAATCTTTGTGCAGGGAAGTTAAAATATAAGTATTGTAATTGTGTAAAGTGAGAATATTTGCATTTAATGAAAATAAAAAAAGAACAACATAATTTGCATAAATAAATTTCTGGAGTGGATGTGGAGATGCAGGCTTTATGTTAAGTTGATGCTGTTGAATGGATGGGTGGATCCAAACTACACCTTTGCATGCAAATAGATAAATATGCATAATGATCAGCAGGAACAGCAATAATACAGAAAAAAGGGGGAAACTACAGAAAACATATTTGTATATGTCAAAGATGCTTATATATGGGACTGTATTTGCATCGTTTGCTTTCATTCTATGCAACACAGGATTATAACCGCTTTCTGAACACTGCAACTTCACCGGAGTGGAAACAGCCTCCCTTCAGCGGATTGGATGTCCTGAAATTTTTCTGTTTGATTAAAAAACAAGAGATCAGAAGATCCTTCTTTATTCCTGCTGCCCAAAAATACAAAGTGATCGTGCCTCAGC
Organism: Poecilia mexicana; assembly: GCF_051168715.1. Classification (NCBI taxonomy): domain Eukaryota; kingdom Metazoa; phylum Chordata; class Actinopteri; order Cyprinodontiformes; family Poeciliidae; genus Poecilia; species Poecilia mexicana. Next base: position 14,999,453 of record NW_028263389.1, read on the forward strand.
AGAAGTGGTATGTGAATGTACACTTAAAATAGTTGTTTTTCTCTGTAGATTGCAGACGTTTTTTTTTTTTTATAAGATTCAGTCGAACTAACTAGATGCATTTTTCCATCTATAGTTTAAAGTAGTTTTATTTTGTTGCATCATTTTAATCAAATTTCTAATTCTAAGGTGTTTCTAAGGTGCAGTGACACATTCAGACACAAATATGAATATAGTCTGGTGGATAAGTTAGATAAATATTACTTTTAAAAATGTACTTTATGAATTTCTGCACTGGAAATACTTCACACTTTGCTTTCCAACTGTATTTCTGTGGTCAGTTTTTGATTTTAAGCTGAAGCAAATAGAGCACTGAATATTTCAATAGTATTCCGATTACTGTTATGTTTTGTATTTTTGCAGGAGTTTCAAACCAATTCTTCGCCTGGGAGAGACACACACCATGGCCAGAAAATGGAAAAAGATAAGATACTGTCAGCACTGTCAGCAAACACTTAAAATTTAATGCCTTAAAAAGAAAGTCGACTTCAAATGTGATTTGTGTAATTGCAGGTGTTTTTGAGCCTCGCTTTCCCAATTGGATCCAGCTGCCTATGTCTCGTGTCAACCTGCGTCCGTTTCACACAAACTCGTTCGAGCGCTTGGTGAGGCTCCCTGCCCGAACGTACTTCATCCATGAGCACTCTACAGTGGAGTACTACAGGCAAAAACTCAAAAAAAGGCCGGTACTGATCCCACCACCACCATCCCTCCGCCATCCCACTGCCAACTGAACAATAAATAAAAAGTAATAGTTGCAATAAGTTCAAGTAATTTTATATTTTCAGAATGAAAGTATAAAGTCATTTTTCAAGGTTGGGAGTGTTTGCTGTCCAGCAGCATTTTGTTGGACTCGGGTCTCAAACATGGCAACATTCAGGTCCTCTTAAATGGAAGAAGGAAGTTAGGAATCTTCAATAACACAGCCATTAAGAAACATCGTTCAATAATTTGGAATGAAAACTGTAAATGTTAAAAGAATTCAAATTAAACATAGGATTTAGTTGTCTTTATAGCTAAAGGTAACATTGCAGATAATACACTTTAGGGACAGTGTTTGCTCTGCCCACTCAAATTTACGTAAGAGTATATATTAGACATTTATACAAAGATAATGACCATATACTAAACTTTTGTCATTTACAGCAGATTACATCCTGCTTTCAATAAAACAGCAAGTGAAAATCATGAGTTTTTTATAAAGTATTATTGAGTTGGTTGGAAGTAGTAATGATTATAGAGTCTTAAAGTTGCTTGGAGAAATGATCTGCAGTAAGGCTCCTTTATGCGCCTAGGATGCTGCAGTCTGTCACAGAAGGAGTTCTTCTGCACAGACTATATTCACAGACTATATTCAAGATGTGTGAGACACTGCATTGCTTTTTGAATATTAATGTCTTAAATCTATTGAACTTTATATGTTAAGGTACTGTTTTAAACTGCTCTGTGTTTCTGAAGTGTGTGTTGCTGACATCTTGGCCAGGTTGCCCTTGTAAAAGAGGCCTCAATGGTCTTAATAGGCTTTTTACCTGATTAAATAAAGGTCAATAAAAAATAATAAAATATTGTCCTACAGTGGTATTATTTTAGCCAGAGTTTTTCTGTCTCCCACCATCTGGGAGACAGAAATGGATTGATGAACGTGATTTGCTAATATATAAACATTCTTTACTAGTAATTAAGCGTTTTCATTAAACTGGGCATCGTAATACAAAACAGTCCAGACAATTTAATAAAATTATCAAATTGGATAGAAACAATAGATGTTTGAAGGGATTTTAAACTTTTGCTTGACTTTACTTATTATTTCTTGAACTCTTTCCTGAACGCTATTTAAACAAGACTGTTTTAGATATAATCTCGAATTGCAATTTTCAACCTTTGCCTTTTGAATAAACAGCTTTCTTCCCAATCATATTTTGGTCATTGTTTATTTCTATTTTTAATTTGTAAACAGGATCTCAAGTAAAGTCATTATTATTATTAATAATATTTTTTTTACAATTACTCTCTGGACCTTGTGGGGATGCCTGTGCGTGTTACGTCACTGCGTGGCGTCTGAGTAATGTAAACACCTTCTCCAGTAGCAGCCGGTGGGCCTCAGAGTTAGCAAACATGATCTGTCCGCTTTCCACCATGAGGAATGTTTAACTAAGCCTGTATAAGTTATTTTTGCTCTCTATTACTATAGCTGTCAGATGAAGTCATAAAATATTTTTTCACTCACTAGACCGTATCTAGTTGCTGCCATGAACTTAGCCTTGTTCGAGCTATATTAGCTCAGCTAGCTTCCCGTCAGATGTATTAACAGACCGGGTCACAGATCATTTTTCCTGCTTTTGTTTAACATGGTGCATTCGTTGGTGAGCCTTTGTGCCAGGGAGGTGGTCAGTGACCACAGCTCGTCACCCACCTGGCTTCGCTGGGTTCCCAGGGAGCTTTACGGGGCGCTGCTGGAGGCCGCCTTCGCCTGCTGCAGACCGCTGACGGTGGGCGAACTGGTGCAGCGGTGGCCTGAGCGGACTCTCCGCGTCGGAGGACGGAAGAAAACTGGGCAGACTGCGCCCAGTCGGCTCTGCATCCAGGCTCTGTTACTGGCTGTGGTCAGAGGACTGGCGGACCAAAGGTGAGAATTGACTGTTTTTCTTTTCTTGTTTATTCATTTATTTATTTAATTTCTGTATTTCTTAAAGTTTGGCATTGTCAGTAAAAAGGCTCCCTGACGCATTATGTCAGTATCAAAAATGCAGATTTCTTCTACTTGTATGTGATTAATTTTGTTATCTAGATACCAATATTTGCGTTTGTGGTGCTATGGATGCTGTGGCATACAGTTACCTAAAATCAGTATCAGTATAGTTTTTGTTTTGTCAGCTTTATTGTTCACAAAATATCGCAATAAAATAATAAGTCCACATTGCCCACCCCTAATCTCAAAACCGTATCCCTTTAACTTGGTCACCTTTTGTCACATTATAACCACAAACTTCACAAATCTCACAGTAATCCGATAATTTCTTGAAGTTGCATGAATAGGTCTGTGAAGCACTGGAGCTAAGATCTGGATCTGTGTTCTGTATTTCTCCAGGTCAGCCCTGCAGGTACTGGACGTCTGTGGTCTGCAGGGAGACGAGGGAGGAATGGGGGACCCGATGGGAGGCTGGTCGCTTACTGTGGCCCTTTGCACCATGGTCGTACAGGCCAAAGCTGGAGCACACAGGACTCAGAGGAAAGAAGGAGACCGAGAGAGGAAACGATTCTCAGCCCTCGAGAGGGAAAGGGATTTAAAAAGAGAAAGAGGACAGAGGATGGGAATGAAGGAGTTAAAGGATGGTGAGACTTGCAGAGAGAAGACGAGATCTGAGAGTCCTGTCAGTGATGAAGAGCTTATAAAAGGGGTCAGAAGGAGGATGGAGATGGAAAGAAAAAGAGGGGTTGTAGTGACGGGCTCAGGGGGCTGTAAACTTGAAACGGAAGAAAAAGAGGCCGACTGGGAGGTGCTGGTGCAGGTTAGGGCTGATATTTTTGTCAACGCCCGTTCTTGGGAGCGTGTTCGCTTGGCTCTGAGCACGTCAGGACCCTTGAAGCTGCAGTGCAGATACCTGCGAGTGGAAGAGATTTCAGTGCCAAGCATCAGGACTCTGCTAAACCTCCTGCCTCGCAGGGCGCTCTTAGGCATCGACGTTCGTTACAGCAGCCTCGGTGTGGCCGGGTTAGCAGAACTGTTGCCTCTTCTCTCCACCTTCCCCGAGCTGAACTCTCTGCGGCTGCATTACTGCAACCTGGACATTCGCAGAGACAACTTTGGTCAGGAGGGGGTCCTGAGGGACCTGTCACAGGGGCTTTCAAACCTGCAAGAACTGCGACAGCTCAGCCTCACTGCCCTGCGGCTTCCAGGACAGCTGCGGGTGTTGCTCAGGTATTTCGATCTCCTCGTATGTGTTTTTTTTTTTTATGGTTGGCTTGCGTGAAAAACATGTATTTGAGTGTTAGAATGAGCAAAGCAAATTCTAGATTTTATTTTGGATGAGAAACTGTGGAACGACTTTTGAGCTGAGCAGTTGGCAAAGGAAAAAAAAGGCAAAATCTCATTAACTACATGCAGAAAGCTGGTAGAAACCATACGACTTCCAGGTGTCATTGCAATGAAAAGTCATTCTGCAGAGTAGTCTCTGTTGGGCTGAATACACATGCACACCTCACTTTTCAGATTCATTTAGTTAAAATTATCTTTTCATTCTGTAGCTATGCCCTACATTGTGGACCTAAAATGCTGTAAAATATAGATTAAATTTAAAATGAGCCATATTGAAGATTTTAACTTTTTCTTCTCCCATAGCTCGTTGCCTCAATCCCTGGAGGTCCTGGAGCTTCCCTATTTAAGCCTGAGCCCAGCCGACCTCGCCTATCTGTCCTGCAGCCATCACGTCTCCTCTTTGCTGCAGCTGGATCTCAGTGAGAACTGTCTGGATGAAACCACGGTGCCCTCAATCCGCCGCCTCCTCTGCCAGGCCTCCAGCAGCCTGCAGCACCTCTCGCTGAGCGGCTGTGGTCTGACCGACCGCCTGCTGGGCACGCTGCTGCCCTCGCTGGGCGGCTGCTGGGCCCTAAAGAGCCTGGCGTTAGCCCTGAACCCCCTGTCCAGGGCGGGTCTCTGTGATTTGATGCGGACGGCAGCAAGAATGCCCTGCCTGCGACTGTTGCTCTACCCAAACGCTCTGGAGGATTACCAGCCGGGGCTGCCCGAGCTGCCTTCTAGCACCCAGCTGCTGGAGTGGCCTCTGGATGAATCTGTAGACAATAACACAACCAGCAACAAGCTCAGCCAGGTGATGATGGACAGCGGACGCTCTGACCTTGTCTTGACCTGTGACCTGCTTAATTTTGATAAAGACATGGTGGACTAGAGAAGGGGCAAGGAGGCTTTAATTATTTTATCAAACCAGCGAAAGAAAACCTGACAATCATGTTAAACCTCATGAAAAAAACACATTGGAATTTTTCATGCGTATTTTCTCCCTTCTGAGTCTGTTTCATAAGACAATCCTGGTTAACCAGATTTTCTTTTCTTCTTGGTTGGGGGGGAAAAAAATGTTTGTAGCAAGAGCTAAATCCACACAAATCTTAATCTGACCTGGTATGTGACACTTTCAGGCTTTAACTACAGTTATAGTCTATCTGTAGCATATAAAATGCACAACTTTATGCTTCATCGACACTCATCTACCAATATGTTTTTTTTTTAATAAATATCAGGACCAATTTACAACAAATCAGTCTTAAATTGCTGTTCATATGAGAATCTAGCAGCATGTAATATGGCAATAAGTTTCTTGTGTTTGAAAACAAAACTTTTGTTACTAGTTTGTCTTAATAAAGTTTGATAACATGTTCTCCTTTACTTCCATTTTTACTCTGCCTTGAAGACTGAAATGAAGCCAGTTTTATTTTTATAAAACTGATTTGTATACTGAAAGTCACAAATTACTTTCACAGTCGGGGCGCGGCAGATTTTACTCAAACGAAGCACACGAAACCGTGACAACGAGGATGGGATCCTCAGTTGATCCGTTCCACTCTGCCTGGTCCTGCCAAAGCAACATAAAATGGAATATTTAGGGTTAATTTAACCAGTTTAGTTCAATTACAGTGCAATTGAAAGTATTTACATCCCTTAAACGTTTTGCCACATTACAACCATAAACGTAACTGTATTTTATTGGGATTAAAAGCAATGGATCAACACTTAAGTAGTGCATAATGGTGAAGTGAAAGGAAGATTATACATTGCTTATAAATGTTTAACAAATTAAAATCTCAATTTGTGACCTCTTACATTTTATTTCTAAACATTTATGAAATTTTCCTTTTCAGTTATGAGCCACATGATGCTGCATGACAGGGCTGCACGATGTATCGCAAATATACCATTTCGGTGTGTGTATTATTTATGTTGCAAAGTGTGTTTGGAATGCAATAGTTGTTGGCTATTATATACCAAGTGTTGAATTAAGTTTTACGTGCTAATGTAATGTCTAGTCTCACAGCAGCAGATGCTCAGACAGGATGCCAATGATTTTGCCCAAAATGCTGAAGATCACAGAGTAGAAAGCAGAGACTGGATGGATAGAAAACATGAAAATAAGCTGAAATCACAACTGATTTCACCTTCGCAACGTTTACCAAAATTAACGCCACGAAACGTGAAATATTTACAGGACTATGAACATTTTTACAAAGCGCTGTGTGCTTGTTTCCAGTAATGACGTGATTTCCGTCTGATGGTTGGAGGTTTAGAACACCTAAAATGTGTTTGTGATATCCTGAGATTTGGGCACAGAAGGAAGAGAGTAGACCAGCGGTCTGCAACCTGTGGCTCCAGAGTCTCATGAGGCTCTTATAAAACCAAAAAAGAAATATTTTAATATTTTTAAGCACCAAAAAGGATTTCTTTTACCAGCTCTCTCAATATCTGCATACAATATCTTCAAAAGAAGGCTTATAAAATAATAAAGGTTCAAATTGCTCTCGTCTTGTTTTGACGCATCTGTGCTTGTGGAAAAAGAGCGGCACTAATGAAGGGTCATGATAAGCTGCCAGGCTGCCCTCCGACCCGAATGGCATTTATTTTTCATTAAGCAGTGGATCTATGTCATACCAGTAAATAATACCTTTGTTGTCTCATTTGAGCCATTGTACTCCATGCAAATAATATGTTGCCGTGCCAACCTAATGGAAACGAGTCAGGGTAGATAAAACTGACCGTGCACAGAAGAAAACAGTGCAGGTCATCTGAAAAGCATACTTGATCAAGTATAAAAAAGTGAAAGGTTCTAGAAAAACATAAAATATACACTTTATTTTTCTCAAAGTCAAAAAGGACAGGACTTAAAGAATGTAAGTAAATGGGTGGAATGTTATTGAAAAAATATTACCACCAGATGGCGCTAAAGTATAATGTCTGTCTTCATGTACAGCCAACTTCAAATTGCGCCCAAGACATCTCGACTAGAACAAAATCAGTATCAGTGAATAAAAATCCAATATTCACCACTCACAAGCGAATGGTTTTATTTGTAAACAGTTTTCAATATATTAGATGGAACACTGAAAAAACTTCAAACTTGTTTTTTTTTTCTACATTTTTAATCTAATGTAAAGTCTGAGCTGCTTTAGAAATTTTCTATTCTATTCTGTTCTACTCTATTTTATTCTATTCTGCTGTAACAGATAAACTCACAAAGTAACCTTATTGAATAACAGCCATAAAAAAAGCATTTATTGCCCTTTACAACATGCTAACAACCCACAGACAGGCAAAAAGGGTCAGTCATATCTCTCAGCACTGCGCACAGAGAGGGAAACGCAACTACACGTCTTCCTTAAATCATAGAAGCAAAATGCTAAAACTGGAATTGATAATAATGTGTTTTGGATAAAATAACCAGCGGATGGCGTTACTGCTTGGCACAGTGTGGCTGCTTTTGGCCCTAAATTTGCTAATTAGCTCGGTGTTTGTTAGTGCTTGTTCACATCAGGAGTTTACCTGCCGTCAGGGCCTTTGTGTGGCGTTGGACTCCGTGTGTGACTTCACCGACGACTGTGGAGACGGCAGCGATGAAGAAAACTGTAAGTTTACTAAAAAAAATATATGACTCTAACAGACCAGAATTTAAAAGAGCGGGACCTCAAGTAATGACTAGCTAGTGGCGAGAAAAACCAAATGCGCCTTATGGTTTTATTGGCTTGTATAACAGTGATTCTTGAGAATAGGGACAAAACAGGTCCTATGGATAAAGCATGAAATTTGAATAAAATATACACAAAATATATTTTTTTCAAATATCTAACTAAACTAACCTGGGTCATGTGAGCACAACAATGTATATTTTTCTTTTTTTTGCTGAATATTTTTTTATTTTAAACATTGTAGTCGGTGGATGATGCCTGTAAAAGCCCTTGTCCAGGAGCAGAACTCAACACATTCTTATAGTTTAAAACAATTAAAGAAATACTGAAATTATATATTATGACAATTAAGTATAAGTAGTCATATAAATAATTATAAAAGTATCGATAAATTGAATTAAAAATAATTTTTAGATATTTTCCAACTCCGTTAAAATTTGTCCTTAGTTTTTGTCAACACCGTCAGAAATGAAAAGAATGTAAAAAAATCAGGCATTATTGGGGGGCACCAGAACTTCTGAGGACCCCATGACGTTGTCTTTTCTCTTCCTTTGCTAGGAGGGCTAGTTAGCTCCGGTTAGCTTAAGTTATTCTTTAGTTTTTTCTTCTGTTTTATTCCTAAGTTGTTTGTCACAACCATGATGTGTCAACTCCATAACTGACAATTTACAAAACTTTGATGAAATTTTGCGAAATAAAAGCTTAATTTTGGTAAACTGTAAAGATTTAATGGACCTGACGAGCTACAATATGGCCTCCTTCAGAATAACATCATATAAATTGAGGTAGTTTGGCATTTCGTCAACTCCGTCAGATGTCAACTCCGTCAGAGTTTTTCTGACTCTTTCAGTGAAATTGTTGTCAAATCTCACTTAATTGTGCAACTAATTCATTTTAATGTATTTTACATGAATTGCATTACTTCACATGTACCAAGTTTTTCATTTTACTCACTAGTTTGTCACCACCTTCAGTTCTGTGTCAACTCCGTCATGCACTGTCAACTCCATCAGATGGACTTTTTCTTGTTTTTTGTTTTAAATAATATTTATTTTATTTCTTGAGAAGCATTTGTCTGTAAATTGAGTAAAAATATCACTAATGGGGTATTTTAAAAATCATTTTAGATTTATTTTTGTCAGATGGTGATGACAAAGTTCTGGGTCAGGTCGATTAAAAATGTAATTTTTTAAAAAAAATTCGCAACTGGGAGCCTGTACCTTAGCATCTTCATATTTTCTAAACATTATTTGTCATATTTGCATACATAAGGTTGAGAAATAATAAAAAAAAAATATGGGAAAATTAAAACCCATTTTGTCCCTATTCTCAAGAATCACTGATAACTAAATTTAGCAGCAATAACTGGTAGTAGTCAATACTTAAGCTATAGACCTGTTGCTGCTTCAGTTCATTGCCCTTTGGAGACTTTTGTTTAAGCAAAAGTCTCCAAAAAACCTGAGGATATAGTGTATACCTTACACTACCTCGTCAGGAAATCATTTGGGTTGAGGTATGGACTTTGGGCCATTGCAACACCCTATTTAAATTGTCTTTAAGCCATTCTGTTGCTGAGTTGGATTTGTGATCATTGTCCAATTAATCCACCACTTCCAGCCAAACTCCAGGCTTCAACAACAATTTGGTACAAAGAGAAAGTCATGGTTGGATCAGCCACTTCTTGTGGCTTCCAAACAAACCCAAATCTTCAAAACTGGCCGGTTTGCTTGCAGGACCACATTAGGTCCATCCAACAGCTCTGATCAGCTTTTCTGTATCTGCTGAATGAAGACATCCACACAATGTGATGCTGCCACCACCATGTATGTTGACCACTAAGTAAAAGATTGATATTATCTTATCTGACAAGAACTGCCCACAAGTTTTCAAGGGTGGCCATGTCATTAGTTTTTCATCTTTAACACCTTTACTGGTTAACCATGCAGAGGATTGCTTGGATGCTTGTGATGGAGAGCTGTGTTGCATAACAATCACTGAGTTTTTGAACGATGCAGACTTCTTCCTGCATCACTGCTTGAAGAAAGTATTGTCTGTAAGTGTAGGAGTTGATTTTGAGCCCATCTTCAACCTGAAAATGTCCAACCAGCTCATCTTTAATTTACCCCACCTCCACCTTGCTGGTTTCTGACTTTATGTGGAGCTTCTTGCCCGTTACTGATCCACCCACGGGCCCATCCATCTGCTCTAAAAGGCATTCTCATTTCATTCATAAAACCATGAGTGGTTTTATGGATGAAAAGCCATCCATAGTATTTCAGATATCTGAAATATCTGAAGATCTGAGTCACTTCAGCTTGAAAATCTTGATTTTAAATTATATCGTTAAGGCAGAAAGGGGTATTGTTTAATATGTTCTAGAGAAAACCGCTAATTTTTTTTTTTTTTTTTGAAAGAAAATATTTAGCTTAAGTGAACATTTGATATTACAGGTTCCGCGTATACAAGATGTGATTTCGAGGAGAGTTTCTGTGATCTGATCCAAAACTCGGAGTCCCTCTACAGATGGACCAGAACAGCAGAGGCCCCAGGACTAAAACAGGACCACAGAAACGCCTCAGGTTGGGGAAGCTGATATTCCTACAATAACATTGTATTAATCACACATCTTTGTCTTTAACTGTCTGCATTTTTTTTTACCCTCAGCACATTTTCTGTCACTTTCACCCACTGGAGGAAAAAAGATCACTGCAGAACTGAGGAGTCCTGTCTTCCTGCCTACTCACGGCTGCCAGGTAACTATGTCGCAGAGGACAAGCAGTGTCTTTAAAAGTTTAGGAAATAGTTGGAGCATTTTTCAAGTCTGGAAAAATATATATAGAAAAATAATACCATAGTAGGATTTACTTTACTGCAACGGAGTGGCAATCTGTCCAGGGTATACTCTGCCACTAGCCCGTTGACCGCTGGCTATAGGCACCTGCACCCTTTGCTACTCCACAACGGTTAAGCATGTTGGATAATTAAAGGATTCATTTGAAAACTCCTCCCCGTGTTCCATTTTCCATGCTCTAATAATAAATTGATATACTGTTAACAATTATCACTACTAAATAAGACTAAGATTTATTCTTGATATAACATTATGTTGAATCCAACCTGCAGAGCTAGGGTGTGCACCTCGTTATCTTGAAGTAACGAGATACACAACTTGTGTAGTTAATGTCATAAAAATGTATTTCTTGTTGGATGACATGTTGGAGTTTCAAAATGGTTGTGTGAGTAATTTTGGAGCTCGTAATGTGGTTCTATTAAAAAAAAACAAAACCAAAAAAAAAACACCCAGCTGTTTTTTTGGCAAAAAGTTTATGTGTTATGTAGTCTGAAAAATGAGCCTTTTCAAAAACCTCCCGATTGTTAAGTCACATTCTACCATCACTGCATTGTTACCTAACCCCAGCAATTCCAGCCTGTCACATGGCAGGGAAGATACTGATGCTAAACTTCAAACCCTGAAAAATAAACTAGGTCACAATAAATCTTTGGACTTGCACGTCAAAGATGTCCTAATAAAAATCCATTAATATATTAAAGAATTCGAGTCTTGGAAAGTCTCAAAACACGCAACATCTGGAAACGAGGGATTTTGTAGATTCAAAATAAGTAGGGCCAATATGTTCTTTGTTTTCATCAGATACGTTTCTACCACTATGCTGGGACAGCACATGGAGAGCTTCAGATCCTACTGCAGCCTCATTTGGTGGCTCAGAGCTCTGAACTCTGGAAACACTCCACTCAACTGGAGAAGGGAGCATGGCTGCGGGCAGCGGCTCACTTCTCCAGCAATCAGCGCTTTCAGGTCTGTCATAATTACACAATGAGTTCACATAGTTGTTTGACATTAAAACTGAAAATTGCAGCTTAAATGACCCAAGCGATAGCAAAGTGTACCGGGGAAGTGCACTGACCCATTTGGACTCCTCGGAGACCATCTGGATGTGAGTTTGCTGTTAGTGTCCTTTCAATATCTTCAGAGCATGTCAGTGTCACCCAGTCCTCTTCTCTGCCTCTTTACCATCTGGATGTCTGCAGGTGATAAAGAGAGGTCACATCTGCTGACATTCACCTTCTGCGCCATTAATTCACTTCCTGTTTCAGTGGTATTAGTCAGCAAGATTTCTCTGTGAGGCCTAAAGAGATGCTTGCTGATGGAGGATTGTTTTATTATTATTATTATTATTATTATTATTATTATTATTATTATTATTATTATTATTTATGGTGTTTTCAGGATGGGAAATCTACACATTTGCCTAAATTTGAAAATGGAAATTGGAATCACTCACGCAGGAAATTTGTCTTTAAAAATATCTGAAGGTTGAGCAGATGAAATGCCATGAAATTCTACAATATCTTGTGAATGTATCTATATCTTGTAAACCTTTTTAAATTTTAAAGGTAGACTGACAAAGGCTAATTTTGGTCTCGCCAAACTCGAGTATCTTTTCCACTTGTAATCATTTCCCTTAAATGGCTTTTGGAAATCTTTAAGTAAGGCTCCTTATAGATTTATTTCTTTAATTGCTTTGATGGATAACTAATAGCCCTTTTGGCTGACTCTCTCCTGAGCTGTGGATCTCTGACACTTCTACTTTAAAGTATCATATTATACCCTTCTTCGTATTGGTTTATCACATAAATGGGAATACTATGCGTTGAAATTTGTGACTGTAACATGACAACATTTAAAAACTTAATAAGGTTTGTTTACTTTTGCAGTAAAATGCATATTACCATACAGTACTCGTACCATTAATATTATTGGTACTGACTGCACTGCATTTATAAGCTCTTTCTCTGCTTTTGTTGGAAAAGATTTTAAAAATATATAACCAACATTTGACTGACATGACAGCCAGTTTAGATCATTATGATAGATACATTTGCATGGCAGGTGTAGTTCACCTTCCTTTTCCATTTGCCTTGATTTGTTTTTAATTTTATCCAACTGCAGTTATTTTTCTGTTTTCTATTTCTTCATATTGTGAAACCTGCTGCTTTTTATACATTTCTTTTATTTTTCCATTTGACCCTAACATTTTCTGTGCATCAACCAACTCAATACTCTACTGAATTTTTTTAACCAGTTTTCATCTGTAGTTTCAGCTTAATTAAACTGTAATAAACTAATAATAATAAAGTAAAAAAAAAAAACTGTCCCTGATGTGTGTGAGATCGTTTCACTGTTTTATCTTCCAGGTGGTAATTCGAGGGGAACTTTCAGCCAGCAGTGAAGCATCTGAGGTCCTAGCCGTTGATGATTTGTCTTTCAGTCCTGGATGTGTCATTCTGCCTGGTATTAGCTATAGCTTTCTAACACCTCACCACACACACACGCACACACACCACATGAACCTTGACATTTTGAAATATCCTCACACATAAACAGAAGCTTGTTTTGAATACCGATGAATGAGAGTGAGGACATTAAAACACCCATGATTGGATTTATACCAGGATAACTGAGTCATTAAAATTGTGCTTGCTGTACTTTTTTCTGGAAGTGAACATAGACGTTATGCAATAGTGGAGGAGTTGATCCCATAAATTGTACTTTATGTGACATTTCAGACGCAATTTTTATCAGCAATCTCTGCTGATGTACAATTGTAAGATCATCCTGTAGCATTTTCACAGCTTTTCTAATATGCGGAGTTCAATGTAATCTGAAAAAGCAACGAAAAAGAAAACAGATCATCCATCCATCCATCCATCCATCCATCCATCCATCCATCCATCCATCCAACCATCCAACCATCCATCCATCCATCCATCCATCCATCCATCCATCCATCCATCTTCATCAGCATTCAATTTAAGTTAATCAGAAGCTGCCAGGCATGAAAAAAATCTAAGCCATGTGTGTCAAAGGACCATAAGAACCAGAATTATCACACTTAATGTAAAAGACAAACTGCAGACTGTGAAAAATCTATGTGCAAGCCTTTTAGACTATAACCAGACCAAACTGAATTGGCTCAATAATGTAGGCTTTAATAAGCAAAACGAAACCAACACTAATCACACTTTGCATGGTGCATTTTTGGTACTTGACAAGATTCAAGAACAATAAAAAAGAGCCTATTCTCTTTGCAGGAGCAGAGCCAAACATTACACTAAATGAGTCTTCTTGGAATGTGGACAGCATTATGTTGGTGTGATCCTGTTGTAGTTTTAACACAAGGCCTGTTTGGCCACAGCTAAAATGACCCAATGACCAAACAATGCAGGGTGCACACAAAGGCGCATGCTTGCATAATTATAATGAGCTACCACTGTTCATGCAGGCTCCATTACATGTGTGGTGAGCACACTGTCCTGTTCAAGCACCCCAGAAGATTTAGTCTCTCTTTGTGTAATCATAGTCACCTTCTGGAAGATTATTGATGTACTGTTGTTATAGCTAACTGATGTGTTTGTACTGTCTAAATCTGTTCGTGCTCTTGAATCACTTTTGACTGTAAAGAATAGAGATTGCCATCATTGGAACATTAACAGGAAAAGATAATCAGAGTGGCATTTTGCTTCCTTTGAGCGACACACACTTGCGTATGACATTCAGGATTTTTGGTTTGCAAAGAGTAGGCAAGACAGGTTGAACACGCCCGAGCTGTACCTATTAAATCTTTTTTAAAAAGAGAATTTCATTAAATTGTTATATATTATATGCTTTTTAATGCAGTTGCCATCTTAGGGTTTGAAATGAGTCATTTTAAAGGTCATTGAGAATATATTTTGAAAATGGCAACATTTAAAAGATTAATTTCTGAGGTCAGCTAACAGTGATTTGAAAAAAACTGGGCTATGGTTTTGATATATTTCCCGTGCTCATCATATAGTGCCATTGAGTTGATTTAAGCGATGGCGTCTTTTCTGTGCTATTGATCAAAATCTGAACCATTACTGCAATTTAATCAGATGCACTTGCTTCGTTTTGGGAACCACCGCGCTCATTTATGCTAATTGAGCACGTTCTCTCAAGGAAATATTTTAATTACAACAGTGACTCAAACAAATTTGATTAATTGTATTAATCTCTTATTTTTATTGTGTACTTGGCAGAGGGCAGAGTCCTCACTGCACCTCCCTGCCCTCCTTCATGGTTCACCTGCGCTAGAGGGGGGTGTATCGAGGAGAGCAAAGTGTGTGACTTCTCACCATATTGTCCCCATGGAGAAGATGAAGACAGATGCCGTAAGAACCACTTTACTAAGTAACACTTTGAAATAATCACATTTCAGTCCCACTGAAAGATGTTTTCAGGATTTATCTGACACCCTCTGTTGCCATCAGACTGTTAAAAAGCTACATAGCTCAGTCGTTTTGATGTGCGTTTGCATTGGACAGTAATGGTTCATCAGTCTGTTACCTGCTGCAGGTATACAAAGTTAATTTTTATAGACTCTTACAGTGATTATAAGAACAAAATGCAAACAGAAAAACACATTTTATCCTCCTCAGAAGTGCTAAGTGATGTTTGCATCGTATCTTATCTGGTCTTGTCTTGTCTTGTCTTGTCTTGTCTTGCCTTATGTGTGCAGTAGGTCAGATTCAAAAGGACTGTACCACCACTTTATTAGTTGTATAGCTGCTAAATTCATCTGTTTACAGGTCCACTTAAAGCTTTTGATCATAATAACATGTTTTGAACACTGTAGTACTGAACCATCAGCACATAAAATATCAATCCTTAAGCAATTAGGTGCAGCTGATTTAAATTATAGTGCACCAATAAACAACTAAAGTGTTTATGGAGTTTGTAAATTGGTTCAATTAAGCCTAATCACATACAGTTGCCTTTCCGGACTGATTATCCAGAAGGGCAGCGTCCCTACAGTGTTTTCTTTCTCTGTTTTTAGCTTCTGAGTGTGACTTTGAGGACGGTTCATGCGGCTGGTATGAGCTCACTCCTGGAGATGGGTTTGACTGGATCAGGGGCTCATCTGACAAGGTACCGCCGGACTACTATGATCACCCACCCCTACCGGACCACACTACCAACAGCACTAAAGGTAAAGGAAACAAATACGAAAAACAAAGAAGTGTGACATGTGATAAGGTTGAAAAGAACTGTACTGAGCCCGTCAAAAATATTGGAAAAATCAGCTTTTGTTGAAAAAACATTGTAGTTCAATGTGCTCCAAACGTGGAGACGTTACCTTCGCAGCCGTCTGAATAACAGTAAACACGAGAGCCTATTTTGCTCATTTACCACAATATGTTACTGTTTATCATCCTTCATTACATCTTCCTGTTTCTTTCCTGAACAGAACTGTTTAAAGTCGCAGCTTCAACTTTGTTGCTGGCTGACTCCAAACAAGCACCATCTGTTGTTTTTGTTATGATTATCGAGTGAAATGGTCTGAAAAAGGCACCTATTAGGTTTAAAATTGGAGTCTACAGAAACACAGTGTTTAACGTTGAAATATGTATATAATTTGAAACATCTTTAGAATATGCTGCCAAATTCTGTTATGATTTGACAGCCAATTAGTACTAATCGTTCTGTAGACAGGCTATTGCTCCTATGAAGTGTTTAACAGCATTCAATATCGCCACTGCCGAGAAGGATGCTTTAGTTTTAACCAATAACCATTAATTGCTGACGTGATCAAATTTCTCTGGAGATGACTGCCATGCATTCACGATATGTTTGGAGGCAAAATATGCATCATCAACACAAAGTCATAGCACTGTTCTGATCCTAGGATGCTGCTGTTCACAGTCGTGTGCAGCGATTCCTACACCCTCACCAGCTGATGGCACTGCATCCTAACATCTGCTTTGTTCTTTCTAATTAAGACCAGGGAAAGTGGGGTTAAATAAAGATTTTCTATGGAGGAACTAAGGTTTTCAATGATGCAGGTTACCATGGCAACTTGGACATGAAGCCAAAGGGAGAAGTAGATAAAATTGATCTGTTTGGCTCAAGTGGCCAAGTGGGAATATTTAAGGTGTAGACAAAGTTATCTGTAAACAAACTACCTAGTTGAAATGTGACTGTGCTGTCAAACATATTACTTTCAGGAAGAAAAAAAAAGAAAAAAACAGGATTTAGAAGCATGTTGACCAAGATTTATTTATTTTTGTTGTGACCGCAGGTCATTACATGTTTATACTGAGAAACAGCAGTAGTCTGCATCCAAATGCTGTTCTCATTGGACCCTGGTTCCAGCAATCAGCCTCGGGATGCACCATGACCTTTTGGTGAGAAACATGCGACATCTTTTCCCCTCTGTGGACTATTTTTCTTTCTTTCTTGTAATATTACAACGTTCAACATTGTTCAACATGACCATACAACCAGAGATCATTCACACTCATAGATTGTACTGTATTGAGGTATCAACCATTCCTCCACCTTTGCTTCTCTTTTCAAAGTGCTGCCATCTTTAGCGGTAGCGCAGATCGTTTTAAAGGCAGGGTTCTGTGGAAACGTTAAGAGTACTTATTAATGTCTTACCTGCCGAGTAATAGAGATTATTTTCTTGAACTTAGACTGCTCGTTGTTTGACTAATTCCAAATCACATCGTTGTTTGACTAATTCCAAATCACATCTTACGTAATAATAATAGAACATAGATATGTTCAAAATGTTTACTCACTCAGTATATATTCAAAGAGGACCAGGCAGGGACTTTAAAGATGTTTGTGAAAGTCAGAGATGATTGAACTAAAAGGATCATTTGTCTTTGCAATGTGAACTTTTTTTTTTTAAATCAAAAAGTAATTATAGTAGTCACACTTTTTCATTGTGTTGTACCGCTAAGCTTAGACTTCATCTGGATCTGTAGCACAAACTGCAATTCATAAAAATGTAGTTACACCACAGTCATGTTTTTTTTTGACTCTGGAAGGAAGCCGGAGTCCTCAGGGAAAACGAATGCAAACTCGATGAAGAAAGACTCCAGACTGAGATTTGAACCCAGGACCTTTTTGCTTCAAGGCAACAGTGAAGCTGTAACAATTAATATTACTAATAAAAATTCTTGAATAAATTATAATAACTACCTATTTTGTTGGGGGATATTGCTTGTTAAGTTCACTGAACCGTTTCTGCTTTTTGATTGCACTCTTACTTCTGAATCAGATTAGCTGCTCTGCCAGGTGTTTCAAAATAACCTCCCCTCTCCGTTTAATGTTTCTTTCACCCCACTGACTAAGGCCGGGATAAGATATGAATGTTGATAAATCATGTTCAGGCATTTTTATGGTCCCAAAAGCTCATATTAAGTGACTGATTATGTTTTTCTGCCTAATGGTCATAGGAATTCTGGAAAATGAAAACCTGCACAGCTCACATTTGTTCACTGCTCACGTATCATGACCGGGGATCATGCGGGGTGCATTATCATAGGATGAATCTGTAATTTAGGGTATCTCATACGAGTATGTAATTTCATAGATATATTATCTTACAATGTGCTCCTTACCGTGTCAGGATAAATTTATCAGCCGAGTTTCAGATTCAATCTACTTCTTATCCCCTCAGGCATTATAACTCAGGTGTATCTGTGGGCGCTGCTGACATCTACCTCCGATTCAAAGGAGTTCAAAACAAGACCGTCATATGGACGACCCTGTACGATCAAGGGAGACGGTGGAACCGGGTCACCATTCAGCTGGGGCGCATCACTCAGCCCTTCCAGATTGCTTTGGCCAAAATTAGCCTCGGCGTGTTCGACGGAGTCTCCGCCTTCGACGATGTCTCCTTCAAGAACTGCTCGATGCCGCCGGCAGTGGCAGTGTGCCCCGAGCACACGCATTTCCACTGCGTGCACACCAGAGCGTGTGTGGAGCACCTGCGGCTCTGTGACCTTGTGGACGACTGTGGGGACGGCTCGGATGAAGAAGGGTGTTGTGAGTGTTTCAACTTCTTGAAGTGAGAACAATTAGGTCTATAAGTGCACGAGAATAAGCTGGAGAATATGACATCTTGTGACTTTGTTTGTTTTGTCAATCTCAAATGTTTCAGATCAACAAACAAGCTTTAATATCAGACACAAATAACCTGAGCGAATACAAAATGCAATTTAAAAATCACACTTTCATTTAGAAATGGAAAAAGCCATCCCAACCAATCTGACCATATATACGAGAAGGTATTTGCTTAAATAACTAAAAAAAAATTGAACCTGGCTGACAACATGTAGTTGGCTAACACTAGGCAAAAGCACCCATAAAAAAATCTAAATCATAGAACAGCATCACCTCAGTCAGTTAAGATGAGAGTTAATGATTCAACTATAAAAAAAGAGATTGATCAAAATGACTTATTGGAGAGTTCCAAGGCAGAAGACCTTGACCAAAAAGAAAACAAAGACCACTGTGCATTTCCTTAAAACATACTGATGACCTCCAGTATGTTTGTGGAAAATACTCCATTTAATGACTCAAAAGTGGACATTTTTAGGACAAATGCATTCTGTCACATCTGGTGTGGATCTGGAAACTAAATAGTAAATAGCAAAAACACAAGAGCTAATAAAGAATCAGGAAATTAGGACCTCAGATCAAGTAAGAAGGACTGCAACTCACAATGCATATCAACTACCACAACTGCCAAGTAGGAATCTTAAACCTAAGGAATGAACTGAACGTGGAAAGACTGACAAAAATAAAGCAAAACACAAGACCAGAGTCCCAAAGTGTATGACCAAAATAGTTCTATTTGCTGAAATGATCTTTGTCTGAGTTTGACGATTTGAAACATTTCACAGCAATGGATTGCATTGGATTTTTTTGCCTTTTAATTACATTTTCAGCAAAGTTTGAATGTAGTATCGTAGGCAAACTATCTAAAATCGAATGCTTTCCTAAACTCATCAGGAAAGCAAAGGGCATATTTAAATTGTTAAAGTTTGCAATTTCAGATCTTCTCGGTCTTCTTGGTTTTCACAGCTCCAGAGATTCAGTGCGACTTTGAAGATGGACTGTGCAACTGGAAGCAGGAAACGAGTGGAGGAGATGTGTTTAACTGGACCCGCATCCAGGGCCCGACTCCAACCCGAAACACAGGCCCATGGAAGGACCACACGCTGGGGAACACCTCCGGTCATTACCTCTACATTGAGTCTTCCCTCCCCCAGGAGTTCAAGGACACAGCTGTGCTGCTGAGCCCCATATTTGAACCCACCTACCAGCCTGGCAAGGACCCACCTTTTTCCCCCCACCACCGCTGTGCTTTTCGCTTCCATTACTGTATGTTTGGATCGCACGTGTTCAGCCTCGCGGTGTACTTGAGGACAACCACGACAGGCCGTGGTGTGCTCCTCTGGGCAAAATATGGAAACCAAGGAAACCTATGGCACAGGAAGACTATGTACCTGCACAGTGCGCACCCTTTCCAGGTAAGAGATCAGTATTTAGGATTACGACCAACCAAATACACACACAAGAATGCATCCTGAACATCTAATTTCGAAGTAGAGTCTTGAACAAAAGGGTTACAAAAGTCATGTAAGATTAAGATCCAAGGGTGTCTTATTCGACCATTATTCTACAAATCAGTATGAACTTAAAGGTGAGAGGTGAATTATGTGTTGTAAAATTACAGGTCACTACTGTAAGATGTCTCAAAGTACATTAGACAAAAAATACATTTAAAGTTCTTGAGACATTTTCTTCACTGTCTGGCTTAATAACTTCAATCACATCTGACTGCAAATCATTTGCAGTCACCTTGCAGGCACAGACAAACCTGAGTTCGGGGTAAATACAGATCCGTAGCAGCTCGCAGCGAATCTCTAGTGAAACAAAGAGTCCATATTTACAAATGCATTCCAGAGCACTGCGTGATGAAGATCCATTTAATTGCTTTGGTGCTCAGCATCGATCACTGGAGATGGATGTTCTGTTGTCATCACTCATGAGTGATTCCAACTTGACAGGCAGTTAAAGACTTTTCCTGGGCCGTGTCACTGGAACAGGAGCTCCATTTGTTAATTTAATTGAGTGCAGACAGGGAAACGTTTAAAATATTGACACTGATTAATTTAATTCTGGCAGAGAGGGATCTGCCTGCATGCACAGTGGAAAGAAGAGAACATTTAAGGACAAAAACAGAAGCTTAAACGTGAGCTCCTAGATTGGAAACATATTCCTGAGTATTCAAAGTCATTATGACGATATAAAAAAAAAAGAAACAATAGCTCATAATGGTGTAACCTGTAACAATGATGTGATATTTTTGAAGAACTGCAGGGATTTTAATAACAGCTGAGATGTGCTGAGATGTGTTTTTATGATCTATCCATCATTTTAAAAAAATCAACAATAATAATTAATATTATTGCCTGTTATGTTTTAGTAATTTTTCCCGTTTTTAGATTTTAATTGAAGGTACAGTTGGAGATGATTTTGAAGGAGACATTGCGATCGATGACCTTTCCTTCCTGGACTGTCAGCTGTTTCATGGTAAGCCTTCAACACATCAGATAAACCCAGGGCAGCAGCTCTGCACTGTTTTATTTATCCACCACCCCCTGTCTCGTGTTGCAGGAGAGCTACCTTCTCCGATCACCCCACCACTGACCACTCTGGCCCCGACAGTCATACCCAACAATTGTCCCGAGGGGCAGTTTGTGTGTGGAACACATAGCGAGTGTGTTTTACCAAGCCAAGTGTGTGACTTCAAGCAGGACTGTTCTGATGGATCAGATGAAACAAACTGCGGTAAATGGTTGCGGTTTTTACTACCTATTATTCTTCCCTGTCCTGCTTTTTTCCTAGTTGCATGCCTCTCTCTCTTTCAGTGAAGGAAAGATGTGATTTCGAAGGTGGCGTTTCTTGCGGCTGGACTGTCGTTAGTCCTTCTTTCAGCATGAACCACGCCTTTCGCTGGGCAGCTGACCAGGGGGAAAGCAGTCATGACGGAGAGCAGAACCACCGTCCAACTAACGACCACACTCTGTGAGAGCCAGAGATAAATATTCATGTCCGTTTAAAACACGTCATTTGTCAAACAAGAAGGTGTGTCACTGCCATTGTAAGGATGTAGTGATGCTTTTCTTTTTAAATCATAAATGAACTATGATTAACAACAGTTTTTTTTTTTTTTGGCAGAAAGACCCCAGGTAAAAATCAGTGCCTTTTTGCTGCAAGTCATCAGTTGCTTCCAACTGCCCCACTTTGCAGCCACTGACTGGTGTTACTAGGAATAATTCTAACAAAATATTAATTATAGAAAATAGTCAAAAGGTGTGGTTGTTTTACAGTTTGTTGTAAAATAATTTAGAAATGTCCAAAGCAATTTTGGGGGGAAAAATGACAAGAGTTCTGGAAAATGTTAATTCAATTGGTTTTCAATAACGTAATTATTGCTGTTCTGTATTGTTCCTTCTGCAGTAACAGCCCTAAGGGTTGGTATATGTATGCAGACAGCTCAAATGGCGGCTATGGTCAGTTCTCTGACCTCCAAACACCAGTCATCTCCTCCACTGCTCCACAGTGTATCCTCATATTCTGGTACCACATGAGTGGATTCACCGTGGGAACCCTGCAGGTAAATACCCCCAGTGAAACTTTGAGTTAAAATGCATGTCCCATCAGAACCATGTTAGAGATGTTTCATCTCTTCCATAGGTGCTGTTCAGACACAAAAACCTCACCCATGTGGTTTGGTCTCAGACCGGTAACCAAGGCAACGGATGGAAACGAGCTGAAGTGTTTTTGGGCTTATCAAATGACTTTCAGGTCTGCTGATGATTTTTGCACCCAAGATCTTGTAATGTGTGACATACTCAGATTCTAAGCAATTACACATATGTCCTTTGCTTACTTATCTATCTATCTATCTGACAACTACAAAAAATTCTGATTTAATTTTAAATGCTCAGTTTTCTTCTTCTACATTGCAAACACATGCACAGATCATGATTCATCTTGAATGTTAAGTTATCAGTCATCTGTTTTTTTACACTGGTGTTAAAAATGTCAGGTGGTGTTCAGGGCGAAACGAGGGATCAGCTACATGGGGGATGTAGTGATAGATGATGTCAGCTTCCGGGATTGCTCCCCCGTTCTTCCATCCGGCCAGCCGTGCACATCAGAGGAGTTTGCCTGCGCAAACAGCCACTGCATCCCTCAGGACAATTTGTGTGACTTCATCAACCACTGCGGGGATAATTCAGATGAGGACCCTTTCATCTGCAGTGAGACCTTACGTTTTTTTCTGTTTTTTTTATCTGTGAGGAAAGATTGATTCCCAAATCATTTGAAAACCTATGTTGATATCTCTTTTCCTCTTGTTGTCTTTCAGAGGGCTTTAGCGGACGCTGCAATTTTGAGTTTGACCTTTGCT